>NC_086447.1:111364884-111964884 GCF_028390025.1 Pseudophryne corroboree
AACAAACCACATCACCATCAGAATCTTCATCGTCAACTTACTCCTCAGCGCCAGCAACACCCATATCCTCATCCTGGTGTACTTCAACAGTGACATCTTCAATTTCAGTATCAGGAACTGGACTGTGGGTATTCCTTCCAGCACTTGCAGGGGGCGTGCAAATGGTGGAAGGAGCCACCTCTTCCCATCCAGTGTTGGGAAGGTCAGGCATCACAACCGCCGACACACTTGGACTCTCCTTGGGGATTTGTGATACCATCTCAGAACGCACAGTTCTTTTCTGTGCTTTTTCCAGCTTAACTCTTAATTTTTCTAGCGGGAGGATGAGGGCGTCCATCGTCATGTGAAGCTGAAACAGTAGTCATGAACATAGGCCTTGGCCTCAGCCGTTCCTTGCCACTCCGTGTCGTAAATGGCATATTGGCAAGTTTACGTTTCTCCTCAAACAATTTAAATTTCTTTTTTGGGGTCTTTTTACTGAACTTTGGCTGTTTGGATTTTACATGCCCTCTACTACCACATTGGTCATTGGCCTTGGCATACGCGATGACATTTCATCGTCTATGTCATGGCTAGTGGCAGCAGCTTCAGCACTAGGAGGAAGTGGTTCTTGATCTTTCCCTATTTTATCCTCCAAATTTTTTTTCTCCATTATGTTTCTGGAGTTATACTGTATAACATAATATGCAGCACAGGAATGACTGATGGCTGATACACAGGACACTACCACTGGTCTGATGCAGGACAAGCACAGCAACACTGTAAGGGACTTGTTGTTATTATTATTATTATTATTATAATAATACGGCAGCAGTGGACATATAGCAGCAGGGTATACCACTGTGATTGCCTGGTCACTGGAATGACTGATGGCCAGGACACTACCACTGGCCTGATGCAGCACAACACAGCAACACTGAACTGATGCAGCACAACACAGTAGCAGTGGACATATGGCAGCAAGAGGACACAAACACTGTGACTGCCTGGTCACTGGAATGAATGATGGCTGATGCACAGGACACTACCACTGGACTGATGCAGCACAATACACCACCAAGGCTCATAGTGGACCCATCTATACCCCATGGTACTAGATGGATTCCCAGTATCCCCAGGACCTAAGAGAAATATAGAACACATGACCACTTCTCCACTATTTATAAGTCTTCAAGGGTGTACTGTAGCTAATATAGTTGCAGGGGGTACAGTTGCTATAGGGACCACATCTCTTCAGGGGCCCGCCTTCCCCATGCACCTAGTTACACATCACACTGTGGGCCACGTTGCCTTCACCAAGGCACTCTGCGTCTGCATCTTGAAGACAAGGAGGCGGCGACCGCCATCCTATCACGCAGCAGAGTCCATCCCAGCTGCCTGCCCTGCTATGATAATCTTGCTCTGGGACCCTCTAACTTGAAGCTACGTCTGTGGAGAGTTTTAAACATTTCCTCCAGGGTGAGAAATTCCCTACATCCTTTTAAAACAGAGATAATGTTATGTACCTGTTATGACTGGTCCCGGGCCATCCTGCCACTGTACCGCAGCACACGCTCTTCCCAATGTGCTTTAAAACTTTTGGACTAGAATGCCAGCCCGCATACATGCGTCAGTGTTTTCCTACTAAGCTTTTACCAAATTGTTCCGCTTCTATGGCCAGTAAAACTGGTACTGTGCTAAGCACATTGGGACAGGCTTAATGAAGAATTAGACCAACCACCTCCCTCTCTGGTGATTAATAGTAATAGTGAGGATTCCTAAGGAAATGCTTATGACAGTGATGAGGGGCTGATGGTGCTGATGAGTTTAACTCATAATCTATCCCTGCTTCATCATGATCAACCACAGTCGACTTATATGCCCTTGTGTACTCCATGATCTGTGTCCATAGTGGATATGCTCTTGGTTTATGGGCCCACGTGTTGTACAAATGCAACCTGGTGATTCCTCCTAAACTAGTGCCAGATGTGCATGGTGGAAGGTGGTGCATTGTCCCACCAGGATCCAGAAGTCCCTTGCACAGTTACTTTGGCACAGACTCTGTAGGGGCAAGGCTCAGTAATGCAGTGCTCAGAGTGGGGAAGATGTGTGCTGGGAAACCGAAAGGACCCTCACACACTGAGGGGAAAAGGTTCCAGCAATTTTGCCACACAGGGAATAATATACAGTATGGTGCCTGCTCAGTGCTAAGGGAAGTGATGGGGATGTTAATGATTGAGCTGGTGGGGATTATTGTGCTAATATGAGTTAATGGTTATGCTAATAGGAGTGATTATGGTGAGGGGGTAATAATTATGCTGATCATGGGAATGCAAGGATTGATGATGAATTTGTCAAAGTCAAAAATATTACATAGAGAGACCATATAAACTGCACACATATAAGCCGCTATACTTGCAAATATGCGCAGCGAGCACAGCAAACACCAGACATCATGGAGATATAGAATTGGCTGATGAATTGATGTCATGAATACGTATCATTTGAACAGAACCAGATGTGCCCATCATGTTTGGTATTGAAGCAAGCAGAATGATGTGTGGGTTAGTTTGATGCTGGTTGTGAAGTTGTGGGACATTGCAGCAGATAGATATGATTATATGTATAAAAGCTAAGATCATATTGTTAGAACAATGGATGCTCAAGACAACCTTTTACTAAGTTTTCAGGGCTGAACCTGATTAGCATATACAAAGAGAATAGTGACTCAATACAAAGGAGAAAGAAAGACCCCTCCCCCAGGTACTGGTCAAACAGGAAGGTAGTGGTCAGGTGTGGCCTCAGAGAACAGATGTAATGTAGCTACACTCACACACACACACACAGCTACCTGGCACCCAGCAGCATGGCGGCTAAATCCCCAGGACATCCTCCAAACTAAAGGCTAAGTATTGAACTTCACATGGCTAGATAAGGAAACAGACAGATTGCTTTCTGGTTTAAATAGGATATTGTAACTTGGTTGTGTGATTGTTGGGTGTTTGTGGATACTCTGTGAAGTCTGTGATGGATTGGAACAGTATACCATCTGTAGCATAGTATTTGTGGTATTTGTTTGCCTATGGAGATTTAAAATAGATTGTGCTGGTTAGTTATACTATATATCCTGTTAATCATAAATACCACCATGCAGTTACGTTTGTGTTAATTACATTGTGATCTGGTCTTGTGATGAATATGCTCTGGTTATTGAGATACTGAAGTTGTTTGGGATGTGAAATTATGAGATGGTTCTAGGAAGTTGGATTACATTGTGAAAGGTGATTTAGATGGTTTGGAATTGTAAAATCAGAACATATGCATTGTTTTGAGGCTTGGACATTTTGGAATAACATGGAGTCTTGTGTCTCCTGCTATGTGATTGTGGTGTAGTTGAGAGTGCCATGTGTTTGGACCTGCAAATCTAAAATGGCTGCTGCTGGATGTCTTCCCCTCCCCCTTTCAGCCATGTGGTGTGGTCTTTGGAATCAAGTGGAGGTTTCCCAAAATGGAGTCTAGCTTCTGTCCCATGATATAGGGACAGCCAGTATGAGTAAGCCCAAGTATTTCATCAGCATTGACTAACTGCGCAGCGATTGTTCCTCACATGTGTAAGCTTCTCTGCAATCATGTTGTCTTACTGTGAGCCATTTCTCTCATATATCTCTCTCTCTCTCTCTCTCTCTCTCCCTTCTCTTTTCTCCCATATCTCCCCTTTGACTAGTATTGTATTGTATTGTATTAGATTGGTATTGTATTGTATTTCTAGTGTAGCTATTTTGGTTAGGAAGTATCTGTTATATTGTAGTGTATCATTTGTACTGTTATTCCCTTTTACAAGTATATTAAATATAATACAGTTAATAGGCTTTGGACCCTAAACCAGTATCTGTGTATTGTCTATAGTTTTAAGTGTTCACTTGAGCGTCGGTGACGCTCAAGCAGCTTTGTAGTTAGTCAGGTTACACAAGGTTGCACTTACACCCTGTATTCACATTAAGGTATTCTGTGTATTTCATTGATAAGGTTTAGACATAAAGGTATAGCGTTGTGAGCGTCTGCGCCGCTGGTGATCTCCTCGTGGTCTCGAGCGTCCGCTACGCCATAGCGAATCAGTACTCTAGTCATAGCCAACAACGTGCTGTCCTGTGATCTCTGGGCCGTGAGCGAACGTGACGCGTGAGCGTCTCGCCTACGGCTGAGCGATCGTTACGCAACCAGCGTACCCATACGGTACTTCTTAAGTAAACAGCGTACAGTGTTCTTAGACTTCATAAAGGGTTGTTTATACGACAAAGGAATTCAGCATTGTCAATTGGGGGACTCGTCCTGTCCTTCACATATCTCTGCTAGGTAATATCAGCAGACATTATCCATCAGCAAAGGGCGGGATCATATTCCTTGCAGTGCTGATTGGATAAGCGTCTGTTTCGCTTAGTAAAGGGTGCTGAGGGAATCCAGGACCGGAGGTAAGAACAGTACGCTATTGTCTTTGAAAATCTGGTTTTTATTTCAATTTGGTGCCAACTACACACTCAGGCCTAGAATAACTTTAGGAGTTTTGAATGATGACTTTCTTTGTGACAAGAGGCCGCATGGTCTGTCCACCATTTTGTGTGACCCTCATGGAGGTGGAAGGGGGAGGAGCAGCGGCCATTTTGGGAAGGTCAAATTTTTTTTTTTTTTTCTGAGCGGCTGGTTTTCAGTTGACTCAGGAAACAATCAGCCATCCACTGTCAAAAAGAAATCATCATTTAATGAGTTTTTTTTTATGCATTTATTTAATCTATATCATAGTCAATCATAAGTAATAGTGATTGGTACTTATATGTAATATCTATATGCGTGTGCTTACATCAATGTATGTTATTAGATTAAATTTAGAATTGCATTTTCATCTGTGTAAGTTTCACATCTCACCTTCCTGTTTGCCATTTGCATTGATAACGTGCTGAGAAAATTTGCTGCTATAAAAAAAAAAAAAAAGGTAAGGGAGTAACTGAAAAAAAAAAAAAAACAAGCACACAGCATAGAAGATACTGTGTGGTGTTTGGTAAGCGTTTATATAGTGAAATATCGCTTATAGTAAGGCGATACAGAAGCCACTAGACAATAGCACACATTTGTTCAGTTTCCAAAATTTAGTTTAAATACCTTACTTTACTGTAACGCCTCTGGGGAGAGCTATCAGACTACGGGAAATGATTTTTCTGATCAGAAAACTATAAGAATGATAGTGGGTTGAAAACGGTATGAGTGTATTGAATCCCGCTTTGTGGACTTTGTGATCTATGTGATAAAACGGTATTGAATTCCGCTTTGTGGACTTTGTGATCTGTGTGATCTATGTGGAACGTGATGAGCACGATCTGAGTGAAAACGTGCAACAGAGTGTGATAAAGTTTTCGTTGTATTACGCTCTGGCTGTTTTGGAGCACAGTAGGGAGACTCCAATGATCCTACCATTTATGGGCAACAAGTGTCTATAAGTGGTACGATTGGACCGCACGGTTGTATGTGTGACCAATAACGCAACGTGATATGAGGTCGTATATCCATGCGTAAATCTTGCCCTCATACGTGTTGTAGGGAGCACATGCAAGCGTGATTTGTGTAAAAGAAAAAGGAAGGGAATTTTCTCAGGAAAATCTCTAGAGATAGGGCCTGCAACGGCTACACGTGTCTGCTAGAAGGCGGAACGGGGATACCCGGAGCAGAAGAAGTTCAGTGGAAGAGCTTTAAGGATTTCCAACGAAGTTCTGTGTTTGGTGCATTTTAGGAAGTTTTTCTGTGTTAAAAAGGTCCACAATGGCAGCCAAGTGCACAACACAGAGACGGTCGGAGGTCAGGATTCAGACTCCAGAGGCTTGTAGACCCCGAGGGTCTGCTCGGTTAGTAATGTGGAGGAGGTATGGTCCCCACACTGAGACCTTTTGTGATGAATGGACACGAATGACTGCAGGGGATAAGGCACCATTTCCCGGGATAGGTAGTTTTGACTTAGAGGTGTTGCATAATTTAAGGCAAAGGATCAGTCTCATAAAATCCTGGAAACAACGAGTTAAACATGATGATTGTTTGCAGTTATGGCAACAGGAAAGTGAAATGCAAAGAAATGTAACTTACATATCTAACTTTCATCTTGAGAGGAGAGACATGGCATTGAAGAGGATTATGGTTGCAGAGAAATGGCACAATGTTGTACGATAAAAATGCACTTAGTAACTGTATTAAGAATGAAAGTGTTAAATGTAATAATGTTTATGAAAATGAAAGTGTAAAAATTACAAATGTTAACCTGTGCAAGTCGCACCCCATGTTAAACTTCCCTCAGGATTACCAACAAGAAAGTGAGCCCAGAACGATGTCGGCACCTCTTCCAGAAGCCATCCTACAAGACATCCAGGTGGACGCGACCAAATTGGTAAAGGCAATAATCAAACCCCCTAACGGAGGGTCAGGTGAGGTCGTGTCCACAGGTACGTACAATGTTTTATATCACGCACAAACAAATGTACCCCATATTGTAAGACCAAAACAAGGTGATGTGATTGAGTTTAGTCCTGTCAGGGTGATCACAGTCCCCAATGGGAAGACTGATGATCAGGGAACCATTCCCGTCAAGGACAGTGCAATGCGCCATCCCTGGTCCCGGACAGAATTGAGATCAATCATATCTGATTACCCAGATCCTAGGAAAGATCTAACTGTATGATCAAAGATTCACAGAAGGTATATCAACTCCCTAGACAACGACATAATCATGGTATCCAAGGAATCAGGTAGGTACAGGGAAAGCGGTTGATGGTGATGAGCATCCAAGCGTTTGAGGAGGCATCAAATCAGCCAAGACCCCAGTTCACTGACACTTGGAGAAAGCCAAGGATCTGTTACCATTGTAGAAGAGAAGGGCATTATGCCAACAACTGTAATAACCCACATAAAGTTAGACCCCCTAGACCAAGAAATGAGCAAAATTACAACACACACCATTATAATCAGAGATCAGATAGGAAGAATTTTGGGCCACACCCATAATATATAGTCAGGAAAGGTGATCATTAGGACTGATGGTAAGCCCGAGGTAACGGTTAATAAAGTGGGAGGTCATTCACTGAAGACACCGGAATGACCAGGTGAAACGTTGTAAATGTATCTGTGAAATGTTTTTTTTCTCTCTCTCTCTCGCTATCCCCATCTCTGACGATTATTGGTAAGAATTCAAACATTGCATATCCACTTGGTCCTTGCAGAAGTCTACCAAACCCCAGCATGACCTCCGCCACAATGTATTTCTGGCCAGATACAGACAGTGGAGTAATGCAGGTGCTGGTGGGGAGGGACTGCTCAAGGAGACCATTAGACACGTAGCTATGACAGCCTGATAATCTGACAATGTTTTTCTAATGCTAACAATGTTTTCTTAATGTTGACAATGTTTAAAAATGCTTTGTTTCTCTTTTCTTATTGATGGTTATTGTCGAGTTATGTAATGTATATATGCACATGAATTGTTCTCTATCTCTTTTGTTTTTTTTGTTGTCTCTCTCTTCCCACTCATGTTTCCATGGTTTAAAGATGCTATGTCACCCCTCAGTTGGACCAATGGTAATGCCAGATTTTTGCTCCTTACAGAAAGATCGCCGGTTAGGAAGGAATATTGCATCACCAGAATGTTCGTTTGGAAGACTGAGAGACAGCACCTTTGAGAGGACAGCAGAACAAGAAGAACAACAAGACGAGAGAACTTATTATCGTAACAAGTTCTCTCCCCCTCAAACTGATTTCTTATACCCCCTTTACAAATTTCTTCTTTTCTCCTCCTGTAAGATGGACTTGCCCCAAGAGACTGTGATATGGATTTTCCTGTTGACCATGATGTTGACCAGAGCAGTCTGTTTCGGTGAGAGTACCAGCGAGGTCGAGAAAGGATCCAGAAAGGTCCTGATGACTGAGACGGAGGTGTAAATTTCCAATAGCAACCCAATCACCAAGCAAAGGCGAGTACCGGGCACGATCTAACAACCATGTTATTTGTAAACAATTGTGAAGGATTGTTAGTTCAAAAAGAAAATTGTATCTGTCGGCTCTGTGACAATCTGGTAGAGGATGGATGCATAAAGAAATGCCAATCCAGTTTTAATATCCATATGGACCGGCATCCATTGAGTGACTATCACTCTTTAGTGGGTAATGTGTTAAACAAAACAGATTGTTGGGTATGCTCTCAAGTACCTCAGGGTCATAGCAAATCAGGGCTAGTACCATTTCCTTTAACGTTAGGGGAGGTACTTGAGCTAAGTGGTGGGAGACCGGTGGACCGGAGGTTTAACATCTCCAGCCCTCCTAGTTTGAAGCTCCACCAATACCATGTGGATAGGTCCCTCTTATGTTTTAATATCTCCAATCCCCGTAAGCCGGGAAATTGGGAAGTGACATGGAGCAACCTTACCATGACCTTTTCACACAGAGCAGATAGAATGCCTACAGATACAGAGCTTGTACGCCACATAGCCAGTAGAGGAAAATCTTTCCGGTATCGATATACCTTAGGAAATAGGATTACTAGAGTTGGAGAGGTATCACCAGGATACTGTGCACATATCGTACAAACTGATACGTGCCTTAAACAGATGGAAGAATTAGGGTCAGGAGATTTCACCTGGAAGGTCTGTAACATGGTCATGTCCTTCTCCGTCCCATATGTTCTCCCCGATGACGCATATTTCATATGCGGGAGAAAGGCGTACAAGTGGCTTGCCCCAAACTCTGAAGGATTGTGTTATATTGGAAAAGTATTGCCTGAAGTGATGACTGTTACACATGACAAAATGAAGGACATACACCGTGGTGCCCAAGCTCCTTATACTCACACTCATTACGAGCACCGAGTTAAAAGACAACTGTCAGAAAGGTTAGAGCATCCGGCCTCTGATCTTATCCATGAATCCACCGGGATTCAGGTTCTGGTAGCGTTAGATTTCACTCGCACCGCTCGAGGAGTGATGAATTATAGATACATTTCCGCACTCGCCAATTTGTTAGATAATATCACTGAAATGTATGATGACACGTTCAGATACACTGGAAGAGAACTTCAAGCGTACAAAACAGAACTAGTTCAGCATAGGATGGTTCTTAATTATCTTACAGCAGTAACAGGCGGATATTGTGTTACATTGGCAACACAGTACGGCATAAAGTGTTGCACGTATATCACAAATAGCACCGAGGATCCGGTAGAGGTCATAGACCAAAAGATGGACGACATTCTCCAATTGAAGTGGGAATTTTGCCGAAAACACAATCTCACCCTTGCTGCTGTAGGTAATGAGCTGACTGGTTGGGTGTCATGGTTGAACCCGCGAAATTGGTTCTCCGGTTTAGGAGACTGGGCTCAAGGAGTCATAATGGATGTTGGAAAGTTTCTACTATGTATCTTGGGTGTCGTTATATCGATTGGATTGATATTTAGATGCGGGCAGGCTTTAATGAAGTGCAAACAAAGTACAAGAGTGATGAGTTTGAGGAGCGAGGAAACTGTAATTAACCTGGATTTGGTATATGACCCAATGATAGAAACCATGATGTGATGAAAATGCGATTATACGGTCCGTTTCTTTCACCTGTTTTTCTGCTTTTCTCCAAGATACAAAGACCCCTTGGACGAGGAAGTTGACGAGACGCTATACAGACAACAGACAAGCACCAAAGATGAAGTTTTGACAACCTATGATATGGACACTTGATGAACTTTGCCATGGATCCCCAGTTTCCCTAGTATTTTTAAACTCACGCTAGCCCAACATTTTTGTAAATCTGATGGCACTGACAAAGCTATTTGCTCATGCCCAAGGAGCAATACAGCGCAAAGAAGACGACTCTCAACAGATACCGAACAAAAACTTCAACAACAGATGTACATTTCCCTGACATAGAATACCACCGCATTTACCGTAATTATGTCTTTTCTTCATTTCTACAACCCTCAGGTAATGACACACATAGTCGATAGGGAATACAGGCTCAGATATCAGCAACCACATACTTCCCCCATTCATGTATCATCAACTAAAATGTGCTCCCCATTTTGTTCAAAATCCGAAAAGAGCTCGGTAAAGTTTGACAGCCCATCCACAGACCTGTACCACAGGATAAGAAGGAATTCAAATGTATACTTCGCAATACCTCGAAGCTTGATGTACAACACGTACGGCACGATGATACATGACCCCCCAAACATGGATTCATACACACATGCTTCTGCTATCTCACTAGGTCATACCCTCTTCACACCTTCTCCTCTCTCCTCCCTTACCCAACCATGGAAATGTATTAACCCCTGACATATATTTTTCTCTTTTTGAAATGTTTTAGGAAGTGGCAGTTATTGGTGACTGCCAAAGGGTGGACTGTCAAAGTCAAAAATATTACATAGAGAGACCATATAAACTGCACACATATAAGCCGCTATACTTGCAAATATGCGCAGCGAGCACAGCAAACACCAGACATCATGGAGATATAGAATTGGCTGATGAATTGATGTCATGAATACGTATCATTTGAACAGAACCAGATGTGCCCATCATGTTTGGTATTGAAGCAAGCAGAATGATGTGTGGGTTAGTTTGATGCTGGTTGTGAAGTTGTGGGACATTGCAGCAGATAGATATGATTATATGTATAAAAGCTAAGATCATATTGTTAGAACAATGGATGCTCAAGACAACCTTTTACTAAGTTTTCAGGGCTGAACCTGATTAGCATATACAAAGAGAATAGTGACTCAATACAAAGGAGAAAGAAAGACCCCTCCCCCAGGTACTGGTCAAACAGGAAGGTAGTGGTCAGGTGTGGCCTCAGAGAACAGATGTAATGTAGCTACACTCACACACACACACACAGCTACCTGGCACCCAGCAGCATGGCGGCTAAATCCCCAGGACATCCTCCAAACTAAAGGCTAAGTATTGAACTTCACATGGCTAGATAAGGAAACAGACAGATTGCTTTCTGGTTTAAATAGGATATTGTAACTTGGTTGTGTGATTGTTGGGTGTTTGTGGATACTCTGTGAAGTCTGTGATGGATTGGAACAGTATACCATCTGTAGCATAGTATTTGTGGTATTTGTTTGCCTATGGAGATTTAAAATAGATTGTGCTGGTTAGTTATACTGTATATCCTGTTAATCATAAATACCACCATGCAGTTACGTTTGTGTTAATTACATTGTGATCTGGTCTTGTGATGAATATGCTCTGGTTATTGAGATACTGAAGTTGTTTGGGATGTGAAATTATGAGATGGTTCTAGGAAGTTGGATTACATTGTGAAAGGTGATTTAGATGGTTTGGAATTGTAAAATCAGAACATATGCATTGTTTTGAGGCTTGGACATTTTGGAATAACATGGAGTCTTGTGTCTCCTGCTATGTGATTGTGGTGTAGTTGAGAGTGCCATGTGTTTGGACCTGCAAATCTAAAATGGCTGCTGCTGGATGTCTTCCCCTCCCCCTTTCAGCCATGTGGTGTGGTCTTTGGAATCAAGTGGAGGTTTCCCAAAATGGAGTCTAGCTTCTGTCCCATGATATAGGGACAGCCAGTATGAGTAAGCCCAAGTATTTCATCAGCATTGACTAACTGCGCAGCGATTGTTCCTCACATGTGTAAGCTTCTCTGCAATCATGTTGTCTTACTGTGAGCCATTTCTCTCATATCTCTCTCTCTCTCTCTCTCTCTCTCTCTCTCTTCTCTTTTCTCCCATATCTCCCCTTTGACTAGTATTGTATTGTATTGTATTAGATTGGTATTGTATTGTATTTCTAGTGTAGCTATTTTGGTTAGGAAGTATCTGTTATATTGTAGTGTATCATTTGTACTGTTATTCCCTTTTACAAGTATATTAGATATAATACAGTTAATAGGCTTTGGACCCTAAACCAGTATCTGTGTATTGTCTATAGTTTTAAGTGTTCACTTGAGCGTCGGTGACGCTCAAGCAGCTTTGTAGTTAGTCAGGTTACACAAGGTTGCACTTACACCCTGTATTCACATTAAGGTATTCTGTGTATTTCATTGATAAGGTTTAGACATAAAGGTATAGCGTTGTGAGCGTCTGCGCCGCTGGTGATCTCCTCGTGGTCTCGAGCGTCCGCTACGCCATAGCGAATCAGTACTCTAGTCATAGCCAACAACGTGCTGTCCTGTGATCTCTGGGCCGTGAGCGAACGTGACGCGTGAGCGTCTCGCCTACGGCTGAGCGATCGTTACGCAACCAGCGTACCCATACGGTACTTCTTAAGTAAACAGCGTACAGTGTTCTTAGACTTCATAAAGGGTTGTTTATACGACAAAGGAATTCAGCATTGTCAAATTAAACGCATTGCCCCATCAATTAACCTCCTCCTATTCATTATTGTCATAATGAATTCCTTAGAAATCCTGTATGTTGAGACATGTCTGCACCTAGCATCCACAAGGTAAGCACTTCTGTATGTAAAGTAATATAACCTGGAACGCCATAGCACCTATCCTGGCTGCGGCCTTCCCTGCACACACCCTCTGCCAGCTCGCCATGTGCCTTCACAGTGGACTCCTACCAATGCATTCCACCCATGGGCCCTTCATGTCCCAGTCCAAGACAGTATGGAGCTCATGTAAAGCTAGATGCAGTTTAGGGCAAAAATATAAGTAGAAATCCCACTGAGGAAAAAGATGCATGTATTCCCACATAGTGACTGTAACTCAATAACAAGAAACATTATTCGCTATATAGGAAGGATCTCACTAAATCACTAGATTTTTAGCAGAAAGACGATGGACAAAAAATAGAAAATGTTCCTTTCCCCCAAGTGCCATTATTTTTGGTCTTTGTCCCATAATCCCCTTCCAAAGACCTCAGCCAACTTCATGTGCCATAATAATACTTCTACAGTTGAGATAAAAGGCTTGGGAGCATATTGACACTTCTGGTTTTGAATTAAATATTATTATCCTTTGATCCACAGCAGTATAGGACCGTATAGCCAGGTGGCCATTCCTCATCATGATCACATCCAGTGCGGCTGTACCCTGCTCCTCCATCCCCCAACAATCTAAGAGACATCTATTCTGCACATGTGCACAGTGAATCTCCTACTTCTCTGCCCCCAACAGTGAGGTCGCAGTCTCTGACCACTGACATCACTGCTACATTCACACCCCAGAATGATATGTGGCTTAATAAGGGTGTCAAAGAAGCAATGGCTAAAAAGAGGAGTGCTTTTAAAGCATTTAAAACAAATGGAGGGGAGGAGTTATTCCAGTAATACAAGGAATGCAATAAAAGATGCAAAAAAGTAATGAGCAGCTAAAATTGTAAACGAAAAACAAATCACTATAGTGAGTAAAGCCAATCCCAAAAAGTTTTCTAAATACATAAACAGTAAAAGGTTAAAAAAGGAGAATGTAGGCCCATTAAATGATGAACTGGGAGCCTTGGTAAATGATGACAAAATAAAAGCAAACATACTGAACAGCTTTTTTTCATCAGTAGGGAGGATCAGACGGTGTTAGTAGTGCATAACGACAGTGAAGGTAATGATTCTTGGCTAGATGTTTGTTTAAGTGAGGAAGTAGTCCTGGAGAGACTAAGCAACATAAAGATTAATAAATCACCGGGACCAGATGGTTTTTATCCGAGGGTTATTATGGAGCTTAAGGCACAGCTTGCAAGACCCTTATACTTGATTTTCTATAGCTCCATTAAATCGGGTATGGTACCGATGGATTGGCGTATAGCTGAGGTAGTGCCAATTTAAAAAGGGATCTAAAAATCATCCTGGGAACTATAGACCAGTTAGTTTAACCTCTATAGTGGGTAAAATATTGGAAGGAATTTTGTGGGATAGCATAGAGGATTATCTGCGGAATACTAAGTTTAGTAGCAAGAGTCAGCATGGGTTTGTGAGGGACAGATCATGTGGATGTGGGCTATTTAGATTTTGCAAAAGCCTTCAATACAGTGCCTCACAAGAGACTGATCATCAAATTAAGGGAACTTGGCCTTGGACAGTGATGGCTAACCTTGACACTCCAGCTGTTGTTGAACTACACATCCCAGCATGCACTGCTACAGTTTTGCTATTTGGCCATGCTAAAACTGATGCAGGGCATGCTGGGATGTGTAGTTCAACAACAGCTGGGGTGTCAAGGTTAGCCATAACTGGCCTAGGATATACTGTTTGTACATGGATAGGTACTGTAATTGGCTGGATAACAGAGTACAATGAGTAGTGGTCAATGGGATGTTCTCCAGCTGGGCACCAGTAGTCAGCGGTATACCACAAGGGTCCGTACTTGGCCCGCTACTGTTCAATGAGTAGTGGTCAATGGGATGTTCTCCAGCTGGGATCCAGTAGTCAGCGGTATACCACAAGGGTCCGTACTTGGCCCGCTACTATTCAATATATTTATTAATGACCTAGGAATAGGCCTGGAAAGCACAGTATCAATATTTGCAGATGATACTAAACTTTGTAAGGTAATTAATTCGTAAACAGATGTGGAGTCTCTACAGAATGACTTATTTAAACTTTAATCCTGGGCGTCTAAATGGGGAATGAGGTTCAATATTGAAAAATGCAAAGTTATGCATTTTGGGATTAAAAATAAACTTGCAGCCTATTCACTTAATGGGGAAAATATAGGGGTAACAGTAGTGGAAAAAGATTCGGGGGTCCTCATAGATAATACGCTCAATAACAGTACACAGTGTCAACATGCAGCAAAGAAGGCAAGTAAAGTCCTTGCTTGCATAAAACGGGGTATTGAGACCAGGGACGAGGATGTAATCCTTCCGCTGTACAAATCATTGGTACGTCCGCACCTAGAATATTCTGTTCAATTCTGGGTACCATATTATAAAAAGGATATTGGGGAACTCGAAAGAGTTCAACGGCGAGCTACTAAACTGATTAAAGGGTTAGAGAGACACTGGAGTACGAGGAAAGGCTAACTAAGTTAAATATGTATACTCTAGAAAAGAGGCGTCTAAGAGGAGATATTATTAATATCGTCAAATATGTAAAGGGTCATTACAAGGAGTTAGCAGAGGATTTGTTTATTAATAGAAGTCTGTATAGGACATGTGGACACTCAGGTTACAGGAGAGAAAATTCCGTACAAAACGTAGGAAAGGGTTCTTCATGGTAAGGGCAATAAGGATTTGGAACTCCCTGCCGGAGAAGGTAATAATGGCGGACTCTGTAAATGCATTCAAAATCAGATTGGACAGCTTTCTAGCTGAAAAAAGTATGCAAGGCTACAGCATTTAATATATTGACATTAAGTATCTGGGAGTTCTACAAAATATAGTTAACAATTGGTACAAAACCATTGCCTCAGCTGGTGCATTATAATGTGCACAGCTAAACACAGAATACAGGTTGAACCCGATGGGCATTTCGCCTCTTTTCAACCTCAACAACTATGTTACTATGTATGTATATGTGAACAGCATTCTGGGGCACATGCACTGGTTGTTAATTTAGATTTAGTGCAAATAGGGGAACTGAAGCACTACTTGCTGATCTGCATGTGAGGGCAGAAGGTTTAATGAAGGGGGGGAATCTATGGATATGGGGGGTGATCTATGGATACAGGGGGTGATCTATGGTCATTGGAAGAGGGGGGGACTAATGTCACTAAGGGGTTTATAACTAATGGGGGGGTTGGGGGGATCTATTGACATTGGTAGTCTATTGCCAGTCAAGGGGGGCGGGGGGGATTCTTCATTCGGGAGGTATAGACACGGGATGAGGGTAATGCCACTGGAAGAACTACTGTATTACCATAGGTGGTGTGAGAGTGCCGCTACTGGTTATTAAGTCATCATTCAAAATGATGACACAGTTAAAATGTCGATGAGACCCTACAGATAATACCAACATCTACTATATGTTTGTGAATGCAAGACTTATTTTGAGAGAATGGCTGAACGTAAAAATATGGTTGTGGTATAAAAATAATTCCCAGATTTATCATGCCTTGGATAATGATAAATAGCACGGTGATAAAATACCAGCCAATCAGCTCCTAACTGCCATGTCACGGGCTGTTTTTGAAAAATTACAATTAGGAGCTAATTGGCTGGTACTTTATCACCGTGCAATTTATCAGTCTCCAAGTCTTGATAAATCTAGGCCTTAAAAGTCTTACCATGTAGATGTGCCAGTCAAAAAAAAATATCAAAATTTAGTTTGGGCCAACATTTCGGGCAAAGTTCCAATGTAAAGTCTATGGGAGAAGCGTGCACGGTCAAGATTACATTTGTTGCTTGATATGCGTTTTTTCTTTTAAAAAAAACTAACCGTCGATTTCGATGGGATTCCACTAGCTAAAGTTAATTGGTTAATGGTTTATCCATTTTTAGGTAACCCGTCTGTTTGACCAGCCAAGCAAAGGTAACCAAACATTTGTGGGAACATCATTAGGGTCCTCATCTGATATACTGTAGTATACATTTTAGTTGTCCATTATGGCACCATATTTTAAAGAGACCAGTACATTTTTGAACCCATCTCTAAAGGGTGCTGCTTAATTTGGTGTAATAAGAGCTCTTGTTTCCAGCAACCAAAAACAGTTCTGTCTATGTGCATACAAAATTCCACTAATGTCTCCCAAAGTATCAATTCAATGCAAATATCTGATTACTGGACCTCGTGTGTGACCTGCTGAGCCTCTTCTCCATATTCCTATTGTGAGGCCATGGTAAAGAACAATAACGTGACCCCTGGAATGACAGCTATAGGTTCCTCCCCATTGGCGTAAATAAACATTGGCAAGCTCCATAGAAAAAATGTTGTAAGGGCCTCAAAGTGCCATGCTATGTTGGAGAATTCACATAAATACTATTTTGGCTTTAATAGGGAAGGTGGCAGCCTTTAGATGTGAACCCCAACCTTCCTTAGTAACACTTAGGAAACCACCCTTAGCCTTTGATGCTGCCTTTAGTAAACCCCCAGTCTCGCATCAGTATGGCTGGACAGACGTTAAAAACATCACTGAATAAGTATAGTGAGCGCAGCACCTTATTGGTCAACGTTAATCCAATAAGGGAGTCACAAACAGTGGCAGCACCTGGGTGACACCCAGTGCGTCAGAAAAGGGATGTGTCCTCATGGGAACTGTGTTTCCTTCAATCTAAGGGTGTGACCCCATGAGGGAGGGGATGTGACTCACTGACTCCCCATCGGGTGACTTACGGCGCCCATGGTGACATGCAAGCTGCTCATTGTAGACCCAGGAAATCTCCATGCAACTATGGAGATCCCTGGCTTCTTCCCTCCCCCTAAACGGGTTCACTACGATATGCCGGCGGTCGGGCTCCCGGCGACCAGCATACCGGTGCCGGGAGCCCAACCGCCGGCTTACCGACAGTGTGGCGAGCGCAAATGAGCCCCTTGTGGGCTCGCTGCGCTCGCCACGCTACGGGCATGGTGGCGCGCCACACTATTTTATTCTCCCTCCAGGGGGGTCGTGGACCCCCACGAGGGAGAATAAGTGTCGGTATGCCGGCTGTCGGGCTCCCGGCCTGGACTTACTCTTCGTGTGCATTCATTCTAACGTTGGAGGGACGGCTTTTGAAGTCACACACCCGTCCAGCGTTCGCCCAGCCACGCCTGCGTTTTTCCAAACAGTCCCTGAAAAGGGTCAGTTGCCACCCAGAAACGCCCCCTTCCTGTCAATCTTCTTGCGTCCTCCAGTGCGACTGAAAGCTTCGCTAGAACCTGTGCAAAACCACAAAGGACTTTGTACCCGTACGTCGCGCGTGCGCATTGCGGTGCATACGCATACGCAGAAATGCCGATTTTTAGCTTGATCGCTGCGCTGCGAACAACGGCAGCTAGCGATCAACTCGGAATGACCCCCAATATACGGAAGCCCTTTTGCAGCCCCCAGCGCGTCTCAATCTACTGTGGGGGTTGAGCGCATGAGGGGGGGAAAACGGATACTGTATACTGTATATGTAGGTGTGTCTGTGCTCTATGTGTATGTGTTATATGTGTGTCTTTGTGTTTGTGTTCTATGTGTTTGTGTGTGTTCTATGTGTTTGTGTGTGTTATATGTTTGTCTTTGTGTGTGTTTGTATGTGTTCCCTGTGTGTGTACATGTATGTGTGAGTTTGAGTGTGTACATGTATGTGTTCTATGTAACGTGTAAGAAACTCACCCACCACCCCTCCTCTACAAAACCTGCATTTACTCCTAACAATCATGTACAGAAACCCCCCTGGAAAATCCTGCATTTGTCCCTGGGCTAGCAGCATACTAGCAGCACAGTATACTTAGTGATGCCCGCCCGCACCCACCCTCCCATACTTTGCTGGCAATGTGCAGGAGACCCCCGGAAACGCGCATTAAGCCCCTGGCAACGCACATGAGACCCCTGGCAACGCGCAGGAGACGCCTGACAATGCGCATGAAACCCTGGCAATGTGCTGGAGACCCCTGGCATGGAACCCAGAGCGTGAAACCCCTGACAACAGGCAGGTAATTTAAAAGTAATTAGACGCATCATTTGTAAGGGACATTATTGTGTGTGGTGAATAGAATGGTGTCAGGGCCATAACCGTGTGTGGCATAATATGTAATTGACATTACAGTGTGTGGCATATTGCGTAATGGGCATTACGGTGTGTGGCATAATGTGTAATGGGCATTACTTTGTGTTGCATAATGTGTAATGAGCATTACTGTGTGTTGCATAATGTGTAATGGGCATTAGTCATTGACGCGGAAGCCCGTTCATTCCCGCTCCCGCCGAGCACCCACCAGCAAAAACATAAATCGGCACCTATGACTGCGGGGGCATAACTGTGGCCACATCCCTCCCCTATGAAGACACGCCCCTATTTCTGGGAAGGGGGGGCAAAATAAACTTTCGCCCTGGGCGCCACAAGGTCTAGAACTGGCCCTGCTTTGCGTTTGCAACGGGATCTGAATCACCCCCATACTGTATATGTCATTTGTGGTTGTCTGAGGCTTGGTGCCTATACATGCTGATGATGATCGCCAGCAAGGTGAACCGCTGTGATTGGCTGGTTGCCCATCTATCAGAGATCCCGACAGGTACACTGTTGCTCATATACTGTACATATTATGTGTTTGCGTGCATGTGTTTTAGCTAGGTTATTTTTCATATACAGTATGGAGAGCTGCATCTGATGTAATCGAGGAATTTATTTTAAGTTTTATTGAAGCCTAATAGTCAATGCGATTGCGTATTCTGCAAGCAAAAAAAGCAGATGGTTAAAAATATGGGTGTAAGTGTATGCGGTGTATGTGAAAAGCAGCCTGGTGCCAGTGCTACTGGTGCAGTTCACAAGCATTATGTGATAATTGCAACTTTACACATGTTGCAAGTTTCCAGCGCATGCAATTGTGGCCGTATGTGACTAGAACCCTATTGGATGAAGTGATGTACTGTTCAAGTGACCTGACTCCTCTCAGCCAGCAGGTGTCTATTGGCAGGTTTGGCAGATTATGTCGCAGGGAGAACTTCTGGATACATCGGTTGCGGACCCTCAGTCCTGAGGGCCTCAACGAATATATCGAAATTGATCCATAATATACGCTTAGAACATCGACCTCTCCCCCCCTCCCCTCCCTGCATACTTTTCCTCCTCTTCTTCTTCTCCTTATTCATTTATTCATTTTTTCATTTTCTCTTAGTTATTTTTAGTTTCATATTTGCTGCTTTGTCATTTGTCCTCTCTGTTTTCCCTCATAACATAGGGAAACCTTGGGTCTCTTCCCATATTTGTTGCTGCTCTCTATGCAGACCACATATTTTTGGACCGTTAGAGTATTATAAACGACTATTGATCCCTCCACCCATGAAAAAGGAGTGGAAGAGGAACACTATATATAGTCCCCTCCTTCAGCATAATCACGGTTATCTGAACAGGGCCATCACTATAAAATATTTGGGCTCAGCATGCTTTGTCTCCTCTGTTTATACGTTCATTTTATTTAGTTCTAATTGGTGATTTTTGATTTTCATCTTCATTTATATTATCTATATATTTGCTATATAAATATATATTTTTTAATATCCATATATGCCTATATATATATATATTTTTTTAAGTTAATAAACTTCCTCATACACTTCACATTGAATTTATGTTGTGATCTTTACCATAGTTGTCATAGTAATAATTAAAGACAAAAAATTATAAAAAATAATAAAAAATATAATTAATAGATAATAAACAAAATATGGAAAATAAATAGTAAATAATAATAATTAAAAATAATAACAGAAAATAATAACAAGTTGAATTATTTGAATGATTATTTAAGTAATTATGTCGATTTTTATTTTATTTATATTGTGTTTATACATTATCATATATATATATATATATACTGTTTATATGTATTTCTCTGTATTTATATATTAACTCCGCCATTGTCTTATATTGTTGCATATTGTTTTAATATAGTGTTTTTTAACAGGCTTTAACAAATAGTTATTATGGTGAGAGAGAGCCTCCTCCTAACCGTTGTCATAAATAGTGCTTTAATTAGTATAAAAACAGCCAAAGGTGTCTTGAAGGGATTATCTTGTAACACGTTAATTACTGATTGTGCCGATTGAATTGAATAAATATGTGGGCAATTTAGTATGAACATCTTAAATAGAGTGCACACAGTTATTGGAGTCATCTTTGAAAAAGTCACGGGTCACGTGACGAAACGCGTCAGGACTCCTCCCCCATATGCCTCACTGACTGATCATTGTTTCTGACACTCTCCGTACGGCTCCGCTACATTTCCCACGGGAGCAATCAGCACGGTAGCCAGGATAGGACACAGCCGAACTTCCTCTCCGCACAGCGCCAGTGGTTAACCAGCAGTCTCTCTCCCCCACATATCCAACGGACGGTGCCAGTCCAGGGAGATCGAGGCGTTCCACTAAGGTATACATCTCTGCAGCGGGTTCTCTACAACAGCAGTCACACACCTGTCTTTCCCTACAGACTGCAACGGGCGGTGCACGCCCAGGGTTAGCAGGTTTAACAGTGGGACCCCGGCCAGCACGGCCAGTGCTTCTAAATTCTGCAGCTTCATTTGAGCTTTCTGGCTTCACCCGAGGACGCTCGGGACCAGCCAGCCTTACCGGAGAGGTAATTAATTATTTCACTAACACCTGTCATCGGCTCCTGGAATCCTGAGACGTTACAGAACATAGCTCTTGATTATAGAGCCTGTGAGTGTATTCTACCTCCATTTATTCTTTTCTCTACATTTAACAATTGTGTCTGAGTTTACATTCAACATTGTTGAATAGATAGCTTGAACATTTGATTGCAACAATTGTTACCATTATATTGCTGCTAGGTATCTAGCTGACACCTGCAATTTTATGTGAATGTAGAATAGCTCTTGGTAATAGAATTGCAGTGAGGATAAAGGGTTTTTATGTTAAGATATAGATCTGGTTTATTGTACAATTTTTACTGTATTATAATAAATATATTTTTACATTTAAAAAATCCCTAAAGACACTTCGGTTGTTATTTAATTTTAGATCGCAGGGTCAGTGAGTGTTGAGCGCTTCTATTCTATATCCATTTTTCCTTAGTCTATTGCTAAAGCTGTCATTGGTTATGCTTGACTAAGTAACTGAGGGGTAGATTTATTAAGCCTGGTGAAGTGATAAAGGGAAAGGTGATAAAGCACCAGCCAATCAGCTCCTAACTTCCATGCTACAGGCTAGGTTTGAAAAATGACAGTTAGGCGCTGACTGGCTGGTGCGTTATCACCTTCCAATTTATCACATCACCAAGCTTAATAAATCTGCCCCTATATCCACAAGCTATAAAGAAATTATATAAGACATATTAATGAATAGGAGCTTAATAGCACACAATAGCATAATCAAATTAGTGGCCCCGATGTTTGTGCAGTCGAGACTTGTTTGTTTTTTTACTGTGCATGCAAAAGAATCGCACAGCGCATGCGCGCCATTTGATTAGCGATGGCGGATTTATTTATAAAGTGAGTGACAGGTAGTGATCCCTTGTGGGAGGTTTCAGGGGTGGCTTCAAAAAAACAGGCGTGTGGTGACCGTTCTGGGGCGTGCCTGAGCCTGTGATCTGTGAATTTGTTGTAGTTGCAAAGGCTCCAGCGACTTACTTGCGACGGACATTCTGGGCAACTGTAGGGATGCTTGGATGATCGATGATGCAACCTATATGTGACCGATGGTGAGTCTTTGTTTGCAAGCAGCAGATCAGAGAGGCTGTCAGTGGGGGTCTTTGTGCAAATACCCACAGCAGCATCATTAGCATATATTGGCAATGCTGCTGTGTATGAATTCACAGTCACAACGGGATTTGCTTCCACCCAGGGCCGGACCTTCCACTAGGCAGCTTTAGGTGGAGATGAGCAGCAGGCATGCACACAGATGGTACGGGGATAGAACAGCAGACATTTACATACCCTCCAACATTTTACACATAAAAATCGGTACAAATTAGAAAAGGGGGCGTGGTCATGGGTAAAGGGGGTGTGGCCACACCCCTTCTCCTATACTTTCAATGGAAGTTTGGAGAGCCAAAAATCGGTACAGACCATAAAAAAAGGTCCTGTACCTGCTAAAAAGGTACAGCTGGAGGGTATGCATTTAACAGGTATGAGTGTGAGCAGCAGGCACTCACCCAGACTGGGGAGATGGGGAGGAGACAGCAGCCATGCAACAGACTGGGGGTGGGGGAGAGCAGCAACATGCCATTCATCTGAAGTGCGGGTAGGGGGAAGGGACAGTATGCAGAAGTTTTCCCTATGGTGCTGAGAAACCTTGCACCGACCCTGCTTCCACCCCTAATCAGGCCCAATGTCTTTGTTTATTAAGAACCTATTTCTTATCCCTTAATTTTGTTAAAATGAAGTAATGGAGCCTGTGATGTTAGTGTATTAGAATGCTTAATATTTGTAGACACTCCCTTACTAATATGTGTAAGCCTGAATCTTCAGTGATGGTCTCTGGGACCAGGGGGATGCTGGGAAGTGGGTGGTTCAGTGTGCAGTGTTTCTGGAGTTGGTGATGGAATAAAACAGCACAGCAGTGAACTCACATGTCTCTGTATCCTTATGACTGGATTTACAAACATATGAACAAAACATGGTGTCAGAAGAAGTTTAACTTGGACTGCTAGTGCTCTCAGAGTGTGAAAGAATCCTGCAGAAGTCTGTAAGGCTGTGATAATCAGTGTCTGCAAAGCCTGCCGGGTGCTCCTCTCTTCAAACAGTGAGTAACCATGGATAAACTGGCTCCTCCAACCAGCTGGCTGATGTCTGGTATCTTGTCTGAAAACTGGAAAAGATTTAAGCAAAGGTTTAATATATATCTTGCTGCATGTGGAGCTGATACAGAGGCTGACAAAACTAAGGCATCCATTTTCCTCCATGTGATAGGAGAGGATGTGCTGGACATTTATAATAGTTTTCAGTTTGATGAGGGACAGAATATGGTGCTATCTTCTATAATGCAAAAGTTTGAAGATTACTTTGTGCCATGGAAAAATGTGACATATGAAAGATATAAGCTTTTCACATGTGATCAGAAGTCTGGAGATGGATTTGATCAGTATGTTACAGAGCTGCAATCACTCAGTAAAACCTGTGAGTTTGGTGATTTAAAGGATTCACTGATTAGAGATCGTATTGTCTGTGGAATACCTGATAATGGACTCAGAGAGAGATTGCTGAGAGAGCAAGACCTAACACTAGAAAAGGCAGTGACTATGTGTAGATCTGCAGAAATAACTAGATTTCAAGCCAAAAAGTTACACAAGGAAGCTGGTGCTGTACATGTAGTGCAGAAAACAGAGCCAAGCAAACCTCCATTCTCAAGAATGAAGCAGTCTAAGCCACAGTCTAACAAGGAAATGTGTAGTAGATGTGGAAATGCTCACAGTCCTAAAATGTGCCCTGCTTATGGTAAAACCTGCATGAAATGTGGTAGACTTAATCACTTTGCCAAATGCTGTAAAATGAAAAGTGAAACAACCAAAGTGCATGCTGTTAAACAAACAGATGAATTCTTTGTGGATTGCATTGAATTTTGCAGTGCAGATAAAAAAGAATGGATTGTCCCTTTAACTGTTAACGAGATTGTCATTCCCTTTAAGCTTGATACTGGCGCGCAGGTGAATTTAATATCGCTTCAAGACTATAAGACTTTTAGAGTAAAACCTAAAATTCATCCAGCCAAAGTGAAAATTACAGGGTACACTGGGGAGGAAATTCATGTGAAAGGCACTCAAATATAAGGGACAACAGTTTAAAACATCTCTACTGATTGTGGATAAAAATGTGCAACCAATTCTAGGATTAAGTTCCTGTGAGAAACTAAGCTTGCTAAAGAAAGTTTTTATGGTGACATCACAAGTAGAAGATGACTGCAAATCGATGTTTACAGAATACAGAGACTTGTTTGAAGGTCTAGGTTGTTTGTCTGGAGAGCATAAAATAAATATAGACATGCAAGTTTCTTCAGTGATACACCCCTGTAGAAAAGTGCCGTTTGCGCTGAGAGAAAAACTGAAACAAGAGTTAAATCGCATGGAAGCCTTGGGTGTGATACAGAAAGTTGATGAGCCTACTGAAGGGGTAAGCTCCTTAGTAATTGTTGAAAAGAAAAATGGGCAACTCAGAATATGTCTAGACCCCAGAGATTTAAACAAAGCTATTAAACGAGAACATTTCAAACTACCAACCAGAGATGAAATCATGTCGCAATTTGCGGGAGCAAAATGGTTCAGTAAATTGGACGCATCTTCAGGATTCTGGCAAATGAAGCTAGATGAGGCCAGCTCAAAGCTTTGTACATTTAATACACCAGAAGGTAGATACAGATTTCTTCGACTACCATATGGAATATTGTCTGCTCCAGAAGTATATCACAAAAAAATACACATGATTTTTGAACATATTCCAGGTGTTGAAACAATGATGGATGACATTATTGTCTGGGGATCTACAAAGGAAGAACATGATTCGAGATTGAGACAAGTAATGGAACTTCGCAAGAAAGTGAATCTAAAGCTAAACAAGGACAAATGTGAATTTGGCGTGAATACACTTACCTTTATGGGCGACGTGGTCTCGGATCAAGGTGTAAAACCAGACCCAAGGAAAATATCAGCCATAGTGAACATGGAACGTCCTAACAACAAAGACGACATCAGAAGATTCCTAGGAATGATTACTTACTTAGGAAAGTTTATTTCTCAACTCTCTGAATGAACAGCCTCTCTTAGATGGTTCAAGACAAAGATAACGAGTGGATGTAGTCACATGAACAAGAAGAAAGTTGGCAAAACTTGAAACAGATCATTACAGAGCAACCAGTGCTAAAATTCTTTGATCCTGCGAAAAGAATAAGAATTTCAGCAGATGCTTCGCAATTTGGCCTAGGCTCAGTGCTGTTACAAGAACATGAGGATACATGGCAACCAGTAATCTATGCATCAAGAGCACTGACAAGTGCTGAAACAAGATATGCTCAGATAGAAAAAGAACTTCTTGCGATCACATATGCATGTGAGCGATTTCATCAGTTTGTGTATGGTCAAACATTTACAGTGGAAACTGACCACAAGCCATTGGTAGCTATCATGACTAAATCATTACATGACTGTCCCATGAGAATTCAACGAATGCTTATCAGACTACAGAAATATGATGTACACTTGCTGTACTGTCCCGGCAAATACATGTACATTGCTGATACACTTTCTCGTGCTGTGGACAAAAGTGAAGGTTCCAAAAGTCTGATGGATGAAAAGATAGAAGCCTATGTTAATTTGATCGTAGCTTCTCTACCAGTGTCTCTTGCAAGACAAGAACAGATTAGGAAAGAAACTGAGACAGATGACACAATGAAAGTGTTGAAAGATATCATTCTGAAAGGTTGGCCAGCAGAAAAACATGCGTACCCGCTGTCTATCCATGATTATTGGATGTACCGCAGTGACCTTACAGTTGTCGATGGTATTATTTACAAAGGCAATAGGTTTGTCATACCTGCATGACTGAGAAAAACTATGCTGTGCAAGATACATGAAGGCCACTTAGGAGAAGAAAAATGTAAGCGGAGAGCGAGTGAAGTTATGTATTGGCCAAGAATGAACCAAGACATAGCACAGACTACTACTTTGAAAGAGCTGCCACCTAGTGTAGCGAAACGCATCAGGCTACAGGGACCCATACCAGGAATCTTCATTTGAAAGTCCGGACCATCCCCCACTACACTCCAGTACAAGATCGAATAGGAGAGTGATTGCACTTTGGCTGAACTGTTGAATCCTGCCTACCGCACTGCATGAGGAGCTCACCAATTACCACCTTGGAGCAACATACCCTCTAGCGGTAAAACCACCACCTTGGTTATTTACACACCTCCTTAAATCAACAATTAATGGACATAATAATTATTTTGGGGGAACAAAATTTGGAACGGACTTCCTCATTTTAACACTGCTTCCATTCCTGGCTTATTGGGTAATCCTGGTTTCATCCATTGTATTATGCATATCTTTTTAATGTTCGTTACTGGAACTTACCATTAATGGTTTATATCAATATATTTTAGTATATTCACTTTTAATATTAAATTGAAATATATGACTATACTGTTGTTATATGTAATATTTTAGCGCAACCAATCTTTCTTTTTGTCTATATATTGTGGGAGTGACTTCCCGTTTCTTACGGTTGCTGCTTGGCATAGCACCCCACATCTAAGCGCCCGAGAATCTTGGGTAATTCCTCTCTTCCACATAGCACAGACTACAGCTACATGTGAATCATGTCTTACGTATAGATCGAAACAACAAGTCGAGCCACTGAGTCCTCACGCAGTGCCAGAGAGACTGTACCAGAAAGTGGCGCAGATTTGTTTGATTGTAATGGGAAAACGTACATTGTTGTGACTGATTATTACTCTAAGTACCCTGAGGCAAGACACTACATACAACTACTAGTAAAGCCGTAATCAATTGCATGAAGTCAATCTTTGCAAGGCATGGTTTTCCTATGGAAATGTTCACTGACAATGGTCCTCAGTATTCCAGTGCTGAATTTAGACAATTTGCTGATGAGTGGGAATTTGTCCATACTACGTCAAGTCCCCACTATCCACGCTCAAATGGGTTTGTGGAAAGTTCAGTAAAACCGTAAAGAGTCTCATGAAAAAGCTCAAGAAGGTAAAGAAGATTTCTACAAAAGTCTTTTAATCTACCGCAGTACACCTTTACAGAATGGACTTTCTCCTGCACAAATGCTGATGGGAAGGAGGATTAGAGCAAATCTCCCGATACATGATGAACTGCTTAATACACATAACTCAGCGTTGGTCAGACTGAGTAAGGAACGTCAACAGGCGAAACAAACTGTTCCATGACAGGCGAACAAAAAGCTTACCTGATCTAAAATCAGGTGACCAAGTCCGTCTCAGAGATCACGAGAAAGGTATTTGGGTGCAGAAAGGTATTGTGCAAGCACAA
Organism: Pseudophryne corroboree; assembly: GCF_028390025.1. NCBI lineage: Eukaryota > Metazoa > Chordata > Amphibia > Anura > Myobatrachidae > Pseudophryne > Pseudophryne corroboree. The sequence continues at coordinate 111,392,429 of NC_086447.1, forward strand.
GTAGCACCAAGATCTTATACTATACGTACAGAGCGTGGAATGGAACTAAGAAGAAATCGGGTGGATTTAAGATCTCAACCTAACCATAACCATGACTGAAGAATACCCTTCATCTGACATGTATGATGATCCTCATAATGGTTAACAAACCACGATTCTAGAAAGGTCCAACATGGTAGATGAAACACAGACTGTGTATGAAAGACCCAAAAGGGAAATACGCAGACCTGAGAGACTCATTGAAACGTGTTAGATGATGTTCTTAATATGACGTTGTTAATTGTTGCATTGAAGCGTATAGGGCTTATCTTTAAAGAAAAGAGGATGTGATGTTAGTGTATTAGAATGCTTAATATTTGTAGACACTCCCTTACTAATATGTGTAAGCCTGAATCTTCAGTGATGGTCCCTGAGACCAGGGGGATGCTGGGAAGTGGGTGGTACAGTGTGCAGTGTGCCTGGAGTTGGTGATGGAATAAAGCAGCACAGCAGTGAACTCACATGTCTCTGTGTCCTGATGACTGGATTTACAAACATATGAACAAAACAGAGCAAATTATTATTATTTATGTAACGCAGGAGATATTATGGATATATCCTACTTATCTTTCAGTCCTGATCTGGTACACTGCCCCCATACAACAGTATGAGGACTTCAATTCAACAACCTCTGAAAATTTCACATTTCCAGAACTTGACTGTGGGAAGTGGGAACTGATGACATCTTCAGATTCCTCCCGCCTTACCCCACCCCCACGCAGTATCACCGTGCGCATTATCAATTAAACTCTTTTTTTTTTATTAAATAAACTCTTAACTTTAAATGAATGTATTAATGTCCTGCAGACAACACTGAAGTCCCAGTTAACTTTGGTGTAGCCCGACTTACTACAGGGTGTCTTTATGTGTAGGGGCACCAAGAGGGGGGATGGGTATACTGGAGGGCCCAGCGGGGTCCCTGGGCAGTTGCACATCCGGGAAGAAGAAGAGACTGCTGCGGCTCAGCTTCAGCAGTCTCTCTCCCAACCGAGCGACACCATTCTACAGGGGTTACCACAGGGGGTCTTTATGTGCAGGGGCACCAGGAGGTTGGGGATGGGTGTACTGGAGGGCCCAGCGGGGTTCCTGGGCAGTTGCACATCCAGGAAGAAGAGACTGCTGCTGCTCAGCTTCAGCAGTCTCTCTTCCAAACGAGTGACACCATTCTACAGGGGTTACTACAGGGGGTCTTTATGTGCAGGGGTACCAAGAGGGGGGATGGGTATACTGGAGGGCCCAGCGGGGACCCTGGACAGTTGCACATCCGGGAAGAAGAAGAGACTGCTGCTGCTGCTCAACTTCAGCAGTCTCTCTCCCAACCAAGTGACACCATTCTACAGGGGTTACTACAGGGGGTCTTTATGTGTAGGGGCACCAAGAGCGGGGATGGGTATACTGGAGGGCCCAGCGGAGACCCTAGACACTCGCACATCAGGGAAGAAGAAAAGACTGCTGCTGCTCAGCTTCAGCAGTCTCTCTCCCAACCGAGTGACACCATTCTACAGGGTCTACTACAGGGGGTCTTTATGTGCAGGGGCACCAAGAGGGGGGATAGGTATACTGGAGGGCCCAGCGGGGTCCCTGGGCAGTTGCACATCCGGGAAGAAGAAGAGACTGCTGCTGCTCAGCTTCAGCAGTCTCTCTCCCCAGCGCAGCAGTCTCCTCTCTCTTCCTGCACGCATTACCCACGTGGCGTCACAACACTTTTTGGCAGCAGGTGAAACACCAAGTGTCACCATTCCAGGCGCTGCCTCTACTTCTTAGCTATGTTGTTTTCCACGGACAAGATGTAAATATTATACTGTACATTCCGTTTTACAGTTTATAATGTTACTTGCAGACGCTGCCAATTCTCTTCATTTTTTATGGGCTCAGTAGAATAAAGCAGAGCCAAACATACAGAGTTATTCCAAACCTATCAGTCTATCAGTCTGTACACTGATGAAATTATGTTTTCTTCCAAATTTCTTCAATCATTTCGAGAATCTTCAGGGATCCTTGGGGTAGTAGGGAATGGGTTATATACAATTACATACAATCAACTGCAAACGCTGAACTTTTATGATCTCCAGTGTGTAAGTATGTGCGAGCCTCTGCCAGAATATATACATTCAAATGTAAAGGGCGGGATGTAATAAAGTCCACTGGGCGTGCAGGATGTGGCCGAACTCGCATTTTTTTTTAAAGGGCAATCATTTACAAGGCTAAACCATGCCTTGTAAATGATTGCGCCTTTAAAAAAAAACATCCGAGTTCGGCCGGCATCCCGCACGGCCGTCGAACTTGGACTTCATTACATAAAGTAATTGGGGCAGATGTATTAACCTGGAGAAAGCATAAGGAAGTGATAAACCAGCGATAAGTGCAAAGTGATAAGCGCACCATCCAATAAGCTTCTAACTGTTAATTTACATATTGGAGCCGATTGGCTGGTGAATTATCACCTTGCACTTATCACGGGTTTATAACTTCCTTATGCCTTCTCCAGGTTAATACATCTGCCCCATTATTGTTTCCTAATAAATACAAGGTTTTAGGAACATCCAATTACTGTATCTACATAGTAACCCGTTAATCACAGTCCACATGCAAGCATATATAAACACAGACATAACAAACGGACTATATATAGAGGGAAGTTGTTATTGTGAGACTGAGGGCCGGCCATCTTGGAGGATTGCGTTTGGTGCTGCTTGGGCAATAAGTGGCATGGCACCTAATGACTTTATTTAATACCAGCTTGATTAATACCCCAGCTACTCTGTCAAAATCCCTGTGCTTTAATATATAACAGCAAGTGACAGGGTACTAATGTGTGCTGTGGACATACAGTACATTATGGAGATGTCAGCAGGGGCTTCGGCCTCTCAAGATGTGGCTGGGACCGTCATTTTATTATACCAGCCAGCGAAGTATTCAGATTTACCCCTGAGTAAAGCAGATGGAATCTTGTTTAATGATAAGGTGTGTGATAAAGATGCAAAACAAAATATGGAAGACGTTTATTTCCAGTTATTTAAACTAAGGCACCGGGAAACAGATTATTTTCTGCATGCATCTTCCCTCTCAGACTACTACAGAGAGAGGAAAATTGCGTGTGGATTCCGCTCTAAAAATGCACCCACCATCGGGCGGAATAACCCTGAGTTTGTGCGCAAGTGGGTAGGCATCCTGAATAGGTGCGCACTGGACCTGATGGTCCTAGGGATCGAGGAATCCCCACGTGTTAAAATTGGCACTTTGAAAAAAGATGCTAAGAAACTTTTGGAAGACCCTGCCAATGTGAGCTGGGTGACAAATCTGGAACAAAAATGTGAACAGTATAAGAAAGATCTTCTAAAATTTAAGAGGAACAAGAAGTATACGGCGGACAATGGTTATGACGAAAATAGGGTATACAGATGGTTAGCCAGTGGAGAGAATGGTAACCGTGGTAATGAAATGGAACAGAGACGTAGACCCTGGCAAAGGAGAACATCAAGAAACACAATCAAGTGGAAACCTCTAATAGCCACAGTGACAGCGATTTTGTGGTGTCTGAATCCGACAAGCCTAGTACTTCAGCTAGTGTCCCTTTAGGGCACCCACCGGAGTATTTCAATCCAGCAAACGAGCTGCCACCCGCAGGGGCGGACAAAATAAAAGCCACAACAACAAGAAAAGCAGCAGCAAAGAACAAATGGTAATATTTCATTTATCGCAGTGGGTGTTGTCAGAGATGGAAGTCAATGTGCTACATAAGGGCCTTTCGTTTGTTCCAACCAATCTCCACGATGACTGTGAATGGAGAAGAGATCATCATAGGTTTGCTCGCAAACTGCGGTTAAAGGAACATTTCCAACATAAAACAACCAAGACAGAAACTACTGTGGTTGGAAGATTCATGCAATCTTCATCAAGATCTATAGATGATCCTCCATCTCTTAACCCCTCCCTGAAAATATTTAACCACCTGTTGGATGATTGTGTTACAAGATTTTTATTGGCTCCTGGTAAGATTCAGAAAAATCTGTCAAAGGCAGAAGCGTCAGCATTGAAAAATCTTGCCTAGTATGAGGACGTCATCATTAGGCCCACCGATAACGGCGGGGCCATAGTGGTTCAAGATATAAACGACTACCGGATTGAAATTGAACGACAAACTTGCAGAGGTCGATGTTTACCGTAAATTACCATGTGATCCAACTAAGCAGTACCAAGTAGAATTATGATCAATATTGGACACGGCAGTAAAAGAGGCCTATCATTTCCGCTCGTGATTCATTGTATCAGACCATTGCTCAATTACTGGACTTCATTCTTCAGCCGTTATTGTTATTAAAGAAGTCTTTTCTTAAAGATACTACCAGCTTTATTAAACTGTTGATGAATATTCAATCGGTACCTGAATGTACTCTCATGTGTTGCTTATTTGCAGCCTATATATGTCCATCCCTCACTATGAGGATTTGGCGTCGATGAGGAAATTCTTATATAAGTATATGGATGTGTCTGTTTTTAACCATGATTTGTTTATGCAGTTCCTTGAATTAACACTGTTTAGGAACTACTTTTTGTATGACAGTCTGTACTTTTTGCAATTACGTGGCTGTGCCATGGGGTCGGCAGTGGCCCCCACATACGCGAATGTGTATATGTTTGCTATGGAAGAAAAGATGTTCCTTGATAGACCTGAGATAAGTCAACATATCTTGGCATATACCCAGTACATAAATGATATCTTCATTCTATGGACCGGGGGTGCCAAATAAATTGATCAGTTGATAGTGGAGGTGAACCAGATGAACACCACGATCAAATACACCTATTCATATAGTACTGCGGTGACACAGTTCCTGGACGTAAAGGTTTTGTTTGAATAACGGACGTATTGAGACCGACATCTATTTCAAAGATGTGGATCGCAATACATTTTTTTTTTTTTTGGCTGGCAGCCATCACCCTTCAACTCTGAAATGGGGGCTTCCCCTGTCACAGATGATGAGGGTCGTCAGGATAATTAGTGATGTCTCCAAGATATCTTAGCACTTGGACGTGTTAATTAAAAAATGTATTGCCAGAGGATATGATTCTAAGACTCTTCAGCAGCAAAAACAAGTACTGAGAATGTCGAGATTGCAACTTCTGGAACCGACTAAACACAAAGAGTGTAATGTTATTCCATGGGTGAGCTATATACTACAGTGGCTAGCCCAATTATCAAACAAGCCACTAAAGCCCTTTGGCCTATAGTAAAATCTGATAAAGAGTTAGTGTGTTTCAGCAATAGTAGGCCTATGGCTGGGTTCAAATGAGGCCGTAATTTATGGGATAGACTTGTGATCACAGATTTCTCTGGTCTTGGCATCCCTAGACCCCCAAAATTAGATTAAAATAATATATATCTCCCTTTAGGATGGTCCTAATTAGGGAATCCGACTAAATTTTGTCATACTGTGGAAATTACCCTATCTAAATGCCAAATCTTCCAAATTTAATCCTGATTTATATCTAGTAAGTATCAATGTTTAAAAAATGATAAATATGTGAAAATTCCATTATACATAATAACCTAAATTGGATTTCTTCCAAATAGGTATAATAATTGGTTTGATCAAAATATCACTTTCTATAACCTCTTAAGAAGGTAACATCTCCTCAAATTTTGAATAAGAGGAAAAAATGTTGTTTAGAAGTATTCTGTATTTTATATATATATATATATATATATATATATATATATATATATATATTAACCAACTAATTATGGAGTCGTTCAATAGACAACCATTATTGTAATATAGATTATGAGTTTTTATTGTTAGAATGCAAATAACTGTTTAAAGAAGTAGTCATATATAACAAGAGTCAAGAATGTATTAAGGATATACAAAAATACCATTCTTGAATCATAGACTATCTGGACAATAGAAATATAATAACTGTTTTCAATGTGCATATTCTTCTCCTCATTATTGTTCCTTATTTATTTTTTATTTATGTTTTATTTTCCTGGTTACACCCCAAAGAACACCCCTGAAGAAGTTGCTGTAAGACGAAACGCGTTGGTTGAAAGCATCTTTATTCTTCATTTTAAATGTATAAACTGAACAAACAATTGTATTCCTAATGATAAATATTACTTTGTAAGGAAACATTTTTATTGCAAATGTGATTTTGAACTACATTTTCTTAACAATAAAAACATGTGTTTTTTTAAATATGGGTGTCTAAATGTGTAAAGTCATCCTCTCTTTATCTATTTATATATATATTCAGAAAAAGTATTATTATTAGACAAATAATTGCCTAATACGTTAAATAAGTGCGCTCCACAGAGATATCATTTGTGTATCTGTTTCTATGTTGATCTCTGTCGACAAGGGATCCTTTCTCGATGTTGAAGCCTGCCTATAAAAGAAATAGTGTTAAACTAACTGATATAGAATAAGCTAACTGATATAAAATAAGCACTAGAACAGTAGACTTACAATAAGAGCGCATTAAGGAATTCTATTATTATTATTTCATATATATATATATATATATATATATATATACATACACTGCTCAAAAAAATAAAGTGAACACTTAAACAACACAATCTAACTCCAAGTCAATCACACTTCTGTAAAATCAAACTGTCCACTTAGGAAGCAACACTGATTGACAATCAATTTCACATACTGTTGTGCAAATGGAATAGACAGCAGGTGGAAATTATAGGCACTTAGCAAGACACCCCCAATAAAGGAGCTGTTCTGCAGGTGGTGACCACAGACCACTTCTCAGCTCCTATGCTTTCTGGCTGATGTTTTGGTCACTTTTGAAAGCTGGCGGTGCTTTCACTCTAGTGGTAGCATGAGACGGAGTCTACAACCCACTCAAGTGGCTCAGGTAGTGCAGCTCATCCAGGATGGCACATCAATGCGAGCTGTGGCAAGAAGGTTTGCTGTGTCTGTCAGCGTAGTGTCCAGAGCATGGAAGTGCTACCAGGAGACAGGCCAGTACATCAGGAGACGTGGAGGAGGCCGTAGGAGGGCAACAACCCAGCAGCAGGACCGCTTCCTCCGCCTTTGTGCAAGGAGGAACAGGAGGAGCACTGCCAGAGCCCTGCAAAATGACTTCCAGCAAGCCACAAATGTGCATGTGTTTACTCAAACGATCAGAAATAAACTCCATGAGGGTGGTATGAGGGCCCGACAGGTGGGGGTTGTGCTTACAGCCCAACACCGTGCAGGACGTTTGGCATTTGCCAGAGAACACCAAGATTGGCAAATTCGCCACTGGCGCCCTGTGCTCTTCACAGATGAAAGCAGGTTCTCACTGAGCACATGTGACAGACGTGACAGAGTCTGGAGATGCCAAGGAGAACGTTCTGCTGCCTGCAACATCTTCGAGCATGACCGGTTTGGCAGTGGGTCAGTAATGGTGTGGGGTGGCATTTCTTTGGGGGGCCGCACAGCCCTCCATGTGCTCGCCAGAGGTAGCCTGACTGCCATTAGGTACCAAGATGAGATCCTCAGACCCCTTGTGAGACCATAGACTGGTGCGGTTGGCCCTGGGTTCCTCCTAATGCAAGACAATGCTAGACCTCATGTGGCTGGAGTGTGTCAGCAGTTCCTGCAAGATGAAGGCATTGATGCTATGGACTGGCCCGCCCGTTCCCCAGACCTGAATCCAATTGAGCACATCTGGGACATCATGTCTCGCTCCATCCACCAATGGCACGGTACACCACAGACTGTCCAGGAGTTGGTGGATGCTTTAGTCCAGGTCTGGGAGGAGATCCCTCAGGCGACCATCCGCCACCTCATCAGGAGCATGCCCAGGCGTTGTAGGGAGGTCATACAGGCACGTGGAGACCACACACACTACTGAGCCTCATTTTGACTAGGTTTAAGGACATTACATCAAAGTTGGATCAGCCTGTAGTGTGTTTTTCCACTTTAATTTTGAGTGTGACTCCAAATCCAGACCTCCATGGGTTAATAAATTTGATTTCCATTCATAATTTTTGTGTGATTTTGTTGTCAGCACATTCAACTATGTAAAGAACAAAGTATTTAATAAGAATATTTCATTCATTCAGATCTAGGATGTGTTATTTTAGTGTTCCCTTTATGTTTTTGAGCAGTGTGTATATATATATATATATATACACGACGTTTCCTGGCATGCAGCGGCACTCAGGGAAAGATACGAGCAATTATAAGCAAAAGGTGTTTATTCCATAGTGAAAAAAATGGTCCAACGTTTCGGGGCGCAACCACCCCTTTGTCAAGGTGAACAACAAAAGTGAAAACATAATGCAAAGTGATTACCTTTATACGTGAGAAGAGTGGGGAGGTCCCGCGAGCGGGAGGTGCAGCAGCGTTTCCGGGGACAGGAATGCTATTCCTTCCCTGCTTGTGTGCGTGAGAGCGTGATGTGTCAGCTCCGGTCACGTGATCCGGCATCGCGTCCCATGGCGTCCTGGTTCCCATGGTAACTATCCGTGTGACTGTTATACACTGACAGCCTACACGGAAAACAAGAGGACTCACAGGGTGTCGTGGCGCGGTGGACACGGTCCGTGCTGAATAAGTGGACATGTGTGAATGAAAGGTTAAAGTGTCTTCAATGAAGAAAACTACATAGAAATACACAGTATAAACATTTACATATTAGGGCAAGTATGGAATACAATATTAAGGCACATTTATAGCAATCACATGCTGGAGTGGCTGAATCAAGGCAGCCATATCGCTCCCAGTTTTAGCAACATCTAGTGTTGTGTTTAGACTTGCACTACTCGCATTCTATATTGTGGCTTATGCTTCACACCTGGGGCCAGTGTACGCCCCATCCGATGCCTGCCCCATGTGGACAGAGCACGGAGGGGCGCGCTCCGGGCACAGGCGCGAACAGGGGCCTGGTAGACAGCAATCATATATCCTGAAATGATAAATCTATGACTAAGAAACTGGCATTAGTTAAATATCAAAATACATTCCACTGCATTTTGTCATTGAGTCCTTTGGGCTTGATGGTTGCCAAATTGTAGATCCATCTCGCCTCCAATCTCAACAAGTCACCTGCTCTATCTCCACCCCTCAATTTTTTTGGGCATTGATCGATGATTTGAAATCTTAGATCGTTCATAGAGTGTCCGTGGTCGGCATAATGCCGGGCTACCGGCTGTTCTGATGGTTTGCCTGATAGTGCAGCTTTGACCGCAGACCTGTGTAGTGCAAGACGTTCTCGGGCATTCCGGATGGTCTTGCCCACATATTGCAGTCCGCAGGGGCAGGTGATTAGGTACACTATAAAAGTGCTAGTGCAGGTAAGTATGTGCCTAATATCGTATGTTTTTCCTGTACAGCAGGATACGAAAGTGGAGCCGGGATTCATAAATTTACAAGTCTCACACCCTAGACATTTGTAACATCCAGGGGATCTTGAGAGGAACGTGGTTGGTTCCGGTTTATCGAAACCTGTGATGTCCGAATGGACGACCCAATCTTTGATGCTCTTTCCCCTGGTGTGGCAAACCATGGGTTTCTTCCTGTGCAGCGATGATAATGACTTGTCAGTTGTGATAATAGGCCATAGTGCTTGTAAGGCCCTGGGCACTACTGGACTGGCTGTGTTATATTTCGTGACAAATGGTACAATATGAGTGTCCTTTTTAGTTTTCTGGCAAAGCAGATCCTCCCTGCGCATGCCTGCTACTTCATGCTGACTGGCCTGTAGTGCTTTGATGTTATATCCCCTCTCAATGAAACGATTCTTTACTATAGTCAAGGCCCCCTCTAATTCAGTAGGATTACTGGTGATCCTTGCCGCCCTGATAAATTGTGATTTGGGCAATCCTTTCTTCAGTGCCTCAGGGTGGTGGCTGTTATGTCTGAGCAGTGTATTTTTATCTGTCAGTTTATAGAATACTGCCGTTGATATTTCGTTGTTGATGATAGAAACCATCACGTCTAAATAATTTAGTGAGGACAGACTCCACGACGCTGTGACCTTGATGGTGGAGATTCTGTTGTTTATGTGGGCGATGAGTGCTTCAAATTTCTCCTGGCCGCCAGTCCACAAGATGAATATGTCATCTATATACCGAGCATAATATAAAATATGTTGTGATATGATGACATCATTAAAAAACATGTTCTGCTCTTCCTGAAGCATGAAAGTGTTGGCGAAGGATGGCGACACATTGCTCCCCATCGCACACCCACTTGGCAGTAGAATCTACCATCAAATAAAAAATAATTTCTTATGAGGGTCAGTTCTAGCAGCTTAAGAAACAAATTTGTCTCGATGGACTCCATGTTGACGCGGATTAAAAAATCCCTCATGGCTTCTAGTCCCGCCCTTTGCGGTATGCTGGTGTATAAACTACAGATGTCAATGGTGCAAATTAAAGTGCCTGTGGGAATGTTCGATAATGATCTGAGTTGATTAAGGAACATGGTGGTGTCCTTGATGTATCTAGGTTGTTGGCAAATGAGCGGCTGCAATACACTGTCTAAAAACGATGAAATGGGTTGATAAAGTGACTTGTGCGCAGAGATGATTGGTCTCCCAGGAGGTTCGTCCACATTTTTGTGTATTTTGGGCACTGTAAATAAAACTGGTATTTTTCCGGCAGCAGTGGCCACGTCTAAGATGTTGTCAATTTCTTGTTTATACTCCATGGTGGGATCTTGGGATAACTCTCGATAAACTTTCGATAACAAGAAATTGACAACATCTTAGACGTGGCCACTGCTGCCGGAAAAATCTCCAAGAAATTATGTTCGGCTCTCAAACAAGAATTCCCTGTGGTACCAGTTTTATTTACAGTGCCCAAAATACACAAAAATGTGGACGAACCTCCTGGGAGACCAATCATCTCTGCGCACAAGTCACTTTATCAACCCATTTCATCGTTTTTAGACAGTGTATTGCAGCCGCTCATTTGCCAACAACCTAGATACATCAAGGACACCACCATGTTCCTTAATCAACTCAGATCATTATCGAACATTCCCACAGGCACTTTAATTTGCACCATTGACATCTGTAGTTTATACACCAGCATACCGCAAAGGGCGGGACTAGAAGCCATGAGGGATTTTTTAATCCGCGTCAACATGGAGTCCATCGAGACAAATTTGTTTCTTAAGCTGCTAGAACTGACCCTCATAAGAAATTATTTTTTATTTGATGGTAGATTCTACTGCCAAGTAAGTGGGTGTGCGATGGGGAGCAATGTGTCGCCATCCTTCGCCAACACTTTCATGCTTCAGGAAGAGCAGAACATGTTTTTTAATGATGTCATCATATCACAACATATTTTATATTATGCTCGGTATATAGATGACATATTCATCTTGTGGACTGGCGGCCAGGAGAAATTTGAAGCACTCATCGCCCACATAAACAACAGAATCTCCACCATCAAGGTCACAGCGTCGTGGAGTCTGTCCTCACTAAATTATTTAGACGTGATGGTTTCTATCATCAACAACGAAATATCAACGGCAGTATTCTATAAACCGACAGATAAAAATACACTGCTCAGACATAACAGCCACCACCCTGAGGCACTGAAGAAAGGATTGCCCAAATCACAATTTATCAGGGCGGCAAGGATCACCAGTAATCCTACTGAATTAGAGGGGGCCTTGACTATAGTAAAGAATCGTTTCATTGAGAGGGGATATAACATCAAAGCACTACAGGCCAGTCAGCATGAAGTAGCAGGCATGCGCAGGGAGGATCTGCTTTGCCAGAAAACTAAAAAGGACACTCATATTGTACCATTTGTCACGAAATATAACACAGCCAGTCCAGTAGTGCCCAGGGCCTTACAAGCACTATGGCCTATTATCACAACTGACAAGTCATTATCATCGCTGCACAGGAAGAAACCCATGGTTTGCCACACCAGGGGAAAGAGCATCAAAGATTGGGTCGTCCATTCGGACATCACAGGTTTCGATAAACCGGAACCAACCACGTTCCTCTCGAGATCCCCTGGATGTTACAAATGTCTAGGGTGTGAGACTTGTAAATTTATGAATCCCGGCTCCACTTTCGTATCCTGCTGTACAGGAAAAACATACGATATTAGGCACATACTTACCTGCACTAGCACTTTTATAGTGTACCTAATCACCTGCCCCTGCGGACTGCAATATGTGGGCAAGACCATCCGGAATGCCCGAGAACGTCTTGCACTACACAGGTCTGCGGTCAAAGCTGCACTATCAGGCAAACCATCAGAACAGCCGGTAGCCCGGCATTATGCCGACCACGGACACTCTATGAACGATCTAAGATTTCAAATCATCGATCAATGCCCAAAAAAATTGAGGGGTGGAGATAGAGCAGGTGACTTGTTGAGATTGGAGGCGAGATGGATCTACAATTTGGCAACCATCAAGCCCAAAGGACTCAATGACAAAATGCCGTGGAATGTATTTTGATATTTAACTAATGCCAGTTTCTTAGTCATAGATTTATCATTTCAGGATATATGATTGCTGTCTACCAGGCCCCTGTTCGCGCCTGTGCCCGGAGCGCGCCCCTCCGTGCTCTGTCCACATGGGGCAGGCATCGGATGGGGCGTACACTGGCCCCAGGTGTGAAGCATAAGCCACAATATAGAATGCGAGTAGTGCAAGTCTAAACACAACACTAGATGTTGCTAAAACTGGGAGCGATATGGCTGCCTTGATTCAGCCACTCCAGCATGTGATTGCTATAAATGTGCCTTAATATTGTATTCCATACTTGCCCTAATATGTAAATGTTTATACTGTGTATTTCTATGTAGTTTTCTTCATTGAAGACACTTTAACCTTTCATTCACACATGTCCACTTATTCAGCACGGACCGTGTCCACCGCGCCACGACACCCTGTGAGTCCTCTTGTTTTCCGTGTAGGCTGTCAGTGTATAACAGTCACACGGATAGTTACCATGGGAACCAGGACGCCATGGGACGCGATGCCGGATCACGTGACCGGAGCTGACACATCACGCTCTCACGCACACAAGCAGGGAAGGAATAGCATTCCTGTCCCCGGAAACGCTGCTGCACCTCCCGCTCGCGGGACCTCCCCACTCTTCTCACGTATAAAGGTAATCACTTTGCATTATGTTTTCACTTTTGTTGTTCACCTTGACAAAGGGGTGGTTGCGCCCCGAAACGTTGGACCATTTTTTTCACTATGGAATAAACACCTTTTGCTTATAATTGCTCGTATCTTTCCCTGAGTGCCGCTGCATGCCAGGAAACGTCGTGTGTACTACATATCCCAGAAGGCACCGGGGCGTCTGTAACTACGAAGGGTGAGTGCCAATCCATTGGTATACATATATATATATATATATATATAGGGAAAGTGGGATAGGGGTGCTAGCGACCTGCAGTGTCCATATATACAATAAAAATGAAGAATCTGTCAGGATACGTTTTTTTAAAAAGCGTAAAAGATAGGTTTATTTATACACAATATTGTTTAAAATGGTAGGCTAAAATAATACAAGTATGGAATATTGCTAAAAACTGCATCAGGTGGAAAACTAAAAAAATTTCACAATAAAAAAGTTAAGATACAAAATCTAATAGAATAAGAATATAATGCTTATCTTAAAAATGGAGGATCAATTGAGGTACACCAACGCGTTTCGTCCGTCAGACTTCATCAAGGGGTAAGGAACTAATGAGCTGTAGCCCTATTTATAGCAGGTAACATGGGTGATAATTGATTGTGACATCACTTCCTGTTAAAGTTACAAGTTACTGAAAATACATAGAGTTCGAATATAAACACATGTCAGGAGTAGAGAATCTGGTCATAGGTCTAAACAGCTAATTCTTGTGCAAAATCGAGTATTAGAATTGAAGTTATTCTTAAAAATAGTCCGGGGGCGCGTCCTGCGTCACTTTCGCCCCACTTGCTTAGTCCGCCGATTCGTAGTGCGCATGCGCACCTCGCCACACTTCCGGTGTCCGCGTCAAGGTTCAGATGTAGAGTGGGGAATCTCTACATCTGAACCTTGCCGCGGACACCGGAAGTGTGGCGAGGTGCGCATGCGCACTACGATGCGGCGGACTAAGGAAGTGGGGCGGAAGTGATGCAGGACGCGCCCCCGGACTATTTTTAAGAATAACTTCAATTCTAATACTCGTTCCTTGGTAAAGTTGGATGTTTAGACTGCGCAGTCAGTCTCTTTTCACATTTAAGTCACTCATCTGCCTATCCAGTTCACTATATAGGAACGGACTGCATACCACAGGCAATTAAAAGTTGAGACCCATTTCATTTATTTTAATTTAAGAGCTGTGTATATTTGTTTTAAATTTTGGCTTAAAATTGCCATCTTATTAAATAGAAAGTTTTATCACTCAATCCTCATATGTGTTACTAATCCAATTAGCGCTGCTAATGCTTCATGCTTAGCAGATACAGAGACAAACCCTTTCAGTCCACATGTCATACAATATTGTGTCAATCTGAGTTATGAAGGGTATTTCTCTCCTCAACCCTGACGTGTTTCGTCCTGCAAGGACTTCTTCAGAGGGGTGGTCTGTACAGCTATACAATCAGTCTGAATGACAATATTAGGAATAATCACTCAAAACCTGGTTTGTAGTACATTCTTATGAACTTATAAAACCTCAATTTCAAAGATGTAGTGATCCATTCATATTGAAAAAAAATTAGATATCCCACTCTGGGTGAGCTTCAAAAATAATTCACAGGTGGATTATATAAGCTCCTGTGTAGTGCTGTGTGCTCCTCCCAAAGTGCAATATAGAGGTGCAGCTTAATAACAGCGCAAGATAATGGTATATATATATATATATATATATATATATATATATATTTGAAATGTCAGTGTCCAGCAAACAAACACAAAATCAATTAAATAATAGAAAGATGTAATTCTACAGACATTAAGCATCTTATAAGAAAGACTTTGATCAATTGCATGGGCCCAAAAGTGATATTACGAAAAAGTCTCCGATATCTGCTGCAGACCTTTTTATATACTGTATATCTGGGGAGCTGAAAACTGCAGCTTTCTGAGTTTTTTTGCGTTTGATAAATCCCATCCTCAGTGTACAAAAAAGAAATGATGCATTCTAGGCTTGCTGTACTTAGGACATGGCATATAAAGCATCCTTTATGAGAACACTCAGTATGAGTATTGGCAGTCTACAGTGCACTTGACCTAACTGGCCTTCATCCAGCAGAGATGTAGAGGACATCAGCATGTACAGTGGAAAAAGTGCACAAATTATAACCATGTGACCTTGTACTTGTTGATGAGTTACACATTCACGACTGTTGAGCGATCCATGGGGCACTGAGGGCGTGTGGCCAAATCTGGGAGGAGTGACCACACCCCCTCTGAAAAACCCATCCAAACAGTGGAAAATACTATGAGCGTGCTGCAAAGTGGGACATTTGTCCACCTCAGCAGCTGGCCCAGGCCCCTGCAAGGCCCATCCAACAAGCCTGGGCCCATTTAAGTAGTTACTGCCATCCCCTATCTGTGCCCCTCTACACACTTGATTAAGAGAACAGTTCTCCCCAATATAACATAAGCTCCAGGTTACACCTACACCCATTTATAACCTTTTATTTGCTTGCAAAATATGAATATTGTGTCAGGCTTCAATAAACCTTAGAAACTCCCTCCAAAAAGACAAACTCCATCTCATATAAGGAAAGAAAAATGACTAAACCAGTCAAACAATACATGATATATATATATATATATATATATACATACAATGAATTAAGCACATATCAGCGTCAGCAGTGAAATTGGAGTTATCTACAGTCAGTGTGCTAGTGTTGGTTCTAGACACTGTCATCTTTATGTATTTGCTCCTGCTCTCAGGAAACGGTGGGGCAGATGTATTAAGCCTGGACTAGGGATAAAGAAGTGAGTGATAAGTGCAAGGTGATAACGCACCAGCCAATCAGCTCCTAACTATCATATTTCAAATCCATAATAATTGGCTGGTGCGTTCTCCAGGCTTAATACATCTGCCCCAGTAAATGATTTGTATGAGCATCTCTGCATCGGTCTGCATCTATTTGAAATTACAAGAACAAACCTTTACTATACTCCTCCTACAAGAGTGGAGATTATGCTGAAAACAAGACATGGTCACATTGCGTGCCTGGAAATAAATGCACATCTTCACGTGGATTCAGAGGTGGCTGCATCTACAGTATAGTAAGTAGGCCTGTAGTTCTCAAACTTGGTCCGCAGGACCCAAACAATTAATGTTTTCCTGGTCATATGTGGATCTTTAAAATGTGACAGTTGGTCATACATCGGTGCACCTGCTCAGTGGCGGAACAAGCAAGTGGTGAGCCCAGGTGCGACAAAATGCTTTGGGCCCCCCCCCCATCCCATCCCATCCCATCCAAGTCCACCCCATGGGCAGTGCGCGCCGTAGGCGCGCGCAAAAATACATAGTGGCGTGGCTTCGTGGGGAAGGGGTGTGTCCACAAAATAATACCAATTCATAAAACAGTGCACAGTAGTCTCCATTCTTCAAATTACACCGCACAGTAGCACCACTACACCAGGTAGACACCGTTTTACACCTTACAGCGAACAGATTCCCCTTTTTACACATAACGGCAGACAGCGTGCACTTTTTACACATAACGGCAGACAGCGTGCCCTCGTTACACATTGCGGCAGACAGCATACACTTTTTACACATAATGGCAGACAGCGTGCCCTCGTTACACATAGCGGCAGACAGCATCCCCTTTTTACACATTTCGGCAGACAGCATACACTTTTTACAGATAATGGCAGACAGCGTGCCCTCGTTAAACATAGCGGCAGACAGCGTGCCCTCGTTACACATAGCGGCAGACAGCGTGCACTTTTTACACATTACGGCAGACAGCGTCCCCATTTTACACATTACGGCAGACAGCATACACTTTTTACACATAACGGCAGACAGCATCCCCATTTTACACATTACGACAGACAGCATACACTTTTTACACATAACGGCAGACAGCGTGCCCTTTTTACACATTATGGCAGGCAGATTCTACCTTTTTACACATAGCGGCAGGCAGATTCCCCATTTTTATACATAGCGGCAGGCAGATTCCCCATTTTTACACATTGCGGCAGGCTGATTCCCCCTTTTTACACATTGCGGCAGGCAGATTCCCCATTTTTACATTGCGGCAGGCAGATTCCCCCTTTTTACACATTGCGGCAGGCAGAATCCCCATTTTTATACATAGCGGCAGGCAGATTCCCCATTTTTATACATAGCGGCAGGCAGTCCCCCCTTTTTACACATTGCGGTAGGCTAATTCCCCCTTTTTACACATTGCGGCAAGCAGTCCCAACAAAGAAAAAAAGAAAGAGACAGAAAGAAAGAAAGAAAGAAAGAAAGAAAGAAAGAAAGAAAGAAGAATTATACTTACCCTCTCTGTTGGCTCAGGCTCCTTGTGCAGCTTCCCGGGCAGTAGAGAAGAAGGAGGAGGGAGGTGGAGGAGGGAGCCGCAGCAGCGCTGTGTTATTGGTGGAGGCGCTGCTGCTGCTGCCCCTCTGCTTCACTATAGGCTGTTCTCAGAGACAGCCTATAGTGAAGCAGAGGAGCAGCAGCAGCAGCGCCTCCACCAGTAACAAAGCGCTGCTGCGGCTCCCTCCTTCACCTCCGTCCTCCACCTTACCCCGTACCGCTGCAGTGCGCGCCGCTCCTCTCCTCTCTCTCCGGGCGGCTGTGCGCTGCGGGCAGCGGTTGCCCGCAGCGCACAGCGGCATGTAATGAGTCAGTTTGACAATTGACTCATTACATGCTTGGGCCCCTGAACAGAGGCGGGCCCCAGTGCAACGCACTGCTTGCACTGCCGGTAGTTCCGCCTCTGCACCTGCTGGATGACCTGGGAAATGTGACCTGTTTGGGATCCTGAGAACTGAGAGAACCACTGCTGTAGATGCACTCCCCCATTTATCCACTCACAAAACTGTGATGTCCAGTTTCCTCCACACATTCAGCTGCTAGTGGAGTTGTGCAGACTCTGAATTGCCTGTAGTTGCTTAGAGTTGCTATGGTTGGGTTGGATGCACATTCTGCCAGAACCCACAGCACATTTGTATTTTCTCACGGGACCCTCCAAAACCGCTACACTTGCCATCTAGGAGGCAACTCTGTAACCTCTATGCAAGAAGTGAGTGGACTGGTCTCATCGAGGACTGGACGCGAATACCGGGTACTGTTCATTTTGCCTCCTCATATACACTTATTTCAGCATGCTCACCATGCTTAACTAACACCTATGCACCTATGCTTCTGCTGATGCTGGAACTGTGCAAGACCTAAATTATAGGGGGAATTGGATGAACTTTGATAATACTTCTATGTGGTTTGTTCTTGTGGTTTACATTTCCAGCATTAAATACAGTATGTTGGCCAACTCTTTGCAAGGGGAATAATAAAATAATCTTTGGGGGTTAGTCAGAGCTGTTAGCAAGCCATAAAAACAACACTAATGGCCAAAACCATGCTGCACTGCAGGTGGGGCAGATGTAATATGTGCAGAGAGAGTTAGATTTGGGTGGGGTGTGTTCAAACTGAAATCTAAATTGCAGTGTAAAAATAAAGCAGCCAGTATTTACCATGCACAGAACAATATAACGCACCCAAATCTAACTCTCTCTGCACATGTTACATATGTCCCCACCTGCAGTGTAACATTGTTTTGCCCAATTGCTAACTTTTTTGGTTTGTTAACAACTCTGAATAACCCCCTTTGTCCGTATGGACTTGCTTGGTAAAGGATACAACATTTACTAATACTTGCAAGCCTCCAGACCTCTAGTGTTAATCAGATGCTGAGTGACTTTTCTTTTTTTGCCTCTAAATGTTGCCTCACTGATGGAATCCAACACTGCTTGTAGCCTGGGTTAATATGACGCCTATGAAGAACTACGGATGATTACATCATTAAACTAGGCAGCATAATTGTGTCTGTGAAGCTTTACAATAATTTTCATCTCTCTTTAAAATTTGGTTTGGGATTCAGTAAAACCCAAAAGGCAACATTTTGTATTGAACTATTCCCTCTAGTCCGTCTTTCCTTGTGACCAATTTGTTAACACTATTTACCAGTACCCTCTTGTTATGTCCAAAGCAGTGAAGTATTGGGCAGTTCCTGTTCTTTCAATTATCTAGTCCACATCGGGCATGGAGTAGGCATCAAAAAGATACACAGTGTAACATTAACAGAAATCATTACAGAAGCATAAGCTTCTATCTGGTTTCATAATTGAATCAATGAGCCGCGACCAAACACTATGTAACTCTTAAGTTATGACTATCTAGAAGATCTTTTTAACTTTTATACAAGATCATGTTGCTTCTTACTTAGGTTGACTTTAACCCTTGTATCAGTCATGCTTATTCACTGTCATTTGGCCATGTCTTTCTGAAAACATTTCTCTATTCCTTATGAGAATCTCTTTGGCTTTGCACTCTGAGCAGATAACAAGGCTTCTGCTATTTTTACTTTAGGAATTCAGGGAATACCTGCTACTGGAGGGAAAGAGCCGGCTACTAGGACTAACCCATCCATACAGGGTTTAATCAAATTTACATGATACATTTGCTTAGGTTTTCTTTTTCCCTCTATGTAGTACACTTTATAATTGACCTTGTCTATGCTCTCTAACATATTAAATGGGCTCTGGAATTTGGCCAAAAATGTATTTTCTTTGATGGGAACTAAAACAGGGATTCTGACTCCAGGGGAAAGGTATGCACATTGGCATTACAATTATGCCACTTCCATGTTTCTTTTAATAAATTTCAAATCCCCATAGGATATTCCCATGTTTGTCACCAAGATGTTTTAGCAACTTTTTAGGGTCATAGCAAAAATGGTGACTTTATATGGAATCCACAATTGTTTTTTCCCCCATTATTTGTAATAAGATTGAATGCTCTTTATTTGCCATTACAGAGTATTTATCATTGATCAGTGTTAAGAATCCCGGAATAAATTAATTCTTATGCCGCGGGATAGGAAAATACAATATGGAAAAAGGCAAAATGGAGTAAATAGTTTATATAGCCACTGTCATTGTCGTTCATCGTAAAATTGGCAAACAAGCTGTTCACCATGTGTTGTCACTGTCAGTGGCATCCGCGTTCGGCAGGTATATTTAGACTGCATACAGCGTAGTATGGATTTACTGAAAATAAACAAGAAATAAAATTACTCTCTCTTGATTCTAAAATCAGCTATAAACAAAACCACGCTGACACAGCATCTCCGCCTTGGCAACCGCATGAGATTGGCGTCTCCAGATGGTGTGTTGGGATAACAGCAGAGCCGGCTTCAGATGTCATGGCCAAGGAGAGAGACTGGATGGTGGAAAACTACTGTAGCTTTGTTATTGTGAGATACAGTAGGTCTGTCTTCATATGCTGGTAATGAATTTATAATATTTATGTGAATTCAAATTGGGTGTATAAGAGTATGCTCCTCATAAATCAAGCTTACAGAGACTCAAACAAAGTGTTGTATTCCTATGTTAGAATATATTAAGGCTATTTCTCTAACATCCTAGTGGATGCTGGGGACTCCGTAAGGACCATGGGGAATAGACGGGCTCCGCAGGAGACTGGGCACTCTAAGAAAGATTTAGTACTACTGGTGTGCACTGGCTCCTCCCTCTATGCCCCTCCTCCAGACCTCAGTTAGAATCTGTGCCCGGACAGAGCTGGGTGCATTTTAGTGAGCTCTCCTGAGCTTGCTAATAAGAAAGTATTTTAGTTAGTTTTTTTATTTCAGAGATTTTCTGCTGGCAATAGACTCTCTGCTACGTGGGACTGAGGGGAGAGAAGCAAACCTACTAACTGCGGCTAGGTTGCGCTTCTTAGGCTACTGGACACCATTAGCTCCAGAGGGATCGAACACAGGACCTGACCTTGTCGTCCATTCCCGGAGCCGCGCCGCCGTCCCCCTCGCAGAGTCAGAAGACAGAAGCCGGCGGGTTGAAGCAAGAAGACGTCAAAATCGGCGGCAGAAGACTCCTGTCTTCATATGAGGTAGCGCACAGCACTGCAGCTGTGCGCCTTTGCGCCCACACTAACCCACACACTCCAGTCACTGTAGGGTGCAGGGTGCAGGGGGGGCACCCTGGGCAGCAATTAAGTACCTTCTGGCAATAGCAGCATATATACAGTTGGACACTGTTATGTGCATGAGCCCCCGCCTTTATTTTTACACAAAATCGCGGGACAGAAGCCCGCCTTCTTCCTCACCACTCACCAGCGCCATTTACTCTCCACAGCTCCGCTGAGAGGAAGCTCCCCAGGCTCTCCCCTGCAGAAGCACAATAAAGGGGGTGAAAAAGAGATGGGGGGCACATATAAATTGGCATAAAAACAATATATACAGCAGCTACTGGGTTAACACTAAGTTACTGTGTGATTCCTGGGTCATGTAGCGCTGGGGTGTGTGCTGGCATACTCTCTCTCTGTCTCTCCAAAGGGCCTTGTGGGGGAACTGTCTTCAAATAGAGCATCCCCTGTGTGTGTGGTGTGTCGGTACATGTGTGTCGACATGTCTGAGGTAAAAGGCTCCCCTAAGGAGGAGATAGAGCAAATATGTGTGTGAGAGGGTGTCTCCGTCGACAACGCCGACACCTGTTTGAATATGTGTAAGTGCTAAGGTGAATTTATTGCACAAAAGATTAGAGAACAGACAGGAAATCTACCCATGTCTGTCCCTATGTCGCAGAGTCCTTCAGAGTCTCACAATGCTTACTATCCAAAATAATAAACACTGATATTGACTCCAGTGTCGACTACGATAATGCAAAGTTACAGCCAAAATGGCAGAAAAGTATTCAATATATGATTATTGTAATAAAAGATGATTTGCATATCACTGATGACTCATTTGTCCCTGACACAAGGGTACACATGTTAAGGGGAAGAAAGCTGAGGTAAATTTCGCTCCTCTCATGAGGAAAAAGAGCGGGAATCTCCAGACAAGAGACTGCTGCTTCCCATAAAGAATTCTCAGGCAGTATCCTTTCCCCACTAGGGCCAGGATGTGATGGGAATCTTCCCCTAGGGTGTCACGTTTGCCCAGAAGGTAGCCCTAGCTATTCTCAGGGATCCTGCAGATAGCGTGCACATTCTGGTACACTACTCAGACCGGCGATTGTGTCGGCATGGGTTTATAGCGCTGTGGCAGCGTGGATAGGTACCTTTTCAGCAGAGATTGAGACCCTAGTATACATATAGATATATATATAGAGATATATATCTAAATATTAAAGATGCTGTCTTAAGAGATATGTATATATAAAACATGCCCAAAGAGACATGAGTATACTGGGTCCTAGAGTCAAAGCTATGTCGATTTCTGCTTGACGTGTCCTGTAGAATATGCAATGGACAGATGGTGCAGACTTAAGAGACATATGGAAGGCTGAGGATTGTGTGGAGAAGGGTTCTCGGACCTGGTCTCCAGAACTATAGCTGGTAATTCTGATATTTTGCCTTATATTCCTGCACAGCATAGGAAAGCACGACATTATCAAATGCAGCTTTTCGAATAAAGAAACAAGAAATTCCGAGGTGCGTCCTTTCCTGCCAGAGGCGGGGGCAGAGGAAAGAAGCTGCACAACACAGCTAGTTCCCAGGAACAGAAGTTCTCCCCGGCCTCTACAAAAATCCACTGCATGTTGCTGGGGCTCCACAGGCGGAGCTAGGCCCGGTGGGGGCACGCCTTCGTAAGTTCAGCCACAAGTGGGTTCACTCCCTGTTAGATCCCTGGGCAATAGATATTGTGTCTCAGGGATACAAGCTGGACTTTGAGAAGATGCCCCCTCACCGACAGCCCTGCCGGCTTCCCCCCACGAGAGGGAAACAGTGTTAACTGCAATTCACAAATTGTATCTTCAACAGGTGGTGGTCAAGGTTCCCCTCCTTCAAAAAGGAGGGGGTTATTATTCGACCATGTTGTAGTCCCGAAACCAGACGGTTCGGTCAGACCCATATTGAATTTAAAATCCCTGAACATATACCGGAATAGGTTCAAGTTCAAGATGGATTCGCTAAGAGCGGTCATTGCAAGCCTGAAAGGGGGAGATTTTATGGTGACTTGGGACATAAAGGATGCATACCTTCATGTCCCCATTTATCCACATCATCAGGCGTACCTCAGAATTGCGGTACGGGATTGTCATTACCAATTTCAGACGTTGCCGTTTGGTCTCTCCACGGCCTTGAGAATATTCACCAAGGTAATGGCGGAAATGATGGTGCTCCTGCGGAAGCAAGGTGTCACTATTATCACGTACTTGGACAATCTCCTCATAGAAGCGAGATCAAGAGAGCAGTTGCTGAACAGCGTATCACTTTCTCTGGAAGTGTAACGGCAACACGGCTGGATTCTATATATTCCAAAGTCGCAGTGGGTTCTTACAGCTCATCTGCCTCTCCTAGGCATGATCCTAGACACAGACCAGGAAAGGGTTTATCTCCCAATAGAGAGAGCTCAGGAGCTCGTGACACTGGTCAGGAATCTATTAAAACCAAAACAGGTGTCAGTGCATCACTGCACTCGAGTCCTGGGAAGGAGGGTGGCATCATATGAGGCCATTCCCTTCGGCAGGTTCCATACGAGGACCTTCTAATGGGACTTACTGGACAAGTGGTCCGGATCACATCTTCAGATGCATCAGTGTTAGGGTCTCCTGCCCTGTGCTGCCACGTCGTCATGGCAACCGGGAGACAAGTGCTAGCGGAGTGGCCTGAGCGCAGCTGATACTCCGGTTCGGGTCTTTTGCTGTGCAGTGGTTACAGGCTTTGTGCACGGCAGGGGATCCGGTGCTGGTTTTTGTGCTCACAGTCTGTGAGGTCTGAGTGGGGCGTGGACAGCACCTGCTATATAAGGCCTCTTCTCAGGTTAAGCAGATGCTGCTGAATCTTTGTTGGTTAGTCAGTTCCTGAAAGTTAGCCAGTACTGTGTAGCTTTGTATTTGTTGCTTACTGCAAATAGGCCTTGGGATTTGGTACTACACTCTGCCAATCCAGACCTAGCAGTAAGACTGGAGTCAGTCGTTTAACTTGCTGGGGTTCTTTTGCTACTCTGTGAACTTAGCAAGTTTGCGGCTGTATTCTCAGACTTGCCTGCCAAAATCCTTTCTCACTGTGCAAGGTGTTCTGGTGTCAGTTTAGTGGCAGTAAGCTGAACCAGTGCACTGCAAGTGAGGACTAGGATTGTGGAAACTCTCCTTGTGTCTATTATTCCATCTCTGACCAAGGAGTTTACTGCCACACCCGTTGGTAACCCTTTAGGGTTTTGCTGTTGCCCTTAGCAACAGCATTTCGGGTTCTCTACGTTTTAAAACACAACATCTTGCTTCTTTCCATCTGAGCACTCCTAATACTAGGGAGACACCCAGTTTCTTAGCCTCTGGGCTTCTCTGTTCACTTTGTGTTTATTTTGTTACCCTATCACCTTCTGTGTACGTAATGTCATATTCCCCAGTCTGTCTGTGAGTTCATTTGTTTTGCATCCCTCTCCGTTCAGACACCAGTACATTCCTGCAGGCACTGGTGTGCATAACAATCGGTTAATCACCCTATCCCCCAGAGCCAGGGTGTCTCTCCTGTGGTGGCTGCAGAGTGCTCACCTTCTCGAAGGTCGCAGTTTCGACATTCAGGACTGGGTCCTGGTGACCACGGATGCAAGCCTCCGAGGGTGGGGGGCAGTCACACAGGGAAGAAATTTCCAACGGCTGTGGTCAAGGCAGGAGGCTTGCCTTCACATCAATATCCTGGAACTAATGGCCATATACAACGCCCTAAGTCAAGCGGAGACCCTGCTTCGCGACCAACCGGTTCTGTTTCAGTCAGACAATATCACCGCAGTGGCTCATGTAAACCGCCAAGGCGGCACAAGGAGCAGGGTGGCGATGGTAGAAGCCACCAGAATTCTTCGCTGGGCGGAGAATCACGTACAAGCACTGTCAGCAGTGTTCATTCTGGGAGTGGACAACTGGGAAGCAGACTTCCTCAGCAGGCACGACCTCCACCCGGGAGAGTGGGGACGTCATCAAGAAGTCTTCGTGCAGATTGTAGGTAGGTGGGAACTGCCACAGGTGGACATGATGGCATCCCGCCTCAACAAAAAGCTACAGAGGTATTGCGCCAGGTCAAGAGACTCTCAGGCGATAGCTGTAGATGCACTGGTGACACCGTGGATGTTCCAGTCGGTTTATGTGTTTCCTCCTCTTCCTCTCTTACCCAAGGTGCTGAGAATCATAAGGAAAAGAGGAGTGAGAATAATACTCATTGTTCCGGATTGGCCAAGAAGGACTTGGTATCCAGAGCTGCAAGAAATGCTCACAGAGGAGAGGACCCATGGCCTCTGCCTCTAGGGCAGGATCTGTTGCAGCAGGGACCTTGTATGTCCCAAGACTTACCGCAGCTGCGTTTGACGGCATGGCGGTTGGACGCCGGATCCTAGTAGAAAAATGGGATTCCGGATGAGGTTATTCCTACGCTGATAAAGGCTAGGAAGGACGTGACGGCTAAACATTATCACCGTATATGGCGAAAATATGTTGCTGGGTGTGAGGCCAGGAATGCTTCTACAGAGAACTTCCAGCTGGGCCGTTTCCTTCACTTCCTACAGTCGGGAGTGACTTTGGGCCTAGAATTGGGGTCCATTAAGGTCCAGATTTCGGCCCTATCCATTTTCTTTCATAAAAAAACTAACTTCTCTACCTGAAGTTCAGACGTTTGTAAAGGGAGTGCTGCATATTCAGCCCCCTTTTGTGCCACCAGTGGCACCTTGGGATCTTAACGTGGTGTTGAGTTTCCTGAAATCTCACTGGTTTGAGCCGCTTAAGACCGTGGAGTTAAAATATCTCACGTGGAAAGTGATCATGCTATTGGCCTTAGCTTCGGCTAGGCGTGTGTCAAAATTGGCGGCTTTTGTCATGTAAAAGCCCCTATCTGGTTTTCCATATGGACAGGGCAGAATTACGGACTCGTCCGCAATTTCTGCCAAAGGTGGTGTCATCTTTTCATTTGAACCAACCTATTGTGGTGCCTGCGGCTACTCGGGACTTGGAGGATTCCAAGTTACTAGATGTAGTCAGGGCTTTGAAGATTTATGTAGCCAGAACGGCTGGAGTCAGGAAAACTGACTCGCTGTTTATCCTGTATGCATCCAACAAGCTGGGTGCTCCTGCTTCAAAGCAATCTATTGCTCGCTGGATTTGTAACACGATTCAGCAGGCTCATTCTGCAGCTGGCTTGCCGCCTCCAAAATCAGTAAAAGCCCATTCCACAAGGAAGGTGGGCTCTTCTTGGGCGGCTGCCCGAAGGGTCTCGGCATTACAGCTTTGCCGAGCAGCTACTTGGTCGGGTTCAAACACTTTTGCAGAGTTCGGCAGGTTTGATACCCTGGCTGAGGAGGACCTTGTGTTTGCTCATTCGGTGCTGCAGAGTCATTCGCACTCTCCCGCCCGTTTGGGAGCTTTGGTATAATCCCCATGGTCCCTACGGAGTCCCCAGCATCCACTATGAGGTTAGAGAAAATAAGATTTTACTCACCGGTAAATCTATTTCTCGTAGTCTGTAGTGGATGCTGGGCGCCCGTCCCAAGTGCGGACTTCTTCTGCAATACTTGTATATAGTTATTGCATAAATAAGGGTTATGTTATGGTTGCATCAGGTTTATCTGATGCTCTATTGTTGTTCATACTGTTAACTGGGTATAGTTATCACGAGTTGTACGGTGTGATTGGTGTGGCTGGTATGAGTCTTACCCTGGATTCCAAAATCCTTTCCTTGTAATGTCAGCTCTTCCGGGCACAGTTTCCTTAACTGAGGTCTGGAGGAGGAGCATAGAGGGAGGAGCCAGTGCACACCAGTAGTACTAAATCTTTATTAGAGTGCCCCAGTCTCCTGTGGAGCCCGTCTATTCCCCATGGTCCTTACGGAGTCCCCAGCATCCACTACGGACTTCGAGAAATAGATTTACCGGTGAGTAAAATCTTATTTTTTCATTATTCAGACTTATCTGGCCTCCTGCACCTGACTTGTGACATGTTAGACTGTTGTTTTCCTGAAAACAGAGGACACCAACACATTTGAATGTCTTAATTTTGTTAAGTCAAGTTCTATAGAAAATGGTATAAGTTGCAAGCTTCAGCATATTGCACAAGTTAATGACAACCATAGCTTGCATTGCATCATTAACTAGTTTTACCATGCAGGAAAGCTGATACTGATCATCAGAACCCCTAACGGGGTGAGACTTTCGGGAAGAAGTATGCAGCAGTCAAAAGAGTTGAAGTTTATTTTTTTCTGTAACGGTACTTCAAGATAGCGTTATTTTCACAGGGCTCCCTCCGGTATTTTTTCACAGTTGGGAAATATGCCCGTTAGTGCATAAAATAACAGAAAAAAAAGAAACTTCCACAGGGTATTTGAGGGACAAAGGGAGAGAAGTTGCCCGTGGCAACCAATCAATAATTTTTTAGAATGCACTTGATAAATGTTACCTCAAAACTGATTAGCTGCCATTGGCAACTTCTCCACTGGCTCACTTCACCACTCTTTTGACTACTTCATACATCTCCGCCTTTGTCCCCCAAATACTCTGTGGAAGTTTCTTTTTTTCTGCTATTTTATGCACTATCGGGCATATTTATAAATATTTAGACAAAAATGTTAGAAAGGGTGTTTTCACTAAAATATGACTGTGAAAAAATACTGGAGGGAGCCCTGTGATAATAACGCTATCTTTAAGTACCGTTATTAGGGCTTCCCTCCAGTTCTTCTACTTCTACTGGCAGTGAAGTCTGAGCATGGAGTCTCCTTCTTTGATCAGCCATGGACGGATCACTGCATAAAAAATTTATAAAAATGAAATAAAACATAAACCCCCCCACTTATATGGACAAAGGGACCAATGATCAGTGAGCTATCGTCATCTTTTTCTGTGCTCCTGCTGTGACCCCGGTCATCTAATCGGTAAAGTGAGCTCAGATGCTGCAAAGTGGCGGCATCTCTTTTCACTTTGCTGATCACAGCGGTCGCAGCAGCACAAGAGTACAGATGACTGGAGCTCACTGATCACCATTTCTGGGTGCAGGTAAGTGTCACACAGACAAAAGGGGGTGCAGATGCACTAAGCGATCATTACAGTATAATTTGGTAAATCATAAGAGGTTGTTAGTATATTGTTGGCCAATGATATTGGCCTACCCACCAATCGTCCAGGTCACCTCTTGTCGGGTAGGTTCCTAACACTATGGGGCCAACATCCGGAACGCAGGAAACCCCCAAACATGATCCAGCAAAGGACCCCCCCAGGGCATCACACTAAAAAATAGTGATAGTAAAGGGATATAAAGTGTGAGTATATGGAGGTCCCTACTATGAGTTTAAAGGTAGAGAGTATGTGAAAAAAAATGTGGTTAGGCCAATATCATAGGCCAACGATATACTAACAACCTCTTATGATTTACCAAATCATACTGTAATGATCGCTTAGTGCATATGCACCCCCTTTTGTCTGTGTGTACTACTTTATTCTCAGCAGCATAGCACCTTTCATTACTGGAGGGTGTGCAATTTAGAACCATCTCCCCTGCAGGTAAGTGTCCTCTGCGCAGCATCGTGTGCGGGGGGAAGGGGGTCGCGTGGGGGAGGCTTAGTCGGAAGTGGTGCATGTGCAGTTAAACTCTCTGTATTTGAAAAAAAAGTACCATGAGAAGTTTGGGTACAGGATTCGCTGGGGCAGAGCTCTGTCACAAGCTCTGTCCCTGCATGCGATACTTGAGATGAGACAGAGAGAAGGTAAGGGATGAGGCAGAGGGGGGGTAAGAGGTAACACAGAGGGGAGGTAAGAGAGGAGTCAGAGGGGAGGTGGAAGGTAAGGAAAGATACACATGGAAGGTAAGGGATGAGACAGAGGGGAGGTAAGGTATGAGACAGAGGGTAGGTAAGGGATGAGACAGAGGGGAGGTAAGAGGTAAGACAGAGGGAAGGCAAGAGAAGAGACATAGGAGAGGTGGAAGGTAAGGAATTACACATATGGAATCTAAGGTATGAAACAGAGGGTAGGTAAGGGATGAGACAGAGGGGAGGTAAGATATGAAACAGAGGGTAGGTAAGGGATGAGACAGAGGGGAGGTAAGGTATGAAACAGAGGGAAGGTAAGGGATGACACCAGGGGCGCCACAATGTTATATGGTGGGGGAGTCATGGCAAAAAAACATTTGGTGCTCCCCCAATGATTACCCCCCCCTGACGGGAGCGCTTACCTGGCCGGCTCTTCACACAGATGTATTACTGGGAGGAGGCGGGGATGTCCCAGCAGTCTCAGCATGGGCACGCCTCCTCCCAGTAATGCATCTGTGTGAAGAGCCGGATGGTAAGGCAGGGCAGAGAAGGTAAGGGATAACCTCTGCTCCTCCATAAAATGTATTTGTTTCCGATTCCTGACAACACATGCCTGTATTTTGCTCTTATTTGGTGGCTGTAGGTCTGTCAGTAGATATCCCATAGTCCGGTCCTGGGTGAAGATAAAGCAAAACCTAAATATTTAATCCAACAATTTGATTTGATGCTTTGTGGAACTATAAGTCTCAGAAAGCCCTGTTAAGCCATACAAAGTGTAGTTCCAGAACAGCAGAAAAGACAGAGGGCCAAATTCAGCATGGATCGCTATTCAGAAAATTTGCAAATCGAGCGATTATCGAATGACTGTGCATGCATAGTGAGGAGTAATAGTGACAGAAAATGCGTGCAGATCGTAATTGCAATGTAGCCGCTGTTTGACTGACAGGAAGCCGGCGTTTCTGAGCGAAAACCTGCCGTTTTCTGGGTGTGTCAGAAAAAATGCAGACTTACCTAGACGTTTTTGGGGAGGGTCTCAGACATCAGCGCAGACCACTTTCCAGGCCGTCTCAGTCACAGATTACTGGCAGCCTCAGACCTACTCACATTGCTCAGACGGCAAAGTTTCTTCGATGTTCCGGAAATTGCGTATGCATCTGCGATGCATTTGCAATTTTGCATGGGGCATTTTTTCTTCCTGTCGGGGTGGCGCCTTTCTACTTGCAAACAACTGCAATTTCTTTGAATAGCGATCCATACTGAATTAGGCCCAGAGACAACAAAATCCAATTGTCCCAAGCTAGTGTACAACTTGGACATCTGTTATAAGAAAATAGCTGGCCAGGCGATCTATATATACAATATAAAAGGCAAAAAAGGAGATTGACTCACTGATTGACTCATCACGAAATCTCTTAAACCACAAGGCCTACAATCTTGAAACTTGGCAGGTAGCTTCTCCTTAGGTCCCAGGTGCTTGCTAAGAACCGTTTTTATGTCACTGTCCATCCATGGAAACCGCCAAAAATGGATGTGTGTATGTATGTATGTATGTATGTATGTATGTATGTATGTATGTATGTATGTATGTGTGTATGTGTATATGCATGTTGCAGCATAACTCCGGAATGCCTGCAGCAATTTACACCAAACTTGGTACACATATGACTTACAATCTGGGAACAAACACTGTGGTGGCACACACCCCTAGCATCCCTGGGGGGCAGCAGCACAGAGTATATCAGGAGACAGCATAACTCCAGAACGGCTGGAGCAATGTACACAAAAATTGGTACACCTATGACTTACAATATGGAAACAAACACTGTGGGGAAAGACACCCCTAGCACCCCTAGGGGTGGGAGAGCAGCATAGAGTATATCAGGAGACAGCATAACTCCGGAATGCCTGGACCAATTTACACCAAACTTGGTACACATATGACTTACAATCTGGGAACAAACACTGTGGGGGTAAGACACCTCTAGGGGCGAGACAGCAGTACAGAGTATTTCAGAAGACACCATAATTCTGGAATGCCTGGAGCAATTTACAACAAACTTGGTACATAGATGACTTACAATCTGGGAGCAAACACTGTGGGGGTAAGACACCCCTAGCACCACTAGGGTTGGGACAGCAGCACAGAATATTTCAGGAGACAGCATAACTCTGGAATGCCTGGACCAATTGACACCAAACTTGGAACACATGACTTACAGTCAGCAGAAAGCATAACTCTTGAATGTCTGTGGCAATTTACACCAAACTTGGTACACATATGACTTACAAACTGGGAATAAACACTTGTGGGGGTAACACACCTCTAGCACCCCTTCAGGGTGGGCCAGCAGCACAGACTATATCCGAACATGCATGATATGTCAGTGACTACAGGGCTGCATGTGACAGTGGTAGTGACATGATATAAGGAGGGGAATGGAGGTAGCAGGAAGCCACACACTGATCGTTATATAGTGGGAGGAGCAGGGTCCCCAGCAGCACAGAGTATATTAGGATATGCATAATATGTCAGGCAGGACATAGCTGCATGTGACAAGGGCAGTGACATGATGTGAGGAGGGGAATGGAGGTAGCACGAACCCACACACTGAGAGTTATATAGTGGAAGTAGCACGGTCCCCCAGCAGCACAGAGTATATAAGGAGATACATAATGTGCTGCGCTATATAAGAAACTGTAAATAAATCGGTAATTTCACAGGGGCACTGACATGATGTGAGGAGGGCAATGGAGGCAGCAGGAAGCCACAGACTGAGAGCTGTATAGTGGGAAGAGCAGGGTCCCTTGGGGGACCAAATAGTGGTCCGGCCACTACACAAAGTGGGTGAGGGAAGCAAGACATGCCTATATACTAGATCTCCAACCAACTAAACTATATTTCTAATTTACCATCGTCATTCCGTAGTGAAGCACGGGTATTCAGCTAGTATTTTATAACACTACAAAACTTCTCTAACAGAGCCTCTAATATATTTATCATACTGCTGTGCAGAATTTCTTTCTTTTTCTGTCATTATTTTTGATTACTTGTAAATTGATTACTTTCATTAAAAGTGTAATTAGTATTATCAGTTCATCGTTATTTTCTACAGTATTATGAGGTTATTTCTGTGACAATTAGCCCTAATTCGCTGTGAGCAGATATAAGTATATGAAGGTCATGTAATGAACGGTTAAAAATTGTTATCTTCCCACTTATACATTCATTTATATACAATTCTAAAAATGAATTTGCAGCCAGAGGGAAAGATGTTTACCCTCTGGGTGGGTGGTCTTCTGTATGCCGAATGTCGGGATCCTGGCGCACAGTATACCGGCGTCGGAATCCCGACACCCGGCATACCGACAACTACTCTCCCTCGTGGGGGTCCACGACCCCCCTGGAGGGAGAATAAAATAATGTGGCGCGCGTTGCGCGCCTCCGTGCCCGCAGCGTGGTGAGTGTAGCGAGTCCGCAAGGGGCTCCTTTGCGCTCGCCATGCTGTCGTGCGCCGGGAGCCCGAGCACCGGCATACCGTACGACACCCCTCTGGGTTGGTGCAAGATTTCTAAGATCTTTAGGCAAAACTTCAGCCTACTTCACCACCACCAATACCCACATTCCAGCCCCTCACACATAGAATTAACTTTTGCTAAACAAAAATAATAACTATTACCTTCTTCTGGCTGACTGGCATGGCTGCTGTTCAGATGCACTGGATTCTGATGCAGATGATGTATGTGGTCATTGCTGTACAGGCTCCACTTCTGCCAATGGGAAAGTTACTATAACGACAGCTGTAAAGAATTTAAAATAGGTTGCTGCTGTCCAAACCCCTTCAAGGGGCAGGTGGGGTGGGGGTGGGGATATCCGGCACTGTGTAATGATATGTGTATCTGGCATTGAGGACATGTCTGGCACTGGGGGCATATCTGGCACTATGGGGACATGTTTATCTGGCACTGGGGGCATATCTGGTACTGTGGGGACATGTGCATCTGGCATTGGAGACATATCTGGCACTGTGTGGGGCATATATGTATCTGGCACTGTGGGGACATGTGTATCTGGGGGGCATATCATGTGTATCATATCATGTGTATCTGGCACTGCTGGTGGGCATATCATGTGTATCTGGCACTGCTGGGGGGTATATCATGTGTATCTGGCACTGCTGTGGCCCATATCATGTGTATCTGGCACTGCTGTGGGGCATATCATGTGTATCTGGCACTGCTGGGGGGCTTATCATGTGTATCTGGCACTGCTGGGTGGCATACCATGTGTATCCGGCAATGCTAGGGGGCATATCATGTGTATCTGGCACTGCTGTGGGGCATATCATGTGTATCTGGCAGTGCTGAGGGGTATGTCGTGTCTATCTGGCAGTGCTGGGGGGCATGTTGTGTCTATCTGTCAGTGCTGGGGGCATGTCGTGTCTATCTGGCACTGCTGGGGGGCATGCCATGTCTATCTGGCACTGCACTACTGGGGTCAATATCTGTATCTGGTGCTATACTGGAGACATTATGTGTATCTGGCACTATACTGGGGACATTATGTGTATCTGGCACTATACTGGAGACATTATGTGTATCTGGCACTATACTGGAGACATTATGTGTATCTGGCACTATACTGGAGACATATGTGTATCTGGCACTATACTGGAGACATATGTGTATCTGGCACTATACTGGAGACATCTGTATCTGGCGCTATACTGGAGACATTATGTGTATCTGGCACTATACCGGAGACATATGTGTATCTGGCACTATACTGGAGACATATGTGCATCTGGCACTATACTGGAGACATTATGTGTATCTGGCACTATACTGGAGACATTATGTGTATCTGGCACTATACTGGAGACATTATGTGTAAGGAACACTACTGTGGCTGTTATGTGTAAGGCTGCTAATTGTGAATGTAGAGGGGGTGTGAAAAGATATTTATTTATAGTTTGATAATATGAAATTGCGAGGCTACGCCCACTTTTCCAGGAGTGCGCACGCCTTGGGGGCACGCATGGGGGGGCACTTAGAAATTTTCTCGCTCAGGGTGCTAGTAGTCCTGGAGCCGGCCCTGTCCAGTGGTGACACCAGAATGCTGGCTCCTCTCAGTGACTGAGGGCTGGGTGCTGCACTGTGACATTATCATGTATCACCCGGCTCCTGTCACTGAGGACGAGCCAGCAGTGGAGGCAGAGTCTTCAGAGGCAGCCAAGCATCTTCAGGAATGCTGGGCATGCACCCGAAGTGATGTAAATGGCGGCTTCCTGCAAGGCCACGCCTCTTACGGTAAGATCACGCCCACGGATTGATGTAAATGGGGACTGCCATGACGAAAAATGTCCCCTACCTGTGAGGCCATGCCACCCTGGTCCCACCACTGGCTACACCTTTGGTGATATATACTGTACCACAACAGAGAAGTGCAGTTTCAGAGATCCCTTTCCATAATATGGGGTCTATTTACTAAGCATTGGATGGAGATAAAGTGGACAGAGATAAAGTACCAGCCAATCAGCTCCTAGCTGTAATTTTTCAAACCCAGCCTGTGATATGGCAGCTGATTGGCTGGTACTTTATCTCCGTCCAAGGCTTAGTAAATAGACCCCTATGTCTAGTAGTTTATGGCTATAAAATGGAAATGACAAATTCTGCCCTTACTCCCACTGCAGCCCACCTTGAACTTTTTGACAATACAATAACACACATCAGGGGCAAAACAGTAATGACAATGGCATAACAACAATGGACTCATCTATGTAGTGACCTTCCCTGATCAACACCCACATCAAATAATATTCTGCGGGTATCATCTTTCAGATTTAGATATATTTCTGTCAACATCTATATATATATATATATATATATATACAAAGAACTAGTCCGGCACTCACAGTCGTATATAGCAGAAGGTGAATGTGCTCCCGTGCCCTCCCTTCGGACAGGGAGTCTGTACATATAGAGAAATCACAAATAAGGCGGCACTCAGGAGACCAAAATGATGTGAAGCAAGCGAGTGCTTTATCAACGTTTCGGGGCACGGGACCCTGTCTTCAGGACACACATCGTGCAAATCATACAAAAGTGACAAATTAAATACCTTACCTGGACGCGTCACCGGCCGTCCTCGCCGCACCTCCGTTCGGTTTCCGGGATCCAGGCTTCCGGCATCCAAGCCTCTCAGCTGACCGGATGCCAGCTCACCAGGCCGTCACAAGGGGGCGTGGGGGAGTGTTGCCAGGATACGCCTAACAACAAAAGAAACATCACAACACAATCAAAGCAAAAACGTGAATGAAACTCATTGTGTATGACAGGCTTCTATTTACAAAAGCCTGAACTAATGAACTCATGCAGATAAAACACTATATACATCAATATCAATAGAGTGTCAGTGCTAAAGTGCTAATTGAATTAAAAATAATAAAAAAAAACAGTCTGAGCGCAATGTAACTCCTAAAGAAAATATTAATTGCTATTAATTTTGATTCTAATTACCTGGTCATCACTGTTATCACACTGCTGCACATACATCTATAGTCGATGAATTTATGCCCAGTGTGCTGGGAATTGGTGCAAACATGGCAATCGTGGGGAGTTCTGTTTAAATTAAAAAAACGGCTCTACTATCTAAAGTTTAAGTACCCTATTTGTGTCCCTTATATCTGTGGGGATGATGCTAAACATCCACAGGGCTCACTCGCCCTTGCCCATCACCTGAAGGCAACGATGTGTCTTACTATAGACTTATATGAAGTTGCTCATGCCTAATGATTCATTCAACCCTTTCGGGCTGAGTGTATTAAGCATTATAATCCACCTGGTCTCGAGTTGTAGCAACCGCTTTGCTCTATCTCCGCCCCTTGCTGAAAATGGGACCTGGTCTATGATGCGATATCTCAGTGTGGCAAGGCTATGCTTGGCTAAAGCAAAATGCCTTGCTACAGGATGCTCACTGGAACCTGTGTTCAACGCTGCCCTTATAGCTGACCTGTGCTGTGTCATTCTGACTTTAAAGCTGCACTTCATCTTCCCTACGTAACATAATCCGCAGGGGCACTTTAAAAGATACACCACGTATTTTGAGTTGCAATCCACCGACACTCGGATCTCAATCTTTCTGCCCGTATAAGGGTGCTGAAATGAGTCTCCAGGTGTCAAAAAATTGTACGTGGTGCATCCACATTTGTAGCAGCCATTCTTCCGTTTTAGAAAATGTGGAGTAGTTGTAATTTTACGTGACACATCTGTCTTCACTAGCAGACTCCTAAGATTTTTGCTCCTGGTGTAACTGGGCATGAGTCTCCTATCCTTTAACATCCACAATTCTGGATCTGATTGAATGATTGGCCATAATTCTTTGGCTTTTTTTGCTGTATAACTGCTGGCAGTATTAAATTGGTTAACCCAAGGAAATACATCCTTATTGGGTTTCTCCTCTTTGCTCGCAAGGAGGGCCTGCCGGGGTTTGCACAGCGCTTTGGCCCTGGCTTGCTCCAGCAGGTCCCTTGGGTATCCCCTCTCTAGGAATTTGGCCATCATCAGATCAAGTTGTACATCACGACTAAATGGATTATTGCTGATCCTGCATACTCTCAGCATCTGTGAGTACGGCAATCCGTACACTGTAGCTTTAGGATGGAAGCTGTCAAACCTAAGTATTGTGTTACGGTCTGTCTCCTTCGTATACAATGAGGTACAGATCTTTCCATTTACATTAGAGATCTGTACATCTAAGAAATTTATCTGATGTGCATCCACCACCATTGTAAATTTTACTGGGCTGGATGAGGCATTGTGTGTGCTGATCAATTCATCAAGTATTTCACTCGGGCCCGACCAAATGACCAACAAGTCATCTATATACCTCGTATACAGAATGAGATGCTTTGAAATACTTGGTTGTGACAAAAATAACTCTTGGTCTATTTCCCACATGAACGTGTTCGCGAACGACGGGGCCACGCAAGACCCCATCGCACACCCAGTGAGCTGCAAATAAAATTTGTTGTCGCTTGCTTCACATCATTTTGGTCTCCTGAGTGCCGCCTTATTTGTGATTTCTCTATATGTATGGACTCCCTGTCCGGAGGGAGGGCACCGGAGCACATTCACCTTCTGCTATATACGACTGTGAGTGCCGGACTAGTTCTTTGTGTATGGTTCCCTGGACGCCCTGCAATTGCAGCACGAACAGGGCTCGTCAAGGCACCCGCCTGCAGCATATGCATTGGGAATACTTTATTCAGGACCTGCTTCAATTGTAACATCACAGTGCTGCGCACTGTAACTGCAGCAACGTTTACCAGTATCAGCCACTAACAAACAGTGGAGGACTATACTGAGGTATATTATTCAGCACCCCAGGTGCATCACAGCGGGGAATAAAGAACATGGCTGAGGGAGGCGAGGACCTGGAAGAGGTGGCGTCTCATCTTCTGTTAAGTGACAACTTTGAAACTTTCAGTTTCTCTGATGCTGAAGCCGAGAATATTCTATACAGTGAACCTGCATTTGGAGCAGGCGACATAGCACCTAACGAGGATCTATACAGGGAACTCTTTAAATTAAAAAAGAGAGAGATAGACTTCCTGTATCATGGAAAAACTCTGTCCGACTATTACCGGGCTAAGCAAATACCCCGTGGGTTTCGCATCCACAATATGCCTACCATAGGCAGACACAATATTGTGTTTTGCAAGCGTTGGATCTCCATATTAAACAAATGTTCTATGGACTTAATACTTTTGGTGATAGAAGAGTCCAAGAAAGAACTGAGCAACACCAAAGAAAAGATCAATGCATTTGAAGTACAACACGGTGGGAGCCTAGCATCTGACACTTCCACTAAGTGGATGGAGAAACTTACCACACAAGTGGAACAATACCAACGGGACCTGATACGGTACAAGAAACAGAAATTGGCCCGTGTCCAACAGGACTATGCACAACATACTGTATATGCCTGGCTAGGTGCTAAGACTCAGCAACAACCGCAAGGCGGAAGAGGCCCAGCAAGGAGGAGACGGACGGTTCAATTCTCCAGCACCTCCGCCAGTGATAATGATGAAAGCCCCTCCTCCGTCCGAGGAGACCGAATACAGGACATCCCTTTAGGGGCACGTATACGGGCTGATACAACAGGCAGAAAAACAGGCCCACAAGGAGGGGGGGCCAAATGAGGCGGAGGGAGAGGAGCCGCATCAGACAAGAAACCTCCAAAGGCGACACGCAATTGATTTTTAACCTATCATCTTTTCCACTAACGACAGAGATGGTCGGAGTCTTGAGCAAAGGCTTATCATATGTACCCACACACAAACCTGATCTAGTGCAGTGGAAGATAGACTCTTATAGATTACAACGAAATCTGAAGTTAAAAGAATATTTCGGCAAATATCCCCAGGCACCGAACAAGTGCACTGACTCTAGCATACCTGAATCTCTTCGAAAAATTATTCCTAAATCCCAGTTTGAACCAACATCCACAAACTCATCAATTCAAACGTTTAACCGCATGTTGGAGTCATCCATCGAACATCACACCGACAATGGACACTCTAATTTAACGAGAGATGAACATCTGGCACTTAAAGAATTGAGGAATAAGGATGACATAGTAATCCGGGGTGCAGATAAAGGAGGTGCCATAGTCATCATGGACTTGGACAAATATAAAGCGGAATGCTCCAGACTCCTTGGCGACACCTCCACCTATGTATGCCTTAGCAATGACCCGACCGAAAGGTTTCAAAAAGAGTTAGAAGGACTTCTGGCTGAAGCCGTGGCGGAAGGCATTATATCGACAGCAGTACATAGGGCGTTAAGCAAAGCACACCCAGTTACACCCTTATTTTATGTAATTCCAAAGATACACAAAGATGCCACCAATCCCCCAGGCATACCCATCATCTCTGCCAGGGGCTCATTCTGTGAACCATTATCTGTATATTTAGATGCCTTTTTGCAACCCTGCATACAAGCCACTCACACACATCTTAAAGACACGTCAACATTGATAAGGAAGCTGGAGTTGATAAAAACTATTCCAGTTACTGCTTCCTTGGCAACAATTGACGTGTCTAGTTTATATACGTGTATCCCCCACCAACAGGGATTACGGGCGGTGAAGGCTCTGATCACTAACAACCCATCGTACACTGGACCGGATCTGGATTTCTTTTTGGCACTTCTTGAGTTTACTCTCAAGCACAATTATTTTTTATATGACAACAAATTTTATTTGCAGCTCACTGGGTGTGCGATGGGGTCTTGCGTGGCCCCGTCGTTCGCGAACACGTTCATGTGGGAAATAGACCAAGAGTTATTTTTGTCACAACCAAGTATTTCAAAGCATCTCATTCTGTATACGAGGTATATAGATGACTTGTTGGTCATTTGGTCGGGCCCGAGTGAAATACTTGATGAATTGATCAGCACACACAATGCCTCATCCAGCCCAGTAAAATTTACGATGGTGGTGGATGCACATCAGATAAATTTCTTAGATGTACAGATCTCTAATGTAAATGGAAAGATCTGTACCTCATTGTATACGAAGGAGACAGACCGTAACACAATACTTAGGTTTGACAGCTTCCATCCTAAAGCTACAGTGTACGGATTGCCGTACTCACAGATGCTGAGAGTATGCAGGATCAGCAATAATCCAATTAGTCGTGATGTACAACTTGATCTGATGATGGCCAAATTCCTAGAGAGGGGATACCCAAGGGACCTGCTGGAACAGGGCCAAAGTGCTGTGCAAACCCCGGCAGGCCCTCCTTGCGAGCAAAGAGGAGAAACCCAAGAAGGATGTATTTCCTTCGGTTAACCAATTTAATACTGCCAGCAGTTATACAGCAAGAAAAGCCAAAGAATTATGGCAAATCATTCAACCAGATCCAGAATTGTGGATGTTAAAGGATAGGAGACTCATGCCCAGTTACACCAGGAGCAAAAATCTTAGGAGTCTGCTAGTGAAGACAGATGTGTCACGTAAAATTACAACTACTCCACATTTTCTAAAACGGAAGAATGGCTGCTACAAATGTGGATGCACCACGTGCAATTTTTTGACACCTGGAGACTCATTTCAGCACCCTTATACGGGCAGAAAGATTGAGATCCGAGTGTCGGTGGATTGCAACTCAAAATACGTGGTGTATCTTTTAAAGTGCCCCTGCGGATTATGTTACGTAGGGAAGACGGAGTGCAGCTTTAAAGTCAGAATGACACAGCACAGGTCAGCTATAAGGGCAGCGTTGAACACAGGTTCCAGTGAGCAGCCTGTAGCAAGGCATTTTGCTTTAGCCAAGCATAGCCTTGCCACACTGAGATATCGCATCATAGACCAGGCCCCATTCTCAGCAAGGGGCGGAGATAGAGCAAAGCGGTTGCTACAACTCGAGACCAGGTGGATTATAATGCTTAATACACTCAGCCCGAAAGGGTTGAATGAATCATTAGGCATGAGCAACTTCATATAAGTCTATAGTAAGACACATCGTTGCCTTCAGGTGATGGGCAAGGGCGAGTGAGCCCTGTGGATGTTTAGCATCATCCCCACAGATATAAGGGACACAAATAGGGTACTTAAACTTTAGATAGTAGAGCCGTTTTTTTTAATTTAAACAGAACTCCCCACGATTGCCATGTTTGCACCAATTCCCAGCACACTGGGCATAAATTCATCGACTATAGATGTATGTGCAGCAGTGTGATAACAGTGATGACCAGGTAATTAGAATCAAAATTAATAGCAATTAATATTTTCTTTAGGAGTTACATTGCGCTCAGACTGTTGTTTTTAATTCTTTTTAATTCAATTAGCACTTTAGCACTGACACTCTATTGATATTGATGTATATAGTGTTTTATCTGCATGAGTTCATTAGTTCAGGCTTTTGTAAATAGAAGCCTGTCATACACAATGAGTTTCATTCACGTTTTTGCTTTGATTGTGTTGTGATGTTTCTTTTGTTGTTAGGCGTATCCTGGCAACACTCCCCCACGCCCCTTTGTGACGGCCTGCTGAGCTGGCATCCGGTCAGCTGAGAGGCTTGGAGACCGGAAGCCTGGATCCCGGAAACCGAACGGAGGTGCGGCGAGGACGGCCGGTGACGCGTCCAGGTAAGGTATTTAATTTGTCACTTTTGTATGATTTGCACGATGTGTGTCCTGAAGACGGGGTCCCGTGCCCCGAAACGTTGATAAAGCACCCGCTTGCTTCACATCATTTTGGTCTCCTGAGTGCCGCCTTATTTGTGATTTCTCTCTCTCTCTCTCTCTCTCTATATATATATATACTAGGTGCTTCATCTCGCCCTACGGGCGCTCTTCACACCGTCGCAAGAGGCTACGCCCCTTTAACCCTTGCATGCCTATATGGGGTTCAATATTTGTATTATATGGAGTATTACCTGAATTTCTTTGTTAGTGGTTAAATATTACACAATGAAAGGGCGTGCGAGGGTGAAGGAGGCGCAGCCCCTTGCGACGGCGTGAACAGCACCTGCACAGCACGATGTACAGAATGAGCGGGTGCGGGGGGGACTGCGGATGGGGGAGGGTGTCTGTAGATGCTGCTGGTGGAGGGGGGGCAGATGCAGGGGGGCCCGGATGGGGAAGGGTTGGGAGGTGCTGCGGGTGGGGGAGAGACAGAAGACTGGGGGCTGTAGATGGGGGAGTGGTCTGGAGGCACTGCAGGTGGTGGAGGGGCAGGGGTGCCACGGGGGAGGGGCAGGCGCAGGGATGTTGCGGATGGGTGAAGGGTTCCGGAGGTGCTGTGGGATGGGAAGGGGCGCGGGTGCCGGGGGTGGGGTAGGGGGTCCGGAGGCACCGCGGTGGGGGAGAGGCAGGTGCGGGTGGTGTGGCGGACGGGGAAGGGGTCCGGAGGCGCTGCAGGTGGTGGAGGGGCAGGTGCGAAGGTGCCGTGGGTGGGTGAGGGGGGGACCGTGAATGGAGGAGGGTGTCTGCAGATGCTGTGGGTGGAGGGGGGCAGGTGTGGGGGGAGACATATATGGGGGAGGATGGTAGAGGGGGTCTGGAGGTGCTGTGGGTGGTGGAGGGGTGGGGGAGTTGGAGACGCTGGTGATGTAGGGGGTCTGGAGGCACAGCGTGTGGGGGAGGGGTGGAGTGTCGCATGTGGTGGAGGGGAAGGTGCGAAGGTGTGGTGCATTGGGGAGGGGTCTGGAGGAGCTGCGGGTACTGTACCTGCCAAAAAGGTAGTTGGAGGGTATGCAGTAACAGGGCCAGGACAGGGGTGACAGGGTCA
The DNA here is from genome assembly GCF_028390025.1 of Pseudophryne corroboree. Classification (NCBI taxonomy): domain Eukaryota; kingdom Metazoa; phylum Chordata; class Amphibia; order Anura; family Myobatrachidae; genus Pseudophryne; species Pseudophryne corroboree. Next base: position 111,434,668 of record NC_086447.1, read on the forward strand.
GAACAGGGGTGATGGGGCCAGGACAGGGGTGACGGGGCCAGGACAGGGGTGACAGGGCAAGGACAGGGGTGACGGGGCCAGGACAGCGGCGACAGGGCTAGGACAGAAATGACAGGGACAGGATAGGGGTGACAGGGCCAGGGTAGGGGCGGCAGGACCAGGACAGGGGTGACAGGGCAAGCACAGGAGAGCAGCCAAAAAGTCGGTAAGTATGGTGTAGGGGGGAGCAACCACCCCCTCTGGATTTACCCCTAGCTGAGGGTCCAAAATCCCATTTAAAAAAAGGAAATCCCGGAATTTGCATAAGGGGGCATGGCCACGAGGGCCACAATAAGGCCACGCCCCCAAACCCACAGCAGGCACAGCAATGAGATAGGGTTCCTGTCTCAAGTGCCCTGGGCCCACCGGACTCATAATCCGCCGCTGGGGGCATGCCAGCAGCTCACAGAGCGCTGGGCATGCCCCCTCACTGACGAAAACAGGGGCGTGGCTCGCGATCGCGGGTCCTCCCGCGAAGCCACGCCCCCTTCCCGTTGGCCATGCGCCCTTTTTGCTGTGCGCGTGTCCCTCCTGCCTGAAGAAAGTTGGGAGGTATGCACCTGTGCTTGTGCCATGCCCATACCATCTGCTCCTGCTCCAAGTCTCCTATAGATTTGCCCAGATCTGTGACTCATTTGACTAACTCCGCCCAGTGTTTTGACTCCGCCCAGCGTTAGCAAATGAAGCACAAAGTCACAGATCTGGGCTATTATATAGGATATATATATATATATATATATATATATATATAGTGTGTGTGTGTATATATATATATATATATATATATACACATACATACACACACACACACACACACACACACACACACACACACACTGTGTATGTATATATATATATATATATATATATATGTTTATTTATATTTCTGTCAAGGAGCAAGAAAATGGGTAAAATCTGTTATTGACTAGTTCTTCAGGAAGAAAGAGAAAACTCCCTCTGTTTCTGGACAACCAGGTTCAAGTTCCCCATCTGATGCAAACATACCTCCAAACCCTGGGGCAGGTGTATTAACCTGGAGAAGGCATAAGGGAGTGATAAACCAGTGATAACTGTAAGGTGATAAACGCACCAGCCAATCAGCTCCAATATGTAAATGAACAGTTAGGAGCTGATTGGCTGGTGCATTTATTACCTTGCACTTATCACTGGTTTATCACTTCCTTATGCCTTCTCTAGGTTAATACATCAGCCCCAGCCTGTTAGTTATTCCTTTAACACCTCACAAGAAGTGAGGCAGGAGTTGTATTAAGCAGCGGTTTTGGCAAACTCCATTTCTATTTCTGTGATCCGTATGATTTACTAAAGGCCAAACCACACATCAAATGCCATCAATTGAATTTGCCAGGTCTAAGGGGCACATTTACTAAGCAGTGATAAGAGTGGAGAAGTGAGCCAGTGGAGAAATTTCCCTATCAACCAATCAGCACTGAAGTAAATCTATAATTTGCACACTATAAAATGATACAGAGCTGCCGATTGGTTGATGGGGAAATTTCTCCACTGGCTCACTTCTCCACTCTTATCGCTGCTTAGTAAATGTACTCCCAAAACCTCACTCTTAATATTTAGATCTAGCAGGTAAAGTATAAAAAATCCTCCATGCACTACAGAAAGGGGAAGACTTATCAAAGCTTGTTACGAGATAAAGTGGAGAGAGATAAAGTAACAAGCAGGCTGTGTTTAAAAATATATGGGGGAGGGGGATCTTGGACTTTACACCCTAATTACACATATAGTAAGATGTGCTATCATGCCGAGACTTGTAGTTCCAGAAAGAAAGAGAAAATATATTGCCGATGCACACTCTACAGTAACAGACACTGTTGCTCTATGTTAATCTGCCATCTATCATACAGCAAAATCGAGGTTCTAGCCACACTTTTTGCCCAAACCAGTGTCTTAAGTGACCTCACCTCTGGTGGGTACCTAATACTAAATGTAAGTCTTGATGGAACGGAACACCACCAAGACTCAAAGGCCAGCCACCTTACGGCAGCACACTAGTGAAAAGCTAAGGTGTTAGTGAGTGTTAATAAGAAAATAGCTTCATTAAGAAAGTTAGTTAAAATGCTAAAAAGAGTAGTATAGTAGAAAAATTATATGAAAGTGTCAAAAAACTGCTAAATTGAACGTTATAGTGCGTTACCCCAAAGCAGCTCGGCCACACCAACCAGTAGCGGCTCTTGCAAGCAGGACTTTTGCCTGGGGCGACGCTGTCCCAGGGGTGCTGCCGCCGTGGCAAGAGCCGCTACTAACTAGGATGGCGGCGGCGGGTTTGAAAAGGTCCTCTCCGCGAAGGGAATCTAGACACGCAGTGAGCTAGCGCCTAGTTTCCCTTCGCGGAGAGGTCCTTTCTGTGCAGTGCTATGGGAGAGACGTCATGACGTCTCTCCCATAGATCAGAGGAACGGCGACGGAGACAGTGCCATGGTCGGGAACAGGAACGGGGCTGATAAGTATTTTTCTAAACAAATAATGGGGGCACAGCTGCAGGGGGCACAACTAATGGGGGCACAGCTGCAGGGGCACAACTATTGGGGCCACAACTAATGGGGGCACAGCTGCAGGGGGCACAACTAATAGGGGCACAGCTGCAGGGGGCACAACTACTGGGGCCACAACTAATGGGGGCACAGCGGCAGGGGGCACAACTAATGGGGGCACAGCTGCAGGGGGCACAACTACTGGGGCCACAACTAATGGGGCACAGCTGCAGGGGGCACAACTACTGGGGCCACAACTAATGCGGGAAAAGCTGCAGGGGGCACACTAAGGGGGGCACAACTACTGGGGCCACAACTAATGGGGGCATAGCTGCAGGGGGCATTACTATTGGGGCCACAACTTATGAGAGCACAGCTGCAGGGGGCACAACTAACGGGGGCACAGCTGCAGGGGGCACAGTAAGGGGGGCACAACTACTGGGGCCACAACTAATGGGGGCACAGCAGCTACTGGGGGCACAACAGCTACTGGGGGCACAGCTGCAGGGGGTACAACAGCTGCAGGGGGCACAACACAGCTACTGTGGGCACAGCTCTACAGGGTGCCCAATGCTACAGGGGGTAAAACTGACCATGCCCCTTTCCTATGAAGCCACACCCCCAATTTTCTGCGCAAAGCAAAAGCTATGTGTTAAAAAGGTGATGCACAGGTGAAAGTTAATTAAAATGCTAAAAAGAGTAATATTAGTAGAAAAATTATATGAAAGTGTCAAAAAACTGCTAAATTGAACGTTATAGTGCGTCACCCCAAAGCAGCTCGGCCACACCAACCAGTAGCGGCTCTTGCAAGCAGGACTTTTGCCCGGGGCGCCGCTGTCCCAGGGGCGCTGCCGCCGTGGCAAGGGCCGCTAATAACTAACCCTATTTTGCCATCTCAGGAGGGGGGGGGGCTCCAAGGGAAACTTTTGTCCTGGGCGCCACAAGGTCTAGAACTGGCCCTGACACCAACCTAGGGGGTGCCGCACCTCAAACTCATCCCTACAGCTGACAAATTGTACAATTGTTCAGTCTTCATGAAGTACAGTAAAATGTAGGAGAAATTATTCTGTTGTTTATATCTCACGCTGGCTTAAGTACTGTTACCTCCCTCTCTAGACTGATACTGGCGACGCTGTTTGTCTTTCTTTTTACATATTGGGTGTAGATGTCAGCTTGTGAATGTTACGTAGAAATCATATTGACATAATTACTGAAATCGCGCTCTCCAACAAAATGTTTTACATTCGCCTACCCGCCCTCTCAGTAACTTATCATCAAAATAAACTTATCTGACACATTATCTTTGTGGTTGGCTGGAAATCTGCCCCTCCTTCCTTATGAAGCAGTATTATGTCAGATCTGGCATGTATACAGTATATGACTTGCTTTTGGAGGAATTCTTGTTAATTTTCTAAAACCTGGTAACTGTCAAGTGTTTATTTTAATTTATAATTAGCTTAATTTCTGAAATCCACACATCCATAGCTGATGTTACTATACATAAATGTCTTCTTGGACTCTGACCTTAGCCCCCTACACCCCCTTTGACTTTCCCTCCTATTCCTATACTCCTGGTTTTCCTTTCTCCTTCCATCCTCTTCCTATTCTCTTCTCCTTACCCTTCTACCTTAAAGCTTTAAATACACTTTAAAAACATTTGTTCTGCTTGTTCTTGGCTAAATTATTAACTGATTTTTTTTTACTAATTCAAACTTAAAATAGATTTCATTCTAGATAACATTAGGCTACGTATCCATTGGCATTTGAACGGCACAATTTCAAATTACAGTTAAACAATATGTCAACTGCAAACACACAAACACAGTTGTTAAACTACAGTATTACTCTACTTTGGATGGTCACCCCATTGTCCTCTATGTGTTTTCATGTATTGAATGAAGCAGACAGCGTTTGCAAAACTACAACATTGCTGTAATACCCCTAAAGTTGAGTGAGAGGTGTTTGGAATCAATGGGTTCCATTTTCAGACATCTGTAACTTCCTTTAACCTTCCTGTTTCTTCCATTCATTCATTTTTCTCTTCCCAGCCTCTTCCTTTCTCTTTGTCTATTCCTTCTGTATATTTCCTTTCCTTTGTAACTACTGTACCTTTAGCTTCTAACTTTCTTCCTTTCTTTTGATCTCTTCTTCCCTGTCTCTTCCTATCACTCTCTATATTTCCCATCCCTTTGTCTCTTCCCTTCTCTCTATCCCTTCCCTATCCCTTTGTCTCTTCCCTTCCCCTCTCTTCCCTTCTCTCTGTATCTTCCCTTCTCTTTGTTTCTTCTCCTCTGTTTCTTCAATTCCCTCTGTAATATGCTTCACTTTGCCCTGTTTTTCACTTCCCTTGTTCTTTCCTCACTGTTTCTTCCCGTCACTGTCTCTTTCCTTCTCTCTGTAAACTCATTTATCATCTGTGTTTCCTCCTTTCCTTTTTTCTTCATTTGTCTCTTCACTCTGTCTTTTATCTCCTCCCTTTCCTCTGTTTTCTTTCATTTTCTTCCTCTCTCTTCCTTTCCCTGTCTCTTCCCTTCACTCTGTCTCTTCCCTTCTCTCTGTCTCTTACTTTTTCTTCAGTCTCTTTTCTTCTCTCTGTCTCTTTTCTTGGTCTGTAAATGTCTCTCGCTCTATGCTATGCTTTCCTTTCTCTTTTGTTCTCTGTCTCTTACCTTCTATCTGTCTCTTCAATGCCCTCTATATCTTCCCTACAATCTGTCTCTTCTCTTTGTCTCTAAGTTTCTTTTGTCTCTACGATACACTTCCCTTTCTCTTTTCTTCTCTGTGCCTTCCCTACTCTGCCTCTTCCTTTCCCTCTATCTCTCCCCTTTTCTATGTCTCTTCCCTTCAATCTGTTTCTTCCCTTCTCTTTGTCTCTAAACTTCCATCTCTACACTTCCCTCTATCTTTTCTCCTGTCTCACCCCTTCCCTCTGTTTCTTACTTACCCACCAGTATCTCTTCTTACCTTATTTAGTTTCTGAGGTTGATAAAAGACAAATTGTTCAACCTATTTTGGACTCCTACACTGTATTTTTTTTACAACTAAATTATCTGTTGTGAAAGTCAGCCGTTATGTATATTCCCTTTTTTTTCTTTCCTAGTGTGTGATCTACCCACCATAACCCTGTATACTCTTATCCATTAGGAATTTATCTAGCCTATTTTTAAAAGTATTGACTGAATCTGCCATTACTACTCTCTCAAGAAGGAAATTCCAAACGCATATTGTCCTTACAGTGAAGAAACCTTTTCGCCTCTGTGTGCGAAATCTCCTGTCCTCTAAACTAAGCAGATGTCCACGTGTCCTCTCTGTCAATCTTATCAAAAACAGATCCCTCGCAAGCTCTGTGTATTGTCCACTTATATATTTGTAAATGTTGATCATGTCCCTTCTTAGTCTCCTCTTTTCCAAAGTAAACATGACTAGCCTAGGAAGCCTTTCCTCATATCTCCAACCCTTGAATCAGTTTGGTTGCCCATCTCTGAACCTTTTCTAGTTCCAGGAGATCTTTTTTGTAGTATGGTGCCCAAAATTGTGCACAGTATTCAAGATATTGCCTCACTAAGGATTTATATAATGGGAGTATAACATTCTCATCCCTTGCTTCACCAGTCTTTGGGAACCATGCCTGATGTAAGTGAGTCCTTGAAAATCAAATATAGCGGTTTTGCTAGTTCGGAGTGTAGTTCCATCAGAACCCGTGGGTGAATTCCTTGTGACCAGGTGATTTATTTATCTTAATTTTTTTTTTTTAATCAGTCACAGACTACTTACTCCCTTAAATAAGCATTTAGTAGTGGTACATTATCGTTGCTTAGGTAATGTGTTAATCCCGCCATCTGTTCCTCTATCGTGAATACAGATGAGAAAAACTCATTTAATTTTTCCGCTATGTCATTATTGTTTTTGAATAAGACACCCAACTTGTCCTTTATAGGGCCTATACTCTCCCTCTTTAATCTTTTGCTGTTGATGTATTTAAAAATCTTTTGGGGGGTTGATTTACTTTCCTTTGCTTTTCAGTTTCTATTTTATCCTCTCTTATTTTTTTTGCATATTTTATTACAATCCTTATAGTTTTGGAATGACTGCGCTGATTTATATTTTTTGAATGCTCGCCTCTTTTTGCCCATTAGTTCCTTACCAGAGAAGTAGAAGTTAATACAATTAAGTATGCATTTTTTTGCATGATGTAGGCAGAGGCTCAATAACTGATTATAAGTAATTTACCTACCAGGTGAATGGTTATTGCATTCTCAGGGAAACAGTATGGATATATTCAGCTCAATCACCCTGAAAGAACCTGCAATCTTAACTTTTATAGTCTGATTTGTTTTTTTTTTATTTTTTGTCTACCTGTTATTAAATGGACCAGTGTCATTCGGTTACAGATGGCATCTATTATCTTTACAGCCTGTCACTTTGGGAAGTCTGCACGGTTGATATTGAGAGGAGCGTTATGTTCTGTAATTGCATCTGCTGAGTGGGATATGTCATGTCAGCTGAAGGATCTGCTGTATGGGAAGACACAATGGGGCAGATGTATTAACCTGGAGAAGGCATAAGGAAGTGATAAACCAGTGATATGTGCAAGGTGATAAAGGCACCAGCCAATCAGATCCTAACTATTAATTTACATACTGGAGCTGATTGGCTGGTGCCTTTATCACCTTGCACATATCACTGGTTTATCACTTCTCCAGGTTAATACATCTACCCCAGAGTCTCATATAATGTAGCATAGTTTTATAAAGCTTACAAATTAGAGGATTTCTAAAAAAAAATGTTAACAGATTCTTCAAGCACAAAGCAATGCACGGATGCTGAAAAATAAGACTTTATAGAGGACCATTGAATGCTTCTGGAGTCTTTGCCTGGTTATCAATATACTGACATGAGTCTAGGCTGACCATAATATGCCTTTAAACTGGGACACTCATAAATTACATAGGTTCTGGGGCTGATTAAAACCAGGTGACATACAGACATGAAGTCAGCCAGCCACAGAACCTGTGTAATTTATGAGTGTCCCAGTTTAAAGGGATATTATGGTCAGCCTAGACATGACCATATCACGTAGGGCTGTCTATCTGTGATTTTATAAACATCTCAAGAGGTAGCAATTAAAATACAGATCAACAGAGCTGAACCAAAAATAGAATGAAAGAAAACATTCTGATCATTATCTAATAACTCAGTGACAATACTGGGTGTGGATCATTAGATCTACAGTAAAAAAGCCTACAGTCATTAGGTCATCCCCATATGGTCAACATGCAAAAGATCGACAGGGTCAAAAGGCAGACATGGAATAGGTAGGTCGCGCATGAAAGGGCCACATAAAAAAAGTTGACAAAACATTTTAACTTTTTTTGGTTTTGTTTTCTTTGTCAAACCCCAATTAGTATACCGTGTTCCCTCGCATGGCGAGCAAATGGACAAGGTGCCTTGCTGCGCTCAGCACAGGTTACTATTCCCTTTCTCAGTCCATGTGGATGGTAAAGTATGAAAAAGTTGATAAAAATGCAACCCCCCCAAAAAAAGCCTCATCGACTATATGTGTGTCGACCGTTGGCACGTCGACCATTTGAACCTGTCATCCTTTTGTTCCTATCAACCATAAGCACTGTTGACTTTGTACATGTCAACCTATTGACCATGTAGACCTAATGCATGTTGACCATTGGTGGTTGACCTATTGACTGTTGACCTTTTTCCAGTTGACCTATACTCCGGATACAGACAATACAAGTAATGTGCTGCATCTCCAAGTAAGCAATGAAATGTTAACATTTAGCATTCTATCATTGCCAAGCTAATAAAGCCTAATAGATGTGTAGTTGCTATGGGTTCAACCACGGACTCCACTTGTACTAGCGCATACACACAGTGGGGGTTAATTTGCTGAAAATGCAACCTATGAAGTCACTAGGAACTGGTGACATATAAGCATACCAACCTACTCTTCTGGCTTGTCCAGGAGACTCCTAAATCTCTGGTGGCTATCCCAGGTCCCCAGAAAAGTGGACAAGTCTCCCAGTGGCTGCCCACAACTGCCCACTACCTAAGTGAGTTGGGCAGTTTGGACGGGTTGATGACAGGGTTTGCTATGAATTGCGTCATTGTGGTCCCACCCCCACTTTATGACAGGGCAATCACGCCATTATATATCGGAGGCGGGAACATGAAGATGTAAGTGTCACTCCCCCTGCACTACCCACTTGGCTGCACCATGCCTCCCCTTTTGGCCAAACTGGCTGTCCCTTCCCAGAGCAGAGCTGCTGAAGTCAGTAACTACACATAAAAGGATACTTTCAAGAACTTTCCCAGATGCAGCCAATCCGTCTGAAATCGGAGTAATTCTCCATATTCACAACTCTTTATAGTCATCAATTCCATCAGCATGAATATTCTGAGCCTTGCCTAGTGCGAGCGCCCCTCACCCTCCTGTTATGCCCTTCAGCAGCAAATGGCGATGCAACTGAGTACTATTTGACATACATACACATGCTCTGTGCCAGATCATACGCAGTGCACAAACATGCAACATACATCTGTGATAATTACTTTCTATCCACTCTGCATTAACCTTAAAATATGTTTTCATTACTTTCTTGTGCATGAATAGATAATTGCAGATGTCACTGGGGGGGGGAGGGAGGGGTGCGGACCTCTGAAGGGTGACACAATAATGCCGCCTCCTCCTCAGTGACCAGGAGCCGGGTGCTGCACTGTGATAGCTGTAACACACACTCCGGTTTTTCCCGGATGGCAAAAAGCCGGACAAACTTTGTCCGGCTTTTTGCCATCCGGGAGAAACCGGCAGAGTCTGTCACACAGGACGGCTTTGAGCCGTGGGTGATGCTGTGCGCATGCGCAGCATTAGACACGGCTTGGGAAAAAAACGTTGTGTGTGAAAGCTCCCCTTCACACACACGGTTTACTGGCTGCAAAGACGGCCAGGCGCCCGCCCGGCAGCCGGACCTTCCAGTGGTGAGACCCGGCTGCAACCCGGCAGCCGGGCCGGGACCGTGCCGTGTGTAAGGACACATTGCGCTGCATGTGTCTTTACATCACGGCAGCTGTTTAAAGCCGGCCGGGTGTTTGCCGGGCGGCGCCAGCCGCCTCGTGTGTTTCGGCCCTGACGATACGAGGTCACGCCCCTTTTCAGGGTAGGGGCTTTTTAGTACATCAGGTGTCACTGACCCCAGTGGCACTCTTGATAATTGTTACCAGAAATACTGCTACTACTACTACTACTACTACTACTACTACTACTACTACTAATACGTATTATTTGTCTTTAATCCAGTTTACAGGTTGGTAAAAAATGCTAACACTAAAGTAAAATACTATTTAATCAAAACTATGATTAAATGATGAATTCATGTAGTTTTGCCATGTAGAACGTAAAGGAGAAATCCATTCAGTTTAGACTCTTCTGATTTATTATCAATATGCACTTGGCACTGCAGCCTAAAGTCTCTGGTGTTTTATAGCCTGCGACCAGAACAAACCTCGGTGCGATCAATGAAGTTATAAATCTCTGATTGTTCTTATAATTTAGCCTGGAATTAGAAGTGAGGCTTAGACAGGCTCCTCACCAGGACGGAAGTGCCGCCTTTCTCTCTCTCCCGTTTCTGTTTCCACCAGCAGTCTAAAGTGAATGATTGCGTCTCTCCTGTTCCCCAGTGACCGCTGTCCTTGTCAGTCGACTACAGAAGTCAGGCCAGCAGTGGGCATGGATTATGCTATAGTGTAAGATAGCTGGTTTCAGCATGTTAGAAAATAACAGGCGGGAGGGTGTATGGCAAATCCTAATTCCGTTAACTGAAATTACAAAGGTTCTTCCTCTGCCAAGGTTAGTTCTGCAGCCTCAAACGCCAAGCTAAATTGGAATTGAAAGAGATTGATGTGGTGCTTAGAATAACGAGAGGGCTACATGGAGCTTAGATGAGACGAAGGTGGTTTTATACAGATGTAAGAGGGGGTTTTCTGCAATGTATTAAGCAAAACACAGTACAGTAGTGGCCATTGAAAAAGAGGAAAAGATAGGAGGTGCAGCTGTTCTGTATGCCGTGCGCAAACTCTTGAGAACATCCCTATCCTGATGGCACAAATATGATGCCAGCATGGGGTAGATGTTTCAAACCTTCTAAAGACGACAAGAGAAGAAGTTTCCCATAGCAACTAATCAGCTTCTTGCTATCATTTAACTAGTACATTCTACAAAATGCTAGCTAGAATCTGATTGGATGCTATGGACAGCCTCTCCACTTGTCCTCTTAAGAAGGTTTGATACAGGTCACCCAAAGTACTACCTACTACTAACACAATTGGATCCACCAGTTAATTAATTTCTGTTTCATACAACAGAACAGCACGGTCTCATTTTAGGCATTTTACTAGCATTTAAGGCTAGTGCAATGTGTGGAAATGGCTCTGAGAACAGAACCTGTTGTTCCAAATGACACAACTTGCATTTTTAATAGTGTTCAGGTGTATTGCTGCATTTGCATCACACTTTACGGAATGCGACTTGTTCCATGCATTGTGCTTAATGTTAAGGGCCCCATACACTAATGCGACATGTCCAACCGTCATGTTGCAGGCGATCACCCCAGCAGCCTCCCGGGCGGCAGGATCGCATACGATATATCGTATGAGGTCCTTTTGCATACGATGCATCGTATGCGATCCCAGCCATTCTGCGGGGTCGGACATGATCGTTAGTGCAGCACATTGATCTAGGGGATCCGATCCGATGCTCACGGGAATGCGCAACGGATCGGAAACACCTCCGATTTCACCCGGTATATCGGCCCGAATGCCTGAAATCGGATGAAATCGGGCATTATAGTTCTAGTGTATGGGGCCCTTAAGAGTGACAGTACAGTGACCCATAGTGGCGTATCTATAATATGTAGAGTGTATGCGATGCACACGGGCCCCTCTGGGGCACACGCTGCACCCATTTTTCAGTACTCACCTCTTTGGAGGCTAGCGGTGCTACAGCCAATATCACCATGAAAATTACGCCGTGGACAGCATCCTGGAGTTTCTCACATGCACAGTAAGGGAAATCGACGGGAAAATGGCCACCGTGCCATTTTCCCGGAGTCCTGCGCATGCGCAGTATATGCTAGCACCACTCTAGAGTCTATTAGTGCCCGATGCCATGACACTGACTCCGTTGCTCGGCTGCCAGTGAGAGAGAGGTGGGGGGCACAGTTGGAGAATGTACACGGGCCCCCTCCATTCATAATACGCCCCTGGTGACCGCCATGATCACAAAATGTTAATAACAAAAAGTGTGTCAAAAAACCCACAATACACTGGGTACAAGGCTTTAGAGACACAAGAATCTACTGTTATTTCATGTGCTCTAATTTCTCTAATGTTGACACAAATGCAGCACATGATCATCTTTGTGTATGTTCGTCCTATTCTGTACCAGACACAACATGGCCGGATCTGTATCTCTGCGAAGTACGCAGGGACAACTTGATCACACATTACCACTGGTGCTGAGAGGGGTGGAGGAGCGGGTACTAATTACTAGAGATGAGCGGGTTCGGTTTCTCTGAAACCGAACCCGCACGAACTTCATGTTTTTTTCACGGGTCCGAGCAGACTCGGATCCTCCCGCCTTGCTCGGTTAACCCGAGCGCGCCCGAACGTCATCATGACGCTGTCGGATTCTCGCGAGACTCGGATTCTATATAAGGAGCCGCGCGTCGCCGCCATTTTCACACGTGCATTGAGATTGATAGGGAGAGGACGTGGCTGGCGTCCTCTCCATTAGAAATTAGATTAGAAGAGAGAGAGAGATTGTGCAGAGTCAGACAGAGTTTACCACAGTGACCAGTGCAGTTGTTGTTAGTTAACTTTTATTTATTTTAATATAATATATCCGTTCTCTGCTATATCCGTTCTCTGCCTGAAAAAAAACGATACACAGCAGCAGCCAGTCACACAGTGTGACTCAGTCTGTGTGCACTCAGCTCAGCCCAGTGTGCTGCACATCAATGTATAAAAGGCAAAGCTTATAATAATTGTGGGGGAGACTGGGGAGCACTGCAGGTTGTTATAGCAGGAGCCCCCAGGAGTACATAATATTATATTAATTTAAAATTAAACAGTGCACACTTTTGCTGCAGGAGTGCCACTGCCAGTGTGACTAGTGGTGACCAGTGCCTGACCACCAGTATAGTAGTATATTGTTGTATGTATTGTATACTATCTCTTTATCAACCAGTCTATATTAGCAGCAGACACAGTACAGTGCGGTAGTTCACGGCTGTGGCTACCTTTGTGTCGGCAGTCGGAACTCGGCAGGCAGTCCGTCCATCCATAATTGTATTACAATATATACCACCTAACCGTGGTATTTTTTTTTCTTTCTTTATACCGTCGTCATAGTGTCATACTAGTTGTTACGAGTATACTACTATCTCTTTATCAACCAGTGTACAGTGCGGTAGTTCACGGCTGTGGCTACCTCTGTGTCGGCAGTCGGCAGGCAGTCCGTCCATCCATAATTGTATTATTATTATAATATATACCACCTAACCGTGGTTTTTTTTTCATTCTTTATACCGTCATAGTGTCATACTAGTTGTTACGAGTATACTACTATCTCTTTATCAACCAGTGTACAGTGCGGTAGTTCACGGCTGTGGCTACCTCTGTGTCGGCAGTCGGCAGGCAGTCCGTCCATCCATAATTGTATTATTATTATAATATATACCACCTAACTGTGGTATTTTTTTTTCTTTCTTTATACCGTCGTCATAGTGTCATACTAGTTGTTACGAGTATACTACTATCTCTTTATCAACCAGTGTACAGTGCGGTAGTTCACGGCTGTGGCTACCTCTGTGTCGGCAGTCGGCAGGCAGTCCGTCCATCCATAATTGTATTATTATTATAATATATACCACCTAACCGTGGTTTTTTTTTCATTCTTTATACCGTCGTCATAGTGTCATACTAGTTGTTACGAGTATACTACTATCTCTTTATCAACCAGTGTACAGTGCGGTAGTTCACGGCTGTGGCTACCTCTGTGTCGGAACTCGGCAGGCAGTCCGTCCATCCATAATTGTATTATTATTATAATATATACCACCTAACCGTGGTTTTTTTTTCATTCTTTATACCGTCGTCATAGTGTCATACTAGTTGTTACGAGTATACTACTATCTCTTTATCAACCAGTGTACAGTGCGGTAGTTCACGGCTGTGGCTACCTCTGTGTCGGCAGTCGGCAGGCAGTCCGTCCATCCATAATTGTATTATTATTATAATATATACCACCTAACCGTGTTTTTTTTTTCATTCTTTATACCGTCGTCATAGTGTCATACTAGTTGTTACGAGTATACTACTATCTCTTTATCAACCAGTGTACAGTGCGGTAGTTCACGGCTGTGGCTACCTCTGTGTCGGCAGTCGGCAGGCAGTCCGTCCATCCATAATTGTATTATTATTATAATATATACCACCTAACCGTGGTTTTTTTTTCATTCTTTATACCGTCGTCATAGTGTCATACTAGTTGTTACGAGTATACTACTATCTCTTTATCAACCAGTGTACAGTGCGGTAGTTCACGGCTGTGGCTACCTCTGTGTCGGCAGTCGGCAGGCAGTCCGTCCATCCATAATTGTATTATTATTATAATATATACCACCTAACCGTGGTTTTTTTTTCATTCTTTATACCGTCGTCATAGTGTCATACTAGTTGTTACGAGTATACTACTATCTCTTTATCAACAAGTGTACAGTGCGGTAGTTCACGGCTGTGGCTACCTCTGTGTCGGCAGTCGGCAGGCAGTCCGTCCATCCATAATTGTATTATTATTATAATATATACCACCTAACCGTGGTTTTTTTTTCATTCTTTATACCGTCGTCATAGTGTCATACTAGTTGTTACGAGTATACTACTATCTCTTTATCAACCAGTGTACAGTGCGGTAGTTCACGGCTGTGGCTACCTCTGTGTCGGAACTCGGCAGACAGTCCGTCCATCCATAATTGTATTATATACCACCTAACCGTGGTTTTTTTATACCACCTAACCGTGGCAGTCCGTCCATAATTGTATACTAGTATCCAATCCATCCATCTCCATTGTTTACCTGAGGTGCCTTTTAGTTCTGCCTATAAAATATGGAGAACAAAAAAGTTGAGGTTCCAAAATTAGGGAAAGATCAAGATCCACTTCCACCTCGTGCTGAAGCTGCTGCCACTAGTCATGGCCGAGACGATGAAATGCCAGCAACGTCGTCTGCCAAGGCCGATGCCCAATGTCATAGTACAGAGCATGTCAAATCCAAAACACCAAATATCAGAAAAAAAAGGACTCCAAAACCTAAAATAAAATTGTCGGAGGAGAAGCGTAAACTTGCCAATATGCCATTTACCACACGGAGTGGCAAGGAACGGCTGAGGCCCTGGCCTATGTTCATGGCTAGTGGTTCAGCTTCACATGAGGATGGAAGCACTCAGCCTCTCGCTAGAAAAATGAAAAGACTCAAGCTGGCAAAAGCAGCACAGCAAAGAACTGTGCATTCTTCGAAATCCCAAATCCGAATTCCGAGCCCACCCGCTGGCGGTGATGCAGGGCAGTCTGGAGCGACTGCTGATGCTGACATCTGGTCCGGACTGAAGGACCTGACAACCATTACGGACATGTCGTCTACTGTCACTGCATATGATTCTCTCACCATTGATAGAATGGTGGAGGATTATATGAGTGACCGCATCCAAGTAGGCACGTCACACAGTCCGTACTTATACTGGCAGGAAAAAGAGGCAATTTGGAGGCCCTTGCACAAACTGGCTTTATTCTACCTAAGTTGCCCTCCCACAAGTGTGTACTCCGAAAGAGTGTTTAGTGCCGCCGCTCACCTTGTCAGCAATCGGCGTACGAGGTTACATCCAGAAAATGTGGAGAAGATGATGTTCATTAAAATGAATTATAATCAATTCCTCCGCGGAGACATTGACCAGCAGCAATTGCCTCCACAAAGTACACAGGGAGCTGACATGGTGGATTCCAGTGGGGACGAATTGATAATCTGTGAGGAGGGGGATGTACACGGTGATATATCGGAGGATGATGATGAGGTGGACATCTTGCCTCTGTAGAGCCAGTTTGTGCAAGGAGAGATTAATTGCTTCTTTTTTGGTGGGGGTCCAAACCAACCCGTCATTTCAGTCACAGTCGTGTGGCAGACCCTGTCACTGAAATGATGGGTTGGTTAAAGTGTGCATGTCCTGTTTTGTTTATACAACATAAGGGTGGGTGGGAAGGGCCCAAGGACAATTCCATCTTGCACCTCTTTTTTCTTTTATTTTTCTTTGCGTCATGTGCTGTTTGGGGAGGGTTTTTTGGAAGGGACATCCTGCGTGACACTGCAGTGCCACTCCTAGATGGGCCCGGTGTTTGTGTCGGCCACTAGGGTCGCTTATCTTTCTCACACAGTCAGCTACCTCATTGCGCCTCTTTTTTTCTTTGCGTCATGTGCTGTTTGGGGAGGGTTTTTTGGAAGGGACATCCTGCGTGACACTGCAGTGCCACTCCTAGATGGGCCCGGTGTTTGTGTTGGCCACTAGGGTCGCTTATCTTTCTCACACAGTCAGCTACCTCATTGCGCCTCTTTTTTTCTTTGCGTCATGTGCTGTTTGGGGAGGGTTTTTTGGAAGGGACATCCTGCGTGACACTGCAGTGCCACTCCTAGATGGGCCAGGTGTTTGTGTCGGCCACTAGGGTCGCTAATCTTACTCACACAGCTACCTCATTGCGCCTCTTTTTTTCTTTGCGTCATGTGCTGTTTGGGGAGGGTTTTTTGGAAGGGACATCCTGCGTGACACTGCAGTGCCACTCCTAGATGGGCCCGGTGTTTGTGTCGGCCACTAGGGTCGCTTATCTTTCTCACACAGTCAGCTACCTCATTGCGCCTCTTTTTTTCTTTGCGTCATGTGCTGTTTGGGGAGGGTTTTTTGGAAGGGACATCCTGCGTGACACTGCAGTGCCACTCCTAGATGGGCCCGGTGTTTGTGTCGGCCACTAGGGTCGCTAATCTTACTCACACAGCTACCTCATTGCGCCTCTTTTTTTCTTTGCGTCATGTGCTGTTTGGGGAGGGTTTTTTGGAAGGGACATCCTGCGTGACACTGCAGTGCCACCCCTAGATGGGCCCGGTGTTTGTGTCGGCCACTAGGGTCGCTGAGCTTAGTCATCCAGCGACCTCGGTGCAAATTTTAGGACTAAAAATAATATTGTGAGGTGTAAGGTGTTCAGAATAGACTGAAAATGAGTGTTAATTATGGTTATTGAGGTTAATAATACTATGGGATCAAAATGACCCCCAAATTCAATGTTTTAAGATGTTTTTTAGGGTTTTTTGAAAAAACCACCCGAATCCAAAACACACCCGAATCCGACAAAAAAAATTCGGTGAGGTTTTGCCAAAACGCGGTCGAACCCAAAACACGGCCGCGGAACCGAACCCAAAACCAAAACACAAAACCCGAAAAATTTCAGGCGCTCATCTCTACTAATTACCCGTCCCGGACTTCTAGAGGGGCTTGGTGGGGGGCAGGTTCATTGCCGCATCTCGCACCCATCCCACCTGATTATACCTACCTCAAACTGGGAAACGGGTCCCTGTTCATACACTGCTCCATCTTCCAAGAGATAACTTTAGGAAGATGGCATGTGTTGGGGCTGTAATGCCGGCGGTCAGGATCCCGGAGGTCAGCATCCCAACCACGGAATTCCAGCCAACAGAATGCCGGCGGGCAGAGCCGGCCTTAGGCATAGGCAAACTAGGCAAATGCCTAGGGCATTTGGTATGCTTAGGGGCACTAGCAGCTTCTGCTGATTAAAATGATATGCGGCATGCCTATATTCTGTATGTGACTGCGGCTGTATCTGCATACGAAATACTACATTGCAGTGTATTCCTGGAAATCACTGTAATGTAGTGTTTCGTATGCAGATACAGCCACAGTCGCACACAGAATATAGGCATGCTGCATATCATTTTAATCAGCAGAAGCTGCTTGTGCATCCTAGCCACATAGTAATGCAAATAAGATGCATTTTCAGAAACAAAAGGCGCCAGACATTAGCAGAGCTGCCAGATGACTCATGCCAGGCATCTCCTGCAGAACTAGTGGTGGTGCTAGGGGGCACCAGCCAAAATCTTGCCTAGGGCATCATATTGGTTAGGGCCGGCTCTACCGGCGGGGGGCGAGCACAATGGAGCCCCTTGTGGGCCTGCTGCGCGCACCGCGCAGCGGGTTCGGACACCCATGAATGGGAATAGACCCTGTTTGCCGGCATTGTAAATGGTCGGGATTCCAGCATCCGTATCCTGACTGCCGGGATCCCGACCGCCGGTAAAGCAACTACATCCCAATGGCACCGCACAGGGAAAGCAAAGACTCTGGCACTGTGCCAGAGTCTTTTTTCGCTAGTGTGCCATCTTCCTGAATATCACTGGAAAGATGGAGCCGGCCGAGGAGGTAAGGCAAGATGCTGTTGCGCGATCTCCTCCCCTACCCCACCCCTAATCTGAACGTCCGGCAATTAGTTTTTTCGTAATATGTATTTTTTTGTAGGTGGATGTGGATACACCCCTTGTTTAGACCACACCCTGATGCAGTACCCAGGCCCGGCGCTTGTGCGAATGTCATCAGTGTATATCAACAGCTCTGTACGATTTATGCAAACAGAGAAGGGAAGACTGTTTCATACGTATCTCTACACCTAACATGGAGCCAGTCCAAGTGCAAATACTAATGATTATGTTGCAGCAGCCATGTCTCCTCTTGTACATGCACGTATCACCTAATTAGTTGAGCAGAATCTCACATTAGCATACAGTAGGCTAGTAAATCAGGCTTACTTATATGATTGCACCTGCAGCCACTTTGGGTCTAACTCAGAATTAGCTGAGGATCAGTAGCAGTTCTTGCCACGGGCAAGCAGGCTGTTTGCCTGGGGCGCCGCTGTCCCCAGGGCGCCGCCGCCACTGTGGCAAGAGCCGCTACTGATCCCCGCTCCCCTCTCTCCGACTGCAGCCGGCTCCACTGACAGACACTAGTGGTCATAATTGACCTCTAGTGTCAGTGCGGCGCTGTTATGAGAGAGACGTCATGACGTCTCTCCCATAGAGAGGAGCGGGCGGCTGGAGAAGGAGGGCAGCGCAGCAGCGGTCAGGAAGCAGGTGCGGGGCTGGTAAGTATTGTGTAGTTGTTTTTTTTTATTGTGTGTGTTTGTAGGCGGCGCTACTGAGGCACAGTTACAGGGGGCACAACTACAGGGGGCAGTACTACAGGGGGCACAGCTACTGGGGCACAACTACTGGGGGCACAGCTACAAGGGGCACAACTACTGGGGGCACAACTACAGGGGAATAACTGTGGCCACGCCCCTATTTTAAGGTGCACGCCTTGGGGGGGGGGGGGGGGAATGGCGCCACAGGAAGCTTTTGCCCTTGGCGCCACAAGGTCTAGAACCGGCCCTGCTGAGGATAAGTTGTGACGGACTGCATTGTCCAGAAGTATGGTTACGCAGACCCCGGCAAGCATGTATACAAGCGGTATCATGGTCACATGCACCTGCTGTAACAGTGATTCCTGCAGCACAGCCAGTGTATATGTAGAAGAAGCTGTAGAAAGGGGTATGGGTCATTAGGTCGACCACATTTAGGTCGACAGTCATTAGGTCGACCACTATTGGTCAACATGCATTAGGTCGACATGGTCACTAGGTTGACATGGTCATTATGTCGACTTGAACAAGGTCGACATGGGTTTTAAAAAAAAACTTTTTTGGGTGTTATTTTCTTCGTAAAGTGACGGGTAACCCCAATTAGCGCACAGTGTCTTCCCTATAAGGCAACATAGGACTTAATTCAGACCTGATCGTAGCAGCAAATTTGTTAGCAGACAGGCAAAACCATGTGCACTGCAGGGGGTGGCAGATGTAACATGTGCAGAGAGAGTTAGATTTGGGTGGGTTATATTGTTTCTGTGCAGGGTAAATACTGCCTGCTTTATTTTTACACTGCAATTTAGATTTCAGATTGAACACACCCCACCGAAATCTAACTCTCTCTGCACATGTTATATCTTCCCCCCCCCACCATTTGCAGTGCACATGGGGGGTCATTCCGAGTTGTTCGCTCGTTGCCAATTTTCGCTATACTGCGATTAGTCGCTTACTGTGCATGCGCAAGGTTCGCAGAGCACATGCGCTTAGTTATTTTACACAAAAGTTAGGTATTTTACTCACGGCATAACGAGGATTTTTCATAGTTCTGGTGATCGGAGTGTGATTGACAGGAAGTGGGTGTTTCTGGGCGGAAACTGACCATTTTCTGGGAGTGTGCAAAAAAACGCTGGCGTTTCTGGGAAAAACGCGGGAGTGTCTGAAGAAACGGGGGAGTGTCTGGGCGAACGCTGGGTGTGTTTGTGACGTCAAACCAGGAACGAAACTGACTGAACTGATCGCAATGTAGGAGTAAGTCTGGAGCTACTCAGAAACTACTAAGAAATTTCTATTCGCAATTCTGCTAATCTTTCGTTCGCAATTCTGCTAAGCTAAGGTACACTCCCAGAGGACGGCGGCTTAGCGTGTGCAATGCTGCTAAAAGCAGCTAGCGAGCGAACAACTCGGAATGAGGGCCATGGTTTTGCCTGTCTGCTAACAAATTTGCTGCTACGATCAGGTCTGAATTAGGCCCATAGACTGATTGACATTTGGTACGGAAATAATTTTTGCTTTGCATTATCTTTGTAATCAGGTTACTAAGGAAAGTTATACTGTACGAGGCGGCACCTGTTGGGCTCATACAAAACACAGATGCACAAAATTGGCAAGCTGCTCAAATCCATAAAAGGTGCATGCAAAGGAGGGGCCAATCTAGGCAAGAGTAAAAATAGGATTTTGATAACCTACCGGTAAATCCTTTTCTCCTAGTCCGTAGAGGATGCTGGGGACGACATCAAAACCATGGGGTATAGACGGGATCCGCAGGAGACATGGGTACTCTAAAGACTTTTCATTGGGTGTGAACTGGCTTCTCCCTCTATGCCCCTCCTCCAGACCTCAGTTGTAGGAACTGTGCCCAGGGAGACTGACATTTCGAGGAAAGGAATTACTTAACTAGTGGTGAGATATCTACCAACTCACACCCTCAACCATGCCGCACACAAGCCATTCAACATAACACACGCCAACAGGCATGAACCAATTGCAGCAACATGCTGAAACCAAGATAACACAACTTGTGTAACTGTAATAACTAAACTGCAGGTAAAGTACGCACTGGGACAGGCGCCCAGCATCCTCTACGGACTAGGAGAAAAGGATTTACCGGTAGGTTATCAAAATCCTATTTTCTCATACGTCCTAGAGGATGCTGGGGACACTTCAAGACTATGGGGTCTATACCAAAGCTCCAGTACGGGCGGGAGAGTGCGGATGGCCCTGCAGCACCGATTGACCAAACTTTAGGTCCTCATCAGCCAGGGTGTCAAACTTGTAGAATTTAGCAAATGTGTTTGACCCTGACCAAGTAGCTGCTCGAAAAGTTGTAATGCCGAGACCCCCCGGGCAGCCGCCCAGGATGAGCCCACCTTCCTAGTGGAGTGTGCCTTCACCGACATCGGTAACGGCAATCCAGCCGTAGTATGAGCTTGCTGAATCGTATTTCTAATCCAACGTGCAATAGTCTGCTTGGAAGCAGGACAGCCAATCTTGTTGTGATCATACAGGACAAACAGAGCCTCTGTTTTCCGTATACGAGCTGTTCTAGCAACATAGATTTTCAAAGCTCTAACCACATCTAGAGACTTTGAATCAGTGAATGTGTCAGTAACTACTGGCACCACAATAGGTTGGTTTATGTGAAAAGCAGAAACCACCTTTGGAAGAAAATGTTGGCGAGTTCGCAACTCTGCCCTATCTTCATGGAAAATCAGGTAAGGGCTCTTGTGAGACAAGGCCCCCAATTCAGACACCCGCCTTGCGGATGCCACTGCCAAAAGCATCACCACTTCCCAAGTGAGAAACTTCAACTCTGTCTTTTGTAGAGGCTCAAACCAATCCGATTGAAGGAACTGCAATACCACGTTAAGGTCCCATGATGCCACTGGAGGCACGAATGGAGGCTGAATGTGCAGAATCCCTTTCACGAAGGTCTGAACCTCTGGAAGAGAGGCCAATTGTTTTTGGAAGAACACTGAAAAGGGCGAAATCTGGACCTTGATTGATCCCAATCGTAGGCCTGTCTCCACACCATCCTGCAAAAAAATGGAGAAAACGTCCTAAGTGAAACTCTTCCATAGAAGCTTTCTTGGATTCACATCAAGACACATATTTTCTCCAAATACGGTGGTAATGTTTTGACGTTACTCCCTTTCTGGCCTGAAGAAGGGTGGGGATGACCTCCTTAGGAATACCCTTCCTGGATAGGATACGGCGCTCAACAGCCATGCCGTCAAACGTAGCTGCAGTAAGTCTTGGTACACACACGGCCCATGCTGCAGCAGGTCCTCCCGAGGAGAAAGAGGCAGAGGATCTCCTATGAGTAACTGCTGAAGATCTGGGTACCAAGCCCTTCTTGGCCAGTCTGGGGCAATGAAGATTGCTCAAACCCTTGTCTTTCTTATGATCCTGAGTACTTTTGGGATCAGCGGAAGTGGAGGGAAAACATACACTGACGGAAACACCCACTGGGTCACCAGTGCATCCACTGCTACTGCTTGAGGGTCTCTCGACCTGGAACAGTATCTCTGAAGCTTCTTGTTGAGACGAGACGCCATCATGTCTATTTGAGGAACTACCCAAAGACTTGTCACCTCTGCGAAGACTTCTTGGTGGAGGCCCCACTCTCCTGGATGGAGATCGTGTCTGCTGAGGAAGTCTGCTTCCCAGTTGTCTACCCTCGGAATGAATATTGCCAACAGAGCTTGTAGATGTTTTTCTGCTCAGCTGAGGATTTTTGTCGCCTCTGCCATTGCCGCTCTGCTTTTCGTTCCGCCCTGCCTGTTTATGTATGTGACTGCTGTTACATTGTCCGCCTGGATCTGCACGGGAACGGTCTTGAAGAAGATGTACCGCTTGTTGAAGGCCGTTGTAAATGGCTCTTAGCTCCAGCACGTTTATGGGAAGTGATAATGTCGATATTATCTTAGACCGAAAAGCTATACCTCTAGATACACAATTACCGTGGAGCCGCTATGGCCGTTAGGCGGAATACACGTGCTACGCACTTTGTACGCTATTTGCGTACAGAGTCCTGCACGTGGTACGTACTTGGCGTACACACACCGCGCTGAGTGTACAGAGAACACACAGCGAGCGTACACACAATTGATAACCTTTAAACCTTGTTGATGATATACTGTAATGATTTGATTACACTTTAAACCCTTAGCAGCAAAGTACTGCAACAATGTTATATCTTAAACCTTAAGTAGCACTGACGGTATAAAGTACCCGCAGTGCGTACACCTTATCAATACCTATACACCTTATACAGATAAATACACTTTAAAACCCTTGCAGGAAAGTGAAGACACAACACAGATTTGGAGTTGAAACCACAGGGTTCTAAGGCCACAGTGGATTAATTCCAATAAAGGTAAACAGTACAAATCATACACTACAGGCTAACAAGATAAATCTAAACAGAATAATGGCTACAGAGAATGTACATACGTGAGAATGTTCGCAAGCTCAACCCGGCCGGTCCTCCGCTAGTCATATAGAAAGCGTTCAGAGTCTTCTGACCGGCTAGGCAACAATGGGCTTTTTATACACAACATGCATACACAATACAATGGTCACTGTAATCTCATTGTCCATTGGACACAGGGATGTGTGTTTACATTACAGAAGAGGTCATAAGTGGATTTGAATAGATGGGCGATGTCTTTCCCCAACTGCTCTTGTGGGTGGTATCCTCTGGATTCCCGCCGCATACATAATATACAGTAAATACAGTTAATGTTCATATTCTGCTTCTGCACATAACTATACGCTGGAACATGCGATCTTTCTCTAACCAACACCGGAATGTTACCCTCAAAATACCCTACAGCTGGATACTAGACATCACCTTCCAACCTTTATCTGACCCTTCCTATCATGCAAAGGTGAATCTCTTAGTCCAGGAACTGTTTAAACTGTTGATACTCGCTGATGCGGTCTAGGGGAGCTATATCTAAAATGTACACTATTTGGGTTAAATATGTAATGTTCTAATAACCCTCTATGCGTTCACAAACTCTACCGTAAATGCGCATACCACGCGCTAAGGCGCATGGCCGTGGAAAGCTCCTTTACGCAAATTGCGGATATGTGCACGCACGGCAGATTGAGTGCACGCGCAGCGGGCATGTGCATGGGGTTAGTACGTGGGGCATGCATTACAATATTTTTCCACTTTGACAGTCCACCCTTTGGCAGTCAACAATAACTGCCACTATCTAAACATTAAACAGAAAAATATATAATACAATATCTACATATGGTTGGATAAAAATATACAATACATTATCCATAAATGATTGGATGGTAGGAGGAGAGGTGCAGGCGGGAAATGTATGACCTAGTGGGACAGTAAAAGCATGTATGTATGAAATCCATGTCTGAAGGGCATGTATCATCGTGCCGTATATGTTCTAGATAAGCTTCGAGGTATTGCGAAGTATACATTAAATCCTTCTCATCCCGTATTAAGGGTCTGTAAGTGGGCCAACAAACACTACCGAGCTCGTTTCGGCTTCTTGTTCCAACAAATGGGGTGCACATTTAGTTGATGATACATGGAGGGGGAACACATGTGAATGCTAATATGTGGATATCACCTGTCGACTATGTGTGTCACTACCTGAAGGTTGTAGAGATGAAGATAAGACACGTATCACAAATACATTCACATAACATTTGTGCAATCGTTCTTGGGTGTTGGTTGAAGTCTTGTCCGGATGGGTGTATCTTTGCTGAAAGTGTTAATCAAAGTCTTTTCTGGATGGATGTATTGTTCATCAAACGTCTTTTCCGAATGGATGTATTTTTGCTTGAGGGAAAACAAAGGAGAAACGGGTGAAAGAAACGGACCGTGGAATCACGTCTTAGCACAACATTGTCTCTATTGATGGGTCATAAATTAAATCAGTTGTTGTAACAATGCCCCCGCTACTCAAACTCATCACTTTGGTACCGCGCTTGCGCCGCGTTAAAATATCAAACCAATCATTATGACAACTCCCAGGATACAAAGGAGAAACTTTCCTACACTCACGATAACATTTTGAGCCCATTCTCCTAAACCTGAGAACCAATTGCGTGGGTTCAACCATGAGACCCAGCCGGTCAGTTCATTACTCACAGCAGTAAGGGTAAGGTTGTGTCTCCTCCGGAACTCCCACTTCAACTGCAAGATATCGTCCATCTTTTGATCTATGACCTCGGTTGGGTAAGACTTGGTACGGTCGTTCCCATCTGTCAATAAGGCAACCTGAGCGTAGAAAATTTCGAATCATTACATAATCCCCAGGTTCAATGTCATGACAATTACTGTTTGGTAGGTCAGGAATCACCAGCTTTAGATTGCTGTTTTGATTCCTCAACTGCTGGCTCATCTTAACCATATATTTTACAGTCACCTCATTATTGCATTTCAAATCATCCTGGGGGTCAATCATTACATGGGGTTGTCGACCAAAAAGAATCTCAAAGGGTGATAGGTTAATGGGGGACCTGGGAGTGATTCTGATGCTGTACAATACAAGTGGCAAAGCTTCTGGCCATAACAATCCAGTTTCAGCCATCACTTTGCTCAACTTGTTCTTAATAGTGCTGTTTACTCTTTCTACTTTCGCACTCGCCTGTGGGCGGTACGGAGTATGCAGCTTACTATTAATTCCCATTAGTTTGCACATAACCTGAAAGACTTCACCTGTAAAATGGGTACCCCTATCGCTTTCAATTATCCTAGGGATACCATATCTGCACACAAATTCCTGCACAATTTTCTTTGCAGTGAACGTAGCAGTATTTGTGGCAGCGGGGAACGCTTCTACCCAATTTGAAAACACGTCAATACAAACTAACACATACTTTAAATTTCTGCAGGGTGGCAACTGTATGAAATAAATTTGTATTACCTGAAAAGGGCCGTCTGTTGGTGGGATATGGGATGGTTCTGTTGGTATTGACTTTCCAATATTCTTCCTTAAGCAGATAAGACATGTCATTGCTCTCTTACCCGCATGAGAAGAGAATCCTGGCGCACACCAGTAGGCTCTCACCAGCTTATACATACCCTCTTTGCCCAGATGAGTCAGACCATGTGCCGCCTCAGCTAAGCTTGGAAGATATGCTCTGGGGGCTACTGGCTTACCTTGTCCATCTGTCTGTCCAGTGTCCTGAGGACTCCTGGCCATATCCTTTTGACCTCCAGACTGCCTTTTCCTGTGGAGAACACAAATTTTGCATTTCACTTAATTTTTGTGTGTTGACGGTATTGAATACCATCAGTTGTGTGATATCTGTCTGTCTGGGGGTGCTGGCTGCTGATTTAGCATCTTCGTCTGCCCGGCTGTTACCAAGTGACACTGGGTCTTGACTGTAAGTGTGGGCTTTGCACTTGATAACAGCCACTCTGTCAGGTTCCTGTATTGCTGTTAGAAGCCTTTTTATATGGGATGCATGCGCTACAGGTGTGCCAGCTGCCGTCATGAAATTTCTGAGGCGCCATAGGGCCCCGAAATCATGCACTACTCCAAAGGCATACCTAGAATCTGTATATATATTGGCTGACTTACCCTTAGCCAATTCACACGCTCTGGTTAGGGCGACCAGCTCAGCAACTTGTGCTGAGTGCGGTGGGCCCAGGGGTTCAGCTTCTATGATACCTCTATCATCTACGACTGCGTATCCAGTACACAAGTCTCCCGAGTCCGTCTGTCTGTGGCAACTACCGTCAGTGTAAAAAGTAAAATCTACGCCTTCCAGTGGGTTGTCACTAATGTCGGGTCTTGCAGTGAAAGTTTGGTTCAGATATTCCATACAATCATGTGTGTCAGTGTCAATACTAAATCCTCCTTCACCATCACTCTCATCCTCCACCCTTTGTGCCTGTCCAGGCACACCTGGGAGATAAGTTGCAGGATTTAGTGCGCTGCATCTCTTTATGGTGATGTTTACAGGGGCCATTAGTGCTAATTCCCACCTTGTAAACCGTGCTGATGAGACATGTCTGGTTTGGGCAGAGTTCAGTAAGGCTGATACAGCATGAGGTGTATGGATGGTCAGGTTGTGTCCCAACACTACATCTACACTTTTACTCACTAGCAAGGCTATCGCTGCAACACTTCGCAAGCATGTGGGGAGAGACCGTGCTACGGTGTCCAACTGTGCACTGTAGTAAGCTACTGGCCTGCTGGCATCACCATGTCTCTGGGTTAGGACACCTGCCGCACACCCAGCACTTTCCATACCGTACAACTCAAAAGGTTTCCCATAATCTGGCATGCCTAATGCAGGTGCCTGTGATAGGCATTGTTTAAGTCTCTCAAATGCCAGTTCGGACTCATCTGTGTGACAGATCTGATCTGGTTTGTTCGAGGAGACCATTTCCTGTAAAGATAAAGCCAGTATGGAGAACCCTGGGATCCAGTTTCGGCAGTACCCACACATTCCAAGAAATGTGCGGATCTGCTGCTGGGTTTGTGGCAGAGTCATGTCGCGAATCGCCTGTATTCTATCAGCGGTGAGGTGTCTCAGTCCTTGTGTCAAGCAATGTCCCAAATATTTTACCTTGGTCTGGCACAACTGTAACTTATCCTTTGAAACCTTGTGTCCCGTATTAGAAAGGTGAAACAGAAGCTGTTTCGTGTCTTTCAAGGATGCTTCGAGTGAATCTGAACACAGCAGTAAGTCATCTACATACTGTATTAATACTGATCCGCTCTCAGGTTGAAAGGATTGTAAACAGTCATGCAAAGCCTGGGAGAAAATACTTGGGCTGTCAAATAAACCTTGGGGTAGGCGAGTCCAGGTGTACTGTACTCCCCTGTATGTAAATGCAAACAAGTATTGGCTGTCAGGGTGCAGAGGGACCGAAAAGAAAGCAGAACAGAGGTCAATGACAGTGAAAAATTTCGCAGTAGGGGGAATTTGCATGAGGATGACAGCTGGATTTGGCACTATGGGGAGTTGGCTCTCAACTATCTTGTTTATCCCCCTTAGATCCTGCACTAGCCTGTAACCCCTCCCCCCACTCTTTTTCACAGGGAAGATGGGACTATTGGCAGTGCTGGACGTCCTAACTAGGATGCCTTGTTGTAGCAAGCACTCTATGACTGGGTACACTCTTAATTCCACCTCTGGCTTCAGAGGATACTGTGGGATTTTTGGAGCTATCCTACCATCTTTTACGTGCACTACTACAGGAGCTACATTTGCCATCAATCCAGTGTCTTGTCCATCTTTGGTCCAGAGGGATTCCGGTATCTGGGAGATCATTTCCTCTACCTTGGATGGACACCTGTCTATAACAGCAGAGTGTGACATTAACCTTTGTGGGGTGTCTAACATATCCTGCACTTCCTGAACGTGATTCTCGGGTATATCTAAGAAGACACCCTCAGGAGTACAATATATGACACACCTCATCTTACACAATAAATCTCTCCCAAGTAGATTAGTCGGAGCCGATGCAGCTAGCAAAAAGGAGTGCTTGGTCTGCAAAGGCCCTATCGTAATCTCCGCTGGTCTACTTAAAGGGTAGTGTTGCACTACTCCTGTTACCCCCCATTGCTGAAATTGTTTTACCCGTTGTTTTCATACCTACCGTTGAATTTAACACTGACCTGGCCGCCCTTGTAACTACAAGGAAAGGTAGTGATCTACCAGCTACATCAACTGTAACCTCGGGTTCATTTCCAAGGCTAGCAATCAACTTCACTGGCTGCAAACTACAGGTGTGGCCTAACCCCTATTGTATGTTGTGACCCTCCCGCAGTGCGCTGGCAGCTACAATATGTGAGGGGGGTAGCTGAGAATTTCCAGAGGCCTGCCAGTCCCTCCTAGGTGGGTACCTCCTTGTTTCCCCTGCGTGTGGCTCATAATTCCTCCTGTGCGATCCCTGATCTCAATTATGTGTGTTATGCTGTGAGTCCTGTTCTGGTCTAGGGGGTCGATATACGTTGCTTTTATAATTACAGTTTCGTGCGTAATGTCCTTCTCTCTGACAATTATAACATTTTGCTACATACGACTTACCATCAGGGGTCTGGGGTTTTGGCTGATGTGGCTTCGTTGTCAGGGCTTTGATACTTACGGTCATCAGCTTATCCCCCTGTGACTCCCTGTGCTTAATGATGTTCCGATCGTGCTCGATAGCGGACTCTCTTAATGCAGCCACCGATATACCTCTCCAGTTAGGTTGAGTGGTTTGTACCCTTGTTCTCAATGTTTCTTTCAAGCCGTCCATTAATACGGACACAGCTACCTCTTTATGATGTACATTTTCCTTAATGTCCTCGACCCCAGTGTATCTAGCGATTTCCTGCAGTGCTCGATGGACATATTCAGAAGCAGTTTCACCTTCTTTTTGTCTTATGGAAAATATTTTATTCCACTTGACAACAGTAGGGAAATATACCCCTAACTGCAGATTGATCTGTTTTACATTCTCCTGAGTGTATTCATCAGTGAGAGGTACTACTGCGTCTAATTTACAATGAGCAATGAATTTCACAGGGTCAATATTGGAGGGCAAACATGCCCGTAGCACTGTGCGCCAATCTTTGTTTGTGGGTTCGGTGGCGTTACCTAGTTCTCTAATAAACCTCTGACATGCGGCTAGATCCTTTCTGGGATCGGGAAATTCAGACATAATTGTCCTCAGTTCTGTCCGGGACCAAGGACAATGCATAGCAATGTTCCTGACGGGAGTGATTCCCTGAGCGTCAGTCTTCCCATTGGGGACTGCGATCACCCTGACAGGATTTAGTTCAATTACATCATTCTGGGTTGCTTCTACAATGTGAGGTGCAATTGTCTCTGCATAATGCACTGTACCGTACTTACCTGTGGACACGACCTCACCTGTCCCTCCGCTAGGGGCCTTTGCTACTGTTCTTACTGGTTGGGCCGTGCCCACTTGTGTGTCTTGTATGGTGGCTGCTAGAGAGAGTGCCGATATCGTGCTGGGCTCATCTTCTTGGTCGCAGTCCTGAGGGAAGTTTAAGATGGGATACAACTTGCACGGGTTAGCATTAATACATTTATCAAGTTCACTCTTATCATATATTAGTATGCCATTGTCTGTAGCCACTTTCTCCCCTGTAATATACGGTGGTGGTGGTGCAGTTGCAATCAGTTTCCTGCTAGGGTTGGAACCGGCTGCGTGAGCTAGTTCCCTTTGCATATCACTCTCTCGTTGCCATAAATGTAAACAGTTTGAGTGTCTGATCCTTTCTTTTCGGGATTTTAACAGACATATCCTAATCCTTAAATTCTGCAACACCTCTGGATTAAAACTGCCTACCTTAGGGAATGGTTCCCTATCTTCCGCAGTCATACGCTCCCATTCATTGCATAAAACCTCTGCGTGTGATCCATATTTCTCACACATTATGTACCTCGCCGACCCCTTGGGCCGCGGAATATCAACCTGAACCCTGGTTGATCGTCCCTTACTTGAGCAACTGGCCCCCATCTTTTGCAGGTATTGCCTTCTCAGCTAATTCCTACAAAAAACCAAAATACTCAATTATAAGGCAACGGTGAAAGTTCAACGAGTGCTTTCACCCACTCACGCCACCGTTGGCCAATACTACCATACACTGTTGATAGCGTAGGCAATGTACCCAACCTCGGGCCCCTGTGTAACCTCTATTTACTGAAAGTATATGGGAGTGACTTACCCTTCCCAGTAAATATTGGTCGTTGGAGATTTCCTGAGTGACCAGCGAAACTCCCTTAAAACAAAAAAATTGTTACACAAATCACGTTGCGTGTACTACACCTAGCGCCAATGATCCCGCGATTTTTACGCAAAACTTGTAAAAGGGTATTGCGGTGGGCTAAGTATTGCACTCACGAACGCGCGGTACAATCGCACAGCGTATAGGTAACTGTTACTTATCCGCCGTGCGACCAATGGAATCGTTTTTTCAGGCTGCGAAACCTCAGCCGGAGATTATCTGAACGGGCCTATATGGGTACTACGCCAACCCCCTGGGCTGCGCTTTCTACACAAAACCTCGCTGACCTTTTAGGCTGCAGTATTCAGAGCTTCGCTTGACTTTGTCAGCGTTTTTTTCTGACTTTGCTGACCTCTTGGTCTGCTGTTATACTAATTGCTCCTTTGTACCTTAATCAATGTTAACGTGAGCAAGCCACTCTCACGCCACCAAGTGTCCACTCACCTGGTGTGGTCTCCTACGGGATCCCAAATTCCCTGGGTCCACAAAACCTTTATTGTTTGCACACTCATGCTCGTTCACTCATATACACTTTGGTTTTTCTGTACAGAAAATTAACTTTCATATAGATAAAACAGCCTTAGCTCCAGAGGTGATACAGTAAAGAAGGTATTTAAACTAAATATTGGAAACTGATCAATTTGTGCTATTATCGCGTGGCTACCGTCTCGCGCCTAAACTAAAACAATGCTATTGTGTGATTTGTATTTAGTGGTCGTACTTTTACGCACGTTGCGTGAACACGCCACGTGTGTATGCCTTTACGTTGCGTACGCAGTCCCGCACGCTGCCCGAGACACGTGTACAAAGGCCGTTCGTCCGCAGTACTACAAAACCCACACTTCTATAAATGTAAGCGATATTTAACTATAATCGCTTACTGAACACAACACACAGTTTCTACTGTATAAACCTTTACAACTAGGCCAGGCTGCGTGTGCGTCTTACACTTACTTCTTTAACTATTAACTCTATATTTTAACTAAATAGCAACAAATTTTCTCAGTACAGGTCAAAATGAATCTAGTAATCAATGCTTACGGCAATAATGCGAGCAGATATGCGAAGTACAATATACAGGTGTATGCGTGTGTTGCGTGTGCATTTGGCGCCAAACAGAAATTTACAGATTTTAAAAATAGCTTTGCGTTCTTACCTTACGGATCCCTCCAGCATCCCTTCAAACCATGCAGGGCAGACGCTTATCTAATCAGCACTAGTGTATCCACTGACCAAGAGAAGGCTTACAGAGGATACCTTTCCGCCCTTTGCTGATAGATAAAGTCTGCGTAAACTTGCTAGGCTGCGGGTATGAGGAAGAACCGGACGAGCTCCCAATTGATAATGTCGATATTATCTTAGACCGAAAAGCTATACCTCTAGATACACTATTACCGTGGAGCCGCTATGGCCGCTAGGCGGAATACACGTGCTACGCACTTTGTACGCTATTTGCGTACAGAGTCCTGCACGTGGTACGTACTTGGCATACACACCGCGCTGAGTGTACAGAGAACACACAGCGAGCGCACACACAATTGATAACCTTTAAACCTTGTTAATGATATACTGTAATGATTTGATTACACTTTAAACCCTTAGCAGCAAAGTACTGCAATGATGTTATATCTTAAACCTTAAGTAGCACTGACGGTATAAAGTACCCGCAGTGCGTACACCTTATCAATACCTATACACCTTATACAGATAAATACACTTTAAAACCCTTGCAGGAAAGTGAAGACACAACACAGATTTGTAGTTGAAACCACAGGGTTCTAAGGCCACAGTGGATTCATTCCAAAAAAGGTAAACAGTACAAATCATACACTACAGGCTAACAAGATAAATCTAAACAGAATAATGGCTACAGAGAATGTACATACGTGAGAATGTTCGCAAGCGCAACCCGGCCGGTCCTCCGCTAGTCAGATAGAAAGCGTTCAGAGTCTTCTGACCGGCCAGGCAACAATGGGCTTTTTATACACAACATGCATACACAATACAATGGTCACTGTAATCTCATTGTCCATTGGACACAGGGATGTGTGTTTACATTACAGAAGAGGTCATAAGTGGATTTGAATAGATGGGCGATGTCTTTCCCCAACTGCTCTTGTGGGTGGTATCCTCTGGATTCCCGCCGCATACATAATATACAGTAAATACAGTTAATGTTCATATTCTGCTTCTGCACATAACTATACGCTGGAACATGGGATCTTTCTCTAACCAACACCGGAATGTTACCCTCAAAATACCCTACAGCTGGATACTAGACATCACCTTCCAACCTTTATCTGACCCTTCCTATCATGCAAAGGCGAATCTCTTAGTCCAGGAACTGTTTAAACTGTTGATACTCGCTGATGCGGTCTAGGGGAGCTATATCTAAAATGTACACTATTTGGGTTAAATATGTAATGTTCTAATAACCCTCTATGCGTTCACAAACTCTACCGTAAATGCGCATACCACGCGCTAAGGCGCATGGCTGTGGAAATCTCCTTTATGCAAATTGCGGATATGTGCACGCACGGCTGATTGAGTGCACGCGTAGTGGGCATGTGCATGGGGTTAGTACGTGGGGCATGCATTACAATATTTTTCGACTTTGACAGAAGGCAGGCTTCCTGATGTGACCAACGTCCCTGGAAGTTTTCTCCCTGAGAGACTGCTCCCCAGCCTCGGAGACTTGCATCCGTGGTTACTAGGACCCAGTCCTGAATGCCGAACCTGCGTCCCTCTAACAGGTGAGAGCTGTGCAACCACCACAGGGGCGAAATCCTGGTTTTTGATGACAGGATTATCTTTCTGTGCATGTGTAGGTGTGACCCCGACCACTTGTCCAACAGGTCCCACTGGAATAATCTGGCATGGAACCTGCCAAACTGCCTCGTAGGCCGCCACCATCTTCCCCAACAACCGAATACACTGATGGATCGACACACTTGATGGTTTCAATATCTGTTTTACCATTTTCTGGATTTCCAGAACTTTTTCCAGCGGAAGAAATACTCTCTGAACTTCTGTGTCCAGAATCATCCCAAGGAAAGATAACCTTGTCGTCGGTTCCAACTGTGACTTTGGGTAATTTATGATCCACCCGTGTTGTTGGAGTATTGACAGGGAGAGGGATATGTTTTGTAATAACTGCTCCCTGGATCTCGCCTTTATCAGGAGGTCGTACAGATAAGGGATTATATTGACTCCTTTCTGATGAAGGAGGACCATCATCTCCGCCATCACCTTGGTAAAAAACCTTCGGCGCTGTGGAGAGACTGAAAGGTAACGTCTGGAATTGGTA
This sequence comes from Pseudophryne corroboree, assembly GCF_028390025.1. Lineage (NCBI taxonomy): Eukaryota > Metazoa > Chordata > Amphibia > Anura > Myobatrachidae > Pseudophryne > Pseudophryne corroboree. The sequence continues at coordinate 111,468,552 of NC_086447.1, forward strand.
ATGGCAATCCTGAATTGCGAATCTCAGATAAGCCTGGTGAGGAGGATAAATGGGAACATGCAAGTAAGCATCCTTTATGTCCACCGACACCAAGTAGTCCCCCTCCTCCAGACTGGCAATCACCGCCCGAAGTGATTCCATCTTGTACTTGAACCTTTTCAGGAAGAAATTCAGATTTTTTAGATTTAGGATCAGCCTGACCGAGCCGTCCGGCTTAGGAACAACAAAAAGGCTTGAATAAAAACCCTGCCCTTGTTGTGACAACGGTACCAGGACTATGACCTGGTCTTGACGTAATTTTTTTGGATTGCCGCTGTTACTGCTTCTCTCTCTGGCGGAGAAGCTGGCAAGGTCGATTTGAAAAATCGGCATGGGGGAACATCTTGAAACTCTACTTTGTATCCCTGGGATACTATTTGCAACACCCAGGGGTCCAGGCCAGACAGAATCCAATCCTGGCTGAAGAGTTTGAGACGTGCCCCCACCCGAGCGGCCTCTTGCAAGAGTAATATTGTATTAAATGACTTTAAGGCTGTGTGTCCGGTGTCTGTGTACAAACCATAATGGAGCCTTCCAAGATGTCACATTAATGACATAGAGATCCAGTGGAATTGTGCATTACATATTTAGGGCCATTTGAAGCAAATGAACCGGAAATTATGCCCGAAATGTACATGCTGTTTATGCTTCACCGATAAAATATATTTTCCCCAATGTAACGACAATATTGATAGTGAATGGGTGCCCCGTGGTTGGGGTTAGTGCTCAGCAGGAAAGAATAAAAAGACCAAATAACTTTATTTCATAAAAAAAAAAAATATATATATATATATATAAATAAATCCACAAAAAAAAAATTCTGGTCCTGCTAGGATTCGAACCCGTCAGCCAATCAGCAGGTGGCGCTACGAAGGTTCCATTGGCTATTTGAGGCATTCACTGTAGAGTTTAGGAAAAGCGACATCTGGTGGACAGAAAGTAGAATGCATGTTACAATTATAACGTGACGTCACATTTACAATGCAACTTATAACGGGAGTTATAGCGCAAGGAGCTGGCGCGAGTTTCATGGCGCCCCCTATGCTGTACAGAGCAACGATATATGAGGACACATCTGTATTGTATACTTTTTGCCAATTTATGATCTATCTCTCTGGATTCACTATTATCGACACAAGAATCAGAATCCGTGTCGGTATCAGTGTTTACAATATTTGCAAATGGTCTCTTATGTGACCCAGAGGGGCGGCCCGCGTAAGGAATAACAGCATCCTGAAAAATCACATCTTCCATAGATTTTCTCCAGCATGCAGCCTTAGATTCAGACTTATCCAATCTACGGTTAATCAGATGCATACTGTCACGTAGCTCTTTCACCCATGCAGGCTCTTGGTGTACCGGTAGCGCCACTACATTACAACTCTGTGTCCCTAAAATGGCTTCCTCCAGGGAGGAACTCCCTGCCTCAGACATGCCTCACACGTGTACACCACACTCACAGACACACTGGGACTTATTTTGGGAACAGACCCACAGTAAAATCTGTCAGAGGGACACAGGATAGGAGCAGCCAGTTCACAAACCCAGCACCAGTATTGCCTGTGAACACAGTATGTCCATAGCCCAAAAGCGCTTTTAAATAGTAATATACACTATCAAATGCACCACAATCGCTTTGTGCCCCCCCTTTATAGCACCCTGTACTTGTCAGAAGTGGAGGAGAGGACCAGCGTGTTCTCTGCAGATTGAGGAGAGAGAGAAAATGGCGCTGAGTAGCGTGCTGGTTGCCTGAGGAAGAAGCTCCGCCCTTTTTACCTCGGAATCTTTTCAGAATATTTATACTGGCGGGGGTAGGGCTGTGCCTGGGCATCTTATGCCCCCTTTTAGCCAGTTTGAGGTAATTTTCTTGCTGCCCAGGGCACCCCCCCCCCACGCCATGCACCCTGCAGTGCCTGTGTGTGTGGGCAGCAATGGCACGCTGCGCTCCCGCCAGCCGCGCCGCACCTCAGCCGTCACTTACTTGATTGAAGATCATTCTTCTCATACTCACCTGTCTTCTGACTTCTGGCTCTGTGAGGGAGGTGACGGCGTGCTGTAGGATTGAGCATCTAGACACGGCTAGTGTTCAGTTCCCTTCAGGAGCTAATGTTGTCCTGTCAGACAGAAGCAGAGGTATGAAACTCCGAGGAAGTTGGTTCTGCTTCTGCCCCCTCAGTCTCACGAAGCAGGGAGTCTGATGCCAGCAGATCTCCCTGAAAATAAAAAACCTAACATAAGTCTTTTCAGAGAAACTCAGTAGAGCTCCTCAGAGTGCATCCAGTCGACCTGGGCACATTTCTAAAACTGAGGTCTGGAGGAGGGGCATAGAGGGAGGAGCCAGTTCACACCCAATGAAAAGTCTTTAGAGTGCCCATGTCTCCTGCGGATCCCGTCTATACCCCATGGTCTTGATGTCATCCCCAGCATCCTCTCGGACGTATGAGAAAACACAAAATTCCCCCAACACACTATAATGGACCAGTAAATAAGAATTACATCCTATATAATAGTAGAAATGCAGTGATCTCTCTTACATATATTTGCAAACATATGATTAAGCCACCAGACACTTCATGGCATCTCTGATATGGTGGTCCTAACACTACATGATAATAGTTCCCACTTTGGGTTAAACCTTTGTGTATTGCTAGATGATAATAGCACATATATTTTTATATTTATAAATTGAGAACTAACTCACCTGGAGGCACCCCAAGATCCTTCAAATGAACCAGCATGCCCTCCAACTGCTGATCCCATACATGCATCTTAGAACAGTTATACACAAAAATGGCAATTTGCTCAAATCAATTTATTAGTCCATTGCAGGTGCTTGCAAGGGAGGGGCCAGTCTAGACAAGAAAATAAACCCACAGAATTCCCCCAGCACACTATAATGGATCAGTAAATTAGATTTACCTCCTATTATAATAGTAGAAAGGCAGAGATCTTAGTTACATACATATATTTGCAAATATATGATTAAGCTCACTGTGCCGGCTCTGTTCCACTTCCTGCCTGGATCGAGTCAGTTCTTCTCATCACATAGACACAGTCTGTCAGTGATGACAGTGGAATAGAGCCGGCGCAGAAGAACTGACTCGCTCCAGGCAGGAAGTGAAACAGAGCCGGCGCTCCACAGTGCGGTGCGTGCCCAAGTCACTAGAACAGTCAGACATGAAGAACTATGGAACAAGATACCCTGAGAGCTAGTAGTATGCTGTTGATCTGTATAACCCCATGCCCTAGATAACGTGGGACTATGGAAGGACTGTGGGGTATGCACGTCACTACCAGTGGGTAATAGTGCTTAGTATGGAGATAATTATTAGGGAAGTGTGGTATAATAGCGCATGTAACACTTATTAAACACTGGGTGCTAGAGATGAGTAGCTCACTATTGAGCCGGCGCAGTGATCGGCGGTTCTTCACTGAGTCAGCCAATATTAATGTCATTAATGAGCCAGTGAGCCATTCAAAAGAACCGGCTCTTTCCCGTGAGCTGAACCGTTCAGAGCCGCTCACTGAAAAGAGCCGAGATGCCCATCTCTACTCAAACACTCGCTGCATAACATGTGGATGGCAATGATGCAACTTTCACCATCCACATATAGCATTCATCTACAAGTCATGTCATACTATGTGTGCCACCTATAGCATCTAAAGTCTACCTTTTGGGTAGAGAACACCCTTGCTAAATATCATGGTTCTACCATCTTATGTCATAAGTCAAATGTCATAGAAATGAACCAGTTGTGTCTGGAATGTTGAATTATCAGAAGTTCCTTTATTGAAAGCACAAAGTCATTGCATTCATAAAGTAATCTGACATAGAGACCTCAAACCATCCCTCCTGAGCCTACAGTACAACCTTTATATAGTATTCAATACAATATTGACTTTCTTGTCTTCTTCGTGAACTTTCATAAGTAGACATACACAATGAATACATTATTTTGTATTTTGTAAAGCAAAGTAAAAAACATTGGAAAACAGATATAAAGAAAAGAAAGCACCTGACTATTGTGCACTTTTGACATACAGTACAAGTGATAGTTGAGAGAATCATTTACTATAGATACAGCACAGATGTTTCCTCATACACTTCTGCTCAAATGGTGCCAAATAGCCCCTCTTGGCCGCACCAAGTTGCTTACATGTTCATCCTGCACTACAGGCACAAATTAAATTACTGAAAGTGACAAAACTGTTTTGCTGGGATCCGGTCTGAAGATCGACAGTATCTAGGTCGACAATGTTTAGGTCGACCACTATAGGTCGACAGTCACTAGGTCGACATGGATGGAAGGTCGACAGGGTTTCTAGGTCGACATGTGCTAGGTCGACAGGTCTAAAGGTCGACATGAGTTTTTCACATTTTTTTTCTTTTTTTGAATTTTTTCATACTTAACGATCCACGTGGACTACGATTGGAACGGTAATCTGTGCCGAGCAAAGCGGTAGCGGAGCGAAGGCACCATGCGAGGGGACGCGGTGCACTAATTTGGGATCCCGGTCACTCTACGAAAAAAACGACACCCAAAAAAAAACAAAAAACCCTCATGTCGACCTTTAGACCTGTCGACCTAGCACATGTCGACCTAGAAACCCTGTCGACATTCCATCCATGTCGACCTAGTGACTGTCGACCTATAGTGGTCGACCTAAACATTGTCGACCTAGATACTGTCGATTTGATGAACCACACCCGTTTTGCTAGTGTACACACACCACTGTGATTTATCTGTACATCTGTGTGGGCTCTCATCTGAACAGCTGCAGTTTCCCTCACACCGGGTTCCATTGTGCTTAATCTGCGACTTTGTACGTCTGTACAACTGATTCCTATGCCATTAAAGTTGCAGCCAGTGGCGGCTCAGAGGTGGGGCTGCAGCACAGGCCAAAATTAAAATACAGGAGCCACACCAAGTGCCTATTTGAATTTTGGACTGTGCTGCAGCTGAACCTCTGGAGCCTCCACTGGACACAGCTTATAGTCTCTAGTACACATTGTGTGGTACAGTGGTAAGTACGGTTCACGGTATATGGGATACTCACTGACCCTTCTTGATCTTCCCGGCACTTCTGTTGGGTCACCTGGAAGATGGCCCCTGGCTTCAGGTTTGCTAGATAATAACGGGGGGTATTAACCCCTTCAGTGGCAGGGGTTTCACGCACTGTCATGCTTATTGCCAGGGGTTTTACGCTCTGGGGTCCATACTCGTTGCCACAGGGAATGCTCGTTGCCTTTGGGAATGCTCATTGCCTAGGGGTAGCTAGGGATGAACATCGACCATCGATGATTCAAAATTATCGATTGTCTATGAACGATGTTGAATACTTTTACAATCGATGGGGAGAACCAGATGGTTTTCTTCCATTGATGGTTCAGTGCTACTGAATTGATTTTTTTCTCTCTAAAAGTTTCAGGGCATGGAGCTTAGCTCCACCCCCTGACACCCACTAAGCCACACCCCCTGGTCCACCCAGATGTACACTGTAAATCAGGGATGACCATTGATGGGTAAAACCATCCATGGATCCATTCCAGATGGTTTTACACCATCAAGGTTATCCATTGATGGTGACCATCGATGGATAACCTACTGATGGCCATCCCTTGGGCAGCATTTAGTGCCCGCCAGCACTGACATCCTCTCCTCCCCTCCTCCCTTGTACTCCGCTTGGTTGACGGAGTTTTGTGGAATGACGCGATTGTGTCATGACATCACAAAGCGATCGTGTCACCCACCGGGCTGGCTGAGCGGAGTGTAAGGAGGAGGGAGGGGTAGCAGTGGCATGCCCAGAAAATGTCTGGGGTTGCCAGTCTGCACAGCACAGCTGGCCCCGGAAATACCACTGAAGGGGTTAAGACATGGACCAAAATTGTGCAATGACACTTCCGGCCTCACTGAAGCCAGTTTATTTGAATATGGAAGAGGTAAGTTAGGTGAGGGAACAATACCCGTATGGCGGGTACACAACAATCAAATGTAACATGTTTATGCAGAAGATCTGAGTGCAGCAATAATCCTTCTTAACAATTCTGCCAATAATGGGGTAATTCAGACCTGATCGCTCGCTAGCGTTTTTTGCACCGCTGCGATCAGGTCAAAACTGCGCATACGTATGCACCGAAATGCGCATGCGTGTCGCACAGGTACAAAGCGGTTCGTTGCTCTGCGATGGGCTTGTGTGAAGAATCCATTTGCACGGGCGATCGCAAGGAGATTGACAGGAAGGCGGCGTTTGTGGGTGTCAACTGACCGTTTTCTGGGAGTGGTTGGAAAAATGCAGGCGTGCCCAAGTGTTTGCAGGGCGGGCTTCTGACGTCAATTCCAGTCCCGGACAGGCTGAAGTGATCGCAGCGCTGAGTAAGTCCTGAGCTACTGAAACAGCTAGCAAGCAATCAGTTCTGAATTATCCCACAATGTCTGTAGCTCTGTAATACTGATAAGTCCGCACATATACCACTTTGAAATACTGGTGGCCAAAAACACACGTCACTCTGAAAACACCAAATACAATAGCAGATATCACAATGTAAATATTCCACTCTGTGGTCATGGGTAACTTCCTAAACTAATAGTACTTTAACCAGGCAGTTTATAAGTGTCTTTTAGCATAACACTGAAGTAGTTCTCTGTATCAATGTTCCTGGGGCAGAGTGCCAATAAACCTGAGCACAGGGTAGAATAACAGTTTCCCGATATATATGTCAACGTGGCTGAAATAGGGATATATATGTGTGTATATATATATATATATATATATATATATATATATAACCCCACAGTATAAAGTTAATTATGAGAATGAACACAGTGACAGGTTTGTTCCCGGACGGTAATAATAATACACTTTTCCTCCCAAACAGGTAAGTGCTTCTCCATAAATTGGTGTAAGTTTCCTTTAATTTAATAACAGACTGATTGTCCCATAACTGTCCCAAACACTCCCCATGAATGGTTTGGCCAGGGCCCCAGGCTTGCAGGTACTCACTCAGTCCCAGTGTATGTACTGGTTACTCTGGCCTCCCACATACTGCTGCATCCAGCTGCGGTATCTCTCTCTGTGTACAGGGCTTCCCAGTCAACACCAGCTGTTAATAACACACTGATATGGGGCTTCCCCTGTTTTCTGTGCCGTACCTCTGGGGTTGCTCTCCTCTGGTCGCATTGACACTGTTACTAACAAGGACCGCGTGGCATGGATTCCTCTGGTCACCATCACCCTTCTCCTGGCGTGCTATCCCCTCTGTTCCACCACTGGTTACCGCTGACATGCCGCACTCTGTCACCTCTCCTTGGGGCATGCTACTGTACACTTGGGATGCGGGACCTTGCACTGTGCTCCCACTCTGTCAGTGGTGCTGTGATGACACCCTGTCTGAGGCGCTGTAACGACACTCTGTCTAAGGCGCTGACTCTGTTCTGGCTCCTCGTGCATCACCAGTACTGGCTTCTGTGTTCCTGTCAGCAGCGCACGTGGGTCCACTCTCAGTCTGCAAGCATTAGCAGGGGCATATATCACCTCCCTCTGTCCGGGCCAACATTCCACATCCAGGGTTCCCGCTCTTGGAGGAGCCAATCAGGTGCAAGAAAGGAGACCTGTGCATGTTTAGCAGTATAACACTCTCAGCTGCATTAACCCATACTGTCCCTGTAGTTTCTCCTAGGGAAAAGGCTGTGCTGGGTTATGTACAGCCCGCCCCAGCAATTCTCAAGCAGACATGCTGTGACTTCTAGTTCCACAAATTCCGGGGTATTACAATTGGCCCAGATTCAAAGATGTATGCAAACCATTTTTTGGGTGTGATGAGGATAATGGCTGCGTCCTTGGTTTTACTGGCCCCGGCACCCTCAGTTACCTGAGGGTTACTCAGATGACCGATGTTCTTGCCGATGATCTGATGCTGCATTTGGACACAGCAGTAGATCACAGAAGCCGGCAGGAGGCGTTTATTCACACAAGACATATCCTGCGACATTAGCATATTATTGCACGGCGACTTTGTATGCAGTAGCTGTGCAATAGCATACATATCCGAATCAGGCCCGGTTCAGCTAATTCCTCAATGCGTATAACATGCAAAATGTAAAGAGAGATATGGTGCGCTACTCTTCTCAAGGCGTCTCAGTCACGCGGGGCCTCGCACCATATACCATATAGACACTAGGGCAGGGGTTCCCAAACTTTTCTGAATCATGGCACCCTAGAGCATCAGAAATATTTTCACGGCACCCCTAGGCCAAAAGTTTCTTATTGAGAAATTTAGGAAGAAATATTAAATAAAGGAAATTGTGTTTTTTATGTAGGTTCACTTGTGTAGTGAGGAACAAGATTTGCTTCTGTTTGTTCACATATTTTATGATTGACAGCCGCTAGCTCTGGTTTTGCCTATTACATTGACCATAAATAATTTGCATTGGTCCTCGACCACCAATCCAAGGCACCCCTGCAAGTGCGTCGAGGGGTTCAGTATGATTTACCGGCGTCCGGAAAGCCGGCTGTCAGTATACTGACAACGGTATCCCAGCCACCAGTATGCCGGCAGCGGGGCGAGCACAAAGAGTCCCTTTATGGGCTCGCTACACTGCAGACTTGGTGGCTCGCTTCGCTCACAACAGGTTCTATTCCCACTCTATGGGTGTCGTGGACATCTAGGAGTGGGAATAGTCTTGGTGCGCTGGTATTCCGGCTGCCAACATTACCAGGTGTCGGGATTCCGGCGTCGGTATCCTGAACACCGGGATCCCGACAGCTTGCAAATTCAGCGTATACCGCTCCAAGACACCCCAGGGTGCCTATGTACACAGTTTGACAACAATTTGACAACACTGACTGTGATTGACTCTTTACGTTTTCCCCTTTCAAAAGCCGACGCTTCGTAAATAAAGTCTTAGGTACATGAGGACACATCTGTAATGCATTTATTCTTTTGAGAACCAAAACCAAACTATTGCATAGTGTCCATGATTCATGTTTGTATGCAAACCTGATGACAAAACTATCCACATTACCCCAAAAATGCTAAAAAGTGAGTCAACCATTTTTGTGTCCACCATTGTCATGGTGACCTTTTGCCCCTGTCGACCATTTGTACCTGTCAACCTTTTCCAGCGCCGACCTTTCATGTCGACCTTTTCCAGTGTCTACCTTTGAAGTCGATCTTTTGTCCATGTCTGTTGACCTTTTTTTTTGGGGGGGGGTGGGGGGGGGAGGAACCTACTGACTGTAGACCTAATATATGTAGCTCTTCCATACCACACGTGTCCTCAGGTCTAGCTTTACCTTTTAATTAACCTTCATGATATTAAAGTTTGCCAGTCATTGTCATATCTGACCTGGTACATCAAAAGTTCTTAAGGAAAAAAAATCAGTTGAGGAGCCCTACAATAGAAGCCATTATATATCACTGTACAGGTCTCTACCTTTACTGGAACTTTCTGGCTTAATGAAACCTTATCAACATATAATAGATGCTTTAGAATGTACTCAAGTACTTCATTATGTGTAATTTGCTCTGCATTTAAACTCTCACATACTACATTATCCAAGGTATCACTGAATTGTTTGATTAGGTCCCTTTTTAACGAAATGCTGATAAAAACTCTGCAGATAATGGAGTGTCTCAGAAATAACACAAAGGCTATTTTAAAACTGAACTAGAACAAGTCGCGTTTCACACTTCACCATATAAATGAATCTAGCTTTATAAGACTCTACACCATTAATGCTTGCCAACATCAGACTTGATTATGGTGGGACATTTTCTCCGAAGCATGTGTGCTCAGGGATTGTGGGGGAGATGTATGATCCTGGCAGATATTGCGCTCTTTACTTAGGCGAAGTGGGAAGTACTTGCGCCAAGATGTACGAATATCTAAGAACATCTTGGCTGCCGGAGAGGGAGAATGAGAACTTCCCCTTGATCTCTGCCAGGCCCCCCATAGAGCATCAGCCTATTCAGCACCTCTCACAAACCTGCCGTTTTCATCTAAAAAATATTTCCAGGATCACACCCTTTCTGACCCATGATGCTACTAAGACTCTTATCCACTCACTGGTCATCTCCAGACTGGACTACTGTAATCTCCTCCTGACTGGCGTTCCTGACAAATACCTCTCTCCACTCCAATCTATCCTCAATGCTGCTGCCCGGCTCATCTTCCTCACCAAACGCACTACGTCCGCCTCTCCTCTCTTACTAGACCTTCACTGGCTTCCCTTCCCTTTCAGAATCTATTTCAAGCTTCTCACACTCACTTACAAAGCCCTCACCCACTCCTCTTCCATTTACATCTCTGACCTTATCTCCCCTTACACTCCCACCCGTCCTCTTCGCTCTGCTAATGCACGTGGTTTCTCCTTCTCTCTACAAAACTTAAAACTGGCTCTCAAGACCCACTTCTTCACTAAACCCAGCCAAATCTCTTCCTAACCCTCTGTTCTACGCTATGCACCCCATCAGTCTCACCCCTGTCTATCTACCCCTCCCCTTTAGAATGTAAGCTCTCATGAGTAGGTCTCTCTTCCCTCATGTGCTTATCCTTTCTCTTACTTTAATAGTCTTCAATTGCACCACATCCAGCAGTCTTCTGCCACCTGATACTTATTCCAGTGTCATCTGCTGATGTAGCTATGTTTATTTACCCTGCACTTGTCCTATATTGTCTTCAACTGTAAGTTGCTGTTTTCCTGTTTTGATTATTTGTTTATGTACTCTGTAATTGGGCGCTGCGGAACCCTTGTGGCGCCATATAAATAAAGGATAATAATAATAATAATATTCCCTATGCGCTTTGTCTTACCCCCGGCTGGTTCACTGGTGTTGTACAAGTTATCGCAAGCATCGCAAGATCTCATGTGCTGCCCGGAAACTGGCATCCACCGCTGCCAGGGACAGAGCTGTCCCTGTTGTAGTGAATGGCAATGACACCTAACACTGTCGACACCTACAGATGTAAAAAATTGATAGTTGCAGGTAGTAGCGGATCTTGCCACGGGCAAACAGGACTTTTGACCGGAGGGGCGCCGCACCATGGCAAGATCTGCTACTGCTGTGCCCCTCGCTACCCGCTGTGTCCCCCGCCACCCCGCTGGTCCCCCGCTGTGGAGGGAACTAGACGCTACGCATCTAGTTTCCCTTCGTGGAGATGACCTTTGCTGTGCGGTGCGCGATGACATCATCGCGCACCGCACAGCATTGTGGGACTGACACATAGTGTCTGTCTATGCCAGATCAGAGGAAAGGAGCAGCGCCGGCGGAGGTCTGCAGCGGTCGGGCATAGGTCTGCAGCGGTCGGGAGCGGGGATAGTAAGTATTACATTTTTTTTCTTTTACAGCGGCGCTACTCTACTGTACAGGGGGCGTAACTGACTACGCCCCCTGTATGAAGCCACGCCCATATTTCCCACCCGGGGCGCCAAAAGGGCAAGAACTGGCCCTGGTTGCAGGTGTCGGAACGCACACTGTATGAACAGCCACTGACCGTTCCTACATTGCCATGCATATCGGCGTGCTGTCTTAAAGGAGATGCAAACAAACTGCCGGCTGTTGGGATCCTGGCATTCAGGAGACCAACACCGGAATCCCGACGGCTGCCATTTTACCGATGGCCAGAATACCGACACCCAGCCATAATTTCCACTCGGTTGGTGGGTCCATGCCACCAACCAAATAGGAATAGAACCTGTGGCGAACGAAGCTCGCCACTGGGCCTGATGCGTGGCAAGCCGGTATTCCGGCAGATGGGATGCCGCTGCCGGTATACTGACAGCCAACATCCCGTCTGCCGGTATCGCATACCGGATCCTCTTAAAGATGTCAGCACCAATAATGACAGGGATAATAAACTTTTTCATCATTGCTCCAATTAAGATGCAGGAACATATAAGTTCATAATGTTGACATATAGAATGGGAGATGTATCAAGCCATGGAGAGCGAGAGTAGTTCCTTATAGCATCCAATCAGACTAACTGCCATTTAAAAGATAAATGACAGTTACAACCTGACTGGATGCTTTGGTCAACTTCTCCACTTTATCTCTCTCCAAGGCTTGATACATCTCCCCAGAATGTCAACACAAGAACGTTGACATGGTCTGAATATTAAATGACCACATTCAATATGTCAACATTACAAGGATGCATATATTCACAAAGTCTACATTATGGCAATGTCATCATTGTGCCAGTGTCGACATTGAATGTCAACATGTGACATGTTGACCTCCTGTCTATGTCGACATACTGAACATTGGCAAATTGTACCACACCCGTTTAGGAAGGCTGGTTTGCATAGGTCATGCGTTACCATCCATATGGCCCAGATTTATCAAGCCTTGGAGAGTGATAGATTGGTTGGTTCTTTATCACCGTACAATCAGCTCCTAACTGTCATTTTTCAAACACAGGCTGTAGCATGACAGTTAGGAGCTGATTGGCTGGTGCTTTATCACCGTGCAATTTATCACTCTCCAAGGCTTGATAAATCTGGGCCTTGGCTTGGTGTGGCTGCTCCAAAAGCTGTGGTACATACTGTAGGTTGGTCCTTTTTCAGTCTCGTATATAGTCTATGTGGTACTCAGGCTGGGAAAGATAGGGATGGAGTAGGGAGACAACTCATGCATAATTCTCATTACAGCTTATTTGCAGGCTGCAAAGACACAGGAAATAACAGAGGCAGTTTCGCTTTGTGGGGGTGATTCTGAGTTGTTCGCTCGCAAGCTGCTTTTAGCAGCTTTGCACACGCTAAGCCGCCGCCTACTGGGAGTGAATCTTAGCTTATCAAAATTGCGAACGAAAGGTTCTCAAATTTGCGAATAGAAATTACTTTGCAGTTTCTGAGTAGCTCGAGACTTAATCTTCCAGTGCGATCAGTTCAGTGCTTGTCGTTCCTGGTTTGACGTCACAAACACACCCAGCGTTCGCCCAGACACTCCTCCGTTTCTCCAGCCACTCCCGCGTTTTTCCCAGAAACGGTAGCGTTTTTTCACACACTCCCATAAAACGGCCAGTTTCCGCCCAGAAACACCCACTTCCTGTCAATCACACTCCGATCACCAGAACGAAAAAAAAACCTCGTAATGCCGTGAGTAAAATTCCTAACTGCATAGCAAATTTACTTGGCGCAGTCGCAGTGCGAACATTGCGCATGCGCAATTAGCGGAAAATCGCTGCGATGCGAAAAAAATTACCGAGCGAACAACTCGGAATGACCACCTGTAAGCTTTCAGGTTACACTTAGCTTTGGAAGTATGTACCGTAGTGGGTTTTTTCTTTTCTGAATTGACGTAACAATTTAGAATTTTGAGCTCTCATATTATTACTGAGCACACAGCAGATAGCTGGGCTGAAATACTCTGTACTGCTGATAACATTCTTAGGGGGGCATTTACTAAGCAGTAATAGGAGCGGAGAAGTGAGCCAATGGAGAATTTGCCCCATCAACCTATCAGCAGCTCTGTATCATTTTATAGTATGCAAATTATAGATGTTACTTCAGTGCTGATTGGTTGCCATGGGCAACTGCTCCACTGGCTCACTTCTCCGCTCTTACCACTGCTTAGTAAATGTCCCCCTAATACTCTAATTGGCTAAATGTTTTCCTAGCTCCTCCCACTTAATCTGCTGCTCATCCGTGTACTGCCACTTTGAAAAATAAATACATGATCTGACCCTAGTAAATCATAATTAACATGAGGGAACATTTTCCTAAAACCAGAGACCACCCCTTGAATTCGGTGTTAGTGACAGCACCATCTCCTCTTTTTTTTTAATTTGCACTTTATATTTTTCTTTCTTATCCCTATATATCATGAATTCAGGAGATCGTTGCATAATTATTGATATGGCAAAGACAAAGCAATATCGCCTCCAACTGAGATCTCCTTTTAAAAGAAAGCATGCAACATCTGGCTTCAATTAAAAGCATTTAATGTCTTCAAAGGTTGTCAAAAATACATCTGAGGTAATTATAGCAGTTTAATATTATAATTATCACTGAGACAGGCATGTTTGGCAAGGACAGTCACGGAGATGATAGAGGAGTGAGAGAGAGGTAGCTAAAGGAAATATAATACTGTGAGTGTGGAATCTTATGTTTCTGATGTATAATTCACAAAAGTTCCTGACCACTACTCATACACCTTCTGGAGAAACAAAATGAGACACTGAATTCTCTAATGGTTATTATATTTCAATTCTTATTACTCAAAAACCAGAGGCGGTTTAGACCTCTATGGTTCGCCTAAGGAATCACATTTTTACATTTCTCTTTAATTGCTATGAATTATATAAACCAGTTATAGGAACCTATACCAACTTGCTAAGTTGAGTTCTTCAGGAGTTTGGGTTATGGTAAATAGTTTTTGAGTTAAAGTTTTTGGGTGGAAAAATGGCTGCTGTGACAGGATTCGGTCATGTGACTGCTGCTCGGGATCCCGGCGGTCACCATGCCGACACTGGGATCCCGAGCGATCAAACGTCCGACAGTCCGCAGCAAGCCACTGAGCGTGGTGAGCATAGCGAGCCTGCAAGGGGCTGTGTTGCGCCCGCCCCCCCCCCCCCTTCCTCCTGCCGGCATTCTGCAGTCGGGATCCCGGAGTCAGTATGCTGACCTCCAGGATCCCCACCGCTGATCTCACAGCCCCATCCCGCTGTGACACCTGGGACACTTGGGAGCCCTAAATCCAACGTCTTTCCTGGTTTTATTTTGTGTCTTGTTTCATTGGGAATTGGTTTTCAATTCTTCACAAAACATGTTTTGTATAATTTTATTTGGGACGTCTTTGTGCATTATATTGAAAACCGGAATCTTTTATTTTGTATCCATTAATTAGGGGAAAATAGGCTCACATACTGTCCCAAAACCCCCCCACTTCCATAATGTTCCCTGGGGTTACTTTACGATTGTGTATGCAGCGCTTCCTTACATTACTATTGTGTATGAAGTGGGTAATGCTATATTAATAGTGTTTATATTAAGTTGTGTGCTGCGAATTTACCAGGAACTAAAGGGGCCCATACACCTAGCTTGTATTGGTGCAATTCCCCTTTGTGCCAACGGGTCTGGTTTGATCTTCCAGCAGTTGGGATGCTGGCGGTCAGAATACCAAGCGCGGCATTCCGATAGTTAGAATCCCGACAGGAGAAGGCAAGTTTACTTACCTTCCCCCCCATGCCCCATAACTCCCAGCCTAAACCTAACCCTCCCATACTCCACAGCCTAACCCTAACTCCCCCCACCCCTTAGCCTAACCCTAATCATCCCTGGGGGTGACTAAATGCCTAAACCTAACCTCTGCTCCCCACAGCCTAAAGCTAACCCCGCTGGGGCACAGCCTAACCCTAACCCTGCCCCCGCAGCCTAACCCCCCCCCCCCCCCTCCCCCTCGTGAGCATTCAGGATCCTGGCTGTCGGGATTCCAGCACCAGGCTGGACACCCTATTCGGGATGCCGGCGTCGGTATTCTGACAGGGGCGGGATCCTGACTGGATCCCCTTCCCCTCCCAACGCTAGGGTTAGGAGAACAGAGAAATTTGGGCATGTTGGACAATCTCAATTCCCTGAATCCAAACCAAAAATGGTTGGAATCTTGGAGTTGGTAATCTTTAACATGTTGAATTTCCCTGGATTGCCAATCATTTTTGTCCGCCGTTTGGCAGATCGGATCACTGATTGGTGGATTGGATCATCAGAACGAGGTATTAGCGTGCACATGTATGGCCCGCATAACACTTGTAATTTGTAAACATTTGTTCCTTGGTCGGTTATTCCGAGTTGTTCGCTCGTTGCCGTTTTTTGCAACGGAGCGATTAGGTGGAAAATGCGCATGCGCACGGTACGCAGCGCGCATGCGTTCAGTAATTTAACACAAAACTTTGGAGATTTGCACAAGCTCGAGCGACATTTTTTCATCGCTCGAGTGATCGTAGAGTGATTGACAGGAAAGGGGTGTTTCTGGGCGGAAACTGCCCGTTTTCCGGGAGTGTGCTAAAAAAACGCAGGCGTGTCAGGCAAAAACGCAGGAGTGGCTGGAGAAATGGTAGAGTGGCTGGCCAAATGCAGGGCGTGTTTGTGATGTCAAAGAAGGAACTGAACGGACTGAGGTGATCGCAGTCTAGGAGTAGGTCTGGAGCTACTCAGAAACTGCAGCAAATTATTTAGTAGCAATTCTGCTAATCTTTCGTTCGCAATTCTGCTAAGCTTAGATACACTCCCAGAGGGCGGCGGCCTAGCGATGAACTCGGAATGACCACCCATGTGTATTGATACATTATTGTGCAGCAGTTGTATACTGCGACTTTATCATAAATATGTAACACTGTAATTACACTGCACCTGTTATTAATTCAGTTCATTATGTAATTGTAATATAATGTGCGTGCAATAACGCCAACAGATTTCACTAAGAATGAAACTTTATTTTAACAAGGAAATGAAATAAAATTAAAATGGCTGTGTGTTTTTTTATTTTATTGCTTTTTCTAATTATATGATTCTTTTCATTATATGCATTTATGTTCTGCACTGCTAATTAATATGCTTCTGCGCCAAGGCACCAATTATTCTAATTATTCTTTGGCATTATATATAGAGGAAAACAAGTTTCTCCCTGTAGGCCTACTGACGCTTCTACGGATTACACTATTTTTCCACATTTGTCCTTACAATGTTTACTGTCGTTTTAATAAGCATACATCTTGCAGAATGTCATAGTTTGGGAAGTGCTTCAAAAAACACTGTGCGGATGACGATGAGAATGATTTTGAAGCAAATGCAGCACCTGGGCTGATTAGTTCTACAAGGTTAACACATTCTGCAATCATAGTGCTGAAAACACATAATGCTAAATATCCTCTGATATTACATAGGTACATTCATTTAGAGCACAGGTTCTCAAACTCGGTCCTCAGGACCCCACACAGTGCATGTTTTGCAGGTCTCCTCACAGAATCATAAGTGAAATAATTAGCTCCACCTGTGGACCTTTTAAAATGTGTCAGTAAGTAATTAATACACCTGTGCACCTGCTGGGTTACCTGCAAAACATGCACCGTGTGGCGTCCTGAGTTTGAGGACCTATGATTTAGAGCACAGGTTCACAAACTCGGTCCTCAGGACCCCACACAGTGCATGTTACTCACATACAAGGCTATTAACCAAACTGCACCAACATACATCTCTTCACTCATCTCAAAATATCTCCCTACCCGACCTCTCCGCTCTGCACAAGATCTACGTCTCTCATCCACACGCATTACTTGTTCACACTCAAAATTACAGGACTTTATCCAGGCTTCACCCACTCTGTGGAATGCCCACCCACGCACAGTAAGACTCGCCTCTAGTCTCCAAACCTTTAAATGTTCCCTGAAAACTCACCTCTTCAGACAAGCCTATCAAATTCCAGACCCACCCACATAACCTTCAGTGCTTCCCTATCTAATTACATCCTCTGTAGAGTATTCATAACATCACATATCTTGTCTTTTTTTAGTCTCACACCCTCCTGACACTTGGATAACTTTGTGGGGTATCATCATACAACCCATTAAGAACCTAGCAATCTGGTGGACCATTATGCAATAGGTAGCATCTATCCTTGTGTATCAATGCCTATTTCCCTATAGATTGTAAGCTTGCGAGCAGGGCCTTCCTACCTCTATGTCTGTCTGTTTTTACCCAGTTTTGTTCTATTACTGTTGTTCTAATTGTAAAGCGCAATGGAATATGCTGCGCTATATAAGAAACTGTTAATAAATAAATAAATAATAAATGTTTTGCAGGTCTCCTCACAGGATCAACAAGTAAAATAATTAGCTCCACCTGTGGACCTTTTAAAATGTGTCAGTGAATAATGAATTCACCTGTGCACCTGCTGGGTTACCTGCAAAACATGTACTGTGTGGGGTCCTGAGGGCCGAGTTTGAGAACCACTGATTTAGCGTAACCAGAGCCTTACCATGATGATGTTGAAAATGATGTGTGTGCAGGTGTTGGTATAACAGAGTTAATATATATAGGTAGGGTAGCGTCTAGTTTACCTTCCTGGAGAGGACCTTTCCCATATAGGTAGGCACACGCAAGTGGATTACTCAAACTATGGGCCTAATTCAGACCTGATCGTAGCCGTTTAAAATTTTGCACGGCTACAATCAGTTACTCAGACATGCGGGGGGACACTCCTTTTGTACTTCACGAGTAGCTCCCTACCTGCGCAGCTCCTGAGCGCTGGCAGGGAGCCACCCGTCGCTATCCGGATCACAGCGGCTTCGTGTGATGTCACGCAGCCGCCACGGCCCGCCCCCTGCACGGTCTGGGCATGCCTGCCCAAACCGCGCCCCTAAAACGGCGGCCAAACGCCGCCGGCCCGCCCCTTCCCACTCAGCAAACGCCTCTGCCTGTCAATCAGGCAGAGGTGATCGCTGGGATGAGATGGCCATCGGCTGTCTGGCATGCGCCACAGCAGTGGCAAACGCAGGATTTGCATGGGGGGGTTTCCAGAACTGGGCGGAGCCAATCACGGGGGTGGGGACTGAGGTGACCCAGTATATGCTGGGTCCGTAAAACTAGTGTGTCTGTGTGTGTGTGTGTGTGTGTGTGTGTGTGTATATATATATATATATATATATATATCTACATATATATATATATATATATACACACATACACACACACATACATATACACGGGTGGTCTTCAGTATGCCGGCGGTCGGGCTCCCGGCAACCAGCATACCGGCGCCGGGAGCCTGACCGCCGGCATACCGACACTTATTCTCCCTCATGGGGGTCCACGACCCCCCTGGAGGGAGAATAGAATAGTGTGGCGCGCGTAGCGTGGCGAGCGCAGCGAGCCCGCAAGGGGCTCATTTGCGCTCGCCACACTGTTGGTAAGCCGGTGGCCAGCCTCCCGGCGCCGGTATGCTGGTCGCCGGGAGGCCGGCCGCCGGGAGATCGTAGTGAACCCATATACACATATACATAGCATATTAAACATGCATACATATATATATATACACACACACATACAGTACACATATATATACACATGTATATATATATATCATATGTGTGTGTGTGTGTGTGTGTGTGTGTGTGTTTATATGTATGTATATACATGTGTATATATGTAGGCACATGGATATATATGTACTATAATTAAAATAATGTAAACTTTTATTGCACTTGCAAGTGCCACCAGGAAGACAGCAGGCTGCAGAGGACGCTAGACAGTCATTAATAATACTCATGCAGCTAAAAAAAAAAAAAAAAATTTTTTTTTTTTTTTAGTGGAGGGGGGTTTCTGGGTACTCGGAAACCCCCCCTGGGTGCGCCACTGCACAGCCCTGCGGCACTGGCGCATGCGCAGTTCAGACCTGATCGGCTGCTGTGCGAAAATGCACAGCAGCGATCAGGTCTGAATTAGGCCCTATGAACAGCACAGTTACTTAACCAGTGTGGCAGGTGCACATTCACAATTTGTCCAAAATGGACATTAGAGCCTAATCCCCTTGGCAGATAACATGTTTAACAGCACTTTTATAACTTGGAACGTTCTGGTCCCCATTCTCCTCCTTTTTAATGTGTGATTTATGGATCTACAGTATGTTTTGTAATGGAAGCTGAGGGGAGTCGGTTTCCAGCACATCCATGGCAACATCTGTATTGGGTATATTATATCTGTAAATATTTTTGTCTGGCCGCAACCGGGCAAAACGTTGCGGTTTCCTTTCCTCTGATTTTATTTGCACAGAAGTTCCCTTTCGAAAAAGTATGGGCCGTGTTTTTTCACTTTTATGAGGTTGGACCTTGGAGACTTTACTGTGGCTTTCTCCCTGTGGTTCCTTTAGGAGCTCTACAAATCCTGGGAAGTTGCGTCACAATGGGACAAGGGAAGCTTAGGACCAACCACTCACCCGCACCCAAGAGAACTTTTCTATGGACCCATGAACTCAGAGTACTTCAACAAACCCTGGCACTTTTTCCACTGGCCTGGGCATGACAGCCTCTGAGATCAGGGTCAGCTCACTCCCTGGGTGTATAATAGCTGGGAGTTCTCGGGCATTTAGTAACACAATTTCCCACATTAATGGGGGTCTGGAATACAAGGGTATCATTGTGCAAAAAGCTGAGTACGTAGCGTCGATATTGGCAACCCCACACGCCATAGGCTCTGTTTTTCTGGGACAGTCCCCCCTTATATGACCTGGTGTCTCCAGCTGTGTTTTGTTAAGGAGGGGTGACAGACGGGATCACATGCCATGGGGTGCCATCTTAACTGGTCGCCTATTCCCTGGTTTCCCTTTTTGGCAACTTTGACATAATACCTGCAGTCTCATACTACTCCAGTACTGTAATTAATTCCTCTAACGGCTGTATAATCATATTTTCATATTTTCCCTATCTTTACTAGGCATCTCATTGTATATTAAATACATCGAAAATATCAAAAATAAGATTAATATAAAGATATACATATGAATTTTTTTTAAATAATATATATTGAACATATATGAATGAATGTATATGTTTATTTAAAAATAAGCATTGACTATTTATTATAAGTTGCTGGTTTTTAATTAGTGCTCCAGTTGCCACACATAAGCTGAAATTGCAGGTTTTGAAAGTACAAATGGTTAAGAGCTATGACCAATTAGGAGCCCCTGTTGGGGATAAATAGAGACCATGGCAACATATAACCCAACCGCCGTCCAATGAGGTGGAGAAACGCGTCTGTGACCTCAAACGACAGATGGAACGCATCCGGAAGCTCCGAACCCGGAAGTCACGGCATACAACCACTGGTGGCGTTCCCTGATCCCCCTCACCACGCTGCATGGCGTTTACAGCACCGCTAGGCTTCCCTAAGCTGCCACAGAGCGGAAGAACAAGCAAGGGAGGCTGGAATATTGGGGCTCTGAGAACTGGCTGCACGGCTGGAGAAGCACCGCCGGGACACTTTAAGCTGTTGCTAAGCAGCCAATTAACAGCACTGCCTGGATTCTCCGGTCTGAATCTCCAAGGGATTGTAAATTGCATAAAATTACATCTAATGTTATTGATATATAGAAGGTTTAACTGAAGTAAAAGGATTATATCAAATCTTCCAGTCTCAATTGAGTGCAGAGTCTTGATTGTTCCTAACTGCACTATCCCCACACTAAAGACTGAGGGGCAGATTTATTAAGCCTGGTGAAGAGATAAATTGGAAGGTGATAAAGAACCAGCCAGTCAGCTCCTGTCATTTTTCAAACCCAGCCTGTGACATGGAAGATAGGAGCTGATTGGTTGGTCCTTTATCACCTTCCACTTTATCACTTCACCGAGCTTAATAAATCTGCCCCTGAGCCCTTACCAGTGACTGAGCTAATATTAACGGATTACCTCATTGCCACTATGCACCAAAGAAAGTTGCAACTACTAACCAAATGATGCATGCATATTAACAACCTGCTATATACTAACCAGCAATTGCTAATTCTGTATACAGAAGGGACACAAATGTTTTATTTATTCCCTTGTCGTTCGTTATTAGTATTTTGAATGAATATTATTTTTAAAGTATACATTTTTAATTATGTTGTATCATAAACAAATGATTTGTACTAATCAAACCAGCAGCTGATTCAACCTTTATTCAAGTTGTGCGCCCACACTACTCCTTTGTATAGATTCCTATTTTTTGGTGGATGTCCAGATCCCCCTTGTGAGGGCAGCCATATGAATATTGTATAAAATGTGTCCTCCATCCTCCTTTCACCTTGTCTTCAGCCTGCACAGAGCCTGCTCCTCTTGGTGGCTCTTGTTAACGTCAGCAGCAGTGATGGCATAACATCACATACACCGTGCCTGAAAAGGAAGACACTAGGACCTGAGGACAGGATGAATGCCATCCTACAGAAACAGCTTATGTAAGTGCCAGGAGGGGTGGGCCGCAGGCAGAGGAACATGGAGCTGCCAGGACCTGAGGAAGCGGGAGGTAGCTGCAGCTCATCAATAACACTATCGCCGCCCACATACTCTATTGACAAGGGTGGTGGGGCGGGCTTTTGGAATTAGTGTGCAGGACCGTGGAGAAGGTGAAACTACTTCCACCTACCATTACACGTAACCCGACCCCCCCACACACACTTTAACCCCTGTGTATAACTACATACAGTCCGCATTTGTATGGGACAATCAGACATGTATCATGTAGTGTGATGGAAGAAGGGCGTGGCCGTGCTAGGAATGGCTGCTGCTGGGGCAGTTTGGGACCTGGTGCGGGCAGATCACGCCTATGGCCTACTTTGTACCTGTTATTTTATTTGGAAATCTATGAAAGATGCTTTGTGTAAGCTTAAAATCACTGTGAGAAACAGGATTATTTACATGATGGTCTCTGCAGTGTATAAATATTCCTATTTCCTACATGTTTTATAAAAGTCATATAGAGAAACTAGGTGGCAGGGCCGGTGCTAGGGTGTTCGGTGCCTCCGTGCAACTATAAGTTTGTGCCCTCCTGTACTTTACAAAGGGACAGCGCACATAATGCCCCCTATAGCAGTGACGCTTATACACATAGTGCTTCCTGTATTAGTGCCGCGTATACACACAATGAACCCTATAGTAGTGACGCTTACACACGTAACGCCCCCTGCAGCAGTGACGCTTACACACGTAACGCTCCCCTGTACCAGTGATGCTTACACACGCAACGCCCCCTGTACCAGTGATGCTTACACATGTAACGCCCCCTGTACCAGTGACGCTTACACACGTAACGCCCCCTGCAGCAGTGACACTTACACATGTAACGCCCCCTGTACCAGTGACGCTTACACACGTAACGCCCCCTGTACCAGTGACGCTTACACACGTAACGCCCCCTGCAGCAGTGACACTTACACATGTAACGCCCCCTGTACCAGTGACGCTTACACACGTAACGCCCCCTGCAGCAGTGACACTTACACATGTAACGCCCCCTGTACCAGTGACGCTTACACACGTAACGCCCCCTGCAGCAGTGACACTTACACATGTAACGCCCCCTGTACCAGTGACGCTTACACACGTAACGCCCCCTGTACCAGTGACGCTTACACACGTAACGCCCCCTGCAGCAGTGACGCTTACACATGTAACGCTCCCTGTACCAGTGATGCTTACACATGTAACGCCCCCTGTACCAGTGACGCTCTCACATGTAACGCCCCCTGTACCAGTGACGCTCTCACATGTAACGCCCCCTGTACCAGTGACGCTCTCACACGTAACGCCCCCTGTAGCAGTGACACTCTCACACGTAGCGCCCCCTGTAGCAGTGACACTCTCACACGTAACGCCCCCTGTAGCAGTGACGTTTACACACGTAATGCCCCCTGTACCAGCGACACTCTTGTGCGTAACGCCCCCTGTAGCAGTGACGCTTACACACATTATGCCACACAGTCACACACACACACACACACACACACACACACACACACACACACACACACACATACTGTACATACATTACACACATACACAGTCATACATACATATACACAGATACTGTACACACACACACACACACACACACACACACACACACACACACACACACTTACCTAAAGAAATCTGGCAGGCTGGAGACGTAGCAGCTCATCCTGTGTAGCAGGTGCTGCAGCCTGTTCCCATGTAGCTCCATCCCCTTTCGGGTCCCTTACGGCCACTGCACTGTTATAGGGCAGGGGTGGTGAGAATAGGCTTCATGCTGCCGGCCCTACAGTACTGTACAAGCAGTAGCTGTACCTCTCTGAGTCTCTGGCAGCCTGGTCCATGTAGCTCTGCCCCACCAAGCCCCGCCCCCTCAGCAACGTGAGGCTTCACCCCTTTTTCTGACGAAGTGGGGGAGGACTGGAGGCTTGCCTTGAAGCTGCCGGCGCCTGTCACACAGTATGAAAGGGGCAGCAGCCAGCAGCAGCAGGGGTACAGGCGCAGCGGCGGCAGCACAGGAATGCAGAGCAGGGAGAGCACCTCTCCTGCCAGGCACCTCCCTGCTTTTCATCCCTTTGCTGAGCAGGCAGCACCGGGCCTGCTAGGTGGGACCTATAAACTCTGTGTATTTCTCTCTCCATACAGAGGATACAGGAGCCATGCTCAGTACAGACCATGTGACGTGATGTGGATGACATCACAGATTATCTGACATGGGCTCTGTGATGAGGTAAGATTCCATAGCGTCACTGCTGATGCTGATGCTCAGTCTTCTCAGAGACACTGGTCTGTGTTAGTTGTGTTGGTAACACAATTACAATTACCAGAGCGAAATCTGCGGATTATTTTCCCTAATTTCTACCCAGGAAATTAGTTTTCTTATTGTATTTATACCATCTATAACCGGCTCCCTGACTCTTCCGGATCCAATTTATTGGAAGTTTTCATATCTCAGGATTCGGGCCACGAAGCCTCTGATCATCACCCGCCATCGCTGCTGTGCTATAGAAGGTATGTAGGAGATGGGGTGTGATGGGAAGAACGGGTCTTAGTAATAGACTGAGGAAATCTTAGGATTCAGCCCATGCAGCCTCTGCTCATCACCCGTCATTATTACTGCGCTATATAAGGTATGTAGTAGATGGGGGGTGATGGGAAGAACAGGTCTTAGTAATAGACTAAGGAAATCTCAGAATTCGAGCCACGCAGCCTCTGCTCATCACCCACCATCGCAGCTGTGCTATAGAAGGTATGTAGGAGATGGGGTGTGATGGGAAGAACGGGTCTTAGTAATAGACTGAGGAAATCTGAGATGCCTGGAGCGGTATCACCGGGCCCCATAGTTACATGTGTTTAGGGGCCCAGTAATGACTTTTCCACTCCTGTCTTCTAATACAACATGTCAGAGGGAGATTTTACAGACGTCTGTAGAAGTTATACATGTCACATTTTATTATGACTTATTTCCCATGGGTTATTGGCAGACATTTGTGTTGCACACAGATCAGTCTCACACAACAGTCCTCATTTCTGCACCAGCCTAATGCATCTGCCTGTCCACAAACAAGATTCATACATTGGTATTGGCATTTATTCATACTGTGGAAGACATAGGTACAGTAGGGTGTGATATATTTTCTGGGCATTCAAAATACCAGCATACATTTTGTCGACATGAGAATGTCGAAATTGAACGTGTCGACATGCTCATAATGTTGACACAAGCTTTTTTGCAAGTGTGTTTTTTTCTTGTGGTTTACATTCCAGCATTAAATATGTTGGCCAGCTCTTTGCAAGGGCAATAATAAAATAATCTTTGGGGGTTACTCAGAGTTGTTAGCAAACGTGCATAGAGAGTTAGATTTGGGTGGGGTGTGTTCACAGTCACACTGCAATCTAAATTGCAGTGTAAAAATAAAGCAGCCAGTATTTACCCTGCACAGAAACAATATAACCCACCCAATTCTACAGTAAATCTCTCTGCACGTTACACCTGCCCCACCTGCTGTGCACATGGTTTTGCCTATTAATGTCTTTTTTTGGTTTGCTAACAAACCTGAATAGACCATGGCCCTCATTCCGAGTTGTTCGCTCGCAAGCTGCTTTTAGCAGCTTTGCACACGCTAAGCCGCCGCCTACTGGGAGTGAATCTTAGCATAGTAAAATTGCGAACGAAAGACTAGCAGAATTGCGAATAGACACTTCTTAGCAGTTTCTGAGTAGCTCCACACTTACTCGGCAACTGCGATCATTTCAGTCAGTTTCGTTCCTGGTTTGACGTCACAAACACTCCCAGCGTTCGCCCAGACACTCCCCCGTTTCTTCAGACACTCCCGCGTTTTTCCCAGAAACGGCAGCGTTTTTTCACACACACCCATAAAACGGCCAGTTTCCGCCCAGAAACACCCACTTCCTGTCAATCACATTACGATCACCAGAACGAAGAAAAAACCTCTTAATGCCGTGAGTAAAATTTCTAATTGCATAGCAAATTTACTTGGCGCAGTCGCAGTGCGAACATTGCGCATGCGCAATTAGCGGAAAATCGCTGCGATGCGAAGAAAATTAGCGAGAGAACAACTCGGAATGAGGGCCCATGTCAGGAATCAGCACATCGACACTGATGCTATGTCAACATTGTGGAAATGTTGACATGGTCTTTTTAATGCCATTCTAATCCTAACCCTCATGGTAATCCTTAGCTTAATGTTAACGTTGACATTTACATTGCATTGGGCAACACGGATGGTGTAATGGTTAGCATTACTACCTCACAGCACTGAGGTCATGGGTTTGATTCCCACCGTGGCCTTAAATGTGCAGAGTTTGTATATTCTCCCTGTACTTGTGCACGTTTGCTCCAGGTACTCTGGTTTCCTCCTACAATCCAAAAATATACTGGTATGTTAATTGGTTCCCAACAAAATTAACCCTAGTGTGTATGTATGTGGCAGGGAATATAGACTGTAAGGTCCACTGGGGCAGGGACTGATGTAAATGGGCAAATATTCTCTTTAAAGCGCTGCAGAATATGTGTGTGCTATAAAAATTTCTGGTAATAAATAATTGTAAAATACACTGCTCAAAAAAATAAAGGGAACACTTAAACAACACAATGTAACTCCAAGTCAATCACACTTCTGTGAAATCAAACTGTCCACTTAGGAAGCAACACTGATTGACAATCAATTTCACATGCTGTTGTGCAAATGGAATAGACAACAGGTGGAAATTATAGGCAATTAGCAAGACACCCCCAATAAAGGAGTTGTTCTGCAGGTGGTTACCACAGACCACTTCTCATCTCCTATGCTTTCTGGCTGATGTTTTGGTCACTTTTGAAAGCTGGCGGTGCTTTCATTCTAGTGGTAGCATGAGACGGAGTCTACAACCCACACAAGTGGCTCAGGTAGTGCAGCTCATCCAGGATGGCACATCAATGCGAGCTGTGGCAAGAAGGTTTGCTGTGTCTATCACCGTAGTGTCCAGAGCATGGAGGCGCTACCAGGAGACAGGCCAGTACATCAGGAGACGTGGAGGAGGCCGTAGGAGGGCAATAACCCAGCAGCAGGACCGCTACCTCCGCCTTTGTGCAAGGAGGAACAGGAGGAGCACTGCCAGAGCCCTGCAAAATGACCTCCAGCAAGCCACAAATGTGCATGTGTCTACTCAAACGATCAGAAACGGACTCCATGAGGGTGGTATGAGGACCCGACGTCCACAGGTGGGGGTTGTGCTTACAGCCCTACACCGTGCAGGACGTTTGGCATTTGCCAGAGAACACCAAGATTGGCAAATTCGCCACTGGCGCCCTGTGCTCTTCACAGATGAAAGCAGGTTCTCACTGAGGACATGTGACAGACGTGACAGAGTCTGGAGACGCCAAGGAGAAGGTTCTGCTGCCTGCAACATCCTCCAGCATGACCGGTTTGGCAGTGGGTCAGTAATGGTGTGGGGTGGCATTTCTTTGGGGGGCCGCACAGCCCTCCATGTGCTCGCCAGAGGTAGCCTGACTGCCATTAGGTACCGAGATGAGATCCTCAGACCCCTT
Organism: Pseudophryne corroboree; assembly: GCF_028390025.1. NCBI lineage: Eukaryota > Metazoa > Chordata > Amphibia > Anura > Myobatrachidae > Pseudophryne > Pseudophryne corroboree. The sequence continues at coordinate 111,496,119 of NC_086447.1, forward strand.
GTGAGACCATATGCTGGTGCGGTTGGCCCTGGGTTCCTCCTAATGCAAGACAATGCTAGACCTCATGTGGCTGGAGTGTGTCAGCAGTTCCTGCAAGACGAAGGCATTGATGCTATGCACTGGCCCCCCCATTCCCCAGACCTGAATCCAATTGAGCACATCTGGGACATCATGTCTCGTTCCATTTACCAACGCCACGTTGCACCACAGACTGTCCAGGAGTTGGCGTATGCTTCAGTCCAGGTCTGGGAGGAGATCCCTCAGGAGACCATCCGCCACCTCATCAGGAGCATGCCCAGGCGTTGTAGGGAGGTCATACAGGCACGTGGAGGCCACACACACTACTGAGCCTCATTTTGACTTGTTTTAAGGACATTACATCAAAGTTGGATCAGCCTGGTGTGTTTTTCCACTTTAATTTTGAGTGTGACTCCAAATCCAGACCTCCATGGGTTAATAAATTTGATTTCCAGTGATAATTTTTGTGTGATTTTGTTGTCAGCACATTCAACTATGTAAAGAACAAAGTATTTAATAAGAATATTTCATTCATTCAGATCAAGGATGTGTTATTTTAGTGTTCCCTTTATTTTTTTGAGCAGTGTATATTATATCTTTTTTATATACTGCATATAAAATCCAAAGCGCTTATTCGGCATTCCAAGCATACTCTTCATCCACACCGATGCCAGGTGCCATCCACTATAAATAGTATATCTCCTCCACAAGTGGCCACACTCATAGACTTTAAAAGACAGGCTTGCCAAGAGCTGCTTCGACATTTCAGTTTAATAAAGCCTTTGTCACAAATTACGTATATATATATATATATATATATATATATATATAAATAAATAAATATATATATATGTATATATATATATATACATCCAAAAAATGACTGGCACTCAGTAGACTGATTAATAGTCACAAACTTGTATTATCCATTGTCAACATTTTGGGAGTCTAAGCCCCGTCGTCATTGGATGGGTATATATATATATATATATATATATATATACACTGCTCAAAAAAATAAAGGGAACACTAAAATAACACATCCTAGATCTGAATGAATGAAATATTCTTATTAAATACTTTGTTCTTTACATAGTTGAATGCGCTGACAACAAAATCACACAAAAATTATCAATGGAAATCAAATTTATTAACCCATGGAGGTCTGGATTTGGAGTCACACTCAAAATTAAAGTGGAAAAACACACTACAGGCTGATCCAACTTTGATGTAATGTCCTTAAAACAAGTCAAAATGAGGCTCAGTAGTGTGTGTGGCCTCCACGTGCCTGTATGACCTCCCTACAACGCATGGGCATGCTCCTAATGAGGTGGCGGATGGTCTCCTGAGGGATCTCCTCCCAGACCTGGACTAAAGCATCCGCCAACTTCTGGACAGTCTGTGGTGCAACGTGGCGTTGGTGGATGGAGCGAGACATGATGTCCCAGATGTGCTCAATTGGATTCAGGTCTGGGGAACGGGCGGGCCAGTCCATAGCATCAATGCCTTTGTCTTGCAGGAACTGCTGACACACTCCAGCCACATGAGGTCTAGCATTGTCTTGCATTAGGAGGAACCCAGGGCCAACCGCACCAGCATATGGTCTCACAAGGGGTCTGAGGATCTCATCTCGGTACTTAATGGCAGTCAGGCTATATCTGGCGAGCACATGGAGGGCTGTGCGGCCCCCCAAAGAAATGCCACCCCACACCATTACTGACCCACTGCCAGACCGGTCATGCTGGAGGATGTTGCAGGCAGCAGAACGTTCTCCTTGGCGTCTCCTGACTCTGTCACGTCTGTCACATGTGCTCAGTGAGAACCTGCTTTCATCTGTGAAGAGCACAGGGCGCCAGTGGCGAATTTGCCAATCTTGGTGTTCTCTGGCAAATGCCAAACGTCCTGCATGGTGTTGGGCTGTAAGCACAACCCCCACCTGTGGACGTCGGGCCCTCATACCACCCTCATGGAGTCTGTTTCTGATCGTTTGAGTAGACACATGCACATTTGTGGCTTGCTGGAGGTCATTTTGCAGGGCTCTGGCAGTGCTCCTCCTGTTCCTCCTTGCACAAAGGCGGAGGTAGCGGTCCTGCTGCTGGGTTGTTGCCCTCCTACTGCCTCCTCCACGTCTCCTGATGTACTGGCCTGTCTCCTGGTAGCGCCTCCATGCTCTGGACACTACGCTGACAGACACAGCAAACCTTCTTGCCACAGCTCGCATTGATGTGCCATCCTGGATGAGCTGCACTACCTGAGCAACTTGTGTGGGTTGTAGACTCCGTCTCATGCTACCACTAGAATGAAAGCACCGCCAGCTTTCAAAAGTGACCAAAACATCAGCCAGAAAGCATAGGAGCTGAGAAGTGGTCTGTGGTCACCACCTGCAGAACAACTCCTTTATTGGGGGTATCTTGCTAATTGCCTATAATTTCCACCTGTTGTCTATTCCATTTGCACAACAGCATGTGAAATTGATTGTCAATCAGTGTTGCTTCCTAAGTGGACAGTTTGATTTCACAGAAGTGTGATTGACTTGGAGTTGCATTGTGTTGTTTAAGTGTTCCCTTTATTTTTTTGAGCATTGTATATATATATATATAGTCATGTAGAAGTGGCACTCTGGGAGCTACAGCAATGCCGGGGTGCCTTCCCAAGTATATAATATACCATACCAATGTCCTTATAGCAAAGGAGAGACGGCACTCATCCGGTCTTGGGTTAAAGTAAAAAGGTGCTGTTTATTCACGGTGAATAAACAGCACCTTTTTACTTTAACCCAAGACCCGATGAGTGCCGCCTCTCCTTTGCTATAAGGACATTGGTATGGTATACACACACACATATATATATATATATATCTATATATATATATATATATATATATATACATATACAAAATTGGCGGTTTCCAAAGGGAGCTAATGTGAACGGAAAGATGTACTTTCTCCGCCAATAATAACGACAGTTAAAAAAAATACAAATTTATTCATAAGCGCAAGTTTGACATAAAACAACGTGTTGTAGGATTTAATTTATATAGATATTTAAAAAGATGCATATACTGTATACTGCATGCATTCAATAGGGAATTACCAACATGTTTCGTCTATGCAGACTTCAGCAAGGAATGAAGTCTGCATAGACGAAATACGTTGGGCACTCCCTATTGATCTCCTGCATTACACAGATAAGCTACCTCCAGATTCCTTTTTATGTTGTTGCTGCTTCTTATAACTAACTTTTTATAAATGTCATAATTTTTTTGAATTTTTACATTTTTATGTACATACAGTATTTACAGTATATGCATCTTTTTAAATATCTACATGTAAAATCTTTGTCCTCCCATTTTTATATATCCAACTTTTATTTAAATAAAATATGTTACAATTTTACTTGGGCTATCTGAACCACTTTTTAACCTATTTTCTATTACCTCAATAGTTTCTTGCTATAGACCTGACACAACCAGTCGCTGATACCTCTACTCACCTGTTGTTTTATATATATACATATATATATATATATATATATATATATACAGGTTGAGTTTCCCTTATCCAAAATGCTTGGGACCAGAAGTATTTTGGATATCGGATTATTATGTATTTTGGAATAACTGCATAACATAATGAGATAATAAGAATTTACTCACCGGTAATTCTATTTCTCGTAGTCCGTAGTGGATGCTGGGAACTCCGTAAGGACCATGGGAAATAGCGGGCTCCGAAGGAGGCTGGGCACTCTAGAAAGATTTATGACTACCTGGTGTGCACTGGCTCCTCCCACTGTGACCCTCCTCCAAGCCTCAGTTAGGACACCGTGCCCGGACGAGCAGACATAATAAGGAAGGATTTAGAATCCCGGGTAAGACTCTTACCAGCCACACCAATCACACCGTACAACTCGTGATACTATATCCAGTTTGACAGTATGAAAACAACTGAGCCTCTCAACAGATGGCTCAACAATAACCCTTTAGTTAACAATAACTATATACAAGTATTGCAGACAATCCGCACTTGGGATGGGCGCCCAGCATCCACTACGGACTACGAGAAATAGAATTACCGGTGAGTAAATTCTTATTTTCTCTAACGTCCTAGTGGATGCTGGGAACTCCGTAAGGACCATGGGGATTATACCAAAGCTCCCAAACGGGCGGGAGAGTGCGGATGACTCTGTAGCACCGAATGAGAGAACTCCAGGTCCTCCTCAGCCAGGGTATCAAATTTGTAGGATTTTGCAAACGTATTTGCCCCTGACCAAGTAGCTGCTCGGCACAGTTGTAAAGCCGAGACCCCTCGGGCAGCCGCCCAAGATGAGCCCACCTTCCTTGTGGAATGGGCCTTTACAGATTTTGGCTGTGGTATGCCTGCCACAGAATGCGCAAGCTGAATTGTACTACAAATCCAGTGAGCAATAGACTGCTTAGAAGCAGGAGCACCCAGTTTGTTGGGTGCATACAGGATAAACAGCGAGTCAGATTTTCTGACTCCAGCCGTCCTGGAAACATATATTTTCAGGGCCCTGACAACGTCTAGCAACTTGGAGTCCTCCAATTCACTAGTAGCCGCCGGCACCACAATAGGCTGGTTCAGCTGAAACGCTGACACCACCTTAGGGAGAAATTGGGGACGAGTCCTCAACTCTGCCCTATCCATATGGAAAATCAGATAAGGGCTTTTACATGATAAAGCCGCTAATTCTGACACTCGCCTGGCCGAAGCCAAGGCTAATAACATGACCACTTTCCACGTGAGATATTTCAGATCCACGGTTTTTAGTGGCTCAAACCAATGTGATTTTAGGAAACTCAACATCATGTTGAGATCCCAAGGTGCCACAGGAGGCACAAACGGGGGCTGAATATGCAGCACTCCTTTTACAAAAGTCTGAACTTCAGGTACTGAAGCTAGTTCTTTTTGAAAGAAAATCGACAGAGCCGAGATCTGTACTTTAATGGAGCCTAGTTTCAGGCCCATATCCACTCCTGCTTGCAGGAAATGCAGAAATCGACCTAGTTGAAATTCCTCTGTTGGGGCCTTATTGGCCTCGCACCATGCAACATATTTTCGCCATATGCGGTGATAATGCGTTGCCGTAACATCTTTCCTGGCCTTAATAAGCGTAGGAATGACTTCTTCCGGAATACCCTTTTCCTTTAGGATCCGGTGTTCAACCGCCATGCCGTCAAACGCAGCCGCGGTAAGTCTTGGAACAGACAGGGCCCCTGCTGTATCAGGTCCTGTCTGAGCGGTAGAGGCCACGGGTCCTCTGAGAGCATCTCTTGTAGTTCCGGGTACCACGCTCGTCTTGGCCAATCCGGAACCACGAGAATCGTGTTTACTCCTCGCTTTCTTATTATTCTCAATACCTTTGGAATGAGAGGCAGAGGAGGGAACACATAAACCGACTGGTACACCCACGGTGTCACTAGAGCGTCCACAGCTATCGCCTGAGGGTCCCTTGACCTGGCGCAATATCTTTTTAACTTTTTGTTGAGACGGGACGCCATCATGTCCACCTGTGGTTTTTCCCAACGGTTTACCAGCATCTGGAAGACTTCTGGGTGAAGTCCCCACTCTCCCGGGTGGAGGTCGTGTCTGCTGAGGAAGTCTGCTTCCCAGTTGTCCACTCCCGGAATGAACACTGCTGACAGTGCTAGTACATGATTCTCCGCCCATCGGAGAATTCTTGTGGCTTCTGCCATCGCCATCCTGCTTCTTGTGCCGCCCTGTCGATTTACATGGGCGACTGCTGTGATGTTGTCTGACTGGATCAGCACCGGCTGGTGTAGGAGCAGGGATTTTGCTTGACTTAGGGCATTGTAGATGGCCCTTAGTTCCAGAATATTTATGTGAAGGGAAGTCTCCTGACTCGACCATAGTCCTTGGAAGTTTCTTCCCTGTGTGACTGCCCTCCAGCCCCGAAGGCTGGCATCCGTGGTCACCAGGACCCAGTCCTGTATGCCGAACCTGCGGCCCTCTAGAAGATGGGCACTCTGCAGCCACCACAGTAGAGACACCCTGGTTCTTGGAGACAGGGTTATTAAGCGATGCATCTGAAGATGCGATCCGGACCACTGGTCCAACAGGTCCCACTGAAAGATTCTGGCATGGAACCTGCCGAATGGAATTGCTTCGTAAGAAACCACCATCTTTCCCAGGACCCGCGTGCAGTGATGCACTGAAACCTGTTTTGGTTTCAGGAGGTCTCTGACTAGAGATGACAACATCCTGGCTTTCTCCTCCGGGAGAAACACTTTTCTCTGGACTGTATCCAGAATCATACCCAGGAACAGTAGCCGTGTCGTCGGAACCAGCTGTGACTTTGGGATATTCAGAATCCAGCCGTGCTGGTGCAGCACTTCCTGAGATAGTGCTACTCCCACCAACAACTGTTCCTTGGACCTCGCTTTTATTAGGAGATCGTCCAAGTACGGGATAATTAAAACTCCCTTTCTTCGAAGGAGTATCATCATTTCCGCCATAACCTTGGTAAATACCCTCGGTGCCGTGGACAGTCCAAACGGCAGCGTCTGAAATTGGTAATGGCAATCCTGTACCACAAATCTGAGGTACTCCTGGTGAGGATGGTAAATGGGGAAATGCAAGTAAGCATCCTTGATGTCCAGGGATACCATGTAATCCCCCTCGTCCAGGCTTGCAATAACCGCCCTGAGCGATTCCATCTTGAACTTGAATTTCTTTATGTATGTGTTCAAGGATTTCAAATTTAGAATGGGTCTCACCGAACCGTCCGGTTTCGGTACCACAAATAGTGTGGAATAATAACCCCGGCCTTGTTGAAGTAGGGGTACCTTGATTATCACCTGCTGGGAATACAGCTTGTGAATTGCCGCTAGCACCGCCTCCCTGTCTGAGGCAGCAGTCGGCAAGGCAGATTTTAGGAACCGGTGGGGTGGGGACGCCTCGAATTCCAGCTTGTACCCCTGAGATACTATTTGCAGGATCCAGGGATCCACCTGTGAGCGAACCCACTGATCGCTGAAATTTTTGAGGCGACCCCCCACCGTACCTGGCTCCGCCTGTGGAGCCCCACCGTCATGCGGCGGACTTGGAAGAAGAAGCGGGGGAGGACTTTTGCTCCTGGGAACCTGCAGTTTGTTGCAGCCTTTTTCCCCTACCTCTGCCTCTGGACAGAAAAGACCCGCCTTTTCCATGCCTGTTTTTCTGGGTCCGAAAGGACTGAACCTGATAAAACGGCGCCTTCTTAGGCTGTGAGGGGACATGGGGTAAAATGCTGACTTCCCAGACGTTGCTGTGGAAACTAGGTCCGAGAGACCATCCCCAAATAATTCCTCACCCTTATATGGTAACACTTCCATGTGCTTTTTTGAATCCGCATCTCCTGTCCACTGGCGAGTCCATAAGCCTCTCCTAGCAGAAATGGACAATGCACTTACTTTAGATGCCAGTCGGCAGATTTCCCTCTGTGCATCTCTCATATATAAGACTGAGTCTTTTATATGGTCTATGGTCAACAGGATCGTGTCTCTGTCTAATGTGTCAATATTTTCTGACAGTTTATCTGACCACGCAGCGGCAGCACTGCACATCCAAGCTGACGCAATAGCTGGCCTAAGTATAATGCCTGTGTGTGTATATACAGACTTCAGGATCGCCACCTGCTTTCTATCAGCAGGTTCCTTGAGGGCGGCCGTATCCGGAGACGGTAGTGCCACCTTTTTAGACAAACGTGTGAGCGCTTTATCCACCCTAGGGGGTGTTTCCCAACGTGACCTATCCTCTGGCGGGAAAGGGAACGCCATTAGTACCTTCTTAGGAATTACCAATTTTTTATCAGGGAAAGCCCACGCTTCTTCACACACTTCATTTAATTCATCTGATGGGGGAAAAACTACGGGTAGTTTTTTCTCTCCAAACATAATACCCTTTTTTGTGGCACCTGTAGTTATATCAGAAATGTTTAACACCTCTTTCATTGCCTCAATCATGCAGTGAATGGCCTTAGTGGGCATCAGGTTTGACTCATCGTCGTCGACACTGGTGTCAGTATCAGTGTCGACATCTGGGTCTGCTTGAGGTAGCGGGCGTTTTAGAGCCCCTGACGACCCATGCGACGCCTGGGCAGGCACGATCTGAGAAGTCGGCTGTCCCACATTTGGCATGTCGTCGATTTTTTTATATAAGTAGTCTATACGTGCACTCATTACTTTCCATAAGCCCATCCACTCAGGTGTCTGCCCCGCAGGGGGTGACATCCCTTCTAAAGGCATCTGCTCCGCCTCCACATCATTATCCTCATCAAACACGTCGACACAGCCGTACCGACACACCGCACACACACAAGGAATGCTCCGAATGAGGACAGGACCCACAAAAGCCCTTTGGGGGGACAGAGTGAGAGTATGCCAGCACACACCAGAGCGCTATATAATGCAGGGACTAACTGAGTTATGTCCCCTATAGCTGCTTTTTATATTATATATATATATTGCGCCCAAATTTAGTGCCCCCCCTCTCTGTTTTTACCCTGTTCTGTAGTGTAGACTGCAGGGGAGAGCCAGGGAGCTTCCTTCCAGCGGATCTGTGAAGAAAAAATGGCGCCAGTGTGTCTGAGGGAGATAGCTCCGCCCCTTTTCCGCGGCCTATTCTCCCGCTTTTTTCTGGATTCTGGCAGGGGTATTTTCCACATATATAGCCTCTGGGGCTATATATTGTGGTATTTTTGCCAGCCAAGGTGTTTTTATTGCAGCTCAGGGCGCCCCCCCCCAGCGCCCTGCACCCTCAGTGACCGGAGTGTGAAGTGTGCATGAGGAGCAATGGCGCACAGCTGCAGTGCTGTGCGCTACCTTGGTGAAGACTGATGTCTTCTGCCGCCGTTTTTCCGGACCTCTTCTTGCTTCTGGCTCTGTAAGGGGGACGGCGGCGCGGCTCCGGGACCGAACACCAAGGACTGGGCCTGCGGTCGATCCCTCTGGAGCTAATGGTGTCCAGTAGCCTAAGAAGCCCAATCCGGCTGCAAGCAGGCGAGTTCGCTTCTTCTCCCCTTAGTCCCTCGCTGCAGTGAGCCTGTTGCCAGCAGGTCTCACTGAAAATAAAAAACCTAAAACTATACTTTCTTTCTAAGGGCTCAGGAGAGCCCCTAGTGTGCATCCAACCTCGGCCGGGCACGAAATCTAACTGAGGCTTGGAGGAGGGTCATAGTGGGAGGAGCCAGTGCACACCAGCTAGTCATAAATCTTTCTAGAGTGCCCAGCCTCCTTCGGAGCCCGCTATTCCCCATGGTCCTTATGGAGTTCCCAGCATCCACTAGGACGTTAGAGAAATCATGGTGATGGGACCTAAGTCTAAGCACAGAATGAATTTATATTACATATACACCTTATACACACAGCCTGAAGGTAATTTTAGCCAATATTTGTTATAACTTTGTGCATTGAACAAAGTGTGTGTACATTCACACAATTCATTTATGTTTCATATACACCTTATACACACAGCCTGAAGGTCATTTAATAAAATATTTTTAATAAATTTGTGTATTAAACAAAGTTTGTGTACATCAAGCCATCAGAAAACAAAGGTTTCACTATCTCACTCTCACTCAAAAAATTCCGTATTTCGGAATATTCCGTATTTCGGAATATTTGGATATGGGATACTCAACCTGTGTATATATATATCAGTGCCATTTCGCTGCTTTGGATGTAAGTCACAATGATCCCTATGGGTACACACATTTTTAAATAAAATTTCTTGTGGCTACTCATATGGAGCCACTTGTAAAACACAATACACGAACAAGCCCTGAAAAGTATCAGGCTGTCTCGAAACAGAATGTGACCTCGGATGGGTGCATGTCCAGAACGTAATAGAGACTCTTGCACAATGGCAGATCCATTTTATGTCTCCTGTGCCAGTGGTATAGTCTCAAAGACTTAGGCACCACTAGCAGAAGGCATATTGGCGCAGTCTCTGTTCTGCACCCATTATTGATACATCACTGCTATTGCTATTGCTATCACCAAGGACACTGCAATGAACAGGAAAGTGGTTGCCAGATATTAGAGCCCTCTCTGGCGAAAATGCCTCCACAGACACAAAGCAGCAGCCATCTGAACGTTGCATCAGGTAAAGTAAGCAGAAAGCTGGGATTTTCAGCAGTTGGTATTGCTTGCTGCAGTGGGTGTGGTATGATTAGATGACAATAATTATGTCAACAGTTATCCGGTCAACATAAGAATGTCAACATGGTGGAACTCCTGACCATCTAAGTCAATGTCCATTGTGTCTACATGGTTGATATGTTGACATGATCTTTAATACTGACAAACCTTACAGATTGTAAAGCTGCTCAGGGCGTCCGGAGCAGTTCTCCAATTTCTATTGGCGGCGACCTCGCCCCCTTGCCTGATGTCATGTGTCTTAGGGGCGGTTCAGTTATAGTGCAGCAGTGAACCCTGCTCCGCCGCTGACAGGTAGTGCCATTAAATCTACATCACCGATCAACAATGGAGCCCAGGCAATAATTGCTGACAAACTGCAGTTAAATACTTTGAGAAAGTACAAATTGCTCTAAATTAAGTGAAGACAACATTTGCATTTTTTACCCAGATAATACCAAAGAAGCTAATATTTACAATATTGTACTGCTTATCATCTTGACTCATGTCAAGATGAAACTTACTTCAGATTTCCTGAAGGAATCATCTGTGGTGGCTGTTTGAATGTCTGCCAGACTAATGCTAAATGCACTCACTGCCAGGAGAGCGCTTTACCTCAAGCCTTTCTTCAAACACAATTTATGTCTCCTAATGTTCGAGTGGATAATGATGTTTGGAATGGAACTTTAGAAAGCCATTAAAAGAGTCACCAGAGAGGTTTCACTGTACAAACACAGGAGACATTTTCCGAAAACAAGCTCCAGAAGTCAGTTGGAGGCTAGAAGCCAGTTCTAGATTTGTAGATGCTCAACAGAGCCAAAAAAGTTCAAAGGTTCAAGATGAAGTCCAAGAAGCCTGTATTCACTGACTCGGATATATGCTCTCCATAGATTTAGAAGATGTGCATATAAGTATAGCAGACATTCTTACCCAATGTCACTTCCAATTGCTGTGGATTTATTTTGGGCTATCCATGGCATGAAGGACTTTTTCTCAAAATTCTCCTGACACTGATTCCAGTAATCAGGATGGAAGGCATCAGAATATCTCAGTAGCTGGATGACATTCTGGTCATTTCTAGCTGGCTGCAAATTGCAAATTACATTTTGGATGGCTAATCAATGTAACCATACCAGGTGACTTTAGGGGCTGTGTTCAGTACCCACCTGGGTACAATTTCTCATTACTTCAAGAAAATGAGAAGAAGATAACATGAGGCCTAACTGGATGATGGCAGATTGTTTAGAATGTGATGGTTCTGTCTGCCCTATAGCCTGATAGACAGTTTGAGATATCTATTGTTGTGTCAGAGTGATTTCCAGCAGGAGGCCCAGTTTCCAGTGGTAGGGGAGCTTTCTCTGCCTTAATACAGTAACTGCAGATCATTAGCTCCCGGTATTCCGATCTCTGTTATTTCAGATAACAGCTCATATGACTAGGGAGGCCAAAGCTTGGGAAGTCAGGGATAAAGGAAATGTCCTCAATGACTGAACATCTTCCCCAGCATTACAGAACTCAGGACAAACAACCAGGCACTCCAGATGTTCAGAGCTCTATGTGAGAGTAAGAACGGACAGGAAAACAGCAGTATCAGAATATGTGATGCAAGGAATGGGTGTGGTATATATTTTTTACATTTATCTTGTCAAAAACCATTGTGTTGTCATGAGAATTTCGACATGATCATAATGTAGTATGTCATCATGCTTAGCATATTGACCACATTGGCCTTCATCATGTTGAGACTGATGAAATGTCAACATGATGAGTATTTTAACAATATGTCACTGGGGTCTGAAAGTGACTTACCTTGTATGATGGGTATGGTGGCTTTATTGGTGTTTGCCGGTCTGTTGGTGATGACCTGATGACTTCTGGTGGATGTCATGTGACTTCTGATGGTGAGCATTGCTAATCCTAACCCCTAACTTCCACTCCCGCAGCCTCACCATAACCCTCCCCGTAGTGCCTAACTTCTCCCCACATCCTAACCCAATAGCACCCCGTTGCCTAACCCTAACCTCTTCTCTCCCAGCCTAACCCTTACTCTGCCCCTAGTGCCTAACCATAACCTTCCCTCCCACATTCTAACCCTATTACTCCCCCTAGTGCATTACCCTAACCTACCCTCCAGCAGCCTAACTCTATCCCTCCCCCTAGTGCCTAACCCCATCCCTGCCCTTCCTCAGCCTAACCATATACCTCCCCCTAGTGCCAAACCCTAACTTTCCCTTCTGTAGCCTAACCCTAACTCCCCCAGTGCCAAATCCTAACCTCTCCTCCCACAACCTAACCCTATCCTTCTGCTTCCCCCCAGTCTAACCTCCCTCCACATAGTGCCTAACCCTAACCTCCCATTCCGAAAATCTAACCCTATCCCTCTTGCCTTTCTTACAGGAGGTCAAGTCAATCATGAGGCATAAAACAGTATACATTCCACGGAAGAAGAACTTTAAAATGGATGGATGGAGAAATTCTATAGACCATTACAAATGGTATGTCATTGGATATAGTCAAGGCATGGGACTCTCTGGTAATCAGTCTGCCAACACATATATTTTTTAAGCATAACAAATGGTGGGGAGGGCTGCTACATATTCTACCTGTCCAGAAGGTAAAAAGTCTCTGTTACAAACTAGGACCCAACATCAACAGTACCTAGGACACCAGGACCAGCGGCTTTTCAAATCTGCAAGGACTAGTAAGATAGAGCAGCTCAGTCTGTTACTTGTCATTACTGTTAGAGATGAGCGCCTGAAATTTTTCGGGTTTTGTGTTTTGGTTTTGTGTTCGGTTCCGCGGCCGTGTTTTGGGTTCGAACGCGTTTTGGCAAAACCTCACCGAATTTTTTTTGTCGGATTCGGGTGTGTTTTGGATTCGGGTGTTTTTTTCCAAAAACACTAAAAAACAGCTTAAATCATAGAATTTGGGGGTCATTTTGATCCCAAAGTATTATTAACCTCAAAAACCACAATTTACACTCATTTTCAGTCTATTCTGAATACCTCACACCTCACAATATTATTTTTAGTCCTAAAATTTGCACCGAGGTCGCTGTGTGAGTAAGATAAGCGACCCTAGTGGCCGACACAAACACCGGGCCCATCTAGGAGTGGCACTGCAGTGTCACGCAGGATGTCCCTTCCAAAAAACCCTCCCCAAACAGCACATGACGCAAAGAAAAAAAGAGGCGCAATGAGGTAGCTGTGTGAGTAAGATTAGCGACCCTAGTGGCCGACACAAACACCGGGCCCATCTAGGAGTGGCACTGCAGTGTCACGCAGGATGGCCCTTCCAAAAAACCCTCCCCAAACAGCACATGACGCAAAGAAAAAAAGAGGCGCAATGAGGTAGCTGTGTGAGTAAGATTAGCGACCCTAGTGGCCGACACAAACACCGGGCCCATCTAGGAGTGGCACTGCAGTGTCACGCAGGATGGCCCTTCCAAAAAACCCTCCCCAAACAGCACATGACGCAAAGAAAAAAAGAGGCGCAATGAGGTAGCTGACTGTGTGAGTAAGATTAGCGACCCTAGTGGCCGACACAAACACCGGGCCCATCTAGGAGTGGCACTGCAGTGTCACGCAGGATGTCCCTTCCAAAAAACCCTCCCCAAACAGCACATGACGCAAAGAAAAAAAGAGGCGCAATGAGGTAGCTGTGTGAGTAAGATTAGCGACCCTAGTGGCCGACACAAACACCGGGCCCATCTAGGAGTGGCACTGCAGTGTCACGCAGGATGGCCCTTCCAAAAAACCCTCCCCAAACAGCACATGACGCAAAGAAAAAAAGAGGCGCAATGAGGTAGCTGTGTGAGTAAGATTAGCGACCCTAGTGGCCGACACAAACACCGGGCCCATCTAGGAGTGGCACTGCAGTGTCACGCAGGATGGCCCTTCCAAAAAACCCTCCCCAAACAGCACATGACGCAAAGAAAAAAAGAGGCGCAATGAGGTAGCTGACTGTGTGAGTAAGATTAGCGACCCTAGTGGCCGACACAAACACCGGGCCCATCTAGGAGTGGCACTGCAGTGTCACGCAGGATGTCCCTTCCAAAAAACCCTCCCCAAACAGCACATGACGCAAAGAAAAAAAGAGGCGCAATGAGGTAGCTGTGTGAGTAAGATTAGCGACCCTAGTGGCCGACACAAACACCGGGCCCATCTAGGAGTGGCACTGCAGTGTCACGCAGGATGGCCCTTCCAAAAAACCCTCCCCAAACAGCACATGACGCAAAGAAAAAAAGAGGGGCAATGAGGTAGCTGTGTGAGTAAGATTAGCGACCCTAGTGGCCGACACAAACACCGGGCATATCTAGGAGTGGCACTGCAGTGTCACGCAGGATGTCCCTTCCAAAAAACCCTCCCCAAACAGCACATGACGCAAAGAAAAAAAGAGGCGCAATGAGGTAGCTGACTGTGTGAGTAAGATTAGCGACCCTAGTGGCCGACACAAACACCGGGCCCATCTAGGAGTGGCACTGCAGTGTCACGCAGGATGTCCCTTCCAAAAAACCCTCCCCAAACAGCACATGACGCAAAGAAAAAAAGAGGCGCAATGAGGTAGCTGACTGTGTGAGTAAGATTAGCGACCCTAGTGGCCGACACAAACACCGGGCCCATCTAGGAGTGGCACTGCAGTGTCACGCAGGATGTCCCTTCCAAAAAACCCTCCCCAAACAGCACATGACGCAAAGAAAAAAAGAGGCGCAATGAGGTAGCTGACTGTGTGAGTAAGATTAGCGACCCTAGTGGCCGACACAAACACCGGGCCCATCTAGGAGTGGCACTGCAGTGTCACGCAGGATGTCCCTTCCAAAAAACCCTCCCCAATCAGCACATGATGCAAAGAAAAAGAAAAGAAAAAAGAGGTGCAAGATGGAATTGTCCTTGGGCCCTCCCACCCACCCTTATGTTGTATAAACAAAACAGGACATGCACACTTTAACCAACCCATCATTTCAGTGACAGGGTCTGCCACACGACTGTGACTGATATGACGGGTTGGTTTGGACCCCCCCCAAAAAAGAAGCAATTAATCTCTCCTTGCACAAACTGGCTCTACAGAGGCAAGATGTCCACCTCATCTTCACCCTCCGATATATCACCGTGTACATCCCCCTCCTCACAGATTATCAATTCGTCCCCACTGGAATCCACCATCTCAGCTCCCTGTGTACTTTGTGGAGGCAATTGCTGCTGGTCAATGTCTCCGCGGAGGAATTGATTATAATTCATTTTAATGAACATCATCTTCTCCACATTTTCTGGATGTAACCTCGTACGCCGATTGCTGACAAGGTGAGCGGCGGCACTAAACACTCTTTCGGAGTACACACTTGTGGGAGGGCAACTTAGGTAGAATAAAGCCAGTTTGTGCAAGGGCCTCCAAATTGCCTCTTTTTCCTGCCAGTATAAGTACGGACTGTGTGACGTGCCTACTTGGATGCGGTCACTCATATAATCCTCCACCATTCTATCAATGTTGAGAGAATCATATGCAGTGACAGTAGACGACATGTCCGTAATCGTTGTCAGGTCCTTCAGTCCGGACCAGATGTCAGCATCAGCAGTCGCTCCAGACTGCCCTGCATCACCGCCAGCGGGTGGGCTCGGAATTCTGAGCCTTTTCCTCGCACCCCCAGTTGCGGGAGAATGTGAAGGAGGAGATGTTGACAGGTCGCGTTCCGCTTGACTTGACAATTTTGTCACCAGCAGGTCTTTCAACCCCAGCAGACCTGTGTCTGCCGGAAAGAGAGATCCAAGGTAGGCTTTAAATCTAGGATCGAGCACGGTGGCCAAAATGTAGTGCTCTGATTTCAACAGATTGACCACCCGTGAATCCTTGTTAAGCGAATTAAGGGCTGCATCCACAAGTCCCACATGCCTAGCGGAATCGCTCCCTTTTAGCTCCTTCTTCAATGCCTCCAGCTTCTTCTGCAAAAGCCTGATGAGGGGAATGACCTGACTCAGGCTGGCAGTGTCTGAACTGACTTCACGTGTGGCAAGTTCAAAGGGCATCAGAACCTTGCACAACGTTGAAATCATTCTCCACTGCACTTGAGACAGGTGCATTCCACCTACTATATCGTGCTCAATTGTATAGGCTTGAATGGCCTTTTGCTGCTCCTCCAACCTCTGAAGCATATAGAGGGTTGAATTCCACCTCGTTACCACTTCTTGCTTCAGATGATGGCAGGGCAGGTTCAGTAGTTTTTGGTGGTGCTCCAGTCTTCTGTACGTGGTGCCTGTACGCCGAAAGTGTCCCACAATTTTTCTGGCCACCGACAGCATCTCTTGCACGCCCCTGTCGTTTTTTAAAAAATTCTGCACCACCAAATTCAAGGTATGTGCAAAACATGGGACGTGCTGGAATTTGCCCATATTTAATGCACACACAATATTGCTGGCGTTGTCCGATGCCACAAATCCACAGGAGAGTCCAATTGGGGTAAGCCATTCCGCGATGATCTTCCTCAGTTGCCGTAAGAGGTTTTCAGCTGTGTGCGTATTCTGGAAAGCGGTGATACAAAGCGTAGCCTGCCTAGGAAAGAGTTGGCGTTTGCGAGATGCTGCTACTGGTGCCGCCGCTGCTGTTCTTGCGGCGGGAGTCCATACATCTACCCAGTGGGCTGTCACAGTCATATAGTCCTGACCCTGCCCTGCTCCACTTGTCCACATGTCCGTGGTTAAGTGGACATTGGGTACAACTGCATTTTTTAGGACACTGGTGAGTCTTTTTCTGACGTCCGTGTACATTCTCGGTATCGCCTGCCTAGAGAAGTGGAACCTAGATGGTATTTGGTAACGGGGGCACACTGCCTCAATAAATTGTCTAGTTCCCTGTGAACTAACGGCGGATACCGGACGCACGTCTAACACCAACATAGTTGTCAAGGACTCAGTTATCCGCTTTGCAGTAGGATGACTGCTGTGATATTTCATCTTCCTCGCAAAGGACTGTTGAACAGTCAATTGCTTACTGGAAGTAGTACAAGTGGGCTTACGACTTCCCCTCTGGGATGACCATCGACTCCCAGCGGCAACAACAGCAGCGCCAGCAGCAGTAGGCGTTACACGCAAGGATGCATCGGAGGAATCCCAGGCAGGAGAGGACTCGTCAGAATTGCCAGTGACATGGCCTGCAGGACTATTGGCATTCCTGGGGAAGGAGGAAATTGACACTGAGGGAGTTGGTGGGGTGGTTTGCGTGAGCTTGGTTACAAGAGGAAGGGATTTACTGGTCAGTGGACTGCTTCCGCTGTCACCCAAAGTTTTTGAACTTGTCACTGACTTATTATGAATGCGCTGCAGGTGACGTATAAGGGAGGATGTTCCGAGGTGGTTAACGTCCTTACCCCTACTTATTACAGCTTGACAAAGGGAACACACGGCTTGACACCTGTTGTCCGCATTTCTGGTGAAATACCTCCACACCGAAGAGCTGATTTTTTTGGTATTTTCACCTGGCATGTCAACGGCCATATTCCTCCCACGGACAACAGGTGTCTCCCCGGGTGCCTGACTTAAACAAACCACCTCACCATCAGAATCCTCCTGGTCAATTTCCTCCCCAGCGCCAGCAACACCCATATCCTCCTCATCCTGGTGTACTTCAACACTGACATCTTCAATCTGACTATCAGGAACTGGACTGCGGGTGCTCCTTCCAGCACTTGCAGGGGGCGTGCAAATGGTGGAAGGCGCATGCTCTTCACGTCCAGTGTTGGGAAGGTCAGGCATCGCAACCGACACAATTGGACTCTCCTTGTGGATTTGGGATTTCAAAGAACGCACAGTTCTTTGCGGTGCTTTTGCCAGCTTGAGTCTTTTCAGTTTTCTAGCGAGAGGCTGAGTGCTTCCATCCTCATGTGAAGCTGAACCACTAGCCATGAACATAGGCCAGGGCCTCAGCCGTTCCTTGCCACTCCGTGTGGTAAATGGCATATTGGCAAGTTTACGCTTCTCCTCCGACAATTTTATTTTAGGTTTTGGAGTCCTTTTTTTACTGATATTTGGTGTTTTGGTTTTGACATGCTCTGTACTATGCCATTGGGCATCGGCCTTGGCAGACGACGTTGCTGGCATTTCATCGTCTCGGCCATAACTAGTGGCAGCAGCTTCAGCACGAGGTGGAAGTGGATCTTGATCTTTCCCTAATTTTGGAACCTCAACATTTTTGTTCTCCATATTTTAATAGGCACAACTAAAAGGCACCTCAGGTAAACAATGGAGATGGATGGATTGGATACTAGTATACAATTATGGACGGGCTGCCGAGTGCCGACACAGAGGTAGCCACAGCCGTGAACTACCGCACTGTACTGTGTCTGCTGCTAATATATAGACTGGTTGATAAAGAGATAGTATACTCGTAACTAGTATGTATGTATAAAGAAAGAAAAAAAACCACGGTTAGGTGGTATATACAATTATGGACGGGCTGCCGAGTGCCGACACAGAGGTAGCCACAGCCGTGAACTACCGCACTGTACTGTGTCTGCTGCTAATATATAGACTGGTTGATAAAGAGATAGTATACTCGTAACTAGTATGTATGTATAAAGAAAGAAAAAAAAACCACGGTTAGGTGGTATATACAATTATGGACGGGCTGCCGAGTGCCGACACAGAGGTAGCCACAGCCGTGAACTACCGCACTGTACTGTGTCTGCTGCTAATATATAGACTGGTTGATAAAGAGATAGTATACTCGTAACTAGTATGTATGTATAAAGAAAGAAAAAAAAAACCACGGTTAGGTGGTATATACAATTATGGACGGGCTGCCGAGTGCCGACACAGAGGTAGCCACAGCCGTGAACTACCGCACTGTACTGTGTCTGCTGCTAATATATAGACTGGTTGATAAAGAGATAGTATACTCGTAACTAGTATGTATGTATAAAGAAAGAAAAAAAAACCACGGTTAGGTGGTATATACAATTATGGACGGGCTGCCGAGTGCCGACACAGAGGTAGCCACAGCCGTGAACTACCGCACTGTACTGTGTCTGCTGCTAATATATAGACTGGTTGATAAAGAGATAGTATACTCGTAACTAGTATGTATGTATAAAGAAAGAAAAAAAAACCACGGTTAGGTGGTATATACAATTATGGACGGGCTGCCGAGTGCCGACACAGAGGTAGCCACAGCCGTGAACTACCGCACTGTACTGTGTCTGCTGCTAATATATAGACTGGTTGATAAAGAGATAGTATACTCGTAACTAGTATGTATGTATAAAGAAAGAAAAAAAAACCACGGTTAGGTGGTATATACAATTATGGACGGGCTGCCGAGTGCCGACACAGAGGTAGCCACAGCCGTGAACTACCGCACTGTACTGTGTCTGCTGCTAATATATAGACTGGTTGATAAAGAGATAGTATACTCGTAACTAGTATGTATGTATAAAGAAAGAAAAAAAAACCACGGTTAGGTGGTATATACAATTATGGACGGGCTGCCGAGTGCCGACACAGAGGTAGCCACAGCCGTGAACTACCGCACTGTACTGTGTCTGCTGCTAATATATAGACTGGTTGATAAAGAGATAGTATACTCGTAACTAGTATGTATGTATAAAGAAAGAAAAAAAAACCACGGTTAGGTGGTATATACAATTATGGACGGGCTGCCGAGTGCCGACACAGAGGTAGCCACAGCCGTGAACTACCGCACTGTACTGTGTCTGCTGCTAATATATAGACTGGTTGATAAAGAGATAGTATACTCGTAACTAGTATGTATGTATAAAGAAAGAAAAAAAAACCACGGTTAGGTCACTGGTATATACAATTATGGACGGGCTGCCGAGTGCCGACACAGAGGTAGCCACAGCCGTGAACTACCGCACTGTACTGTGTCTGCTGCTAATATAGACTGGTTGATAAAGAGATAGTATACTACTAATATTATATACTGGTGGTCAGGTCACTGGTCACTAGTCACACTGGCAGTGGCACTCCTGCAGCAAAAGTGTGCACTGTTTAATTTTAATATAATATTATGTACTCCTGGCTCCTGCTATAACCTATAACTGGCACTGCAGTAGTGCTCCCCAGTCTCCCCCACAATTATAAGCTGTGTGAGCTGAGCAGTCAGACAGATATATAATATATATAGATGATGCAGCACACTGGCCTGAGCCTGAGCAGTGCACACAGATATGGTATGTGACTGAGTCACTGTGTGCTGTGTATCGCTTTTTTCAGGCAGAGAACGGATTATAAATAAAAGTGGTGGTCACTGGTCACTATCAGCAAAACTCTGCACTGTACACTACTGAGTACTCCTAATGCTCCCCAAAATTAGTAAATCAAGTGTCTCTCTAATCTATTCTAATTCTAAACGGAGAGGACGCCAGCCACGTCCTCTCCCTATCAATCTCAATGCACGTGTGAAAATGGCGGCGACGCGCGGCTCCTTATATAGAATCCGAGTCTCGCGATAGAATCCGAGCCTCGCGAGAATCCGACAGCGTCATGATGACGTTCGGGCGCGCTCGGGTTAACCGAGCAAGGCGGGAAGATCCGAGTCGCTCGGACCCGTGAAAAAAAACATGAAGTTCTGGCGGGTTCGGATTCAGAGAAACCGAACCCGCTCATCTCTAATTACTGTCTCAATTTTTTTCAGCCCAGCCTGCACAGTTACTGTAGAGGTTCTTCCTGAGTGTGGGGACGGAATCCGGTCAGGTTCCCGTCGCAGTTACAATGCAAATAAGATGTTAAATTTAGAGCGAAAAAGAAAAGAAAATACAAGAATCTCTTCATGCACCTTGTGCTGTATGCAGCAAAAAGGATAGGTCTCCAATTCATAGAGAGGACACATCTGTATGCAGGGACAGCCCCAAGCACTGACACACAGACTCACTACCATAATAAAACACTCCTGCTGTGGAATATTGGTGGTCATTCCGAGTTGTTCGCTCGCTAGTAGTTTTTAGCTGCCGTGCACATGCTATGCCGCCTCCTACTGGGAGTGTATTTTAGCTTAGCAGAAGTGCGATCGAAAGAATCGCAGAGCGGCGGCAAAGTTTTTTTGTGCAGCTTTAGAGTAGCTCAATACCCACTCAGCGCTTGCGATCACATCAGACTATTCAGTTCCTGTTTTGACGTCACGAACACGCCCTGCATTCGCCCAGCCACGCCTGCGTTTTTCCTGGCATGCCTGCGTTTTTCCGAACACTCCCTGAAAACGGTCAGTTGACACCCAGAAACGCCCACTTCATGTCAATCACTCTGCGGCCAGCAGTGCGACTGAAAAGCTTCGCTAGACCATGTGTGATACAACATCGTTCGTTGCAATTGTACGACGCGCGTGCGCATTGCACCGCATACGCATGCGCAGAAGTGCCGTTTTTATGCCTTATAGCAGTTTCTGAGTAGCTCGAGACTTACTCACAAATAGCGATCAGTTCAGTCAGTTTCGTTCCTGGTTTGACGTCACACACACGCCCAGCGTTTCGGCCAGCCACTCCCCCGTTTCTCCAGACACTCCCGCGTTTTTCCCTGGCACACCTGCGTTTTTCCGCACACTCCCAGAAAACAGCCAGTTTTCGCCCAGAAACATCCACTTCCTGTCAATCACACTACGATCAGTTCAACGAGGAAAAATCTTCGTTCGGGCGTGAGTAAATCTACTAAGTTTTGTGTTAAAATACTAACCGCATGCGCACTGCGTACCATGCGCATGCGAATTTTTGCCTTAATCGCTCCGTTGCAAAAATCGGCAACGAGCGAACAACTCGGAATGACCCCCAATGAACGAATGCAGCTAGCGATCAACTCGGAATGACCCCCATTACCTCTCTGTTCAAAGGGTTCTCTGATATAGTCAAAAACAATGTAAAAATTAAATGGTGCTTTCTCCCAGCTTCTAGGTATCTGGTTGTTGCTTGCAGATGTATCTTCATTCACTGGACATCTTTACACCATCCTGCGACAGGTGGATGGTGTGACTAAGATGCTGCGAGACAGGTAGCTTACCATATTTTTCTTGACATTTTCTTTGTGTCTTAGTTGC
This sequence comes from Pseudophryne corroboree, assembly GCF_028390025.1. Classification (NCBI taxonomy): domain Eukaryota; kingdom Metazoa; phylum Chordata; class Amphibia; order Anura; family Myobatrachidae; genus Pseudophryne; species Pseudophryne corroboree. The sequence goes on from NC_086447.1 coordinate 111,518,320, forward strand.
GTCATAGATGCGGCCGATACAGACTATATTGTGCCCGGAGGCATATAGTCAGTATCGGTCCTGCCTGCACCCACTATTTTTTCTTGCGATGTTGCGGGACCACGCATCGCCATCGCAAGTATACACACGTACCGTGTGTATGCACCTTTAGAAACACAAGTCTGTGACTTGTGTAACAGCACACAGATTGGTTTTATACATGTACAAGTCACAGATGAAACACCACAGAACTCAAGCAAAAGCTGCATCTGCTGCATCGGAGTACTACTTCCATGGCTTTGGCTTCAGTCGCACACTTGAAAAAGACCCAAGCAAGGGTTGAAACGCGTCAGCTCTGGTGTGGTGGATCTCTGGGGGGCTTCTTGTGGACTTTACTGGTGAAGGATTGTTGCTGAGCCCTGGAAGACCTGGGACCAGTGGCGTAACTACCGTGGGTGCAAGGGGTGCATCTGCTATGGGGCCCTTCAAGATTTTGCTATGGGGCCCCCAAAGTTTTACTTAGGCCCCTGCCTGGGACTCTGGATGTCACATTGTGCTCACTAGAACTGGTTCCTACCAGTTCTAAAAGCCCTGTCAGTAATAGATGGTTGCTCATTCTACCACCCAGTGGCATCACAAGGGGGTGCAGGGGGTGCGGGCCGCACTCGGGTGTTACCTTCCGAGGGGTGAAACCAAAGTGCCGGCTCTTGCTCAGTGACAGGAGCCAGGTACTGTACTATAATATAACGTGCTGCAACCCGGCTCCTGTCACAGTGCAAAAGCCAGCACTGCAGCTGCACCAGTCTCCGGGTTCAGTCCACATCCCCTGGACCACCGATGTGACGAAAACGGGGGTCGGGTGCTTAGCCATGCCCTTACTGCAAAGCCACACCCATTACCGCGAAGCCATGCCCAATTTTTGCCCGAGGCCGCACCGGGTGTTATTAAGTGATGCCTCTGCTACCACCACTGGGAATTGCTGTGCCTTTTTTCATGTGAATTTATTGTGTATATATGTGTTATTTGTCATTAAAAGGAATTACACTATATACCTCTCTCTATCTTCCCATTTCATTATGCTTGCAATTACTTGAAATCATACTTCTTACAGGAGAGGAGGAAAGAGTTGATTCAAACATAAGATTGATGTGTATCTGGTGGAACTTCTTCTCCGATGCTTAACAGTATGACGGGGGAGAGAGCAGGATTTGCACCTGTAACTTTAGACATAAAGGGCGGGATGTACTAAAGCAAAAATGCGGTAAAACCCCCGAAAACGGGGGTTTTACCGCATTTTCATATTTACTAACACCCTACCGCCGCGTTTTCGGCGTCCAGGGTATCGCCATCTCTGGATGGCGATACCCTATAGAAGCCTATGGGCTTCTTTTCGCCGACCGCCGCAACCCGCCGACACCATCGACACCGCTGCAGACGCCTCCCCCCCTCCCCCCCAGCTTACCTTCCTCCATGAGGCCCCGGACCCAGAAGGTAATCTCCTCCTCCCCCTAGCAACGCAGCCGGACGTCCTTCCGGCTGCAGGGGGGAGGAGGAGGCGCCGGGGGCAGCCTGCTGCTGCTTCCCGGCATCTAGCCTGTGTGGGGACCCCATGGAGGTGACGGAGACCCCCCGCAGACCACCTAACAGGTATCGCGGGGGGCCTCCGTCACCGCATCGCGATGTTGATCGCATATGTTAGTACATACGCGATCAACATCGCTGCGGTAACCGGCGAGGTGCGGCGATGTATGTTAATACATCCCGCCCAAAGAAACGTGACTATAACATTTTACTATTTTTATTCTATACAAGCACCGGTGGGAAAAATAATCTAACTTTTGCATAGATGTAAAAATATCCAGTGTCGGACTTGGGTATGAAGGGCCCACCGGGGGAATGCAGTGATAGGGGCCCATACTTAGGGGTGTGGCCAGCCTGCAAAGGGTGTGTGGCCAGCCTCCACAGAGGCTTGAAATGCACAATAGTCTTGTGCAGTGTAATGCAACATATCTACCATGTATAATACAAGTGCACACAGAGCCGGCCATAGGCATAGGCAAACTAGGCAAATGCTAGAGATGAGCGGGTTCGGTTTCTCTGAATCCGAACCCGCCAGAACTTCATGTTTTTTTTCACGGGTCCGAGCGACTCGGATCTTCCCGCCTTGCTCGGTTAACCCGAGCGCGCCCGAACGTCATCATGACGCTGTCGGATTCTCGCGAGGCTCGGATTCTATCGCGAGACTCGGATTCTATATAAGGAGCCGCGCGTCGCCGCCATTTTCACACGTGCATTGAGATTGATAGGGAGAGGACGTGGCTGGCGTCCTCTCCGTTTAGAATTAGAATAGATTAGAGAGACACTTGATTTACTAATTTTGGGGAGCATTAGGAGTAGAGATGAGCGGGTTCGGTTTCTCTGAAACCGAACCCGCACGAACTTCATGTTTTTTTCACGGGTCCGAGCAGACTCGGATCCTCCCGCCTTGCTCGGTTAACCCGAGCGCGCCCGAACGTCATCATGACGCTGTCGGATTCTCGCGAGACTCGGATTCTATATAAGGAGCCGCGCGTCGCCGCCATTTTCACACGTGCATTGAGATTGATAGGGAGAGGACGTGGCTGGCGTCCTCTCCATTAGAAATTAGATTAGAAGAGAGAGAGAGATTGTGCAGAGTCAGACAGAGTTTACCACAGTGACCAGTGCAGTTGTTGTTAGTTAACTTTTATTTATTTTAATATAATATATCCGTTCTCTGCTATATCCGTTCTCTGCCTGAAAAAAAACGATACACAGCAGCAGCCAGTCACACAGTGTGACTCAGTCTGTGTGCACTCAGCTCAGCCCAGTGTGCTGCACATCAATGTATAAAAGGCAAAGCTTATAATAATTGTGGGGGAGACTGGGGAGCACTGCAGGTTGTTATAGCAGGAGCCCCCAGGAGTACATAATATTATATTAATTTAAAATTAAACAGTGCACACTTTTGCTGCAGGAGTGCCACTGCCAGTGTGACTAGTGGTGACCAGTGCCTGACCACCAGTATAGTAGTATATTGTTGTATGTATTGTATACTATCTCTTTATCAACCAGTCTATATTAGCAGCAGACACAGTACAGTGCGGTAGTTCACGGCTGTGGCTACCTCTGTGTCGGCAGTCGGAACTCGGCAGGCAGTCCGTCCATCCATAATTGTATTACAATATATACCACCTAACCGTGGTATTTTTTTTTCTTTCTTTATACCGTCGTCATAGTGTCATACTAGTTGTTACGAGTATACTACTATCTCTTTATCAACCAGTGTACAGTGCGGTAGTTCACGGCTGTGGCTACCTCTGTGTCGGCAGTCGGCAGGCAGTCCGTCCATCCATAATTGTATTATTATTATAATATATACCACCTAACCGTGGGTTTTTTTTCATTCTTTATACCGTCATAGTGTCATACTAGTTGTTACGAGTATACTACTATCTCTTTATCAACCAGTGTACAGTGCGGTAGTTCACGGCTGTGGCTACCTCTGTGTCGGCAGTCGGCAGGCAGTCCGTCCATCCATAATTGTATTATTATTATAATATATACCACCTAACTGTGGTATTTTTTTTTCTTTCTTTATACCGTCGTCATAGTGTCATACTAGTTGTTACGAGTATACTACTATCTCTTTATCAACCAGTGTACAGTGCGGTAGTTCACGGCTGTGGCTACCTCTGTGTCGGCAGTCGGCAGGCAGTCCGTCCATCCATAATTGTATTATTATTATAATATATACCACCTAACCGTGGTTTTTTTTTCATTCTTTATACCGTCGTCATAGTGTCATACTAGTTGTTACGAGTATACTACTATCTCTTTATCAACCAGTGTACAGTGCGGTAGTTCACGGCTGTGGCTACCTCTGTGTCGGAACTCGGCAGGCAGTCCGTCCATCCATAATTGTATTATTATTATAATATATACCACCTAACCGTGGTTTTTTTTTCATTCTTTATACCGTCGTCATAGTGTCATACTAGTTGTTACGAGTATACTACTATCTCTTTATCAACCAGTGTACAGTGCGGTAGTTCACGGCTGTGGCTACCTCTGTGTCGGCAGTCGGCAGGCAGTCCGTCCATCCATAATTGTATTATTATTATAATATATACCACCTAACCGTGGTTTTTTTTTCATTCTTTATACCGTCGTCATAGTGTCATACTAGTTGTTACGAGTATACTACTATCTCTTTATCAACCAGTGTACAGTGCGGTAGTTCACGGCTGTGGCTACCTCTGTGTCGGCAGTCGGCAGGCAGTCCGTCCATCCATAATTGTATTATTATTATAATATATACCACCTAACCGTGGTTTTTTTTTCATTCTTTATACCGTCGTCATAGTGTCATACTAGTTGTTACGAGTATACTACTATCTCTTTATCAACCAGTGTACAGTGCGGTAGTTCACGGCTGTGGCTACCTCTGTGTCGGAACTCGGCAGGCAGTCCGTCCATCCATAATTGTATTATTATTATAATATATACCACCTAACCGTGGTTTTTTTTTCATTCTTTATACCGTCGTCATAGTGTCATACTAGTTGTTACGAGTATACTACTATCTCTTTATCAACCAGTGTACAGTGCGGTAGTTCACGGCTGTGGCTACCTCTGTGTCGGCAGTCGGCAGGCAGTCCGTCCATCCATAATTGTATTATTATTATAATATATACCACCTAACCGTGGTTTTTTTTTCATTCTTTATACCGTCGTCATAGTGTCATACTAGTTGTTACGAGTATACTACTATCTCTTTATCAACCAGTGTACAGTGCGGTAGTTCACGGCTGTGGCTACCTCTGTGTCGGAACTCGGCAGGCAGTCCGTCCATCCATAATTGTATTATATACCACCTAACCGTGGTTTTTTTATACCACCTAACCGTGGCAGTCCGTCCATAATTGTATACTAGTATCCAATCCATCCATCTCCATTGTTTACCTGAGGTGCCTTTTAGTTCTGCCTATAAAATATGGAGAACAAAAAAGTTGAGGTTCCAAAATTAGGGAAAGATCAAGATCCACTTCCACCTCGTGCTGAAGCTGCTGCCACTAGTCATGGCCGAGACGATGAAATGCCAGCAACGTCGTCTGCCAAGGCCGATGCCCAATGTCATAGTACAGAGCATGTCAAATCCAAAACACCAAATATCAGAAAAAAAAGGACTCCAAAACCTAAAATAAAATTGTCGGAGGAGAAGCGTAAACTTGCCAATATGCCATTTACCACACGGAGTGGCAAGGAACGGCTGAGGCCCTGGCCTATGTTCATGGCTAGTGGTTCAGCTTCACATGAGGATGGAAGCACTCAGCCTCTCGCTAGAAAAATGAAAAGACTCAAGCTGGCAAAAGCAGCACAGCAAAGAACTGTGCATTCTTCGAAATCCCAAATCCGAATTCCGAGCCCACCCGCTGGCGGTGATGCAGGGCAGTCTGGAGCGACTGCTGATGCTGACATCTGGTCCGGACTGAAGGACCTGACAACCATTACGGACATGTCGTCTACTGTCACTGCATATGATTCTCTCACCATTGATAGAATGGTGGAGGATTATATGAGTGACCGCATCCAAGTAGGCACGTCACACAGTCCGTACTTATACTGGCAGGAAAAAGAGGCAATTTGGAGGCCCTTGCACAAACTGGCTTTATTCTACCTAAGTTGCCCTCCCACAAGTGTGTACTCCGAAAGAGTGTTTAGTGCCGCCGCTCACCTTGTCAGCAATCGGCGTACGAGGTTACATCCAGAAAATGTGGAGAAGATGATGTTCATTAAAATGAATTATAATCAATTCCTCCGCGGAGACATTGACCAGCAGCAATTGCCTCCACAAAGTACACAGGGAGCTGACATGGTGGATTCCAGTGGGGACGAATTGATAATCTGTGAGGAGGGGGATGTACACGGTGATATATCGGAGGATGATGATGAGGTGGACATCTTGCCTCTGTAGAGCCAGTTTGTGCAAGGAGAGATTAATTGCTTCTTTTTTGGTGGGGGTCCAAACCAACCCGTCATTTCAGTCACAGTCGTGTGGCAGACCCTGTCACTGAAATGATGGGTTGGTTAAAGTGTGCATGTCCTGTTTTGTTTATACAACATAAGGGTGGGTGGGAAGGGCCCAAGGACAATTCCATCTTGCACCTCTTTTTTCTTTTATTTTTCTTTGCGTCATGTGCTGTTTGGGGAGGGTTTTTTGGAAGGGACATCCTGCGTGACACTGCAGTGCCACTCCTAGATGGGCCCGGTGTTTGTGTCGGCCACTAGGGTCGCTTATCTTTCTCACACAGTCAGCTACCTCATTGCGCCTCTTTTTTTCTTTGCGTCATGTGCTGTTTGGGGAGGGTTTTTTGGAAGGGACATCCTGCGTGACACTGCAGTGCCACTCCTAGATGGGCCCGGTGTTTGTGTCGGCCACTAGGGTCGCTTATCTTTCTCACACAGTCAGCTACCTCATTGCGCCTCTTTTTTTCTTTGCGTCATGTGCTGTTTGGGGAGGGTTTTTTGGAAGGGACATCCTGCGTGACACTGCAGTGCCACTCCTAGATGGGCCCGGTGTTTGTGTCGGCCACTAGGGTCGCTTATCTTTCTCACACAGTCAGCTACCTCATTGCGCCTCTTTTTTTCTTTGCGTCATGTGCTGTTTGGGGAGGGTTTTTTGGAAGGGACATCCTGCGTGACACTGCAGTGCCACTCCTAGATGGGCCAGGTGTTTGTGTCGGCCACTAGGGTCGCTAATCTTACTCACACAGCTACCTCATTGCGCCTCTTTTTTTCTTTGCGTCATGTGCTGTTTGGGGAGGGTTTTTTGGAAGGGACATCCTGCGTGACACTGCAGTGCCACTCCTAGATGGGCCCGGTGTTTGTGTCGGCCACTAGGGTCGCTTATCTTTCTCACACAGTCAGCTACCTCATTGCGCCTCTTTTTTTCTTTGCGTCATGTGCTGTTTGGGGAGGGTTTTTTGGAAGGGACATCCTGCGTGACACTGCAGTGCCACTCCTAGATGGGCCCGGTGTTTGTGTCGGCCACTAGGGTCGCTAATCTTACTCACACAGCTACCTCATTGCGCCTCTTTTTTTCTTTGCGTCATGTGCTGTTTGGGGAGGGTTTTTTGGAAGGGACATCCTGCGTGACACTGCAGTGCCACTCCTAGATGGGCCCGGTGTTTGTGTCGGCCACTAGGGTCGCTGAGCTTAGTCATCCAGCGACCTCGGTGCAAATTTTAGGACTAAAAATAATATTGTGAGGTGTAAGGTGTTCAGAATAGACTGAAAATGAGTGTTAATTATGGTTATTGAGGTTAATAATACTATGGGATCAAAATGACCCCCAAATTCAATGTTTTAAGATGTTTTTTAGGGTTTTTTGAAAAAACCACCCGAATCCAAAACACACCCGAATCCGACAAAAAAAATTCGGTGAGGTTTTGCCAAAACGCGGTCGAACCCAAAACACGGCCGCGGAACCGAACCCAAAACCAAAACACAAAACCCGAAAAATTTCAGGCGCTCATCTCTAATTAGGAGTACTCAGTAGTGTACAGTGCAGAGTTTTGCTGATAGTGACCAGTGACCACCACTTTTATTTATAATCCGTTCTCTGCCTGAAAAAAGCGATACACAGCACACAGTGACTCAGTCACATACCATATCTGTGTGCACTGCTCAGGCTCAGGCCAGTGTGCTGCATCATCTATTATCTATATATAATATTATATATATCTGTCTGACTGCTCAGCTCACACAGCTTATAATTGTGGGGGAGACTGGGGAGCACTACTGCAGTGCCAGTTATAGGTTATAGCAGGAGCCAGGAGTACATAATATATTATATAGTGAGTGACCACCAGACACACAGTGCAGTTTATTTAATATATCCGTTCTCTGCCTGAAAAAAGCGATACACACAGTGACTCAGTCAGTCACATACCATATCTGTGTGCACTGCTCAGGCTCAGGCCAGTGTGCTGCATCATCTATATATATTATATATCTGTCTGACTGCTCAGCTCACACAGCTTATAATTGTGGGGGAGACTGGGGAGCACTACTGCAGTGCCAGTTATAGGTTATAGCAGGAGCCAGGAGTACATAATATTATATTAAAATTAAACAGTGCACACTTTTGCTGCAGGAGTGCCACTGCCAGTGTGACTAGTGACCAGTGACCTGACCACCAGTATATAATATTAGTAGTATACTATCTCTTTATCAACCAGTCTATATTAGCAGCAGACACAGTACAGTGCGGTAGTTCACGGCTGTGGCTACCTCTGTGTCGGCACTCGGCAGCCCGTCCATAATTGTATATACCACCTAACCGTGGTTTTTTTTTCTTTCTTTATACATACATACTAGTTACGAGTATACTATCTCTTTATCAACCAGTCTATATATTAGCAGCAGACACAGTACAGTGCGGTAGTTCACGGCTGTGGCTACCTCTGTGTCGGCACTCGGCAGCCCGTCCATAATTGTATATACCACCTAACCGTGGTTTTTTTTTCTTTCTTTATACATACATACTAGTTACGAGTATACTATCTCTTTATCAACCAGTCTATATATTAGCAGCAGACACAGTACAGTGCGGTAGTTCACGGCTGTGGCTACCTCTGTGTCGGCACTCGGCAGCCCGTCCATAATTGTATATACCACCTAACCGTGGTTTTTTTTTCTTTCTTTATACATACATACTAGTTACGAGTATACTATCTCTTTATCAACCAGTCTATATTAGCAGCAGACACAGTACAGTGCGGTAGTTCACGGCTGTGGCTACCTCTGTGTCGGCACTCGGCAGCCCGTCCATAATTGTATATACCACCTAACCGTGGTTTTTTTTTCTTTCTTTATACATACATACTAGTTACGAGTATACTATCTCTTTATCAACCAGTCTATATATTAGCAGCAGACACAGTACAGTGCGGTAGTTCACGGCTGTGGCTACCTCTGTGTCGGCACTCGGCAGCCCGTCCATAATTGTATATACCACCTAACCGTGGTTTTTTTTTCTTTCTTTATACATACATACTAGTTACGAGTATACTATCTCTTTATCAACCAGTCTATATATTAGCAGCAGACACAGTACAGTGCGGTAGTTCACGGCTGTGGCTACCTCTGTGTCGGCACTCGGCAGCCCGTCCATAATTGTATATACCACCTAACCGTGGTTTTTTTTCTTTCTTTATACATACATACTAGTTACGAGTATACTATCTCTTTATCAACCAGTCTATATATTAGCAGCAGACACAGTACAGTGCGGTAGTTCACGGCTGTGGCTACCTCTGTGTCGGCACTCGGCAGCCCGTCCATAATTGTATACTAGTATCCAATCCATCCATCTCCATTGTTTACCTGAGATGCCTTTTAGTTGTGCCTATTAAAATATGGAGAACAAAAATGTTGAGGTTCCAAAATTAGGGAAAGATCAAGATCCACTTCCACCTCGTGCTGAAGCTGCTGCCACTAGTCATGGCCGAGACGATGAAATGCCAGCAACGTCGTCTGCCAAGGCCGATGCCCAATGGCATAGTACAGAGCATGTCAAAACCAAAACACCAAATATCAGTAAAAAAAGGACTCCAAAACCTAAAATAAAATTGTCGGAGGAGAAGCGTAAACTTGCCAATATGCCATTTACCACACGGAGTGGCAAGGAACGGCTGAGGCCCTGGCCTATGTTCATGGCTAGTGGTTCAGCTTCACATGAGGATGGAAGCACTCAGCCTCTCGCTAGAAAACTGAAAAGACTCAAGCTGGCAAAAGCACCGCAAAGAACTGTGCGTTCTTTGAAATCCCAAATCCACAAGGAGAGTCCAATTGTGTCGGTTGCGATGCCTGACCTTCCCAACACTGGACGTGAAGAGCATGCGACTTCCACCATTTGCACGCCCCCTGCAAGTGCTGGAAGGAGCACCCGCAGTCCAGTTCCTGATAGTCAGATTGAAGATGTCTGTTGAAGTACACCAGGATGAGGAGGATATGGGTGTTGCTGGCGCTGGGGAGGAAATTGACCAGGAGGATTCTGATGGTGAGGTGGTTTGTTTAAGTCAGGCACCCGGGGAGACACCTGTTGTCCGTGGGAGGAATATGGCCGTTGACATGCCAGGTGAAAATACCAAAAAAATCAGCTCTTCGGTGTGGAGGTATTTCACCAGAAATGCGGACAACAGGTGTCAAGCCGTGTGTTCCCTTTGTCAAGCTGTAATAAGTAGGGGTAAGGACGTTAACCACCTCGGAACATCCTCCCTTATACGTCACCTGCAGCGCATTCATAATAAGTCAGTGACAAGTTCAAAAACTTTGGGTGACAGCGGAAGCAGTCCACTGACCAGTAAATCCCTTCCTCTTGTAACCAAGCTCACGCAAACCACCCCACCAACTCCCTCAGTGTCAATTTCCTCCTTCCCCAGGAATGCCAATAGTCCTGCAGGCCATGTCACTGGCAATTCTGACGAGTCCTCTCCTGCCTGGGATTCCTCCGATGCATCCTTGCGTGTAACGCCTACTGCTGCTGGCGCTGCTGTTGTTGCCGCTGGGAGTCGATGGTCATCCCAGAGGGGAAGTCGTAAGCCCACTTGTACTACTTCCAGTAAGCAATTGACTGTTCAACAGTCCTTTGCGAGGAAGATGAAATATCACAGCAGTCATCCTACTGCAAAGCGGATAACTGAGGCCTTGGCATCCTGGGTGGTGAGAAACGTGGTTCCGGTATCCATCATTACTGCAGAGCCAACTAGAGACTTGTTGGAGGTACTGTGTCCCCGGTACCAAATACCATCTAGGTTCCATTTCTCTAGGCAGGCGATACCGAAAATGTACACAGACCTCAGAAAAAGAGTCACCAGTGTCCTAAAAAATGCAGCTGTACCCAATGTCCACTTAACCACGGACATGTGGACAAGTGGAGCAGGGCAGGGTCAGGACTATATGACTGTGACAGCCCACTGGGTAGATGTATGGACTCCCGCCGCAAGAACAGCAGCGGCGGCACCAGTAGCAGCATCTCGCAAACGCCAACTCTTTCCTAGGCAGGCTACGCTTTGTATCACCGCTTTCCAGAATACGCACACAGCTGAAAACCTCTTACGGCAACTGAGGAAGATCATCGCGGAATGGCTTACCCCAATTGGACTCTCCTGTGGATTTGTGGCATCGGACAACGCCAGCAATATTGTGTGTGCATTAAATCTGGGCCAATTCCAGCACGTCCCATGTTTTGCACATACCTTGAATTTGGTGGTGCAGAATTTTTTAAAAAACGACAGGGGCGTGCAAGAGATGCTGTCGGTGGCCAGAAGAATTGCGGGACACTTTCGGCGTACAGGCACCACGTACAGAAGACTGGAGCACCACCAAAAACTACTGAACTTGCCCTGCCATCATCTGAAGCAAGAAGTGGTAACGAGGTGGAATTCAACCCTCTATATGCTTCAGAGGTTGGAGGAGCAGCAAAAGGCCATTCAAGCCTATACAATTGAGCGCGATATAGTAGGTGGAATGCACCTGTCTCAAGTGCAGTGGAGAATGATTTCAACGTTGTGCAAGGTTCTGATGCCCTTTGAACTTGCCACACGTGAAGTCAGTTCAGACACTGCCAGCCTGAGTCAGGTCATTCCCCTCATCAGGCTTTTGCAGAAGAAGCTGGAGGCATTGAAGAAGGAGCTAAAAGGGAGCGATTCCGCTAGGCATGTGGGACTTGTGGATGCAGCCCTTAATTCGCTTAACAAGGATTCACGGGTGGTCAATCTGTTGAAATCAGAGCACTACATTTTGGCCACCGTGCTCGATCCTAGATTTAAAGCCTACCTTGGATCTCTCTTTCCGGCAGACACAGGTCTGCTGGGGTTGAAAGACCTGCTGGTGACAAAATTGTCAAGTCAAGCGGAACGCGACCTGTCAACATCTCCTCCTTCACATTCTCCCGCAACTGGGGGTGCGAGGAAAAGGCTCAGAATTCCGAGCCCACCCGCTGGCGGTGATGCAGGGCAGTCTGGAGCGACTGCTGATGCTGACATCTGGTCCGGACTGAAGGACCTGACAACCATTACGGACATGTCGTCTACTGTCACTGCATATGATTCTCTCAACATTGATAGAATGGTGGAGGATTATATGAGTGACCGCATCCAAGTAGGCACGTCACACAGTCCGTACTTATACTGGCAGGAAAAAGAGGCAATTTGGAGGCCCTTGCACAAACTGGCTTTATTCTACCTAAGTTGCCCTCCCACAAGTGTGTACTCCGAAAGAGTGTTTAGTGCCGCCGCTCACCTTGTCAGCAATCGGCGTACGAGGTTACATCCAGAAAATGTGGAGAAGATGATGTTCATTAAAATGAATTATAATCAATTCCTCCGCGGAGACATTGACCAGCAGCAATTGCCTCCACAAAGTACACAGGGAGCTGAGATGGTGGATTCCAGTGGGGACGAATTGATAATCTGTGAGGAGGGGGATGTACACGGTGATATATCGGAGGGTGAAGATGAGGTGGACATCTTGCCTCTGTAGAGCCAGTTTGTGCAAGGAGAGATTAATTGCTTCTTTTTTGGGGGGGGTCCAAACCAACCCGTCATATCAGTCACAGTCGTGTGGCAGACCCTGTCACTGAAATGATGGGTTGGTTAAAGTGTGCATGTCCTGTTTTGTTTATACAACATAAGGGTGGGTGGGAGGGCCCAAGGACAATTCCATCTTGCACCTCTTTTTTCTTTTCTTTTTCTTTGCATCATGTGCTGATTGGGGAGGGTTTTTTGGAAGGGACATCCTGCGTGACACTGCAGTGCCACTCCTAGATGGGCCCGGTGTTTGTGTCGGCCACTAGGGTCGCTAATCTTACTCACACAGTCAGCTACCTCATTGCGCCTCTTTTTTTCTTTGCGTCATGTGCTGTTTGGGGAGGGTTTTTTGGAAGGGACATCCTGCGTGACACTGCAGTGCCACTCCTAGATGGGCCCGGTGTTTGTGTCGGCCACTAGGGTCGCTAATCTTACTCACACAGCTACCTCATTGCGCCTCTTTTTTTCTTTGCGTCATGTGCTGTTTGGGGAGGGTTTTTTGGAAGGGACATCCTGCGTGACACTGCAGTGCCACTCCTAGATGGGCCCGGTGTTTGTGTCGGCCACTAGGGTCGCTAATCTTACTCACACAGCTACCTCATTGCGCCTCTTTTTTTCTTTGCGTCATGTGCTGTTTGGGGAGGGTTTTTTGGAAGGGACATCTTGCGTGACACTGCAGTGCCACTCCTAGATGGGCCCGGTGTTTGTGTCGGCCACTAGGGTCGCTAATCTTACTCACACAGCTACCTCATTGCGCCTCTTTTTTTCTTTGCGTCATGTGCTGTTTGGGGAGGGTTTTTTGGAAGGGCCATCCTGCGTGACACTGCAGTGCCACTCCTAGATGGGCCCGGTGTTTGTGTCGGCCACTAGGGTCGCTAATCTTACTCACACAGCTACCTCATTGCGCCTCTTTTTTTCTTTGCGTCATGTGCTGTTTGGGGAGGGTTTTTTGGAAGGGCCATCCTGCGTGACACTGCAGTGCCACTCCTAGATGGGCCCGGTGTTTGTGTCGGCCACTAGGGTCGCTAATCTTACTCACACAGCTACCTCATTGCGCCTCTTTTTTTCTTTGCGTCATGTGCTGTTTGGGGAGGGTTTTTTGGAAGGGACATCCTGCGTGACACTGCAGTGCCACTCCTAGATGGGCCCGGTGTTTGTGTCGGCCACTAGGGTCGCTTATCTTACTCACACAGCGACCTCGGTGCAAATTTTAGGACTAAAAATAATATTGTGAGGTGTGAGGTATTCAGAATAGACTGAAAATGAGTGTAAATTATGGTTTTTGAGGTTAATAATACTTTGGGATCAAAATGACCCCCAAATTCTATGATTTAAGCTGTTTTTTAGTGTTTTTTGAAAAAAACACCCGAATCCAAAACACACCCGAATCCGACAAAAAAAATTCGGTGAGGTTTTGCCAAAACGCGTTCGAACCCAAAACACGGCCGCGGAACCGAACCCAAAACCAAAACACAAAACCCGAAAAATTTCAGGCGCTCATCTCTAGCAATTGCCTAGGGCATTTCATATGCCTAGGGGCATCATCAGCTTCTGCTGATTAAAATGATATGCAGCATGCTATATTCTGTGTGTAGCATTTCATATGCAGATATAGCCACAGTCTCACACAGTATATAGGCATGCCGCATATCAGTTTAATCAGCAGAAGCTGCTTGTGCATCCTAGCCACATAGCAATGCAAATTAGATGTATTTTCATTAACAAAAAGGTGCCCAACGTTAGCATTGATGCAGGATTTGTGAGGACACATCTGTATCCAAGCAGAGGCAGAGGTCACAGTGTTAGTGGCAGTGTGAGTGCTGTGTGCACGTGAGTGGGTTGGCTGTGCAGTAGTGTTCGGAATATGTGTAAGGATCATTATGTGTGTCATGTAAAAATGCATTAATAATGTGCAACATATGTGTAAAGGGCCACTATGTGTGTTATTATGTGTATAAGGGCATTAATAATGTGCAGCATATGGGTAGGGGGCCCTATGTGTGTCATTATGTGTATAAGGACATTAATAATGTGCGACATATGTGTAAGGGACATTATGTGTAAAAGGGCATTAATAAAGGTTGTCATAATGTGTAAGGTGCATTATGTTTATAAGGACATTAATGTGTCTCATATGTGTAAGGGGCATTACTGTGTGGAATTGTGTATAAATGCATTACTAATGTGTGGCATTATGTGTATAAGGTGCTCTACTATGTGGCGTTGCATATAGAAAGGGCACTACTGTGTCGTCTAATGTGAATAAAGAGCAATAAGGTGTGGTGTAATGCGAATAAGGAGCAATTCAGTGTGATGTAATGTAAATAAGGGGCTCTACTGTGAGGAGTAACGTTTATAAGTTAAAGTGATACAGGTTGAGTATCCCTTATCCAAAATGCTTGGGACCAGAGGTATTTTGGATATGGGATTTTTCCGTATTTTGGAATAATTGCATACCATAATGAGATATCATGGTGATGGGACCTAAATCTAAGCACAGAATGCATTTATGTTACATATACACCTTGGGGGTCATTCCGAGTTGTTCGCTCGCAAGCTGCTTTTAGCAGCTTTGCACACGCTAAGCCGCCGCCTACTGGGAGTGAATCTTAGCTTATCAAAATTGCGAACGAAAGATTCGCAATTTTGCGATAAGACATCTCTGTGCAGTTTCTGAGTAACTCGAGACTTACTCGGCATCTGCGATCAGTTCAG
The DNA here is from genome assembly GCF_028390025.1 of Pseudophryne corroboree. Classification (NCBI taxonomy): domain Eukaryota; kingdom Metazoa; phylum Chordata; class Amphibia; order Anura; family Myobatrachidae; genus Pseudophryne; species Pseudophryne corroboree. The sequence continues at coordinate 111,533,628 of NC_086447.1, forward strand.
TGCTTGTCGTTCCTGGTTTGACGTCACAAACACACCCAGCGTTCGCCCAGACACTCCTCCGTTTCTCCAGCCACTCCCGCGTTTTTCCCAGAAACGGTAGCGTTTTTTCACACACACCCATAAAACGGCCAGTTTCCGCCCAGAAACACCCACTTCCTGTCAATCACATTACGATCACCAGAACGAAGAAAAAAACGTGAGTAAAATTCCTAACTGCATAGCAAATTTACTTGGCGCAGTCGCAGTGCGGACATTGCGCATGCGCACTAAGCGGAAAATCGCTGCAATGCGAAGAAATTTACCGAGCGAACAACTCGGAATGACCCCCCTTATACACACAGCCTAAAGGTCATTTTAGCCAATATTTTTTGTAACTTTGTGTATTAAACAAAGTGTGTCTACATTCACACAATTCATTTAGGTTTCATATACACCTTATACACACAGCCTAAAGGTCATTTAATACAATATTTTTAATAACTTTGTGTATTAAACAAAGTTTGTGTACACTGAGCCATCAAAAAACAAAGTTTTCACTATCTCAATCTCAGTCAAAAAAGTCCGTATTTCGGAATATTCCGTATTTCGACAAATATTCCGTATTTCGGAATATTTGGATAAGGGATACTCAACCTGTACTACTGTGGGATGTAATATGAATTATGGACACTATCGCAAGATAAAATGTGAATAAAGTTGCAGTACTGTGTGGCGTAATTGGAATTGGGGTTACTATTGTGTGGTCTTGCCCCTTCCCAGCAAGAAGATGCCCCTTTTTGGGCTGTGCATCAAATGTGCGAATTGTTCCTATTTAAAATATAGGGGGTACAAGGACTGCTATGGGTGAGGGGTGATGGTGCTGGGAAAGAGGTGCAAGGTCAGAGGCAGAACCAGCGGTGGTGCTGGGGGGCACCACCCAAAATTCTTCGTTCGGACGTGAGTAAATCTACTAAGTTTTGTGCTAAAATACTTAGCGCATGCGCACTGCGTACCATGCGCATTTTTGCCTTAATCTCTCTGCTGTGAAAATCGTCAACGAGCAAACAACTCGGAATGACCCCCTCGATTGGGATAATAAGGAAACTTGCCGATGTGAACCTGGGGTCTAATTCAGATCTGATCGCAGCAGCAAATTTGTTAGCAGAGCAAATCCATGTGCACTGCAGGGGGGCAGATGTAACATGTGCAGAGAGAGTTAGATTTGGGTGTGGTGTGTTCAAAATGAAATCTAAATTGCAGTGTAAAAATAAAGCAGCCAGTATTTACCCTGCACAGAAACAAAATAACCCACCCAAATCTAACTCTCTCTGCACATGTTATATCTGCCCCCCTGCGGTGCACAGGAGGCCTAATTCAGACCTGATCGCTAGTAAGTGATTTTTGCACTGCTGCGATCAGATAGTCGCCGCCTACAGGGGGAGTGTATTTTAGCTGTGCAAGTGTGTGAACGCATGTGTAGCAGAGCTGCACAAACTGATTCTGTGTAGTTTCTGCGCAGCCCAGGACTTACTCAGTCGCTGCGATCACAGAATTGATTTCAGAAACCCTCCCTGTTAACGTATGGACACGTCTGCGTTTTTCCAGACACTCCCTGAAAACAGTCAGTTGACACCCACAAACACCCTCTTACTGTCAATCTCCTTGCGATCGCCCGTGCGAACGGATCCGTCGCACAAACCCATCACTGAGCGGCGATCTGCTTTGTACCCGTGTGACGCGCCTGCGCATTGCGGTGCATACACATATGCAGTTTGGACCTGATCGTCGCTGTGTGAAAACGCAGCCTAGCGATCAGGTCTGAATTACCCCCCATGGTTTTGCCCATTAGCTAACAAATTTGCTGCTGCAATCAGAATTAGGCCCTTGGACCTTTGAACTGAACCTTTTAAGTTCTTCTCATCCTTAGCGGTTAACGCGTTAAAGAAACATCGTGTTCTCCAAGTGCTTATCTTTCTCCCGCACTCACACAGTAAGAGAACTTTCCTGCACTCATTTTGTGATTTATGTTTGTTCCACCATATAAGGATTTCCAGCAATTTAAATGTCTCTTTGGCCAATAATGGCTGATGCACCCTGCAGCTACACTGATCATTTACACAGAGATTGTGCACAATGGGGATATGCCGCAGGAAGCTTGATGGAGAGGGTCATGTTTTGCAGGAGTGTGGGTAAAAATTATGATACAGTTTGTTGCCCTAATGTAGTACTAGTATATAGATTATAGCCAAACTGATGTAATCTTTCTTATTCTGTATATTGAATATTTAGTCATGCTTCCTCTATGCTTGCTTAACAATTCAGGGAACTGTAGGGGGTCATTTTGAGTTGGACACAAGCTCATTTCTAACAATGGTTTCTAACAATACTATTTTTATATCTTGTCTATCGGCCCAATTCAGACCTGATTGCTGTTGTGCGAATTCGCAAAGTGGACGATTATTGATCGACTGTGCATGCGTACGGATCATAGGGGGTGATTCCGAGTTGTTCGCTCGCTAGCTGCTTTTAGCAGCATTGCACACGCTAGGCCGCCGCCCTCTGGGAGTGTATCTTAGCTTAGCAGAATAGCGAACGAAAGATTAGCAGAATTGCGATTAAATAATTATTAGCAGTTTCTGAGTAGCTCCAGACCTACTCCTACACTGCGATCAGCTCAGCCCGTTTCGTTCCTGGTTTGACATCACAAACACGCCCTGCGTTCGGCCAGCCACTCCCCCGTTTCTCCAGACACTCCCGCGTTTTATCCTGGCACACCTGCGTTTTTCCGCACACTCCCAGAAAACGGCCAGTTTCCGCCCAGAAACACCCACTTCCTGTCAATCACACTACGATCACTTCAACGATGAAAATTCTTCGTTCGGACGTGAGTAAATCTACTAAGTTTTGTGCTAAAATACTTAGCGCATGCGCACTGCGTACCATGCACATGCGCATTTTTGCCTTAATCGCTCCGTTGCGAAAATTGGCAACGAGCGAACAACTTGGAATGACCCCCATAGTGCGCATGTCAGAGGCCAAAACATTCAGAAACTTTTTTAATCGCTAGGCGTACGCAAGTTAATTGACCGGAAGCCGGCGTTTTTGTGGGTGGTAACTGCCCATTTTCTGGGAGTGTCAGGAAAAACGCAGTGTTTTCAGGGAGGGTGTGTGACGTTAGCTCCGGCCCCGATCAGCCTTATTCTATGGCACTGTATGAGTAGGTTCTGGGCTGCGCACAGACAGCACACGCTGGAAAGAACATTAGATGGTGAGTGAGTTGTAAACGGATTTGCAGCTGACCGGCGATCGCAGAGATTTTTCGCACAGCATACACAGACTGGCACGGGGCAGGTATTCACTCTGTCTGGGCGGCGACTATGTGATCGCAAACCTCTGCAAATTCGCAGAGGAGCCATCAGGTCTGAATCAGGCCCAATATCATTATTTTTGCAATGTTTATTGTTATTCTTGTCTGTTATCACTGATCTTGTCCTACCTCTATTGCTATTGCTGTTTTCTATGATATTATTATTATCCTTTATTTATATGGCGCCACAAGGGTTCCGCAGCGCCCAATTACAGAGTATTTAAACAAATAATCAAGCAGGAAAACAGCAACTTACAGTTGAAGACAATATAGGACAATACAGGGTAAATAAACATAGCTACATCAGCAGATGACACTGGAATAAGTATCAGGTGGCAGAAGACTGCTGGATTTGGTGCAGTTGAATATTATTAAAGTAAGAAAAGAATAAGCATATGAGGGAAGAGGGCCCTACTCGTGAGAGCTTACAATCTAAAGGGGAGGGGTAGATAGACAGGGGTGAGACAGATGGGGTACATAGCGTGGAACAGAGGGTTAGGAAGAGATTTGGCTGGGTTTGGTGAAGAAGTGGGTCTTGAGAGCCAGTTTGAAGTTTTGTAGAGAGGTGGAGAGTCTGAGGGGGAGAGGTAGGGAATTCCAGAGAAGTGGTGCAGCACGTGAAAAATCTTGGAGGTAGGAGTGGGAGGAAGTTATCCGTAGGCAGGAGAGTCGGCGTGCATTAGCAGAGCGAAGAGGACGGGTGGGAGTGTAAAGGGAGATAAGGTCAGAGATGTAGATGGGAGAGGAGTGGGTGAGGGCTTTGTAAAGCGAGTGTGAGAAGCTTAAAATGGATTCTGAAAGGGAAGGGGAGCCAGTGAAGGTCTAGTAAGAGAGGAGAGGTGGACGTAGTGCGTATCAAATGTCTGCATCCTTTATAAGTCCATATTCTTAAGATATTTGCTGCTGATATTTATTGCATTATTGACAGCTGGAAATTGCCACCCTTCCATACACTGAGGGTCAATAACATACAGTAACGTGATGGTTCTGGCAGCACATCCTGTGAGTTTTCTGCTTGTTGCGTAGTAAAGTTGTCAGGTGTTGGGGCAGAGGTTTCCTGAACTGATCTCTGTGGAAGGAAATCCCCTCCTCTACCATGTGACGTTCTCTTACACGTGGAATAGATGGAACATGGAAGTGTAAACTGAGTACAGTAAGGCCGTCCCTGCATAAGTGCGATCTAACTAAAGGTGGACGCATCTGCAGGTTTGGCTGTCAGAAGTATCTCTAGCAGTTGCTTCACCACTGGAGAATAGATCCGTGATGATGATGTCACACTATTGCAATGGCAACAAACAGAATAAAATAAAAACTCACCCACCTGACTTGTCAGTAATAGCCAGAGAGTCCTTATTCATCCAAGAAAGCTGCTCTGATCGTTCTACAGCAGCTACTTCACATTTACCAGCATTTGATGTTTGTTGACCGGCATCTCCAGGGACGGACTGGGGCTATAATGGAGCCCTGCCATTGATGTGAGTGTGGGCCTACTTGTGAAAAGGAGGCGTGGTTATAGCTCATAAGGGCGTGGCATCACGACATGCCTCCGTGTCTATGTATGCTGGATGGCGGAGTTACTCGGCCAGCCCCCATCTGCATGTGCCGGGAAGCAGAACAGAGTGCCAGGAGGCTGTGCTGCTTGGCCAGCCCATCTCTCTGTGTGGCTGGACCGGCCTATCAATCCCTCAGCCATTCTGGCATTTGCCAGAAGTTCCAGATGGGCAGTCCGGCCTTGGGCATCTCTAATATGCTGACGCATCACAATGTGCTTCAAACACAATGTATCTTCATGCAGATACACGTAATACACTATTCTGAGTTGCATATATCTTAAGAAATTGGTATGCCAGTGAGTACTTAGCCTAGTTAAAACGAGAGGAGGGGGCATGTGCAGTGTCGGACTGGGGCATGAAGGACCCGCCAGGGGAATGCAGTAGTACGGCCCATGTGTAGGGGTGTGGCCGGTCTCCACAGAGGTTTGGAAAATCACTAGGTAGTGCATGGTCTGTGCGCCTTTATATTAGAGATGAGCGGGTTCGGTTTCTTTGAATCCGAACCCGCACGAACTTCACTTTTTTTTTCACGGGTCCGAGCGACTCGGATCTTCCCGCCTTGCTCGGTTAACCCGAGCGCGCCCGAACGTCATCATGACGCTGTCGGATTCTCGCGAGACTCGGATTCTATATAAGGAGCCGCGCGTCGCCGCCATTTTCACACGTGCATTGAGATTGATAGGGAGAGGACGTGGCTGGCGTCCTCTCCATTAGAATAGATTAGAAGAGAGAGAGAGAGAGAGAGATTGTGCAGACAGAGTTTACCACAGTGACCAGTGCAGTTGTTGTTAAGTTAACTTTTATTTAATATATCCGTTCTCTGCTATATCCGTTCTCTGCCTGAAAAAAACGATACACAGCAGTCACACAGTGTGACTCAGTCTGTGTGCACTCAGCTCAGCCCAGTGTGCTGCACATCAATGTATAAAAGCTTATAATAATTGTGGGGGAGACTGGGGAGCACTGCAGGTTGTTATAGCAGGAGCCAGGAGTACATAATATTATATTAATTTAAAATTAAACAGTGCACACTTTTGCTGCAGGAGTGCCACTGCCAGTGTGACTAGTGGTGACCAGTGCCTGACCACCAGTATAGTAGTATATTGTTGTATACTATCTCTTTATCAACCAGTCTATATTAGCAGCAGACACAGTACAGTGCGGTAGTTCACGGCTGTGGCTACCTCTGTGTCGGCAGTCGGCACTCGGCAGGCAGTCCGTCCATCCATAATTGTATAATTATATACCACCTAACCGTGGTATTTTTTTTTCTTTCTTTATACCGTCGTCATAGTCATACTAGTTGTTACGAGTATACTACTATCTCTTTATCAACCAGTGTACAGTGCGGTAGTTCACGGCTGTGGCTACCTCTGTGTCGGAACTCGGCAGGCAGTCCGTCCATCCATAATTGTATTATTATAATATATACCACCTAACCGTGGTTTTTTTTTCATTCTTTATACCGTCATAGTCAGTCATACTAGTTGTTACGAGTATACTACTATCTCTTTATCAACCAGTGTACAGTGCGGTAGTTCACGGCTGTGGCTACCTCTGTGTCGGCAGTCGGCAGGCAGTCCGTCCATCCATAATTGTATTATAATATATACCACCTAACCGTGGTTTTTTTTTCATTCTTTATACCGTCATAGTGTCATACTAGTTGTTACGAGTATACTACTATCTCTTTATCAACCAGTGTACAGTGCGGTAGTTCACGGCTGTGGCTACCTCTGTGTCGGCACTCGGCAGCCCGTCCATAATTGTATATACCAGTGACCTAACCGTGGTTTTTTTTTCTTTCTTTATACATACATACTAGTTACGAGTATACTATCTCTTTATCAACCAGTCTATATATTAGCAGCAGACACAGTACAGTGCGGTAGTTCACGGCTGTGGCTACCTCTGTGTCGGCACTCGGCAGCCCGTCCATAATTGTATATACCACCTAACCGTGGTTTTTTTTTCTTTCTTTATACATACATACTGCAGTGCCACTCCTAGATGGGCCCGGTGTTTGTGTCGGCCACTAGGGTCGCTAATCTTACTCACACAGTCAGCTACCTCATTGCGCCTCTTTTTTTCTTTGCGTCATGTGCTGTTTGGGGAGGGTTTTTTGGAAGGGCCATCCTGCGTGACACTGCAGTGCCACTCCTAGATGGGCCCGGTGTTTGTGTCGGCCACTAGGGTCGCTAATCTTACTCACACAGCTACCTCATTGCGCCTCTTTTTTTCTTTGCGTCATGTGCTGTTTGGGGAGGGTTTTTTGGAAGGGACATCCTGCGTGACACTGCAGTGCCACTCCTAGATGGGCCCGGTGTTTGTGTCGGCCACTAGGGTCGCTTATCTTACTCACACAGCGACCTCGGTGCAAATTTTAGGACTAAAAATAATATTGTGAGGTGTGAGGTATTCAGAATAGACTGAAAATGAGTGTAAATTATGGTTTTTGAGGTTAATAATACTTTGGGATCAAAATGACCCCCAAATTCTATGATTTAAGCTGTTTTTTAGTGTTTTTGGAAAAAAACACCCGAATCCAAAACACACCCGAATCCGACAAAAATAATTCGGTGAGGTTTTGCCAAAACGCGTTCGAACCCAAAACACGGCCGCGGAACCGAACCCAAAACCAAAACACAAAACCCGAAAAATTTCAGGCGCTCATCTCTACTTTATATACATATATTCAATGTATGATAATTTAACAGATTAATGCACTGTAGAAAATACACCATAGTCCTGTGCAGTATAAAGACAAGTAACATATGTATTATGTGTAATTAAAGTGTACAGCCTAGAACCTGATGCTTAGAGGAGTAGATGCCCCCCCCCCCTGGCAGTGGGGCCCACTGGGGGTTTCACCTGTACCCCTGTGGGCCAGTCCAACTCCGTGCAGAGGTGTCACTTACTATAAGTGCACCCGGTGCGGCGCCGGAGAAAAGGGGTGGGGCTTCATCGAAAAGGGGCAGGAGTTTGCAAGGGCCTTCATGTCCCGGCCCCCATTTTTACATCACTCCGGGGGTTCGGGAGGTGGGACTGCCCCCATGGGAGTGCCGTGACTGCAGTGACAGCTCCTACACAGTCCTGTCACTGAGGAGGCGCCAGCATTTTGGTGTCACCTCTCGCCGTGTGACACCCGGGGGCGGCCCGCACCCTCACGCACCCCCCTTGTGACGCCACTGCATCTCTGATGTTTTAGTGAGTCGCCTTAGTCTCTCCTGGAGCAGTTGCGAGTAGAGTCTAGCAATGTGCTAGATATATGGGGTGTCCATGTGCATCATCGCTTGGAGAGTGATAAAATGGAGAAAGTAAAGGTACCAGCCAACTAGCTCCTAACCAGAGGCGTAACTAGCATGGGGCGAGCAGGGCACATGCCCTGGGTGCTGTGGCAGCTCCATCAGAAGGGGGAGCCACCGGCACCTGCACGGACTGCTTGCCCCATGCTGCCTGCCGCTGCTACTCGTGCCGCCAGCACCGCTACTCCTCCAGACGTGGGAGGGCCCAGGACCTGCCATTTGCCTCCCACCTGCCGCTGTGAGCACCAGTGTGCACAGAGAACGAGGGCCCCCACCACGGACCTGCCGCCTGCCTCCCACCCGCTGCCGTGAGAAGGAGGGCCCCGGACCTGCCACCCGCCGTATGCCTGTGCGTGTCCAGCAATGGAGGGGTGAGCAGGTGTGTGTGTATGTGTGTATGTTGTTGGAGGGGTAAGCAGGGGTGTATGTGTATGTGTCCAGCAATGGAGGGGTGAGCAGGGGTGTGTGTGTGTGTGTATATATGTATGTTGTTGGAGGGGTAAGCAGGGGTGTGTATGTGTCCAGCAATGTATGCGTGTGTTTCTGTGTGTGTGTGTGTGCGTGTGTATATATATATATATATATATATATATATATATGTATACAGCAACTCCTAACAAGCAGCGGCACTCAGGGAAAAACTCATGGGTATTCCAAACAAGTGGTGTTTATTCCATGATGATACAAAAAAAGAACATCCAACGTTTCGGGGTGCTAACACCCCTTTGTCAAGGTGAACAAAGGGGTGTTAGCACCCCGAAACGTTGGATGTTCTTTTTTGTATCATCATGGAATAAACACCACTTGTTTGGAATACCCATGAGTTTTTCCCTGAGTGCCGCTGCTTGCTAGGAGTTGCTGTATGTATCACAGGTTCCAGAGGGCACCGGGGCTCCATTCACTGTGAGGGGCGAGTGCCAATCCGTTGTTGTATGTATGTATATATATATATATATATATATATATATAGTCAAAGTAGCGGCACTTTTCCACAGACACGGAAGTATATATATTTTTTTAATTAGCAGCCTACGTAGGAAGGAGCCCTGGAGGACTCGCCGAAGACCGGAGGAGGAGCAGAGACATGCGCACCAGCTGAAGAGACGCGAGGGAGTGAGCCACAGGACCAGGAGAGGACCAACACCAGGGAGGAGCTGCCTGTCAGCAGAGCGACCAGAGCCATCCGCGCTGAGTGGAGAAGACGCTGCAGAAGAGGAGGAGTCCAGCCAGCCGCAGACCGGGGAAGGACGTCCAACCTTCAGTGGACCGAGACCCTGCAGCAAGGGAGAAGACTGACCAGTGACGGGAGCACTGGCATCGCGGAGGACACCCACTTACCGGAGCAAGGACCCGCAGAAGACCCTGGCAGGCTTAAAGAAGACGGCGCGGAACAGCGGGGAGGACGGCGCACATCAGGATCCTGCAGCAGAAGAGAAGATCCCCCTTCAGAGTGCAGCAGACCACACTGAAAAGGGTGCATCCCCGGTGCGGTGCTCTGCATCCCGGGTGGCGCCGAAGACGTGGAGTGTCGGAGGTGGCAGAAGCGCCGCAGCTTGGGGTGAGAAACCGCTGCAACCCTTCAGCAGCTAAACTCTGCAATTAGTCAATTAAGGGGGTAGGCTCCCCTCACCACAGTGCCCCACAGGCCTTGTTAATTAAGGGGGTAGGATCCCCTCACTCTATAATGTAAATTTCGTCTCATACCGTGTGCTATAATGTGAATTTCGGCTCATACCGTGTGCTATAATGTGAAAGGGGCACCAGTACTAGATAGTATAAGGGGACCTACTACACTGAAGGACATGCCCCTTTTGAGTGACCACGCCCCCTTTTTCCGGCACGCGCATAATTGCAACCTTTACTTTTCATTCCCTCTTCAAATATTTCACTTCGACCACTGCACCTACATCTATACATACACAACCTGACATCTTTATATACAGTGACACAGGTGGTGTGCGCACATACTTTCCTTTTGTTTTGTTTTTTGTTTTTTTTGTGTTTTTTTTTTTGGGAGGGGGGGCGCCATTGTTGATCTTGCCCTGGGCTCCAAAAACCCTATTTACACCTCTGCTCCTAACTGACATGTCACAGGCCCTGTTTGAAAAATGACAGTTAGGAGCTGGTTGGCTGGCACTTTTTCTCTCTCCATTTTATCACTCTCCAAGCGTTGATGCATCTAGCCCCCTGCCCCCTGCCTTTTATAGATACGTTACAGAGCCTAGGTCACGACACTCGCATCTCTTCATATGTGGAATGGCTCTATGTAAATTGTACAATTGGTATTTGACTTTAATATGTAAAAAAAACTAACAAATCAGTAATGTACAAAAATAAGAATTTACTCACTGGTAATTCTATTTCTCGTAGTCCGTAGTGGATGCTGGGAACTCCGTAAGGACCATGGGGAATAGCGGGCTCCGAAGGAGGCTGGGCACTCTAGAAAGATCTTAGACTACCTGGTGTGCACTGGCTCCTCCCACTATGACCCTCCTCCAAGCCTCAGTTAGGTACTGTGCTCGGACGAGCGTACACAATAAGGAAGGATTTTGAATCCCGGGTAAGACTCATACCAGCCACACCAATCACACCGTACAACTCGTGATATGAAACACAGTTAACAGTATGAAACAATAGAGCCTCTCAACAGATGGCTCAACAATAACCCGATTTAGTTAACAATAACTATGTACAAGTATTGCAGATAAACCGCACTTGGGATGGGCGCCCAGCATCCACTACGGACTACGAGAAATAGAATTACCGGTGAGTAAATTCTTATTTTCTCTAACGTCCTAGTGGATGCTGGGAACTCCGTAAGGACCATGGGGATTATACCAAAGCTCCCAAACGGGCGGGAGAGTGCGGATGACTCTGCAGCACCGAATGAGAGAACTCCAGGTCCTCCTCAGCCAGGGTATCAAATTTGTAGAATTTTGCAAACGTGTTTGCCCCTGACCAAGTAGCTGCTCGGCAAAGTTGTAAAGCCGAGACCCCTCGGGCAGCCGCCCAAGATGAGCCCACCTTCCTTGTGGAATGGGCATTGACAGATTTTGGCTGTGGCAGGCCTGCCACAGTATGTGCAAGCTGAATTGTACTACAAATCCAACGAGCAATAGTCTGCTTAGAAGCAGGAGCACCCAGCTTGTTAGGTGCATATAGGATAAACAGCGAGTCAGATTTTCTGACTCTAGCCGTTCTGGAAACATATATTTTCAGTGCCCTGACAACGTCTAGCAACTTGGAGTCCTCCAAGTCCCTAGTAGCCGCAGGCACCACAATAGGCTGGTTCAGGTGAAACGCTGACACCACCTTTGGGAGAAACTGGGGACGAGTCCTCAATTCTGCCCTATCCATATGGAAAATCAAATAAGGGCTTTTACAAGACAAAGCCGCCAACTTTGATACTCGCCTGGCAGAAGCCAAGGCCAATAACATAACCACCTTCCACGTGAGATATTTCAGATCCACGGTTTTTAGTGGTTCAAACCAATGTGATTTTAAGAAACTCAACACCACGTTGAGATCCCAAGGTGCCACAGGAGGCACAAACGGGGGCTGACTCTGCAGCACTCCTTTTATAAATGTCTGAACTTCAGGTACTGAAGCTAGTTCTTTTTGAAAGAAAATCGACAGAGCCGAGATCTGTACCTTAATGGAACCCAATTTAAGGCCCATAGTCACTCCTGCTTGCAGGAAATGCAGAAATCGACCTAGTTGAAATTCCTCTGTTGGGGCCCTTTCGGCCTCACACCATGCAACATATTTTCGCCATATGCGGTGATAATGAGTTGTTGTAACCTCTTTCCTGGCTTTAGTAAGCGTAGGAATGACTTCCTCCGGAATGCCCTTTTCCTTCAGGATCCGGCGTTCAACCGCCATGCCGACAAACGCAGCCGCGGTAAGTCTTGGAACAGACAGGGCCCCTGCTGCCGCAGGTCCTGTCTGAGTGGCAGAGGCCATGGGTCCTCTGATATAAATTCTTGAAGTTCTGGGTACCAAGCTCTTCTTGGCCATCCACGAGTATCGTTCTTACTCCTCGCCTTCTTATTATTCTCAGTACCTTTGGTATGAGAGGCAGAGGGGAGAACACATAAACCGACTGGTACACCCACGGTGTTACCAGAGCGTCCATAGCTATCGCCTGAGGGTCCCTTGACCCGGTGCAATATCTTTTATAGCTTTTTGTTGAGGCGGGACGCCATCATGTCCACCTGTGGCCTTTCCCAATGGTGTACAATCCTATTGGAAGACTTCTGGAGGAAGTCCCCATTCTCCCGGGTGAAGGTCGTGTCTGTTGAGAAGATCTGCTTCTCAGTTGTCCACTCCGGGAATGAACACTGCTGACAGTGCTAACACATGATTTTCCGCCTATCGGAGAATCCTTGTGGCTTCTGCCATCGCCATCCTGCTTCTTGTGCCGCCCTGTTGGTTTACATGGGCGACTGCCGTGATGTTGTCTGATTGGATCAGTACCGGCTGGTTTTGAAGCAGAGGCCTTGCCGGCCTCAGGGCATTGTAAATGGCCCTCAGGTCCAGAATATTTATGTGTAGGGAAATAACCTGACTTGACCAAAGTCCCTGGAAATTTCTTCCCTGTGTGACTGCCTCCCAGCCTCAAAGGCTGGAATCCATGGTCACTAGGACCTAGTCCTGTATGCCGAACCTGCGGCCCTCTTGAAGATGGGCACTCTGCAGCCACCACAGTAGAGATACCCTGGTCCTTGGAGACAGGGTTATCAGCCTATGCATCGGAAGATGCGATCCGGACCACTTGTCCAACAGGTCCCTCTGAAAAGTTCTTGTATGGAACCTGCCTAATGGGATTGCTTCGTAGGAAGCTACCATTTTTCCCAGGACTCGCGTGCAATGATGCACCGCTACCTATTTTGGCTTCAGGAGGTCTCTGACTAGAGATGACAACTCCTTGGCTTTCTCCTCCGGGAGAAACACTATTTCTGGTTTATGTCCAGAACCATCCCCAGGAACAGTAGACGTGTCATAGGAACCAGCTGTGACTTTGGACTGTTTAGAATCCAACCATGCTGTTGTAGCACTTTCCAAAATAGTGCTACCCCGACCACCAACTGCTCCTTGGACCTCGCCCTTATAACGAGATTGTCCAAGTACGGGATAATTACAACTCCCTTTTTTCGAAGGAGTATCAACATTTCGGCCATTACCTTGATAAAACACCCTCGGTGCCATGTACAGTCCAAACGGTAGTGTCTGGACTTGGTAATGGTAATCCTGTACCACAAATCTGAGGTACTCCTGGCGAGGATGGTAAATGGGGACATGCAGGTAAGCATCCTTGATGTCCCAGGATACCATGTAATCCCCCTCGTCCAGGCTTGCAATAACCGCCCTGAGCGATTCCATCTTGAACTTGAATTTTTGTGTTCAAGGATTTTAAATATAAAATGGGTCACACCGAACCATGCGGTTTCGGTACCCCAACCCGTGTGGAATAGTAACCCCGTCCTTGTTGAAGTAGGGGCACCTTGAGTATTACCTGCTGGGAATACCGCTTATTAATTGCCTCTAGCACAGCCTCCCTGCCTGAGGGAGTTGTCAGCAAGGCATATTTTAGGAAACGGCTGGGGGGAGACATCTCGAATTCCAGCTTGTACCCCTGAAATACTACTTGAAAGAAACAGGGATCCACCTGTGAGCAAGCCCACTAATGGCACTAATTGCTGAAATTTTTGAGACGGCCCCCCACCGTACCTGGCTACACCTGTGGAGCACCCGCGTTATGGTGTGGCCTCACAGGAGGCGGGGGAAGAATCTTGATTCTGGGAACAGGCTGACTGGTGCAGCTTTTTCCCTCTACCCTTGTCTCTGTACAGAAAGGAAGCGCCATTTGACCCGCTTGCTTTTCTGAAGCCGAAAGGACTGTACCTTTGTCCGTGAGGAAACCTGAGGTAAAATTATTTCTTCCCAGCAGTTGCTGTGGATACGAGGTCCCAGAGACCATCCCCAAATAATTCCTCACCCTTATAAGGCTCTCTATGCGCTTTTTAAGTCAGCATCACCTGTCCAGTGATAGGTCTCTAATACCCTCCTGACAGAATGGACATTACATTTATTTTGGATGCCAGCCGGCAAAATATCCCTCTGTGCATCCCCCATATATAAGACGACGTCTTTAATATGTTTTTATGTTTGCCAACTAGTATCCCTGTTTGACAGGGTCACCGACCACGCTGCAGCAGCACTATCTGCAGGTCTCAGTCTAGTACCTGAGTGTGTAAATACAGACTTCAGGATAGCCTCCTGTTTTTTATCAACAGGTACCTATTAAAGTGGCCGTATCCTAAGACGGCAGTGCCACCTTTTTTGACAAAAGTGTGAGCGCCTTATCCACCCTAGGGGATATCTCCCAGCGTAACTTATCCACCTGGCGGGAAAGGGTACGCCATCAGTAACTTTTTATAAATTACCAGTTTCTTAACGGGGGAACCCACGCTTTCACACACTTCATTTATTCATCTGATGGGGGAACAAAACACTGCCTGTTTTTTCTCCCCAAACCTAAAACCCATTTTTAGAGGTGCTTGGGTTAAAGTCAGAAATGTATAACACATTTTTTATTGCCGGGATCACGTCACGGATGTTCCTAGTGGATTGTGTATATGTCTCCACCTTGTCGACACTGGAGTCAGACTCCGTGTCGACATCTGTGTCTGCCATCTGAGAGAGCGGGCGTTTTTGAGCCCCTGATGGCCTTTGAGACGCCTGGGCAGGCGCGGGCTGCGAAGCCGGCTGTCCCACAGCTGTTACGTCATCCACCCTTTTATGTAAGGAGTTGACACTGTCGGTTAATACCTTTCACCTATCCATCCACTCTGGTGTCGGCCCCACAGGGGGCGACATCACATATATCGGCCTCTGTTCTGTCACCATATAAGCCTGAGCCTCCTCATTCAACATGTCGACACAGCCGTACCGACACACCGCAGACACACAGGGAATGCTCTAAACAAGGACAGGACCCACAAAAGCCCTTTGGGGGGACAGAGTGAGAGTATGCCAGCACACACCAGAGCGCTATATAATGCAGGGACTAACTGAGTTATGTCCCCTATAGCTGCTGTTTTTATATATAATGTATACTGTGCCTAAATTTAGTGCCCCCCCTCTCTTTATTAACCCTTTGTAGACTGCAGGGGAGAGCTAGGGAGCTTCCTTCCAGCGGAGCTGTGAGGGAAAATGGCGCCAGTGTGCTGAGGAGATAGGCTCCGCCCCTTTTTCGCGGCCTATTCTCCCATTTTTTATGGAATTCTGGCAGGGGTATTTACCTCATATATAGCCCCTGGGGCCATATATTGAGGTATTTTAGCCAGCCAAGGTGTTTTTATTGCTGCCTCAGGGCGCCCCCCCAGCGCCCTGCACCCTCAGTGACCGGAGTGTGAAGCGTGTGAGAGAAGCAATGGCGCACAGCTGCAGTGCTGTGCGCTACCTTGGTGAAGACAGAGTCTTCATGCCGCCGATTTTCCGGACCATCTTCTTGCTTCTGGCTCTGTAAGGGGGACGGCGGCGCGGCTCCGGGACCGAACATCAAGGCTGGGCCTGCGGTCGATCCCTCTGGAGCTAATGGTGTCCAGTAGCCTAAGAAGCCCAATCCGGCTGCAAGCAGGCGAGTTCGCTTCTTCTCCCCTTAGTCCCTCGCTGCAGTGAGCCTGTTGCCAGCAGGTCTCACTGAAAATAAAAAAAATCTAAGACTATTACTTTCTAAGAGCTCAGGAGAGCCCCTAGTGTGCATCCAACCTCGGCCGGGCACGAAATCTAACTGAGGCTTGGAGGAGGGTCATAGTGGGAGGAGCCAGTGCACACCAGGTAGTCTAGGATCTTTCTAGAGTGCCCAGCCTCCTTCGGAGCCCGCTATTCCCCATGGTCCTTACGGAGTTCCCAGCATCCACTAGGACGTTAGAGAAAAGCATTATCAAGAACGTAACGTTAAGAGTTAATAACAATATCTGTAAATATAGTTTCTCTGAATTCAACTCAACTCTCAATCTCTGGGTAGAAGATGTATTCAGTTAACAGCTTACGTAAATCTCTGAATCTACAGTATTCTATATTTCATATTTGAAGAAATGTATACATTAGCGCAGGTAGATATGATGTCATGTCTTCTCTATTGCCAAAGTACTGTCTGTGTAAAGTGTAAGCCTTGAGGCATGTGGACCTAAATGATAAAACTTTGACTTTTCTTTTGAAGTACAGGGACACTTGTGACCATATATGCACACGTAATAGTGTTTTGCAGCTTTCTTTAGGATGAAACACTTATCATGTAGCTCTGCTCTAAATCAAATTGGAATGCAGACATTTTTTAAGAGCCATACTTATATCCCTTGCAATTGCATGTAAACCATCCCAGAAGTAGTCTACTAGCAAATATGGTAGATGCATATTTAATTGAGGGCAAAATTAGGATGATGGTTTTACTAAAATAAATACAAGCAATATAGTATTTCAAACTTCACACTTATTGTCAATTATCTATTCTTATAATAATGTAATGGTTGTGTCTGTACATAGAATTTTTTTTGGGGAGGAATGAATAAAACTCATTGGCCCCCCACTCCCTCCTCCTGCGCTGTATCACACAGCCTCCACCTGCGCTGCATCACACTCCCTCCCCCTGCGCTGTATCACACTCCTTCCCCCTGCACTGTATCACACTCCCTCTCTCTGCACTGTATCACACTCACTACCCCTGCGCTGTATCACACTCCCTCCCCCTGCACTGTATCACACTCACTACCCCTGCGCTGTATCACACTCCCTCCCCCTGCACTGTATCACACTCACTACCCCTGCGCTGTATCACACTCCCTCCCCCTGCACTGTATCACACTCCCTCTCTCTGCACTGTATCACACTCACTACCCCTGCGCTGTATCACACTCCCTCCCCCTGCACTGTATCACACTCACTACCCCTGCGCTGTATCACACTCCCTCCCCCTGCACTGTATCACACTCACTACCCCTGCGCTGTATCACACTCCCTCCTCCTGCGCTGTATCACACAGCCTCCATCTGCACTGTATCACATTCCCTCACCCTGCGCTGTATCACACTCCCTCCCCCTGCACTGTATCACACTCCCTCTCTCTGCACTGTATCACACTCACTACCCCTGCGCTGTATCACACTCCCTCCCCCTGCACTGTATCACACTCACTACCCCTGCGCTGTATCACACTCCCTCCTCCTGCGCTGTATCACACAGCCTCCATCTGCGCTGCATCACACTCCCTCCCCCTGCACTGTATTACACTGCTTCCACCTGCGCTGTATCACACTCACTCCCCCCGCGCTGTATCACACTCACTCCCCCTGTGCTGTGTCACACTCCCTCCCCCTGTGCTGCATCACACTCCCTCCCCCTGCGTTGTATCACACTGCCTCCACCTGCGCTGCATCACACTCCCACTCCCTGCACTGTATCACACTCCCTCTCCCTGCGCTGTAACACACTTACTCCCATGCGCTGCATCACACTCCCTCCCCCTGCACTGTATCACACTCCCTCTCCCTGCGCTGTATCACAGTCACTACCCCTGCGCTGTATTACACTCCCTCCCCCTGCGAAGCATCACACTGACACACTCCCTCTTTCTATGCTGTATCACACTGCCTCCACCTGCGCTGTTTCACACTCCCTCCACCTTGTGCTGCATCACACTCCCTCCCCCTGCGCTGCATCACACTCCCTCCCCCTGCGCTGCATCACACTCCCTCCCCCTGCGCTGTATCACACTCCCTCCCCCTGCACTGTATCACACTCCCTCTCTCTGCACTGTATTACACTCCCTCCCCCTGCGAAGCATCACACTGACACACTCCCTCTTTCTATGCTGTATCACACTGCCTCAACCTGCGCTGTTTCACACTCCCTCCCCCTGCTCTGTATCACACTGCCTCCACCTGCGCTGCATCACACTCCCACTCCCTGCACTGTTTCACACTCCCTCCCCCTGCGCTGCATCACACTTCCTCCCCCTGCGCTGTATCACACTCCCTCCTCCTGCGCTGTATCACACAGCCTCCATCTGCGCTGCATCACACTCCCTCCCCCTGCACTGTATTACACTGCTTCCACCTGCGCTGTATCACACTCACTCCCCCCGCGCTGTATCACACTCCCTCCTCCTGCGCTGTATCACACTCACTCCCCCTGTGCTGTGTCACACTCCCTCCCCCTGCGTTGTATCACACTGCCTCCACCTGCGCTGCATCACACTCCCACTCCCTGCACTGTATCACACTCCCTCTCCCTGCGCTGTATCACACTTACTCCCCCTGCACTGTATCACACTCCCTCTCCCTGCGCTGTATCACAGTCACTACCCCTGCGCTGTATCACACTCCCTCCCCCTGCACTGTATCACACTCACTACCCCTGCGCTGTATCACACTCCCTCCCCCTGCGAAGCATCACACTGACACACTCCCTCTTTCTATGCTGTATCACACTGCCTCCACCTGCGCTGTTTCACACTCCCTCCCCCTGCGCTGCATCACACTTCCTCCCCCTGCGCTGTATCACACTCCCTCCTCCTGCGCTGTATCACACAGCCTCCATCTGCGCTGCATCACACTCCCTCCCCCTGCACTGTATTACACTGCTTCCACCTGCGCTGTATCACACTCACTCCCCCCGCGCTGTATCACACTCCCTCCTCCTGCGCTGTATCACACTCACTCCCCCTGTGCTGTGTCACATTCCCTCCCCCTGTGCTGTATCACACTCCCTCCCCCTGCGTTGTATCACACTGCCTCCACCTGCGCTGCATCACACTCCCACTCCCTGCACTGTATCACACTCCCTCTCCCTGCACTGTAACACACTTACTCCCATGCGCTGCATCACACTCCCTCCCCCTGCACTGTATCACACTCCCTCTCCCTGCGCTGTATCACAGTCACTACCCCTGCGCTGTATTACACTCCCACCCCCTGCGAAGCATCACACTGACACACTCCCTCTTTCTATGCTGTATCACACTGCCTCCCCCTGCTCTGTATCACACTCCCTCCCCCTGCGCTGCATCACACTTCCTCCCCCTGCGCTGTATCACACTTCCTCCCCCTGCGCTGTATCACACTCCCTCCCCCTGCTCTGTATCACACTCCCTCCCCCTGCACTGTATCACACTCCCTCTCCCTGCGCTGTATCACACTCCCTCCCCCTGCGCTGTATCACACTCCCTCCCCCTGCACTGTATCACACTGCCTCCACCTGCGCTGCATCACACTCCCTCCCCCTGCGCTGTATCACACTCCCTCCCCCTGCTCTGTATCACACTGCCTCCACCTGCGCTGCATCACACTCCCACTCCCTGCACTGTATCACACTCCCTCTCCCTGCGCTGTAACACACTTACTCCCATGCGCTGTATCACACTCACTACCCCTGCGCTGTATCACACTCCCTCCCCCTGCACTGTATCACACTCACTACCCCTGCGCTGTATCACACTCCCTCCCCCTGCACTGTATCACACTCACTACCCCTGCGCTGTATCACACTCCCTCCTCCTGCGCTGTATCACACAGCCTCCATCTGCACTGTATCACACTCCCTCTCTCTGCACTGTATCACACTCACTACCCCTGCGCTGTATCACACTCCCTCCCCCTGCACTGTATCACACTCCCTCCCCCTGCGCTGTATCACACTCCCTCCTCCTGCGCTGTATCACACAGCCTCCATCTGCGCTGCATCACACTCCCTCCCCCTGCACTGTATCACACTGCTTCCACCTGCGCTGTATCACACTCCCTCCCCCCGCGATGTATCACACTCCCTCCTCCTGCGCTGTATCACACTCACTCCCCCTGTGCTGTGTCACACTCCCTCCCCCTGTGCTGTATCACACTCCCTCCCCCTGCGTTGTATCACACTGCCTCCACCTGCGCTGCATCACACTCCCAGTCCCTGCACTGTATCACACTCCCTCTCCCTGCGCTGTAACACACTTACTCCCATGCGCTGCATCACACTCCCTCCCCCTGCACTGTATCACACTCCCTCTCCCTGCGCTGTATCACAGTCACTACCCCTGCGCTGTATTACACTCCCTCCCCCTGCGAAGCATCACACTGACACACTCCCTCTTTCTATGCTGTATCACACTGCCTCCACCTGCGCTGTTTCACACTCCCTCCACCTTGTGCTGCATCACACTCCCTCCCCCTGCGCTGCATCACACTCCCTCCCCCTGCGCTGCATCACACTCCCTCCCCCTGCGCTGTATCACACTCCCTCCCCCTGCACTGTATCACACTCCCTCTCTCTGCACTGTATTACACTCCCTCCCCCTGCGAAGCATCACACTGACACACTCCCTCTTTCTATGCTGTATCACACTGCCTCCACCTGCGCTGTTTCACACTCCCTCCCCCTGCTCTGTATCACACTCCCTCCCCCTGCTCTGTATCACACTGCCTCCACCTGCGCTGCATCACACTCCCACTCCCTGCACTGTATCACACTCCCTCTCCCTGCGCTGTAACACACTTACTCCCATGCGCTGTATCACACTCCCTCCTCCTGCGCTGTATCACACAGCCTCCATCTGCGCTGCATCGCACTCCCTCCCCCTGCACTGTATCACACTCCCTCTCCCTGCGCTGTATCACACTCCCTCCCCCTGCGCTGTATCACACTCCCTCCCCCTGCTCTGTATCACACTGCCTCCACCTGCGCTGCATCACACTCCCTCTCCCTGCACTGTATCACACTCCCTCTCCCTGCGCTGTATCACACTGCCTCCACCTGCGCTGCATCACACTCCCACTCCCTGCACTGTATCACACTCCCTCTCCCTGCGCTGTAACACACTCCCATGCGCTGTATCACACTCCCTCTCTCTGCACTGTATCACACTCCCTCCCCCTGCGCTGTATCACACTCCCTCCCCCTGCTCTGTATCACACTCCCTCTCCCTGCGCTGTATCACACTCACTACCCCTGCGCTGTATCACACTCCCTCCCCCTGCACTGTATCACACTGCCTCCACCTGCGCTGCATCACACTCCCACTCCCTGCACTGTATCACACTCCCTCTCCCTGCGCTGTAACACACTTACTCCCATGCGCTGTATCACACTCCCTCTCTCTGCACTGTATCACACTCACTACCCCTGCGCTGTATCACACTCCCTCCCCCTGCACTGTATCACACTCCCTCCCCCTGCACTGTATCACACTCCCTCTCTTTGCGCTGTATCACACTCACTACCCTTGCGCTGTATTACACTCCCTCTCCCTGCAAAGCATCACACTGACACACTCCCTCTTTCTATGCTGTATCACACTGCCTCCACCTGCGCTGTTTCACACTCCCTCCACCTTGTGCTGCATCACACTCCCTCCCCCTGCGCTGCTTCATACTTCCTCCCCCTGCCCCGCATCACACTTCCTCCCCCTGCGCTGCATCACACTCCCTCTCCCTGCGCTGTATCACTCACTAACCCTGCACTGTATCACACTCCGTCTCCCTGCGCTGTATCACACTTACTAACCTTGCGCTGTATCACACTCCCTCCCCCTGCGCTGCTTCACACTCCCTCCACCTGCGCTGCTTCACACTCCCTCCCCCTGCGCTGCATCACACTCCCTCTCCCTGCGCTGTATCACACTCCCTCCCCCTGCACTGTATCACACTCCCTCCCCCTGCACTGTATCACACTCCCTCTCTCTGCGCTGTATCACACTCACTACCCCTGCGCTGTATTACACTCCCTACCCCTGCAAAGCATCACACTGACACACTCCCTCTTTCTATGCTGTATCACACTGCCTCCACCTGCGCTGTTTCACACTCCCTCCCCCTGCGCTGCTTCACACTCCCTCTCCCTGCGCTGTATCACACTCCCTCCCCCTGTGCTGTAACACACTTACTCCCATGCGCTGTATCACACTCCCTCCCCCTGCACTGTATCACACTCCCTCTCCCTGCGCTGTATCACACTCCCTCCCCCTGCACTGTATCACACTCCCTCTCTCTGCGCTGTATCACACTCACTACCCCTGCGCTGTATTACACTCCCTCTCCCTGCAAAGCATCACACTGACACACTCCCTCTTTCTATGCTGTATCACACTGCCTCCACCTGCGCTGTTTCACACTCCCTCCACCTTGTGCTGCATCACACTCCCTCCCCCTGCGCTGCTTCACACTTCCTCCCCCTGCCCCGCATCACACTTCCTCCCCCTGCGCTGCATCACACTACCTCTCCCTGCGCTGTATCACACTCACTAACCCTGCACTGTATCACACTCCGTCTCCCTGCGCTGTATCACACTTACTAACCTTGCGCTGTATCACACTCCCTCCCCCTGCGCTGCTTCACACTCCCTCCACCTGCGCTGCATCACACTCCCTCTCCCTGCGCTGTATCACACTCCCTCCCCCTGCACTGTATCACACTCCCTCCCCCTGCACTGTATCACACTCCCTCTCTCTGCGCTGTATCACACTCCCTCCCCCTGCACTGTATCACACTCCCTCCCCCTGCACTGTATCACACTCCCTCTCTCTGCACTGTATCACACTCCCTCTCCCTGCGCTGTATCACACTCACTAACCCTGCACTGTATCACACTCCGTCTCCCTGCGCTGTATCACACTTACTAACCTTGCGCTGTATCACACTCCCTCCCCCTGCGCTGCTTCACACTCCCTCCACCTGCGCTGCTTCACACTCCCTCCCCCTGCACTGTATCACACTCCCTCTCCCTGCGCTGTATCACAATCACTAACCCTGCGCTGTATCACAGTCACTACCCCTGCACTGCATCACATTGACACACTTCCTCTTCGTATGCTGTGTCACACTCCCTTCCCCTGCACTGCATCACATTGACACACTCCCTCTTCGTATGCTGTGTCACACTCCCTCCCCCTGCGCTGCATCACACTCCCTCCCCCTCCGCTGTATCACACTCCCTCCCGCTGCCCTGTATAACACTCCCTCTTCCTGCCTTGTATCAAATGCCCTCCCCCTGCGCTGTATCACATTCTGTCCCCCAATGCTCTATCACACTGAACCACTCCCTCACCCGTGGCCTGTACTTTATCACACACTCGCTCCACCCATGGCCTGCGCTCTATCATATACACACACACAGAAGTTCACACGCATGTCTCTCTCACACACACACACACACACACACACACACACACACACACACACACACACACACACACTCTTCCCTCCACTCACTCTTACCTTACAAACTACAGAAAGGTGAAGTCTCACTGACTGAGCCCAGGATGTGCAGCAATTTCTCCTTTCCCTCTCACAGCAGCATCAGTAATGTGAACTAGCAGCGCCTAAGTCCCACGTAGCTCCACACCCTGGGCCCCATTTAGCCCAGCCTCCCTGTTGAGTTCCTGTATCCCTTGACCAGGCCAGCTCCCAGAAGCGTGGCTGCCTGCTGGCATTTTGAGTTGGCCCGGTCGGCACTACTGTATATGCCAGCCTGCATTGGGGAGTATCGGAATGGCCAAGTGGGAACTTACATGTTGTCCTGGCAGCCCAATCAAAACCCGAATATTGTCATACTGTTGAATACAGTAAGAAAGGTCAAGGAATAGTAAAAGTTTTTAAATGCAGAACAAATAGAAGGTTTTCCATTAACATGTAGATCACTCAGGAAGCTTGAAGGGGGTCTGGTGTAGTTTTATTAAAATAGAGAAGCTTTATGGTATCTTGTCAGCATGTAAATGCAATTTCCTGGACAGGATGGGTATACAAAAGCCCTTTTCATCTATGTCTGCATATAGATGATGTGCGGATGAATACCTGGCTCCTACAACAGCAGGGGGTAAAGAAAGCTATGTAACCAGAAAGTGTGTTCAGACTGCAAACAGGAAAAAAGATCAAAACCATATTTTCTCTATTTTAATGTCAAATTGATATTTGTACAGTATAATAGCTAGGAGTTTGCCAAATCATAGAATTAGAACTTAGTACCTAGGACTTGGTTTGGGAGATGAGAGGTGTCTATTCAATCACACAACAAATAGAAATGAACACAAACGGCATATTTCATGTAGCTGTTACACTGGGTAAATTATGTAGAGTTATATGTACTTAGGATACTTACTGTAGGTTAAAAGTTATGTGGACAGTCTTGGTATGGATACTGGTTTAATTAACAAACCATGAAGTTATTAGTGACATCATGTATGGGGGGGAGGGGGGTGGGCAGGTGGTAAAAGATATGTGACCCTTTTGTTTTGTGTCAGACTTCTGGGATCAATTTTAAGTTGAAGCCTGGTTCTGCATTTTCCTGCCAGTCCCTTGTCTCAGAATCAGCCAGGTGTAATTCAGTATAAGTTTCTACCCATTTGTTTGAAATTGAAATATATTTGTCTATGTAATCTGTAACTCTTTCTTTATATCATTTATGTAACTAAGCATTCATCTTCTTTTGAAAATAAAGTGTTTCTTTATTAGTCTATTTTCATATATACACCAGAACCCATTCTTCGAAGACTATTACATTGCTAAGGTTATGCTATAACTATTTTGTATTGCTAAAAGCAGGGGTAGACTAACTACATGGTAGTTTGTGTCACCTAGCCTGCGCAATTGTGATTTACCACAGGTGGTGACAGTAGAGAGGTGTATGTCATAACGGGCAGAGTAATAGAATATGTGGTGTAAGTATATTTTGCCTGTGCTCACTACATCATGATCTGTGTAATTTCAGTCCTGAATCTAGAGTAATACCAGTCAAGGTGAGTCAATTGCTGGCTCTTACCTAATTTAAGTACAAACTCAGGGATACCTACTGGAGTCCCTGACAGACAATATTTATTTTCCTGTCGCTGGCATATTTCCTGTAGGCAAGAAGGAGGTGGCCACTGTATGGGAAGGGGGCAAAAATGGGGAGTGTGATGACCAGTGGTGCAAGTAGAAATTGTTTCTTAGTGGTACTGATAGTAAAAATGGGTGTGGTCATGTGTTGTAAGGAGGCGTGGTCACACAAAACTAGGGGAGTGGCAACATGACAATAGGGGCATGGCCACATTATGCCACACACCGTAATGACTCTTACACATTATGCCAAACACCGTAATGCCCATTACACATTATGCCACACACCATAATGCTTATTACACATTAAGCCACACACCATAATGCCCATTACACATTGTGCCAGACACTGTAATGCCCATTACACAGTATGCCACACACCATAATGCCCATTGCACATTATGCCACACACCGTAATGCCCATTGCACATTATGCCACACACCGTAATGCCTATTACACATTGTGCCAGACACCGTAATGCCCATTAAACATTGTGCCAGACACCGTAACCCCATTACACATTATGCCACACCGTAATGCCCATTACACATTATGCCACACACCATAATGCCTTACATATTATACCACACACCGTAATGCTATTACATATTATATCACACACAGTTATGCCACTGACACCATTTTATGTCCCACACACAAATAATTCCCCTTATAAATTATGCCCCAGTGGTGGGCAGGTGGTACTGAGTACCACCACCATATTTCTTAATGGTACTCCGTGCCAGCCTGTACCACCCTACTTTCACTGGTGATGACGCAGTTCTCTTTGAATGGAGCTGCACCCTTTCTGCCTGATACCATGATTTCCGGCATTGAGTTGTGTGGCAAAGTGTTGTAATTTCCCCGGACCAACAAATGTAATGCCGCAAACCGTGGCATCAGGCAGACGAGGCAGAACGATGATGACGTGATTTGCTGAGAATTAAGTTTTCAACCCCCCCATCCATTTAATTATTAACTGGGCAAGGAAAATACTCATCTGGAAGAGAGGGAACATTTGACCTATATCTACTACGCACACACACACTGTGAATGCCAAATTGCTTTCTCACAAATATTTAAGATGCCCGCTCTAATATATATTGTAAACGCCTGCACCTCTTATTACCATATCCCATGAATGTGCGCTATACATTGCAAAACACTACATCCCATAAGAGAAAACAATACACCCACACATTATCTGAGTTCCAAAGCTCATTGATGTATATATTTGTTATTAAAAGGATATGGATTCAATATATATATTACAAAGTACAGTATACCTATAGTTACAACTCATACAGTAAGCAGTTAATACATACAGTTACATACTGTTACATACTGTTTCAGTTACAGGCCAGCAATACAATTACCATTCCCTCCAATGCATCTTATGTCTCTCTCTCTCTGTAAATAAATACAGGAACTGATCTGCCAGCAAGTCCATCATCCTCTGAGACCAAAACAGGAACTAACTTCCTGTGTGGTCAGCAATGTGTTATCTAGTTTCTGGGGGAGGGATTTACGATGAGTCACCAGTCCCTTTGTATATGGTAATCAGGTTCAGCCTTGAAGACATCCAAAGGGGCTGGCCTGAGCTTCCTGTCCACTGTCCTAATAAGAGTGATTTTAGCTTTTATACATTTAATCATAATTATCCGCTGCAATGTCCCACAACTTCACAACAAGCATCAAATGAATCTACACATCAATCTGGTTGCTTCAATAGTAAACATGACCGGTCTATCTTGTTTCGTTCAAATAATACACATACATGACATTACTTCATTATATATCATTTTAAATCATCATGATGTCTGGCGCTTGATATTATTATAATTATGTACTGTATGAAATAAGTGTCGAATCCATCTCTGTGGCATGTCCGTGTAAATGCGTGTGTTACCATATATTGCTGTGCTCGCTGCGCGTATTTGCAAGTATAGCGACTTATATGTGTGTAGTTTGTATGTTCTCTTTATGTAATATTTTTGACTTCGACAGTCCACCCTTTGTCAGCAAACAATAACTGCCATCAATTATTAACATAAGAAAAAATATTTCATACAATAATCGGTGACCTAGACACAAGTATGTATTCATTTCGCAAATCAGACACTTGACTATATTTGGGGATGACAGGGAGGAGGACGAGAAATCCTCTATATGCACTCGGGGGTCACGGGACCACTGGTTGGTTGTGGGACAGGATTCAACCTATAGAGTATGCTGGGGCAGTGCTTTGGCCTATAATGTCTGATTTGCGACGAACATTTCACACATACATGTACCTACGTCTTTGTACACTGATGTTTGGATTCGATTGAGGTTCTGCTGGGTAGGTGAAGAAGACACAAACAAATCGTGACAGTGGCATATAAAATTTTCATGATCTACATATTCCTATCATTTTCTGAACATTGTTTCCATTTCTGGAACGTATGCTAGTTCTGTTTAATCATTGAACAAGGGTTATAAGTAGTGTCCTTCCTAAATAACATAAACCTTTGGAGTTCGGGGAGAGCCACTCATAAACCTTTCTTACACATATATTAATGAGCTCTTTATCTGCAATGTGTGAATAGCCATTGTCTGATTGTTCCTGATTACCTCTGAACTCCATAACTACTAGACCTTTGATTTTTCTCTGATTTTAACAAACTGATCGGCTAATCCTGGGATCCTGTAAGGAAATAACTCCTTCCTCCAGAACCAGTTCCAGTCCCACACTCGACTCCTCATAAAAAAACCTCGCAAAAATAGAATGTCCTGAAAGAAAATGTTTGTCAGCGGGAAAGAGAGAAAAGAGAAATAGAACAAAACAGCTCTAGTTCATAACAAATCAATTACAATGACTGGTCTTTCTGCAGTCCTTTAGTACGCTCAGGTAGTGTTCAACAGTGCCGCCTCTCAGTCTTCACGGAACAGAGTCTCTAGTGATACAAGGTTCTCTTTACCTTGCTCTTTGAACACACAGTTCACTTTGAACTAGAGATGAGCGGGTTCGGTTCCTCGGAATCCGAACCCGCCCGAACTTCAGGTTTTTTTTACACGGGGCCGAGCGACTCGGATCTACCCGCCTTGCTCGGTTAACCCGAGCGCGCCCGAACGTCATCATCCCGCTGTCGGATTCTCGCGAGGCTCGTATTCTATCGCGAGACTCGGATTCTATATAAGGAGCCGCGTGTCGCCGCCATTTTCACACATGCATTGAGATTGATAGGGAGAGGACGTGGCTGGCGTCCTCTCCGTTTAGACTAGAGTACTAGAGAGAGACACAAATTTTGGGGAGCATATTATTAGGAGGAGTACTACTTGCTGCTGATAGTGTGACCAGTGACCACCAGTTTAATTAATCCGTTCTCTGCCTGAAAAAAAACGATACACAGTGTGACACAGTCACATACCATATCTGTGCTCAGCCCAGTGTGCTGCATCATATGTAATACTGTATATCATTATCTGACTGTGCTGAGTGCTCACTGCTCACACAGCTTAATTGTGGGGGAGACTGGGGAGCAGTTATAGCAGGAGTACATATTTTAAGTACAGTGCACACTTTTGCTGCCAGAGTGCCACTGCCAGTGTGACTGACCAGTGACCACTGAGCACCAGTACTGTGATTGTCTGCTGACCACCAGTATATTGTGATTGTCTGCCTGAAAAAGTTAAACACTCGTCGTGTGGTGTTTTTATAAACGCATTCTGCAGACAGTGTCCAGCAGGTCCGTCATTACATAATATATACCTGTCCGGCTGCAGTACTAGTGTGATATATATATATATTTTAATTTTATCTCATTATCATCCAGTCTATATTAGCAGCAGACACAGTACGGTAGTCCACGGCTGTAGCAACCTCTGTGTCGGCAGTCGCTCGTCCATCCATAATTATATACCACCTACCCGTGGTTTTTTATTTTTTCTATCTTCTTGATACTAGTAGCTTACTTTAGGAGTCTGCAGTGCTGAGTCTGACAGACAGTGTCCAGCAGGTCCGTCATTACATAATATATACCTGTCCGGCTGCAGTACTAGTGTGATATATATATATATTTTAATTTTATCTCATTATCATCCAGTCTATATTAGCAGCAGACACAGTACGGTAGTCCACGGCTGTAGCTACCTCTGTGTCGGCAGTCGCTCGTCCATCCATAATTGTATACCACCTACCCGTGGTTTTTTATTTTTTCTATCTTCTTGATACTAGTAGCTTACTTTAGGAGTCTGCAGTGCTGAGTCTGACAGACAGTGTCCAGCAGGTCCGTCATTACATAATATATACCTGTCCGGCTGCAGTACTAGTGTGATATATATATTTTAATTTTATCTCATTATCATCCAGTCTATATTAGCAGCAGACACAGTACGGTAGTCCACGGCTGTAGCTACCTCTGTGTCGGCAGTCGCTCGTCCATCCATAATTGTATACCACCTACCCGTGGTTTTTTTTTTTCTATCTTCTTGATACTAGTAGCTTACTTTAGGAGTCTGCAGTGCTGACAGACAGTGTCCAGCAGGTCCGTCATTACATAATATATACCTGTCCGGCTGCAGTACTAGTGTGATATATATATATATTTTAATTTTATCTCATTATCATCCAGTCTATATTAGCAGCAGACACAGTATGGTAGTCCACGGCTGTAGCTACCTCTGTGTCGGCAGTCGCTCGTCCATCCATAATTGTATACCACCTACCCGTGGTTTTTTTTTTCCCTATCTTCTTGATACTAGTAGCTTACTTTAGGAGTCTGCAGTGCTGACAGACAGTGTCCAGCAGGTCCGTCATTACATAATATATACCTGTCCGGCTGCAGTACTAGTGTGATATATATATATATTTTAATTTTATCTCATTATCATCCAGTCTATATTAGCAGCAGACACAGTACGGTAGTCCACGGCTGTAGCTACCTCTGTGTCGGCAGTCGCTCGTCCATCCATAATTGTATACCACCTACCCGTGGTTTTTTTTTTTCTATCTTCTTGATACTAGTAGCTTACTTTAGGAGTCTGCAGTGCTGACAGACAGTGTCCAGCAGGTCCGTCATTACATAATATATACCTGTCCGGCTGCAGTACTAGTGTGATATATATATATATATTTTAATTTTATCTCATTATCATCCAGTCTATATTAGCAGCAGACACAGTACGGTAGTCCACGGCTGTAGCTACCTCTGTGTCGGCAGTCGCTCGTCCATCCATAATTGTATACCTCCTACCCGTGGTTTTTTTTTTTTCTATCTTCTTGATACTAGTAGCTTACTTTAGGAGTCTGCAGTGCTGACAGACAGTGTCCAGCAGGTCCGTCATTACATAATATATACCTGTCCGGCTGCAGTACTAGTGTGATATATATATATATTTTAATTTTATCTCATTATCATCCAGTCTATATTAGCAGCAGACACAGTACGGTAGTCCACGGCTGTAGCTACCTCTGTGTCGGCAGTCGCTCGTCCATCCATAATTGTATACCACCTACCCGTGGTTTTTTTTTTTCTATCTTCTTGATACTAGTAGCTTACTTTAGGAGTCTGCAGTGCTGAGTCTGACAGACAGTGTCCAGCAGGTCCGTCATTACATAATATATACCTGTCCGGCTGCAGTACTAGTGTGATATATATATATATTTTAATTTTATCTCATTATCATCGAGTCTATATTAGCAGCAGACACAGTACGGTAGTCCACGGCTGTAGCTACCTCTGTGTCGGCAGTCGCTCGTCCATCCATAATTGTATACCACCTACCCGTGGTTTTTTTTTTCTATCTTCTTGATACTAGTAGCTTACTTTAGGAGTCTGCAGTGCTGACAGACAGTGTCCAGCAGGTCCGTCATTACATAATATATACCTGTCCGGCTGCAGTACTAGTGTGATATATATATATATATATTTTAATTTTATCTCATTATCATCCAGTCTATATTAGCAGCAGACACAGTACGGTAGTCCACGGCTGTAGCTACCTCTGTGTCGGCAGTCGCTCGTCATCCATAAGTATACTAGTATCCATCCATCTCCATTGTTTACCTGAGGTGCCTTTTAGTTGTGCCTATTAAAATATGGAGAACAAAAATGTTGAGGTTCCAAAAATAGGGAAAGATCATGATCGACTTCCACCTCGTGCTGAAGCTGCTGCCACTAGTCATGGCCGAGATGATGAAATGCCAGCAACGTCGTCTGCCAAGGCCGATGCCCAATGTCATAGTACAGAGCATGTAAAATCCAAAACACCAAATATCAGTAAAAAAAGGACTCAAAAATCTAAAATAAAATTGTCGGAGGAGAAGCGTAAACTTGCCAATATGCCATTTACCACACGGAGTGGCAAGGAAGCTACCTCATTGCGCCTCTTTTTTTCTTTGCGTCATGTGCTGTTTGGGGAGTGTTTTTTGGAAGGGCCATCCTGCGTGACACTGCAGTGCCACTCCTAGATGGGCCAGGTGTTTGTGTCGGCCACTAGGGTCGCTTATCTTACTCACACAGCTACCTCATTGCGCCTCTTTTTTTCTTTGCGTCATGTGCTGTTTGGGGAGTGTTTTTTGGAAGGGCCATCCTGCGTGACACTGCAGTGCCACTCCTAGATGGGCCAGGTGTTTGTGTCGGCCACTAGGGTCGCTTAGCTTACTCACACAGCTACCTCATTGCGCCTCTTTTTTTCTTTGCGTCATGTGCTGTTTGGGGAGTGTTTTTTGGAAGGGCCATCCTGCGTGACACTGCAGTGCCACTCCTAGATGGGCCAGGTGTTTGTGTCGGCCACTAGGGTCGCTTATCTTACTCACACAGCTACCTCATTGCGCCTCTTTTTTTCTTTGCGTCATGTGCTGTTTGGGGAGTGTTTTTTGGAAGGGCCATCCTGCGTGACACTGCAGTGCCACTCCTAGATGGGCCAGTTGTTTGTGTCGGCCACTAGGGTCTCTTAGCTTACTCACACAGCTACCTCATTGCGCCTCTTTTTTTCTTTGCGTCATGTGCTGTTTGGGGAGTGTTTTTTGGAAGGGCCATCCTGCGTGACACTGCAGTGCCACTCCTAGATGGGCCAGGTGTTTGTGTCGGCCACTAGGGTCGCTTAGCTTAGTCATCCAGCGACCTCGGTGCAAATTTTAGGACTAAAAATAATATTGTGAGGTGTGAGGTGTTCAGAATAGACTGAAAATGAGTGGAAATTATGGTTTTTGAGGTTAATAATACTTTGGGATCAAAATGACCCCCAAATTCTATGATTTAAGCTGTTTTTTAGTGTTTTTTGAAAAAAACACCCGAATCCAAAACACACCCGAATCCGACAAAAAAAATTCGGTGAGGTTTTGCCAAAACGCGGTCGAACCCAAAACACGGCCGCGGAACCGAACCCAAAACCAAAACACAAAACCCGAAAAATTTCAAGTGCACATCTCTACTTTGAACACACAGTTCACAAACTCGATGAATGTGAGCAATAAACTACTTTGTCACGAGTTCTCTCTGGGTCAGCGACCTTCTTGCAGTGGGATGAGTGGACCCAAATCTCTCTTTCGGCGACCTTTAGTGCTGTCAACAAAACTTGGTATGGTCCTTCCCACCTGTCTATTAGGCAACCTGAGCGTAAGAACAATCACACAGTCTCTTGTTTCATAATCAAGACAGTTAGCATTTGGCATACCAGCAATCAACAGTTTCAAGTTCTTTGTCAAGTTCTCAAATGCTGGCTCATCTCAACAAGGTAATGTACTGTCACCTCATTGGTGTATTTCTGATCATTGTGTGGATCAATCATGACATGAGGTTGTCTTCCAAAAACAACCCAAAAAAAAGACACAAATACCAAAACAAAAACAAATTTCGAAGAGGGTGATTCGTCGAGTGAAGATCTGGGAGTGGTTCCGAAGCTACATAATACTAGTGGCAGTATCTATGATCACAAGAGTACAATTTCAAGCTTTGCTCCTACTTCTAGGGGTACCATTATCTACACACAAATTTCTGCGCAATTTTTTCTTTGCGGTAAACACAGCAGCATCCGTGGCGGCAGGAAATGCCTCTACCCAGTTTGAGAAAACATCAGTGCACACCAATACATAACAATAATTCCTAAAGGGTGTTAACTGTACGAAGTCATTGTGTGTTTGCAATGCAGAGTATCATGAGCATAACTCAAAAAAAGAAACATCTCTAGAGGAGAGAAGGAAAAAGAAAATGAAAAAGAAAATGTCAGGTTTGCCATTCACCAACAGGCATATCAGTGTCTATACAAAATTTCCCTTCACCAGTATTCCCATTCTCCACCCTTTGTGCATGACAAGGCACACTGCAGTAATACTGGTGTCATCGTGCTGTTGAGATATACTGGGTTCGGGCAGAACTGTGAAGGACCTAGGCATGTGGAGTTTGAACTGTACTTGGGTCCATGTATTGTACCACCCTGTGTGAACGCAAAAGATGAAGAGGAAACTGTAGAGAAACAGAATAGAGGTTGGTGACAGATGAGTTTGTAGAGGTGAAGAAGATTTTATAAAAATTTGACAACTGGATTGGGCACTACGGGGAAGTGATTCTCTACTTGGTCTACTCCCCTTAAAAAAATTCTGTGTTTATCGTATCGCTATTGGGACTATCCCAGCCATCAATCCAGTGTCCTGTCCATCCTAAGTTCATAGGGAACCCGGTATCTGTGAGATAATTTCCTCTACCTGTGATGGACATGCATCTAGAACAGTAGAATGCAACATTAGCCTTTGAGAGTGTCTAGTATATTTTGTACTTCTTGAGCATGGTTCTCAGGTATATCCAAGAAGACACCATCAGGAGTACAATATATGACACACCGCATTTTACACAATAAGTCTCTGCCGAGTAGATTAGTCGGAGCCGATGCAGCCAGCAGAAAAGACGGTTTGGTTTGCAAGGGCCCTATCGTAATCTCTGCAGGTCTACTCAAAGGGTATTGTTGCATCGTTCCTATTACTCCCATTGCTCGAATCTGTGTTTTCTATATGGCTCGTGATTCCTTACTATATGTCCCTTGGTCCCGTCTATGTGTTTAATAATGTGGCTTGTGTTTTCTGTCTAGGGGATCTATATTGACTATGTGTCCTACTACTCCTACAATCTCAGGCTAAATGCCCTTCCTTCCTACAAGTGTAACATATTATTGACCATTAGGGATCTGGGGTTTGGACTGATGGGTCTTTCCTGTATGTGCCAGTATACTTACCATCCTCAACCTCTCCACCTGTTGTTCTCTGCGCCTAGCACTATTCTTGTGATGTTCAATAGCACACTATCTAAAATTAGCTACTGTGACCCCTTTCCAATTTTGCAAAGAAGTCTGCACCCTGACACTCAATGCCTTATTAAGCCCGTCCATTTGCACAGAGACAGCCACCTCCCATTTGCCGATTAGTGTTTACCAGTGATCTTATCCAGATGGAGAGTTTTCTATTACTGCAAGAGACAAAAACAAAAAAAGTTTAACAAGCTTCTAGGTCATGCGAAGTATTTCATTCAATCCTTCTCATCCCGTATTAAGGGTCTGAACATGGTCCAACAAACATTTCTGAGCTCATCTTTACTAGGGGCATTACTAGGAACGAATACTTCTTATATGGTAACTGAAAGAAATACCCGGGGGTTACCTTGTCTCTGTCCGCTTTCCTACTGGCAAATACTAATGAGCAGACAGGTTTTTTCTCCATTTCTGACGTTACTTTCTTGATTTTATTTTGTTTTATTTTTGGGTTTTACTATATATGTACACGAATGATACCATACTTACCTGTTCCACTGGTCTCAGCCACTTCCCCAACATTCTACTGCTCTTCTTTTACCGGTTGGATACTCCTCTGGGTACATGAGAAATGGCTGAAAACAATCAGGTCACCTTCTCCTCCTAAATAAAACTTCAACATTCATTAGTACTTATATAGGTTACAGTCATATTTTTCATATTTTTATTATTTTCTATAGTTTGTATGCTGGCTGTAACTGCTTCCACATCTACATAAGGCGGTGTACTTGCATTCTTTTTTTCTCTCTCTACTTGTTTATTGTTGCTACAAGTTCAAACAGTTCTTATATTTCCGTTCTTGTCTTATATGATTTTGGTTAAACATACCACCTGCAATACCTCAGGATCAAACTCACCAACCCCTCTTGCTGTCACATGTTTAAACAATTTGTATGTCTGACCCTTTGTTTTCGGGATTTTATCAGACATATTCTTATCCTTAAGTTCTGCAATACCTCTGGCTCAAAGCTGCCCACTTTAAGGAATGGTACCCTAACTTTGTCAGTCATACATACCCATTCATTGCAAAAAGCCTCCGTGTGTGACCCATATTTTTCACACATAATAAACCTCGCTGACCCCCTGGGCCGCGGCACCTCAACCTGAACCCTAGTTTCTAAACGCCCACTACTTGTGCAATTGGATCCCATCGCGGACTTTTTGCCAATAAACGCAATCCCCAATGCACACCGCAGATAGACGGTGAAAGACACCTAACGCTTTCACTCGCTCCTTCTCCACTGAGTACCACGACTCACTCCAATAGTGACCACCGCGTACCCAGCGAGGCCCTAACTGGTTTCTAATCACTGGAAGTGTTTAGGAGTGACTTACCTATTCCAGTGAATATCTGCCGCTGGAGAATTTCCTGAGAGAGACCAGCGAAAACTCCCTATACACAAATCACACTTGCGTATGCTCTATACAGCGCTAATGATACCGCGATTTTACGCAAAAGCTCGTAAAGGGGTATCCAGTTGCGCTATATATATCGCACCCACAAATGAGCGGTCCAATCGCACAGCATATAGGTACTTGTTACCTATCTGCCGTACAACCATGGGTCGATGTACAAACTGCGACCCTCAGTTCGGAGCGTAATACAAAAACCTTTTAACTTCAATCGCAATACTATGCACTATCACGCTCCTCTGCAAATCACCTCACGATTTGCATATTTCAATCTATATTAACGTGAGTCAGCCACTTTACGCCACCAAGCCTCCTCTTACTTGATGTACCACGGGACATTACTTCATTACATATAATTTTAAATCATCATGATGTCTGGCGCTTGATATTATTATAATTATGTACTGTATGAAATAAGTGTCGAATCCATCTCTGTGGCATGTCCGTGTAAATGCGTGTGTTACCATATATTGCTGTGCTCGTTGCGTGTATTTGCAAGTATAGCGACTTATATGTGTGTAGTTTGTATGTTCTCTTTATGTAATATTTTTGACTTCGACAACACACACACACACACACACACACACACACACACACACACACACACACACACACACACACACACACACGTATATACATGTGTGTGTGTGTGTATATGCACATGCACACACATCACTTGAGTTTAATATTCCTCATCAGTAAATTTCAATATTACAGATTAGGATTTTGATCCTTTTTTGTATATGGCCAAATATTTAGTTACAGCATTCAGAATGTGGTACAATGGGGGGTAATTCTGAATTGATCGCAGCAGGAACTTTGTTAGCAGTTGGGCAAAACCATGTGCACTGCAGGGGAGGCAGATATAACATGTGCAGAGAGAGTTAGATTTGGGTGGGTTATTTTGTTTCTGTGCAGGGTAAATACTGGCTGCTTTGTTTTTACACTGCAATTTAGATTTCAGTTTGAACACACCCCACCCAAATCTAACTCTCTCTGCACCTGTTATATCTGCCCCACCTGCAGTGCACATGGTTTTGCCCAATTGCTAACAAACCTGCTGCTGCGATCAACTCAGAATTACCCCCAATGTGTTTACCATTTTCTTTTCTTTTAACATTAGATCTATAATGGAAAGCTTAAGGTGCATACACATGGTGAGATTTTCTCTAATTGCCAATTTTGACTTTGCAATTTCCCTTGAACTCCCCGGAGCCCAGAACCAGTGGCGCACCCAGGGGGGGTTTCCGAGTACCCAGAAACCCCCCTCCACTTAAAAAAAAAAATAAAAAAAAAAATTTTTTTTTTTAGCTGCACGAGTATTATTAATGACTGTCTAGCGTCCTCTGCAGCCTGCTGTCTTCCTGGTGGCACTTGCAAGTGCAATAAAAGTTTACTTTATTTTAATTATAGTACTTATATATCCATGTGCCTACATATATACACATGTATATACATACATACATACATATAACACACACACACACACACACACACACACACACACACACACACACACACACACACACACACACACACATGATATATATATATATATATATATATATACATGTGTATATATATGTGTACTGTATGTGTGTATATATATATATATATATATATATATGTATGCATGTTTAATATGCTATGTATATGGGTTCACTACGATCTCCCGGTGGTCGGCCTCCCGGCGACCAGCATACCGGCGCCGGGAGGCCGGCCGCCAGCTTACCAACAGTGTGGCGAGCGCAAATGAGCCCCTTGCGGGCTCGCTGCGCTCGCCACGCTACGCGCGCCACACTATTCTATTCTTCCTCCAGGGGGGTCGTGGACCCCCACGAGGGAGAATAAGTGTCGGTATGCCGGCGGTCAGGCTCCCGGCGCCGGTATGCTGGTCGCCGGGAGCCCGACCGCCGGCATACTGAAGACCACCCGTGTATATGTATGTGTGTGTGTATGTATATGTATATATATATATATATGTGTGTGTAGATATATGTATATATATATATGTGTAGATATATATATATATATACACACACACACAGACACACTAGTTTTACGGACCCAGCATATACTGGGTCACCTCAGTCCCCACCCCCGTGATTGGCTCCGCCCAGTTCTGGAAACCCACCCATGCAAATCCTGCGTTTGCCACTGAGAACCACCGATATTGACTATGCACATGGTGCAATTTTGACTATATACAATTTTGCCTACTGTATACTAGAAACTAGATTGTACACTTTCTAATCAAAATTGCCTTGCCTGCACAGTCTATTTTTTCTTGCAATACCGACCCCGCGTGAACGCGTATCAGTATAGCAAGTTATATACACATGGTGCGATATGTGCTAACTTTTCTAACGATTTTGACTATATAGTCAAAATCGTAAGCACACATTGCACCGAGTGTATGCACCTTTAGCCAATAGTTTTATTTATTGTATAAAATGTTGAAATACAATCTGAGATTCAACATGCTAAAGGTAATTTGTCCTCCTATATGTAATGCATGTATGATTTAATCATCTGTGACCTTCTAATTCTTTTGGAATTATTTATTATCTCATAATTAATAGTATGTCAAATCCACCCCCGCTTTCAAGAAGTTCATTATTTTTTTCCTCTCCGGTACAGTCGTCTAATGAGACACGTTGACCTATATTTCCAGAGGGCATGTGTTTCCTCTCTCTAGACATCTTAGTACTCACTGTAACTAAACATAGTCTATACTACTGTATGTACTACATACCAACATATAAAACACAGTTTTGTTGAGGTCATTTTAAGCAAAATTGGCTTTTCAGATTCTTTTGAACGACTTGATAGACCCAAATTCAATATATACTTTAATTTGTTAGATACACAATCCAGCAGGGCGTATCTAACGTGCACGCAGTTAATTACACAGCATAGTGTCCTCTGAATACATCTGTCCCGTACAAACGTATCATCAACATCAGCAGTCTTGAAACTATCTGCACAAAAGAGCATTTTTTGCAGAGAAAGACGAAGAAGATGATTAAATAAAAAAATAAAAATGATTTAGATTGTTTGTGAATTTTATTCAGTACATAGACTTTGGGGGAATGGTTTTGGAACATGAAAAGAACGTAAAGGCAAATTTCTAATGGTTGCCTTGTACTGCATGCTAAGTGCCTGACTGGTGCACTGTACCCTCTGCCAAATTCAATTGCCTATCTGCATATCACGTCTCACTACAGTATGTTTGCCTCTGTTTACAGCACCAATGCCCAGATTTATCAAACCTTAGAGAGTGATAACTAGCACGGTGATAAAGTACCAACCAATCAGCTCCTGTCATTTTTCAAACCCAGCCTGTAACATGGCAGTTAGGAGTTGATTGTATGGTACTTTATTACCGTGCTAGTTATCACTCTCCAAGGCTTGATAAATGAGCCCCCAAGTGTGGAGCAGGGGATAGAGCCAGCCCAGACGCTAATGTCAGTCTGACTCTAACATTAGCTAAGGGGTGGAGCTGAATTTGATGTGAGCTGCTGTGGATAAGCAGCATATTTGGCAATGCTTATTAGAAAAAAAAATGTTCGCCATCAACACCGTAGTGCAGTCTGGGGCCCCTGAATCTGCTCCCCCACATCTGGGCAACATGTAGCCATGTAATGCACTGACAGTCTAATGTAATAGTCAGGGCCATCTTAGTATGGGCCCCTGGGCACAGCAATGCACTGGGGCCCTTACCCATCCTCCAGCGGTAGAGGTGGGGGGTGCTATTAGCGACAGCTTTGATGTTCCGCGGGCAGTAGGGGGTGTTCTATCTTCCACTCAGCATGTAGGACCTGGAGCAGTAATTTCT
Organism: Pseudophryne corroboree; assembly: GCF_028390025.1. Classification (NCBI taxonomy): domain Eukaryota; kingdom Metazoa; phylum Chordata; class Amphibia; order Anura; family Myobatrachidae; genus Pseudophryne; species Pseudophryne corroboree. The sequence continues at coordinate 111,573,220 of NC_086447.1, forward strand.
GCTAATTACTCCTTTACTGCACAGATGGTGGGAGATGGGGCGGGATGGAGAACACTAAACTGTAGAAGGGGGCATTGGGCTGAATGAAGGGGCCTCGGTACATGACTTCCAGGGTGGTATGGGGTGTTTAATATAGGTAGGGAAGGGGTCGATAGTGGAGTGGGCTTAATATTCTTCATTTTCTGGTGGGAGTGCAGCTTGCTTGACCGCAGATATCTCCAGTTCCTGGAATTAGATTTCTTAGCTTTGAATGGGATAAAAAAATTAGAGAGTCTCACCTGTCAGGAGGTACTGGGGACTTGGGGATCAGAGTTCAGAAGCCAGAGCAATCCACCAATGAAAATATAAAACTGTATACCAGGTGTGTGGAGCTGGAGCAGGGACCAGCTGCTAGAAGGCTGATATCTCTGGTTCTGGTCATAGTAGAGACAATCTGCCAATGTCCACCGAAAGTGGAGACTCCCACCTTTTGGCGTATACCCTCAGAAAAACTGTAAGTCAGACAGAGCCAGAGAGATCTGGCTGGAAAAAGCAATTAATAGGCTCGGATGGGGACCACTGCTTTGAAGTCAGATATCTCCGGTTCCTTAGGGCCAATTTTCAAAAATCTGGTACCCCTGGAAAGAGGGGACCCTCAGCTATCAGCCTAAGGCCCTTATACTCCTGGGGCCCTTGGGCAAGTGCCCATTGAGCCCATATGAAAAGACGGCCCTGGTAATAGTGGCCCAAAAGTGTTACAAACTGTTGCAGCACAGGAGCTCTATACCCTCTCTGCCCAGCCCTGCCCCTGATCTGTAGTGCAACCAGCATTACCCAGTATTACGTAATTTACAATCAGATAACTAACACGATCACAGAGAACAGGAAAATATATGAATCAATGCTACAATAATAAAATAACAATATAAGAACACTTAAGAAAGCTTTTTGAGAATAAATATTAAGAATATTATATAGAAAGCCATTTGTCTGGGCCTTTTAGCTACATAAACTATTAATTAGTATTGCAAACCAAACACCTAGACTAGCCTAACAAAACATGGCCACACCCAGCACACGGACTACATACAATCCCATCATATCATCTCTATCTTTTTCGTGATATCCACAAGCAGAGAAGATATCTCTTCCAAGCAGAGCAAAATAAATTCCTGAGCTATTTTAAAATGAGTAACCGTTGAAAGAGTGTGCTGCGTTGATGACAGTCTTCCTGTTCTCCAGAGAGGCTTCATGCCTTATTCCATGATGGCCACCAAGATCTCTACTGGGCATGTGCGGGTGCTATCATGACACCGTGACATAGTGGGAGACGATTAATACCTGCTATAACTCACGCACCATCACCCATTGGCAGTATTCGCTGTACGAAAACCCACACCGCTCCAGCACCAGTGTATATATAACAGTGAGTACGGCTGTGCCTGCAATCTATCAATAAACCAACACCACTGGTTAAGTAACTTTGCTGTTCATAGCTTTAGTCACCCGCTAGTGTGTGGAGAAATGTGTAACTCTTGCTTTGTATAACTCAGCTTTATTTGTAAGGAGCAGGTCTTACATAACCACTGAAGTAGACATTTTGCTTATTCACAATAGCAGTCATGATAAAAACATCTTCTACACACCTGCTGCGGGCCTATGCGGCTACGTGGGTCAGATATTAGAATAAGTACTACACTGATAATGTGTTTACTTCTTGTGAAAATACCATAAGTCATGATTTTTATAAACTGTATTTTAATTACTTTTCTATGGTCATATTTTAGGCCTTCTTTTTTTTTTTGAATGTCAATGCTCCTAAAGGCCCGTACACACTGGTCAATGTATCGGCCGTTCTCTTGAACGGCCGATACATTGCGGGACCGTCGGCCAGTGTGTACGGGCGATACGTCTGTGAACTCCGTCGTTCACAGACGTATCGCGTCGGCCGCGCAGCACAGCCGACAGCCAATATATCTAACGATATATTGGCCTGTCGCTGTGTGTGTACGGGGCGGTCGTCCGACCGCCCGTACACATGCTGCGGCGGCCGGCGGTGATTGACAGGTGAACTGGGCGGGCGCTCGCGCCCGCCCGCCCAGTTCATGACGTCAGTCCCCCGACGGATCGGGCTGTGTGTATGCACAGCACACTGCCCGATCCGTACATAGATATATCTGCAGATCAATTGATCTGCAGATATATCTAATAGTGTGTACCCACCTTAAAACAATCAGCGAGTTACATTTTTTATCCTTCATATCAAAACTTAGTGGTCTGTATGGTATTCTATGTGGAAGTAGTCAGGATCACAGCGGTCGGGATCATGGCGGTCAGAATACTGACACCGGGATCACAACAGCCAGAATGCTGGCAGCGCTGCCATAGCTATTCCCACTCCTGGGTGTCCACGACATCCATGGAGCGGGAATAGAACCTGTGGCAAGCGCAGAAAGCCACCAACCCCGCAGCGTGGCGTGCGCAGCGAGCCCACAAGGGTCTTGGTCACGCTCGCCCCCTCCCTGCTGGCATTCTGGTGGTTGGGATCCCAGCGTCAGTATTCTGACCGCCGGGATCCCATACCCAACCCATTTTATGCAGCAGGAGTGAAGAATCTGCTTTGTATGCTAATTACCTCAAATAAAGATGTGGAAGACTTGGCTGTATTTAGCCACCAGGACATGAGGGCAGGGTCATCGAGAGCAGTGATGGGCCAGAATACTAGAGGGCAAAGTCAAATTAGAAAAATGACAACGTGCCCCTCCCCATTTTAGAAAGTAGCTTTGCGGTGCTGCTTGGTGGGATAGGACTTGTATTTTGGCATCTGACATGTACTAAATGCAGGGTGGCAGAGGCTGGCATCTACTGTGTGGGGGTGGGATAGCAGAAAGCCTAGCAAAGTTTTTTTTTTCCTCTCTGGAAGGAGTAGGTATGGAACTCAGCTCCACCCTGATGCAACCAACAAAACCCTACCCCCTTCCCTGATTAGCCTTCCACCCATCGGCTCTACCTCTTCAGTCACTGCTTTGATTACTGTCAATGGTGTAAACCATCAATCATTTCCTTTCTGTGGATCCCCTAGCCTAGTTACACCCACTCAGCAGCAAGTGGTGATCAACTGAGATCTGTGCGACTCTGAATCCCCGGGAATTGCTATGAGTTGTGTACATTATGTTTATATTTGTGAGATTATTAACATAGCTGGTCCCTGCAGGCAGAGGCGGATTTGCCATAGGGTTTACAGGGAAGATTCCCGGTGGGCCGACGCACCCGCGGGGCCTGTTTTGTTTGAGGACATGTGGTCCTTTTTATTGACATAATGAATAAGATTCAAAATAATTTGCATATATGAAAATTACTTTGCCACTTAGCCTGTGATTGCAGATGATCTAGTGTATGCTCTGTCTGCCTGTTTGGCTGACATATAAGATTGAGTGAATCTTTAGAAAGATATATTTTCTTGCTTATTACACCAACCGTATCCCAATTACTATTAGTAATTGGGATACGGTTGGTGTAATAAGCAAGAAAATATATCTTTCTAAAGAATGATATAGTTTCCTAAATTCTGAAGGTGTATCATATAATGTGTCATAATATTTAATTTTATTTCTTTTTAACTTCCCCCTTGATGCTGGACATGCCCACTATCTGGAAAGTTTTGGGGGGAGGGTGCTGCTGCCATGGCCCATCGCTAGACCTTACACCTCTGGTGCTGCCCATGCGGGTCACTAGTACAAATTTTTCCAGGGCCGCTTTTTGTTCCCAATCCGCCCCTGCCTGCAGGCATCTCTAGTAAGTATTTTATATTGTTTTTCTATCACAGATATAATGCTATGAGAATGTGTATAAACTCAGAAATCTTGGCCCATTTGTTTTCTCATAGATAAGCTTTGATTGCAGCTGTTGTGCAAACGTGCACTGCAATATAGAACAGGAGAGGAGGAGGGTGTAAACCAAGTAGGGGAACAGGGCTACATGGCACTGTGCAGTAAGTGGCAGCAGCATGAGAGAAAAGAGAGGAGGAGGAAGGAGCAGCTGCAGACAGTGTATGTGTATAGGAATTGGGTGACTATATGTTTGACTGTATGCGGAAACTTTGTGCATGCCACCAGTGTGAGGTGAAATGGAGGTGTGATGTGTGGCCATGCCCCCTAGGACCTAATCTCCATTTTCCCAAGTGTCCTTGGTCCCCGAAAGTCTTAGTCAGCTCTGTATATGTAAATAAAGCCTTAGTAGCTTTGGAGCATGTTTAATGTTATCATGCCTACATGGTTAAAATGCTTTAAGTAACATTACAATTGTGTCAGGATATTATATATATCCCAAAATACAGGATTAGTAAACTTAGACTGGATTCAAGAGAGAGACATTTTCACAGAACACTGGGCTCTATAGCTACAGAATTGTCAACATTCTGACTTGAGGAAAGGGGAGAATGATTATTGAGAGCAACATAATGGTTAATGTAACCCCTTTACTTCCAGGATGCAAGGTCATTAGACTACTACCTCTCCTGGAAGATTATGCTATGTGTAACCCATAGGCTACCCTGGCTGTTGCCATCGGAAGATGGTGTAAGCTATCGAGGCCAAACTTGGTAACCAAGCTTATTAATTTTGACATTTCATAAATTTGCTTGGTGCCCCATACATACTGTACATTCTAGTAATGCTTAATGTTTCAGGGATCTCACAGCCTACCAGTGAATAGAAAGGCTGTATTCTCAGTGATGTCACTGACTCTAGTGAAATTGATAAAGTACATTCTTAGTGATGACACTGGTCCTAGTGAATAAGCCGCACTCTCAGTGATGGAGCTGGTTACTAATGAATAGGCCGCATTCTCAGTGATGGCGCTGGTTACTAATGAATAGGCTGCATTCTCAGTGATGGCGCTGGTTACTAATGAATAGGCCGCATTCTCAGTGATGGCGCTGGTTACTAATGAATAGGCCGCTCTCTCAGTGATGGCGCTGGTTACTAATGAATAGGCTGCATTCTCAGTGATGGCGCTGGTTACTAATGAATAGGCCGCATTCTCAGTGATGGCGCTGGTTACTAATGAATAGGCCGCATTCTCAGTGATGGCGCTGGTTACTAATGAATATGCCGCATTCTCAGTGATGGTGCTGGTTACTAATGAATAGGCCGCATTCTCAGTGATGGCGCTGGTTACTAATGAATATGCCGCATTCTCAGTGATGGTGCTGGTTACTAATGAATAGGCCGCATTCTCAGTGATGGCGCTGGTTACTAATGAATAGGCTGCATTCTCAGTGATGGAGCTGGTTACTAAGGAATAGGCCGCATTCTCAGTGATGGCACTGGTTACTAAGGAATAGGCCGCATTCTCAGTGATGGCGCTGGTTACTAATGAATAGGCCGCATTCTCACTGACGACCCTGGTTACTAATGAATAGGCCGCATTCTCAGTGATGGTGCTGGTTACTAATGAATAGGCCGCATTCTCAGTGATGGCGCTGGTTACTAATGAATATGCCGCATTCTCAGTGATGGTGCTGGTTACTAATGAATAGGCCGCATTCTCAGTGATGGCGCTGGTTACTAATGAATATGCCGCATTCTCAGTGATGGCGCTGGTTACTAATGAATAGACTGCATTCTCAGTGATGGCGCTGGTTACTAATGAATAGACTGCATTCTCAGTGATGGCGCTGGTTACTAATGAAGAGGCTGCATTCTCAGTGATGGCGCTGGTTACTAATGAATAGGCTGCATTCTCAGTGATGGCGCTGGTTACTAATGAATAGGCCGCACTCTCAGTGATGGTGCTGGTTACTAATGAATAGGCCGCATTCTCAGTGATGGCGCTGTTTACTAATGAATAGGCTGCATTCTCAGTGATGGAGCTGGTTACTAATGAATAGGCCGCACTCTCAGTGATGGCGCTGGTTACTAATGAATAGGCTGCATTCTCAGTGATGGAGCTGGTTACTAAGGAATAGGCCGCATTCTCACTGATGGCGCTGGTTACTAATGGATAGGGCACATTCTCAGTGATGGCGCTGGTTACTAATGAATAGGCCGCATTCTCACTGACGACCATGGTTACTAAGGAATAGGCCGCATTCTCAGTGATGGCGCTGGTTACTAATGAATAGACCACATTCTCACTGACGACCCTGGTTACTAATGAATAGGCTGCATTCTCAGTGATGACGCTGGTTACTAAGGAATAGGCCACATTCTCAGTGATGGCGCTGGTTACTAATGAATAGGCCGCATTCTCACTGACGACCCTGGTTACTAATGAATAGGCTGCATTCTCAGTGATGACGCTGGTTACTAAGGAATAGGCCACATTCTCAGTGATGGCGCTGGTTACTAATGAATAGGCCGCATTCTCACTGACGACCCTGGTTACTAATGAATAGGCCGCATTCTCAGTGATGGTGCTGGTTACTAATGAATAGGCAGCATTCTCAGTGATGGCGCTGGTTACTAATAAATAGGCCGCATTCTCAGTGATGGGTGCTGGTTACTAATGAATAGGCCGCATTCTCAGTGATGGTGCTGGTTACTAATGAATAGGCCGCATTCTCAGTGATGGCGCTGGTTACTAATGAATAGGCCGCATTCTCAGTGATGGCGCTGGTTACTACTAATGAATAGGCCGCATTCTCAGTGATGGCGCTGGTTACTAATAAATAGGCAGCATTCTTAGTGATGGAGCTGGTTACTAATGAATAGGCCGCATTCTCAGTGATGGAGCTGGTTACTAATGAATAGGCCGCATTCTCAGTGATGGCGCTGGTTACTACTAATGAATAGGCCGCATTCTCAGTGATGGCGCTGGTTACTAATGAATAGGCAGCATTCTCAGTGATGGAGCTGGTTACTAATGAATAGGCCGCATTCTCAGTGATGGAGCTGGTTACTAATGGATAGGGCACATTCTCAGTGATGGCGCTGGTTACTAATGAATAGGCCGCATTCTCAGTGATGGAGCTGGTTACTAATGAATAGGCCACATTCTCAGTGATGGCGCTGGTTACTAATGAATAGGCCGCATTCTCAGTGATGGCGCTGGTTACTAATGAATAGGCCGCATTCTCAGTGATGGCGCTGGTTACTAATGGATATGCCGCATTCTCAGTGATGGCGCTGGTTACTAATGAATAGGCCGCATTCTCAGTGATGGCACTGGTTACTAATGAATAGGCCGCATACTCAGTGATGGCGCTGGTTACTAATGAATAGGCTGCATTCTCAGTGATGGCGCTGGTTACTACTAATGAATAGGCCGCATTCTCAGTGATGGCGCTGGTTACTAATGAATAGGCCGCATTCTCAGTGATGGAGCTGGTTACTACTAATGAATAGGCCGCATTCTCAGTGATGGCGCTAGTTACTAATGAATAGGCCGCATTCTCAGTGATGGCGCTGGTTACTACTAATGAATAGGCCGCATTCTCAGTGATGGCGCTGGTTACTAATGAATAGGCAGCATTCTCAGTGATGGAGCTGGTTACTAATGAATAGGCCGCATTCTCAGTGATGGAGCTGGTTACTAATGAATAGGCCGCATTCTCAGTGATGGCGCTGGTTAGTGGTTACTACTAATGAATAGGCCGCATTCTCAGTGATGGCGCTGGTTACTAATGAATAGGCAGCATTCTCAGTGATGGAGCTGGTTACTAATGAATAGGCCGCATTCTCAGTGATGGAGCTGGTTACTAATGGATAAGGCACATTCTCAGTGATGGCGCTGGTTACTACTAATGAATAGGCCGCATTCTCAGTGATGGCGCTGGTTACTAATGAATAGGCCGCATTCTCAGTGATGACGCTGGTTACTAAGGAATAGGCCGCATTCTCAGTGATGGCGCTGGTTACTAATGAATAGGCCGCATTCTCACTGACGACCCTGGTTACTAATGAATAGGCCGCATTCTCAGTGATGGTGCTGGTTACTAATGAATAGGCAGCATTCTCAGTGATGGCGCTGGTTACTAATAAATAGGCCGCATTCTCAGTGATGGTGCTGGTTACTAATGAATAGGCCGCATTCTCAGTGATGGTGCTGGTTACTAATGAATAGGCCGCATTCTCAGTGATGGCGCTGGTTACTAATGAATAGGCCGCATTCTCAGTGATGGCGCTGGTTACTACTAATGAATAGGCCGCATTCTCAGTGATGGCGCTGGTTACTAATAAATAGGCAGCATTCTTAGTGATGGAGCTGGTTACTAATGAATAGGCCGCATTCTCAGTGATGGCGCTGGTTACTAATGAATAGGCAGCATTCTCAGTGATGGCGCTGGTTACTAATGAATAGGCCGCATTCTCAGTGATGGCGCTGGTTACTACTAATGAATAGGCCGCATTCTCAGTGATGGCGCTGGTTACTAATGAATAGGCAGCATTCTCAGTGATGGAGCTGGTTACTAATGAATAGGCCGCATTCTCAGTGATGGAGCTGGTTACTAATGGATAGGGCACATTCTCAGTGATGGCGCTGGTTACTAATGAATAGGCCGCATTCTCAGTGATGGAGCTGGTTACTAATGAATAGGCCACATTCTCAGTGATGGCGCTGGTTACTAATGAATAGGCCGCATTCTCAGTGATGGCGCTGGTTACTAATGAATAGGCCGCATTCTCAGTGATGGCGCTGGTTACTAATGGATATGCCGCATTCTCAGTGATGGCGCTGGTTACTAATGAATAGGCCGCATTCTCAGTGATGGCACTGGTTACTAATGAATAGGCCGCATTCTCAGTGATGGCGCTGGTTACTAATGAATAGGCTGCATTCTCAGTGATGGCGCTGGTTACTACTAATGAATAGGCCGCATTCTCAGTGATGGCGCTGGTTACTAATGAATAGGCAGCATTCTCAGTGATGGAGCTGGTTACTACTAATGAATAGGCCGCATTCTCAGTGATGGCGCTGGTTACTAATGAATCGGCCGCATTCTCAGTGATGGCGCTGGTTACTACTAATGAATAGGCCGCATTCTCAGTGATGGCGCTGGTTACTAATGAATAGGCAGCATTCTCAGTGATGGAGCTGGTTACTAATGAATAGGCCGCATTCTCAGTGATGGAGCTGGTTACTAATGAATAGGCCGCATTCTCAGTGATGGCGCTGGTTACTACTAATGAATAGGCCGCATTCTCAGTGATGGCGCTGGTTACTAATGAATAGGCAGCATTCTCAGTGATGGAGCTGGTTACTAATGAATAGGCCGCATTCTCAGTGATGGAGCTGGTTACTAATGGATAAGGCACATTCTCAGTGATGGCGCTGGTTACTACTAATGAATAGGCCGCATTCTCAGTGATGGTGCTGGTTACTAATGAATAGGCCGCATTCTTAGTAATGGCGCTGGTTACTAATGAATAGGCCGCATTCTCAGTGATGGCGCTGGTTACTAATGAATAGGCCGCATTCTCAGTGATGGAGCTGGTTACTAATGAATAGGCCACATTCTCAGTGATGGCGCTGGTTACTAATGAATAGGCCGCATTCTCAGTGATGGCACTGGTTACTAATGAATAGGCCGCATTCTCAGTGATGGCGCTGGTTACTAATGAATAGGCCGCATTCTCAGTGATGGCGCTGGTTACTAATGAATAGGCCGCATTCACAGTAATGGCGCTGGTTACTAAGGAATAGGCCGCATTCTCAGTGATGGCGCTGGTTACTAAGGAATAGGCCGCATTCTCAGTGATGGCGCTGGTTACTAATGAATAGGCCGCATTCTCACTGACGGCCCTGGTTACTAATGAATAGGCCGCATTCTCAGTGATGGCGCTGGTTACTAATGAATAGGCCGCATTCTCAGTGATGGCCCTGGTTACTAATGAATATGCCGCATTCTCAGTGATGGCGCTGGTTACTAATGAATAGGCTGCATTCTCAGTGATGGCGCTGGTTACTAATGAATAGGCCGCATTCTCAGTGATGGCGCTGGTTACTAATGAATAGGCCGCATTCTCAGTGATGGCCCTGGTTACTAATGAATAGGCCGCATTCTCAGTGATGGCGCTGGTTACTAATGAATAGGCCGCATTCTCAGTGATGGCGCTGGTTACTAATGGATATGCCACACTCTCAGTGATGGCGCTGGTTACTAATGGATATGCCGCATTCTCAGTGATGGCGCTGGTTACTAATGGATATGCTGCATTCTCAGTGATGGCGCTGGTTACTAGTGAAAGAATAGAAAGCATTCTCAGTGATGGAACTAGTTGCTAGTAAATAGATAGGTTGCAACTTCATAAATTAATGCAGTAATAATCACTGTTTACAGGTCACTTTATTGTGAATTGGGGAGTGTGCATTACAAAAGTGATGAGCGGACATCTCCCTTACATTTTTAAAAATGGACAGAGACGCAGCACTTGGATCCTCGCTAATGCAAACAGAAATCGTCGATCTCCTTAGTTTAGAGGAGCAACGATTAATTGAATACTATCGCCTGACACGATTTATCGTATTGTGGTACGGTGGATTGTGCAGTGTGTTGCATCGCATCAGCCTGCTGCAAGGTCATCGGATCATTCTGGTATGTACCCAGCTTTGGAGGTCTATTTATAAACATTTTTTTTACTTTTCACATTATTTTAGTATCACCTGAATGTATTAAAGGGCATTTGGAGCAGTTTTCATGAAAAACTGGTCCAAACCCTTTAATTCACTTTTTTTTAGTAACCCACATCGCATTCCCCATACTTATAATGAGAAATGCGATGTGGCCAAATTGATACAAAAAAAGTGACAAAATACCGCAGTGTGCCCTGTGATAATCTCGCCAGCTCAGGCTGGTGAGATCACAGGGCAGCACAGTGATAGGCAGGCATTTGCCCAGCTTTCTCTGCCCCTGGCTCCAGAGATTAGCTCTGTGTGTCCAATAGACACAACAGCTGATCAAAGTGTAAAAAGAAAAAAAAAGTAAAAAACCTCCCACCATACTCACCTGTCCAGGGAGCCGGTACTCCGGTGAGCACTGCCGGGCGCCGGGTCCACCATATGCTTCAATGTGACCCCGCTGCAGTAAAGTGACACTGCAAAGCGCCAGCGCACTTTACAGCACCGGGGGTCACCGCAGCGCACAGGATCCGGCGTCCGGCAGCCCAGCAGATGCATCGCGGACCGGCTCCCTGGACTGGTAAGTATATTGACCTGCTAGGGGGGGGGGGAAGGGGTCCGCGATGCGCGGGGGTAGTCTTGACGGGGGAGGAGTCGACCGGGGCGGCGGCGGTAGCGGCGATGTCGGTGGGGGTTGCGCATGCACAGCAGGACATTGGGATATTTTTTTACGGAAAATACCCCGATGATGCCGCGGAGTGTCATCGCAGGGACAGTTTGACCACAAGCTCTGTCCCTGCACGCGATAATTGATACATCCCTGCGATGTAATCAATTATCGCAGTGTGAGTTTGGGCGATTTTATCACATGACATCCGTATCCAAGGATGCGGATGGTGATAAATAGGCCCCTAGGTTCTTGACTTGTAACAGGTGATAGTTTAACACCTCTGGGTACAAGGCCTTAAAATTACACATAGCAAAACATGGCCTTAAACATGCTGGTAAATAAGATGCAAAAGAAATATGTGTTTTTTAAATGCCTGTGTCTGTGCGTTGCATGTAAAAGAGGACTATACTATGAGTCCCCTGGCGGAGAATTAACGGGAATGCACAGAGCCTAGACAGATGGGAAAACCAAAGACAGTATTAAAGTTAGCAGACAATATGAAATGGGCTGTAATAGTCTTTCAGGTAAGATTTATTATTGTGCTGAGTGCGAGACTGCTGTGCTGCACAGAGAAAAATACTGCCGTTAATATAAAAAGAAGATTGTTTTCTGCAATACACAGAAAAACGTTTTGTAGTGTGCTGAAGGGGGGCTTTCATGGAACTGCTTGAAAACTAAAGTAATTGAAAATTTAACACAGATTCCACTAGCGCACATGAAGAGGGGGCGGGTTCTGAGCGCTTAGAAACTCCGCCCCCTGACAGGCCGGTTTTCTTTGAAATAGCTGTCCACGGGCCCGCAATCGAAGCCCCGCCCTTCATGGAATTCTGTCCATGCCCCCTGGACCCACGAATTGTAGCATTGCCAGTGGGAGGAACCTGATACTACAGCGAGCCTGTCCCCGTATCAGCACCTGTGCTGCTTCTGCCTGCAGCATAGCAAAAGTAAGTGTTGGCAGAGTATTGCGGTGCTTGATGTAGTGACGTTAGTCCACACACTTAATGAGTTAATAGCAAGCAGGTTTATTTGTAATTTGACTTGGATATACTGTAATGGTAGGCAATTTGTCCCAACAGACAGTAAGTCTCCACCATTAGGGGAATGGAATTAACCATTTGACTGCCTCTTTCCAGCACCTTTAAACAGTATATCGCTCACTCTGCACATCACGGCTTTAGGCATATGCAGAGAAGCAGCATTGCTGGATGATGCACCCTGCTTTTCCACTCCCTACTACTACCTCACGTACATACTTATTCTATGCTCTCTCATTGTGATTGGTAATCTTGTGGACCCTTGCGCTGATTTAACAAGGTGACCCAGAATATCACCACAAAAGCAGAAGCAATACTTACCTAAATTTCCAACCCTGAGGTGCACAAGGAACACGCTCACTCGCTGTACTATTGCCTGGCACACAGTGAGCAGCAGCTGTTCCGTTGGCACCAAAGACAGGTGTGTCTCCATACTTATACCTGTACACTGGAAAACAGACATATGGGGTATAAAAATTGCAAGGAATACCTGTTCTTCCTAATATTTGCATACAACATTAATTCAATGAAGAAAAGTTTTTCTTTTTCTTTGCAGTGAGTGGGACTGGTATACTGGATGGTGTATGAGATATGAGAACAAAAGACATAATCCAATAAGCATTCCCTCCTATACTAAACGGAGGAACTAGTATTTGTATTTTTCAAACCATTACCGATTTTTCTACTTTGTTGACACTCAAAGAGTTTCTCTGTACAGTTGTGTTTTTATGCTCTGCGTATCCGTATGATTACAGTGATATACAGTACTGACAGATAACCAGACTTGTAAATCTGGCGAATTGCGCTGCTGTAACCAAGGGTATGTAACCAATTAAGATATTAATCTGATTATTATATGGTATCAGTACCCCGCATAATATTTAGCATTATATTATAACACTTCGCTAAGCTTGCCATTCTGAGAACCATCTCATTGCTCTACATATGAGCAATTATGTTTTTTACCTATAGGTAATGTCTGTCTGTTTGTCTTGATATACTCACCCCCTCCACATGAGATATTTCCTAGAATAAATACAGCCACTTGATTAAATTATTGTGTCTCACATCACAAATTCCTACCCTGTGTAGGGAATAATTATTACCTGTGCTTGTTTTCTCCCAATCTCCCCTTTTCCTCAAAAGCAAAACCGACAGAGTAACACAAGTATTGGCGGTACTTATCAGTATGCTGATGTGGCTGCGGTATGACAGCAGGGGACGGCTCCGGTGGTAAGTCTGACTCCCGCTGTGATGGGTAATGCACCGCCCGGCTCTATGTTAATTCTGGCAGCGCGGTACATGCACTATACATGGAACACTCTCAGCTGCATATACTAGGCTCCGCCTCCCTGAGACACTCTGGCACCAGGGGATGAACACTAGGGGATGCGCCCACAGGGCCTTATACATCTGGAGATAGGTACAGAGCGCACTATTCTCTAACAGTAAGTTCATATATACTGCACACCTACTGGCTGGTAGCACCCATGGAACTTGGTAATGTATAAAAATGAAGTTAAACACTGCAGTAAGGGAGTGGTGCAAGTGGCATTTTTATACATTAACAATTCCTGTGATTCCCTCCAGCACATACACCGTCACCAGCTCACCCCTCGCAGCACATACACAGTCACCCGCTCACCCTCCCTCCACAGCCCATACACAGTCACTTGCTCATCTCCCCCCGGCAGCACATACACCGTCACCGATGCTCAACCCCAACAGCACATACAGTCACCCGCTCTCCGCTCCTGCAGCACGTACAGTCACCTGCTCACCTCCCCTGCAGCACATACAGTCACCCGCTCCCCCCGCAGTACACACACAGTCACTGGTGCTCACCCTCCGCAACACATACTGTCGCCTGCTTACCTCCCCCGCTACACATTCACAATCACCTGCTCACCTCCCACCCCCTGCAGCATATACACAGTCACCCGCTCACCTCCCCCCCTGCACACATACACAGTCACCAGCTCACCTCCCCCCCTGCACACATACACAGTCACCGACTCACCTACAACCACCGCAGGACATACACAGTTACCCGCTCACCACTTCCTAGCAGCACATACACAGTCACCCCCTCCCCCCCCTCCCCCCTGCAGCACATACACAGTCACCCGCTCACCTCCAACCCCCGCAGGACATACACAGTCACCTGCTCACCTCCAACCTCCGCAGGACATACACAGTTACCCGCTCACCTCTTCCCAGCAGCACATACACAGTCACCCGCTCACCTCCAACCGCCGCAGGACATACACAGTCACCCACTCACCTCCAACCCCCTCAGGACATACACAGTCACCCGCTCACCTCCAACCCCCGCAGGACATACACAGTCACCTGCTCACCTCCAACCCCCGCAGGACATACACAGTCACCCGCTCACCTCCAACCTCCGCAGGACATACACAGTTACCCGCTCACCTCTTCCCAGCAGCACATACACAGTCACCCGCTCACCTCCAACCGCCGCAGGACATACACAGTCACCCACTCACCTCCAACCCCCTCAGGACATACACAGTCACCCGCTCACCTCCAACCCCCGCAGGACATACACAGTCACCTGCTCACCTCCAACCCCCGCAGGACATACACAGTCACCCGCTCACCTCCAACCTCCGCAGGACATACACAGTCACCCGCTCACCTCTTCCCAGCAGCACATACACAGTCACCCGCTCACCTCCAACCCCCGCAGGACATACACAGTCACCCACTCACCTCCAACCCCCGCAGGAAATACACAGTCACCTGCTCACCTCCAAACCCCGCAGGATATAGTCACCCGCTCACCTCCAACCCCTGCAGAACATACACAGTCACCCGCTCACCTCTTCCCAGTAGCACATACACATTCACCTGCCCCCCCTCCTCCGCAGGACATACACAGTCACACGCTCACCTCTTCCCAGTAGCACATACACATTCACCTGCCCCCCCCCCTCCTCCGCAGGACATACACAGTCACCTGCTCACCTCCAACCCCCCCTGCAGCACATACACAGTCACCCGCTCACCCCCAACCCCCGCTGTACATACACAGTCACCCACTCACCTCTTCCCAGCAGCGCATACAGTCACCGGCACTCACCCCCTACAGCACATACACTCCCCAACACCTGCCACCCGTCGACTGAATTCCCCTTGAGTGCAGCCACGGTAGAGACACACCATCATCTGCAGCCTCCCTGAGAGTCCCGCACACTCAGTGTGGCTAGACCATCCTGGAGCAGGGCCCTCTTTACGCTCTGCCAATGAGCTATGCCACCATGACCGGAACCCGTGAAGTTGATGCACGCAATCAGGAGAGGCATAAAAGGGACTGGTAACGCTCCACCTCCTGTCCAGGATGCATCAGTCACTCAACTAACAGCGTGTGATTGGCTGCAGCGGAGCGCATCCCCAGGGACACACCCATTTTAGAAAAGTGAGTCCCCGGACCTCAAAACTGGGTAAAATATGCTCTATATCACATTTTTCCGATCACTGATAATGTGTATATATATATTTCCGTGGGTTAATAGATATCATACTTCTTCACCATTGATCAATAAGACAGCTAAAAAACTATGGCCGCTAATTCAAAGTGATGAAGCACTTAATGTAGAACAGCGCCGACTTATGCCTTGTTATAAAAGAAGCCGTAATCTTAGGGATATATTAGTCAGGACGAATACCTGCACCCCGATAAAGAATGTGATGTCTACCTTTCTGGACAATACCAGAACGGGTTGCTTTAAATGTACATGTGTAACCTGTCAATTTATGCTGACGGGTGATTCTTTCACACACCCACATTCTGGCAAAATTTATAAGATCAGACATTATTTTAATTGTAATTCAACATATGTGATCTACCAACTCCTTTGCCCATGCGGCCTTTGCTATATAGGCAAGACTGTCTGTAAGTTTAAGGAACGCATGGGGCAACATAGAGGGGCAATTAGAGCAGCGTTACAGACAGGTAAAAGCGACCAGCCGGTCGCAAGACACTTTCTTGAATTTAAACATCCTCTTAGCACAATATGATATAGGATGATTGTGTCAAAGTCGAAAAATATTGCAGAACACACAGCACGTATAAACTGCACACACATGCCCACTGCGCGTGCACTTGTTCTGCCGTGCGTGCACATATCCGCAATTTGCGTATGGTCGCTCCCGCGGACCTGCGCGTGGTATGGGTATTTACGGCAGAGTTTGTGAATGCATGGAGAGCCATCAGAACACATTACATATTTAATCCAAATAGTGCACATTGTACACATAGTCTCCTTGCACCACATCAGAAAGTTATAGCTGTTTAAATGGTTGCAGAACAAAGGGATTCACCTTTACAGGATAAGAGGGGACAGACTAAGGTTATAAGGTGATAATTGGTATCCAGCTGTAGGGTATTTTAAGGGAAACATTCCGGTGTTGGTCTGCGGAAGATCGCATGTTCCTGCGGATAGTTATGTGCAGAAGCAGAATATAGATATAAACTGTATTTACTGTATATTATGTATGCAGCGGGAATCCAGAGGAGACCACCCACAAGAGCAGTTGAGAAAGACATCGCCTACCTTTTCAAATCAACCTATGACCTCTCCTGTACTGTAAAAGTGCATCCCTGTGTCCAATGGACAAAGGGATTACAGTATCCATTGTATTGCTTTTGGAAGACTTGTATAAATAAAGCCTGCTGCAGGCCGGCCAGACACAAGACTCACAACGTTATCTATTTGATTACGGAGGACTGGACCAGGAAGCGCACGCGAATATTCTCACATATGTACATTGACTATAGCCATTATTCTGTTATATATATTGTCTTGTATTGTAGTGTATAATTTGTATTGTAAACCCCCTTTCAGAAATAATCCACTGTGGTGTCGGAACCCAGCGGTAAACTCACAATTGGTGTCGTGTGCTCATTGCCCTGCTAAGGTTTAAAGTGTACTATTATTGCATAGCATTGCTGTAGAAGGTTTAAAGTGTATCTCTGGGTGTGTATGCACTGCGAGTACTTTGTACCATCAGCGCGGCGTGTGTGTACGCAAAGTCCGTACACTACGGAACCCTTTTACGCTAATAGCGTAAAAGATGCGTAGTGTGAATTAAGTATAGCGGCCACAGCGGCTAAAGGTTTAAAGTGTATTTAAGGTGTGTTTAAGGTATAGCTTTCATTCCTGTAAAGATAATCAGCTTTATCAATTGACACAGTATCTGAGAGTATTCGGGGTGGCAATAGGGGGTTGCAATTATTAAGACGCGAGGCACAATGGATTCACCGTTTAGCTGTAATATACCCTAGAGCAGGCATGTCCAAACTGCGGCCCTCCAGCTGTTGAGAAACTGCACATCCCAGCATGCCCTGACACAGCTTTAGCATTCTCTGACAGCAAAACTGTGTCAGGGCATGCTGGGATATGTAGTTTCACAACAGCTGGAGGGCCACAGTTTGGACATGCCTGCCCTAGAGGTTTAAATGAAAATGTGGCTTTAAGATAAAATATAGATATACAGCTTCCTTTTGCATTGGTTTGTTATTGTTACATGGTGTTTTGGCAACATTACCGAGGTTGTGTTGCTACATTAGAACATGAAGTGTTAGCATTGCTGATGGAAATCGCTTTGCTCTATACTTTTCATCTGGTTTACAGCCAAGGATAACACAGCTCTAAAAACATTTCTTATCATGCAATTATGAAAGTAATATGGAGTATTTCTATGTACTTTTAACTGAGTGTTCTTCTGATATATTTTTAGTAACTATGGTGATGGTGTGAGCACAGCTGGGTCGTCGAGTAGTGATGACATCAACATCAAGCGACGTGTAGGCGGGTGTGTGGTCCCGATCCTCACGTCAGCGTCCACATGGTGTTGTGCCGGTATAAAGGTATGTGCCTGTTTTTTGTATGTATCGTGACGAAAATATGAAAATATATTGAAACATTGATGAGCAGTTCTTGTCCGTACATTATATGAAGCTAAGGAGCTGAGTGCCGTGCCGCCGAGTATATATATATATATATATATATATATATATATATATATAAAGAAATTCAAATGTATAATTGCGCATACACGAATAAAAACACTCTAGGCGTGAATCCCCTGAGTGAAATAAATAAAACCACCTTTCTTTTCAAGAATTCATAATAAACTGCAACAGAAGAAGGAACGCAATAGTGCAGACACCCAAATGTAAAGAAAAGCTTTTTAATAGTTTAGATTTTGCACTCACAAACGTTCAATTAAGGAAGCATGTAACAAATTGCAGGTACACGAAGGCACATTCATCAAACATCAAATCTAGCAGATCTCTCAATAGATTTCAGATGGATACTCAATAAAGGTGCTTGGAAAATAGAAAGTATGCAATAGTGTAGAAATATGCTTGATGGTACAGTCATTTTGTTGGATGTCAAGATCCCCAGCATTGACAAGCTTGCATGTTTATATAAGACATCTTAGAGTTTATTATTATAAGATGTTAACCTAATTAGAGATGGTTTCGCCATCAGCTTTTGTAGGACTGTTTACAGTAAGCCCCTCCCCATTAGATCACATTTATCCATCGGGGATGCAAATAGAATACACATATTCTTAGTTACAGTGGGGATCAAAAATGTATGCACATTTGCTCACAGTGTGATGCAAGTATGTAGCCTCATACTTGGCCACATACTTTAAAAATACTCACCAGCTCTACAGCTTTGTTTATTGATGTGTACATTTTTTTCCTTTGGTCTATAGTGCTCCCAATACAGGTCTACACACATCCCCTGGGACGGTGGATATTTTTTAAATGGATTTTTATATGTATTTTTAACGTGTGTTATAATCACATTCACTTCACAGATTGAATCGTATTTGAGATATGATTTAGATTAGCCCCAAGCGGCCATATGTATATATGAAATGATATGTTTCACTGCTCAGGTAGTTAACAACTATCTGTCTCATGTGCACTGTTTTGATGTATTATTGTTTGATCTGTTGACAGCGTTAACCCATACTTGTCTACCTTGCTGCCCCTCCTCGGGAGGAGGCAGCGTTGTAGGCGCATGGGGGCGTGGCCGGCGGTATGATGGGCCGTCCGAGGGGGCGTGACGACCGGGAAGTGGGCAGTCCGGGGGGGGGGGGGGGGGGCGTGACATCGCGATCACGTCATCGTGGCTCCGTTCCCCACTATACAGTGCCTAGCTTCTCAGGGGGCGGAGCTACGATGATGTGATTCAGCGGGAATCGCGTCATCGGATCCCCTCGGACACCCACTTGTTCTCTGCTGTGGGTGGCCAAGGGGGGGAGGCGAGTGGAGAGCCTGACAGGGAAAACGGGAGGCTTGACCACCCTTCCGGGGGGCCGGGAGGGCCTCCCAATTTTCGGGAGCCTCCCAGCCATTCCGGGAGGGTAGGCAAGTATGCGGTAAACTAGGCAACAGTCCCCACACATCCGTTGGACGGCCCTAGGAGATGGCATCTGGTCACGTGACTGGAATTGCAGAGCCCGGAAACCGGACAGTGGCGCGGTCAGGACAGCTGGAGGCACACTGGGTAAGGTATTTATGTAAGGTCATTTGCACTGTTCACGTTTGTGTGTGTCCTGAAGGCGGGGTCCCGCACCCCGAAACGTTGATGAATTAAACAGCACCAGGTTTTTCACTGTTCATCATAGACTCCAGAGTGCCGCCGTTTGTCTCCATTATTGCATACAGGGTCGGCAACAGGGGGGTCAAAGGGGACACCTGTACCGGGCCCCAAGGATCAGAGGGACCCCAAGTATATGCCACTTAGTGTCCGGCAGGGATGTGAGCAGGGAATCATCATGGAGGGAGAGACAGACCGTGGTGTGGAGAGATATACATATTTATATATCTGTATACTGTAGATAAATAAAAATATATATATTTATTTAATAACAGTTTTTTATATAGCGCAGCAAATTCCGTTGCTCAGAGGGGGCCCCAGAGATATCACTGTACCGGGCCCCAAGATGTCTGTTGCCGGCCCTGATTGCATATACAGGCCGCTGGGCCTGGTAGGAGGGCACCGGAGCATATATGCAGCAGCAAAGCTGACCATTTAGGAGTGCCAGACCTATCCCTTGTATATCTATATATACTAAATGCGAAAGCCCTCACTCACTAATTCTCTTACTTCCCGATATGTTAGGAAGCTGAAATGTAACATAGGTATTCTTCAGGTGGGAAACAGGAAAACTATGTAATCAGAATTTGAATAAACCTCCCCTAAGGGGATGAAAAGGGTGTTGACATAATGACGTCATTACTGATGCGTGGCTTGTGTTGCGTGAACGGTAACGCCCAAACGGACAATCGGATGAAAATTTGGATTGCACCTCCACTGTGTAGGATTTAATAAACTACAAAAATGTTCCTGTCACTTTTTACCGTATCTGCTACCGGTGCTCCTCGGGTAACGCCAAGAACCATGGATTAATATTTACTTACATTAAGACGTCTCAAATTTACAGCTCTATAGATTTACCAACTTTTGAACACTCATTTATATTCACAGCCGTGAAAACAGTGGCGTGCGGTGAGGTCAGTGACTGGGGAGGCACTGGCAGCTAACCATCTCCCCCCCCCCCCCATACAATGGGGGGGGGGAAAGTGTAGTCCCCCACACATTTCTAAAACCAGCACAAGGCAGAACCAGCCAGGGGGGATAATGACATAGCAGGGGAGACACTCGGTATGGGGTCCCCCTGCCATAACAATAATCTGCCCCCCAAAACTACTCAGCCCCGGGCTGGAATTCCTCGGAAGTGAGGACCCCAAAAAATAAAAATGGGATCCCCCTCCCGAGCAATAACCAGCACTGGACTGATAGCCCAGTGCTATGCCCCACACCCCTGGTGGCGGTGGGTGTGGGGTTCATTGTTAATATTGTTCTTTACAGGTGGCCTACAGGTCCCAGCATGCTGGCACTTGGAGAACCACAAGTGCCAGCATGCCCGGACATAATGGGCCCGCTGGCACCAGTAGTCCACCTGTAAATAAAATATTAAAATAAAGACACCACACTATCTTTAAAAAGTGAGTTTATTTGTCAGAGTCTTCACCTGGGGGCGGCGGCCTTTAAGCTCTTTTGCATGGCCACTGCCTCAACAGGGCTTCCGGCGTCTTCACCTGAGGGGGCCGCCGCCTCCCCAGGGCTTCCAGTGTGTTCCTCCGGCGTCTTCACCTGGGAGGCGGCGGCCTTTAAGCTCTTTTGCATGGCCGCCGCCTTCCCAGGGCTTCCGGCGTCTTCACCTGGGGGGGCGGCGGCCTTTAATCTCTTTTGCATGGCCGCCGCCTTCTCCAGGACTTCCAGCGTCTTCACCTAGTGGGTGGCGGCTGTTAAGCTCTTTTGCATAGCCGCCGCCCATACAGGACTTCTGGCATCTTCTCTCTTCAGGAGCTCTTCACTGCTCCTCCTCCGCCGTCAGACTGACGCGCCGCTGCCTCGCACTGACTTATATAAATCAGCCGGAGCGGGCAGGGCGATAACACAGCGAGCAATGATTGGCTCGCGGGGGCCATCTTGAATTTTAAAAATGACGCTGAGGCGTCATTTTTTAAATTGGTACTGCTCCGCTGCCTAACTCTGCAGAATGGCAGGCAGGGATCTTGGATCTCTGCCTGCCGCTAATAGTCTCACCGCCGCCCGCACCGCCACCGCCCGCACCTCCGCCACCCGCACCTCCGCCGCGCCCACACAGTGATTGACAGCGGATCCACCGCTGGCCAATCACTGTGGCCTCACTGACAGGGGCGTGCTTTCATGGGTGAAAGCACGTCCCTGTATGTAAGCGGCACCTCTAATGGTGCCGCTTTCCAATGCATTTTCAATCGGCTTTTAATGCCCATTGCTAGGCCCCGCCTGCGCCCGCCCCCCGCTCCCATAACTTTCCACATTCACAACGGGAGGCACCACGATCGGTGCCTCCCATCCCCATTTAGACAGGGATAATAATTACATTAGTATAAAGGAGATACTTATGACACAGAATTAGAGATGAGCGGGTTCGGTTTCTCTGAATCCGAACCCGCCAGAACTTCATGTTTTTTTTCACGGGTCCGAGCGACTCGGATCTTCCCGCCTTGCTCGGTTAACCCGAGCGCGCCCGAACGTCATCATGACGCTGTCGGATTCTCACGAGGCTCGGATTCTATCGCGAGACTCGGATTCTATATAAGGAGCCGCGCGTCGCCGCCATTTTCACACGTGCATTGAGATTGATAGGGAGAGGACGTGGCTGGCGTCCTCTCCGTTTAGAATAGATTAGAGAGACACTTGATTTACTAATTTTGGGGAGCATTAGGAGTACTCAGTACAGTGCAGAGTTTTGCTGATAGTGACCACCAGTTTTATTTATAATCCGTTCTCTGCCTGAAAAAAGCGATACACAGCACACAGTGACTCAGTCACATACCATATCTGTGTGCACTGCTCAGGCTCAGGCCAGTGTGCTGCATCATCTATTATCTATATATAATATTATATATATCTGTCTGACTGCTCAGCTCACACAGCTTATAATTGTGGGGGAGACTGGGGAGCACTACTGCAGTGCCAGTTATAGGTTATAGCAGGAGCCAGGAGTACATAATATATTATATAGTGAGTGACCACCAGACACACAGTGCAGTTTATTTAATATATCCGTTCTCTGCCTGAAAAAAGCGATACACACAGTGACTCAGTCAGTCACATACCATATCTGTGTGCACTGCTCAGGCTCAGGCCAGTGTGCTGCATCATCTATATATATTATATATCTGTCTGACTGCTCAGCTCACACAGCTTATAATTGTGGGGGAGACTGGGGAGCACTACTGCAGTGCCAGTTATAGGTTATAGCAGGAGCCAGGAGTACATAATATTATATTAAAACAGTGCACACTTTTGCTGCAGGAGTGCCACTGCCAGTGTGACTAGTGACCAGTGACCTGACCACCAGTATATATAATATTAGTAGTAGTATACTATCTCTTTATCAACCAGTCTATATTAGCAGCAGACACAGTACAGTGCGGTAGTTCACGGCTGTGGCTACCTCTGTGTCGGCACTCGGCAGCCCGTCCATAATTGTATATACCACCTAACCGTGGTTTTTTTTTCTTTCTTTATACATACATACTAGTTACGAGTATACTATCTCTTTATCAACCAGTCTATATTAGCAGCAGACACAGTACAGTGCGGTAGTTCACGGCTGTGGCTACCTCTGTGTCGGCACTCGGCAGCCCGTCCATAATTGTATATACCACCTAACCGTGGTTTTTTTTTCTTTCTTTATACATACATACTAGTTACGAGTATACTATCTCTTTATCAACCAGTCTATATATTAGCAGCAGACACAGTACAGTGCGGTAGTTCACGGCTGTGGCTACCTCTGTGTCGGCACTCGGCAGCCCGTCCATAATTGTATATACCACCTAACCGTGGTTTTTTTTCCTTTCTTTATACATACATACTAGTTACGAGTATACTATCTCTTTATCAACCAGTCTATATATTAGCAGCAGACACAGTACAGTGCGGTAGTTCACGGCTGTGGCTACCTCTGTGTCGGCACTCGGCAGCCCGTCCATAATTGTATATACCACCTAACCGTGGTTTTTTTTTCTTTCTTTATACATACATACTAGTTACGAGTATACTATCTCTTTATCAACCAGTCTATATATTAGCAGCAGACACAGTACAGTGCGGTAGTTCACGGCTGTGGCTACCTCTGTGTCGGCACTCGGCAGCCCGTCCATAATTGTATATACCACCTAACCGTGGTTTTTTTTTTCTTTCTTTATACATACATACTAGTTACGAGTATACTATCTCTTTATCAACCAGTCTATATATTAGCAGCAGACACAGTACAGTGCGGTAGTTCACGGCTGTGGCTACCTCTGTGTCGGCACTCGGCAGCCCGTCCATAATTTTATATACCACCTAACCGTGGTTTTTTTTTCTTTCTTTATACATACATACTAGTTACGAGTATACTATCTCTTTATCAACCAGTCTATATATTAGCAGCAGACACAGTACAGTGCGGTAGTTCACGGCTGTGGCTACCTCTGTGTCGGCACTCGGCAGCCCGTCCATAATTGTATATACCACCTAACCGTGGTTTTTTTTTCTTTCTTTATACATACATACTAGTTACGAGTATACTATCTCTTTATCAACCAGTCTATATATTAGCAGCAGACACAGTACAGTGCGGTAGTTCACGGCTGTGGCTACCTCTGTGTCGGCACTCGGCAGCCCGTCCATAATTGTATATACCACCTAACCGTGGTTTTTTTTTCTTTCTTTATACATACATACTAGTTACGAGTATACTATCTCTTTATCAACCAGTCTATATATTAGCAGCAGACACAGTACAGTGCGGTAGTTCACGGCTGTGGCTACCTCTGTGTCGGCACTCGGCAGCCCGTCCATAATTGTATATACCACCTAACCGTGGTTTTTTTTTCTTTCTTTATACATACATACTAGTTACGAGTATACTATCTCTTTATCAACCAGTCTATATATTAGCAGCAGACACAGTACAGTGCGGTAGTTCACGGCTGTGGCTACCTCTGTGTCGGCACTCGGCAGCCCGTCCATAATTGTATATACCACCTAACCGTGGTTTTTTTTTCTTTCTTTATACATACATACTAGTTACGAGTATACTATCTCTTTATCAACCAGTCTATATATTAGCAGCAGACACAGTACAGTGCGGTAGTTCACGGCTGTGGCTACCTCTGTGTCGGCACTCGGCAGCCCGTCCATAATTGTATATACCACCTAACCGTGGTTTTTTTTTCTTTCTTTATACATACATACTAGTTACGAGTATACTATCTCTTTATCAACCAGTCTATATATTAGCAGCAGACACAGTACAGTGCGGTAGTTCACGGCTGTGGCTACCTCTGTGTCGGCACTCGGCAGCCCGTCCATAATTGTATATACCACCTAACCGTGGTTTTTTTTTCTTTCTTTATACATACATACTAGTTACGAGTATACTATCTCTTTATCAACCAGTCTATATATTAGCAGCAGACACAGTACAGTGCGGTAGTTCACGGCTGTGGCTACCTCTGTGTCGGCACTCGGCAGCCCGTCCATAATTGTATATACCACCTAACCGTGGTTTTTTTTTCTTTCTTTATACATACATACTAGTTACGAGTATACTATCTCTTTATCAACCAGTCTATATATTAGCAGCAGACACAGTACAGTGCGGTAGTTCACGGCTGTGGCTACCTCTGTGTCGGCACTCGGCAGCCCGTCCATAATTGTATATACCACCTAACCGTGGTTTTTTTTTCTTTCTTTATACATACATACTAGTTACGAGTATACTATCTCTTTATCAACCAGTCTATATATTAGCAGCAGACACAGTACAGTGCGGTAG
Organism: Pseudophryne corroboree; assembly: GCF_028390025.1. Taxonomy (NCBI): domain Eukaryota; kingdom Metazoa; phylum Chordata; class Amphibia; order Anura; family Myobatrachidae; genus Pseudophryne; species Pseudophryne corroboree. The sequence goes on from NC_086447.1 coordinate 111,598,903, forward strand.
TTCACGGCTGTGGCTACCTCTGTGTCGGCACTCGGCAGCCCGTCCATAATTGTATATACCACCTAACCGTGGTTTTTTTTTCTTTCTTTATACATACATACTAGTTACGAGTATACTATCTCTTTATCAACCAGTCTATATATTAGCAGCAGACACAGTACAGTGCGGTAGTTCACGGCTGTGGCTACCTCTGTGTCGGCACTCGGCAGCCCGTCCATAATTGTATATACCACCTAACCGTGGTTTTTTTTTCTTTCTTTATACATACATACTAGTTACGAGTATACTATCTCTTTATCAACCAGTCTATATATTAGCAGCAGACACAGTACAGTGCGGTAGTTCACGGCTGTGGCTACCTCTGTGTCGGCACTCGGCAGCCCGTCCATAATTGTATATACCACCTAACCGTGGTTTTTTTTTCTTTCTTTATACATACATACTAGTTACGAGTATACTATCTCTTTATCAACCAGTCTATATATTAGCAGCAGACACAGTACAGTGCGGTAGTTCACGGCTGTGGCTACCTCTGTGTCGGCACTCGGCAGCCCGTCCATAATTGTATATACCACCTAACCGTGGTTTTTTTTTCTTTCTTTATACATACATACTAGTTACGAGTATACTATCTCTTTATCAACCAGTCTATATATTAGCAGCAGACACAGTACAGTGCGGTAGTTCACGGCTGTGGCTACCTCTGTGTCGGCACTCGGCAGCCCGTCCATAATTGTATATACCACCTAACCGTGGTTTTTTTTTCTTTCTTTATACATACATACTAGTTACGAGTATACTATCTCTTTATCAACCAGTCTATATATTAGCAGCAGACACAGTACAGTGCGGTAGTTCACGGCTGTGGCTACCTCTGTGTCGGCACTCGGCAGCCCGTCCATAATTGTATATACCACCTAACCGTGGTTTTTTTTTCTTTCTTTATACATACATACTAGTTACGAGTATACTATCTCTTTATCAACCAGTCTATATATTAGCAGCAGACACAGTACAGTGCGGTAGTTCACGGCTGTGGCTACCTCTGTGTCGGCACTCGGCAGCCCGTCCATAATTGTATATACCACCTAACCGTGGTTTTTTTTTCTTTCTTTATACATACATACTAGTTACGAGTATACTATCTCTTTATCAACCAGTCTATATATTAGCAGCAGACACAGTACAGTGCGGTAGTTCACGGCTGTGGCTACCTCTGTGTCGGCACTCGGCAGCCCGTCCATAATTGTATATACCACCTAACCGTGGGTTTTTTTTCTTTCTTTATACATACATACTAGTTACGAGTATACTATCTCTTTATCAACCAGTCTATATATTAGCAGCAGACACAGTACAGTGCGGTAGTTCACGGCTGTGGCTACCTCTGTGTCGGCACTCGGCAGCCCGTCCATAATTGTATATACCACCTAACCGTGGTTTTTTTTTCTTTCTTTATACATACATACTAGTTACGAGTATACTATCTCTTTATCAACCAGTCTATATATTAGCAGCAGACACAGTACAGTGCGGTAGTTCACGGCTGTGGCTACCTCTGTGTCGGCACTCGGCAGCCCGTCCATAATTGTATATACCACCTAACCGTGGTTTTTTTTTCTTTCTTTATACATACATACTAGTTACGAGTATACTATCTCTTTATCAACCAGTCTATATATTAGCAGCAGACACAGTACAGTGCGGTAGTTCACGGCTGTGGCTACCTCTGTGTCGGCACTCGGCAGCCCGTCCATAATTGTATATACCACCTAACCGTGGTTTTTTTTTCTTTCTTTATACATACATACTAGTTACGAGTATACTATCTCTTTATCAACCAGTCTATATATTAGCAGCAGACACAGTACAGTGCGGTAGTTCACGGCTGTGGCTACCTCTGTGTCGGCACTCGGCAGCCCGTCCATAATTGTATATACCACCTAACCGTGGGTTTTTTTTCTTTCTTTATACATACATACTAGTTACGAGTATACTATCTCTTTATCAACCAGTCTATATATTAGCAGCAGACACAGTACAGTGCGGTAGTTCACGGCTGTGGCTACCTCTGTGTCGGCACTCGGCAGCCCGTCCATAATTGTATATACCACCTAACCGTGGTTTTTTTTTCTTTCTTTATACATACATACTAGTTACGAGTATACTATCTCTTTATCAACCAGTCTATATATTAGCAGCAGACACAGTACAGTGCGGTAGTTCACGGCTGTGGCTACCTCTGTGTCGGCACTCGGCAGCCCGTCCATAATTGTATATACCACCTAACCGTGGTTTTTTTTTCTTTCTTTATACATACATACTAGTTACGAGTATACTATCTCTTTATCAACCAGTCTATATATTAGCAGCAGACACAGTACAGTGCGGTAGTTCACGGCTGTGGCTACCTCTGTGTCGGCACTCGGCAGCCCGTCCATAATTGTATATACCACCTAACCGTGGTTTTTTTTTCTTTCTTTATACATACATACTAGTTACGAGTATACTATCTCTTTATCAACCAGTCTATATATTAGCAGCAGACACAGTACAGTGCGGTAGTTCACGGCTGTGGCTACCTCTGTGTCGGCACTCGGCAGCCCGTCCATAATTGTATATACCACCTAACCGTGGTTTTTTTTTCTTTCTTTATACATACATACTAGTTACGAGTATACTATCTCTTTATCAACCAGTCTATATATTAGCAGCAGACACAGTACAGTGCGGTAGTTCACGGCTGTGGCTACCTCTGTGTCGGCACTCGGCAGCCCGTCCATAATTGTATATACCACCTAACCGTGGTTTTTTTTTCTTTCTTTATACATACATACTAGTTACGAGTATACTATCTCTTTATCAACCAGTCTATATATTAGCAGCAGACACAGTACAGTGCGGTAGTTCACGGCTGTGGCTACCTCTGTGTCGGCACTCGGCAGCCCGTCCATAATTGTATATACCACCTAACCGTGGTTTTTTTTTCTTTCTTTATACATACATACTAGTTACGAGTATACTATCTCTTTATCAACCAGTCTATATATTAGCAGCAGACACAGTACAGTGCGGTAGTTCACGGCTGTGGCTACCTCTGTGTCGGCACTCGGCAGCCCGTCCATAATTGTATATACCACCTAACCGTGGTTTTTTTTTCTTTCTTTATACATACATACTAGTTACGAGTATACTATCTCTTTATCAACCAGTCTATATATTAGCAGCAGACACAGTACAGTGCGGTAGTTCACGGCTGTGGCTACCTCTGTGTCGGCACTCGGCAGCCCGTCCATAATTGTATATACCACCTAACCGTGGTTTTTTTTTCTTTCTTTATACATACATACTAGTTACGAGTATACTATCTCTTTATCAACCAGTCTATATATTAGCAGCAGACACAGTACAGTGCGGTAGTTCACGGCTGTGGCTACCTCTGTGTCGGCACTCGGCAGCCCGTCCATAATTGTATATACCACCTAACCGTGGTTTTTTTTTCTTTCTTTATACATACATACTAGTTACGAGTATACTATCTCTTTATCAACCAGTCTATATATTAGCAGCAGACACAGTACAGTGCGGTAGTTCACGGCTGTGGCTACCTCTGTGTCGGCACTCGGCAGCCCGTCCATAATTGTATATACCACCTAACCGTGGTTTTTTTTTCTTTCTTTATACATACATACTAGTTACGAGTATACTATCTCTTTATCAACCAGTCTATATATTAGCAGCAGACACAGTACAGTGCGGTAGTTCACGGCTGTGGCTACCTCTGTGTCGGCACTCGGCAGCCCGTCCATAATTGTATATACCACCTAACCGTGGTTTTTTTTTCTTTCTTTATACATACATACTAGTTACGAGTATACTATCTCTTTATCAACCAGTCTATATATTAGCAGCAGACACAGTACAGTGCGGTAGTTCACGGCTGTGGCTACCTCTGTGTCGGCACTCGGCAGCCCGTCCATAATTGTATATACCACCTAACCGTGGTTTTTTTTTCTTTCTTTATACATACATACTAGTTACGAGTATACTATCTCTTTATCAACCAGTCTATATATTAGCAGCAGACACAGTACAGTGCGGTAGTTCACGGCTGTGGCTACCTCTGTGTCGGCACTCGGCAGCCCGTCCATAATTGTATATACCACCTAACCGTGGTTTTTTTTTCTTTCTTTATACATACATACTAGTTACGAGTATACTATCTCTTTATCTCTTTATCTCTTTATGAAATGCCAGCAACGTCGTCTGCCAAGGCCGATGCCCAATGGCATAGTACAGAGCATGTCAAAACCAAAACACCAAATATCAGTAAAAAAAGGACTCCAAAACCTAAAATAAAATTGTCGGAGGAGAAGCGTAAACTTGCCAATATGCCATTTACCACACGGAGTGGCAAGGAACGGCTGAGGCCCTGGCCTATGTTCATGGCTAGTGGTTCAGCTTCACATGAGGATGGAAGCACTCAGCCTCTCGCTAGAAAACTGAAAAGACTCAAGCTGGCAAAAGCACCGCAAAGAACTGTGCGTTCTTTGAAATCCCAAATCCACAAGGAGAGTCCAATTGTGTCGGTTGCGATGCCTGACCTTCCCAACACTGGACGTGAAGAGCATGCGCCTTCCACCATTTGCACGCCCCCTGCAAGTGCTGGAAGGAGCAGTCCAGTTCCTGATAGTCAGATTGAAGATGTCAGTGTTGAAGTACACCAGGATGAGGAGGATATGGGTGTTGCTGGCGCTGGGGAGGAAATTGACCAGGAGGATTCTGATGGTGAGGTGGTTTGTTTAAGTCAGGCACCCGGGGAGACACCTGTTGTCCGTGGGAGGAATATGGCCGTTGACATGCCAGGTGAAAATACCAAAAAAATCAGCTCTTCGGTGTGGAGGTATTTCACCAGAAATGCGGACAACAGGTGTCAAGCCGTGTGTTCCCTTTGTCAAGCTGTAATAAGTAGGGGTAAGGACGTTAACCACCTCGGAACATCCTCCCTTATACGTCACCTGCAGCGCATTCATAATAAGTCAGTGACAAGTTCAAAAACTTTGGGTGACAGCGGAAGCAGTCCACTGACCAGTAAATCCCTTCCTCTTGTAACCAAGCTCACGCAAACCACCCCACCAACTCCCTCAGTGTCAATTTCCTCCTTCCCCAGGAATGCCAATAGTCCTGCAGGCCATGTCACTGGCAATTCTGACGAGTCCTCTCCTGCCTGGGATTCCTCCGATGCATCCTTGCGTGTAACGCCTACTGCTGCTGGCGCTGCTGTTGTTGCCGCTGGGAGTCGATGGTCATCCCAGAGGGGAAGTCGTAAGCCCACTTGTACTACTTCCAGTAAGCAATTGACTGTTCAACAGTCCTTTGCGAGGAAGATGAAATATCACAGCAGTCATCCTACTGCAAAGCGGATAACTGAGTCCTTGACAACTATGTTGGTGTTAGACGTGCGTCCGGTATCCGCCGTTAGTTCACAGGGAACTAGACAATTTATTGAGGCAGTGTGCCCCCGTTACCAAATACCATCTAGGTTCCACTTCTCTAGGCAGGCGATACCGAGAATGTACACGGACGTCAGAAAAAGACTCACCAGTGTCCTAAAAAATGCAGTTGTACCCAATGTCCACTTAACCACGGACATGTGGACAAGTGGAGCAGGGCAGGGACACTTTCGGCGTACAGGCACCACGTACAGAAGACTGGAGCACCACCAAAAACTACTGAACCTGCCCTGCCATCATCTGAAGCAAGAAGTGGTAACGAGGTGGAATTCAACCCTCTATATGCTTCAGAGGTTGGAGGAGCAGCAAAAGGCCATTCAAGCCTATACAATTGAGCACGATATAGTAGGTGGAATGCACCTGTCTCAGGCGCAGTGGAGAATGATTTCAACGTTGTGCAAGGTTCTGATGCCCTTTGAACTTGCCACACGTGAAGTCAGTTCAGACACTGCCAGCCTGAGTCAGGTCATTCCCCTCATCAGGCTTTTGCAGAAGAAGCTGGAGGCATTGAAGAAGGAGCTAAAAGGGAGCGATTCCGCTAGGCATGTGGGACTTGTGGATGCAGCCCTTAATTCGCTTAACAAGGATTCACGGGTGGTCAATCTGTTGAAATCAGAGCACTACATTTTGGCCACCGTGCTCGATCCTAGATTTAAAGCCTACCTTGGATCTCTCTTTCCGGCAGACACAGGTCTGCTGGGGTTGAAAGACCTGCTGGTGACAAAATTGTCAAGTCAAGCGGAACGCGACCTGTCAACATCTCCTCCTTCACATTCTCCCGCAACTGGGGGTGCGAGGAAAAGGCTCAGAATTCCGAGCCCACCCGCTGGCGGTGATGCAGGGCAGTCTGGAGCGACTGCTGATGCTGACATCTGGTCCGGACTGAAGGACCTGACAACGATTACGGACATGTCGTCTACTGTCACTGCATATGATTCTCTCAACATTGATAGAATGGTGGAGGATTATATGAGTGACCGCATCCAAGTAGGCACGTCACACAGTCCGTACTTATACTGGCAGGAAAAAGAGGCAATTTGGAGGCCCTTGCACAAACTGGCTTTATTCTACCTAAGTTGCCCTCCCACAAGTGTGTACTCCGAAAGAGTGTTTAGTGCCGCCGCTCACCTTGTCAGCAATCGGCGTACGAGGTTACATCCAGAAAATGTGGAGAAGATGATGTTCATTAAAATGAATTATAATCAATTCCTCCGCGGAGACATTGACCAGCAGCAATTGCCTCCACAAAGTACACAGGGAGCTGAGATGGTGGATTCCAGTGGGGACGAATTGATAATCTGTGAGGAGGGGGATGTACACGGTGATATATCGGAGGGTGAAGATGAGGTGGACATCTTGCCTCTGTAGAGCCAGTTTGTGCAAGGAGAGATTAATTGCTTCTTTTTTGGGGGGGGTCCAAACCAACCCGTCATATCAGTCACAGTCGTGTGGCAGACCCTGTCACTGAAATGATGGGTTGGTTAAAGTGTGCATGTCCTGTTTTGTTTATACAACATAAGGGTGGGTGGGAGGGCCCAAGGACAATTCCATCTTGCACCTCTTTTTTCTTTTCTTTTTCTTTGCATCATGTGCTGATTGGGGAGGGTTTTTTGGAAGGGACATCCTGCGTGACACTGCAGTGCCACTCCTAGATGGGCCCGGTGTTTGTGTCGGCCACTAGGGTCGCTAATCTTACTCACACAGTCAGCTACCTCATTGCGCCTCTTTTTTTCTTTGCGTCATGTGCTGTTTGGGGAGGGTTTTTTGGAAGGGACATCCTGCGTGACACTGCAGTGCCACTCCTAGATGGGCCCGGTGTTTGTGTCGGCCACTAGGGTCGCTAATCTTACTCACACAGCTACCTCATTGCGCCTCTTTTTTTCTTTGTGTCATGTGCTGTTTGGGGAGGGTTTTTTGGAAGGGACATCCTGCGTGACACTGCAGTGCCACTCCTAGATGGGCCCGGTGTTTGTGTCGGCCACTAGGGTCGCTAATCTTACTCACACAGCTACCTCATTGCGCCTCTTTTTTTCTTTGCGTCATGTGCTGTTTGGGGAGGGTTTTTTGGAAGGGCCATCCTGCGTGACACTGCAGTGCCACTCCTAGATGGGCCCGGTGTTTGTGTCGGCCACTAGGGTCGCTAATCTTACTCACACAGCTACCTCATTGCGCCTCTTTTTTTCTTTGCGTCATGTGCTGTTTGGGGAGGGTTTTTTGGAAGGGACATCCTGCGTGACACTGCAGTGCCACTCCTAGATGGGCCCGGTGTTTGTGTCGGCCACTAGGGACGCTTATCTTACTCACACAGCGACCTCGGTGCAAATTTTAGGACTAAAAATAATATTGTGAGGTGTGAGGTATTCAGAATAGACTGAAAATGAGTGTAAATTATGGTTTTTGAGGTTAATAATACTTTGGGATCAAAATGACCCCCAAATTCTATGATTTAAGCTGTTTTTTAGTGTTTTTTGAAAAAACCACCCGAATCCAAAACACACCCGAATCCGACAAAAAAAATTCGGTGAGGTTTTGCCAAAACGCGTTCGAACCCAAAACACGGCCGCGGAACCGAACCCAAAACCAAAACACAAAACCCGAAAAATTTCAGGCGCTCATCTCTAATCCTGCGTGACACTGCAGTGCCACTCCTAGATGGGCCCGGTGTTTGTGTCGGCCACTAGGGTCGCTAATCTTACTCACACAGCTACCTCATTGCGCCTCTTTTTTTCTTTGCGTCATGTGCTGTTTGGGGAGGGTTTTTTGGAAGGGACATCCTGCGTGACACTGCAGTGCCACTCCTAGATGGGCCCGGTGTTTGTGTCGGCCACTAGGGTCGCTTATCTTACTCACACAGCGACCTCGGTGCAAATTTTAGGACTAAAAATAATATTGTGAGGTGTGAGGTATTCAGAATAGACTGAAAATGAGTGTAAATTATGGTTTTTGAGGTTAATAATACTTTGGGATCAAAATGACCCCCAAATTCTATGATTTAAGCTGTTTTTTAGTGTTTTTTGAAAAAAACACCCGAATCCAAAACACACCCGAATCCGACAAAAAAAATTCGGTGAGGTTTTGCCAAAACGCGTTCGAACCCAAAACACGGCCGCGGAACCGAACCCAAAACCAAAACACAAAACCCGAAAAATTTCAGGCGCTCATCTCTACACAGAATATGTGTCATAAGTATCTTCTTTATATTATTTTAGTCATTAATGACAGGGGAGGCACTGCCTCCCCTGCCTCCCCTGACAGCACTTTCCTGTGTGAAAATCAGAAACTCCTGTGGGAAGAACGGGTAGAACAGCTAGTATATATATATACACACAAAAACCGCACTCAACTAAAGTCCAAGATCCACGGATGCCAAGTCAAGTAGTTAAATACAGAGACATCCACACCATGAGGCTCCGGCAGGGGCTATGTTGAAGATGGGACAAGCACTCCATTTAGACAAATTTAATGTCATTTAAATCAAACGTGCAAATTCAGCATTTTGAGCAGAGACAGATCATCAGGAATAAGCATATCATATCAATGTTTCTAACAAATCCTGGGGCCCTCTGACCAACCCAGCCACAGCTCCCAACAGACGTTTCGGTCCATGCCATCATCAGGGGAGTATCAATCAAATGCTGTCTAACATGCCACTTAAATGTACTGAAAACTAACTTAAGTGTGTACACCTGTCCAAACCTCTGATGAGCTTTCCCGCCGCTGACCACGGACTGTCTGTTGCCATGGCACCGGGACGCCTCCTGGTGACGTCATCTGGAAGTGTCCCACGTACGCTGGTACTCACACCACCTGCTGACCAGTAAGGCCGCCGCGTCATCCTGTCAAACCGGAAGTGACGTTCGCGCGCCGGCAACAGCGTCCCTTGGCAAACCATGGACCAATGCAGGGGGCGGGACCATAATGCACTGACAACATCCGGATTGACGTACACACATTAGAGATGTGCACCGGAAATTTTTCGGGTTTTGTGTTTTGGTTTTGGGTTCGGTTCCGCGGCCGTGTTTTGGGTTCGAACGCGTTTTGGCAAAACCTCACCGAATTTTTTTTGTCGGATTCGGGTGTGTTTTGGATTCGGGTGTTTTTTTTCAAAAAACCCTAAAAAACAGCTTAAATCATAGAATTTGGGGGTCATTTTGATCCCAAAGTATTATTAACCTCAATAACCATAATTTCCACTCATTTTCAGTCTATTCTGAACACCTCACACCTCACAATATTATTTTTAGTCCTAAAATTTGCACCGAGGTCGCTGGATGACTAAGCTCAGCGACCCAAGTGGCCGACACAAACACCGGGCCCATCTAGGAGTGGCACTGCAGTGTCACGCAGAATGGCCCTTCCAAAAAACACTCCCCAAACAGCACATGACGCAAAGAAAAAAAGAGGCGCAATGAGGTAGCTGTGTGACTAAGCTCAGCGACCCAAGTGGCCGACACAAACACCTGGCCCATCTAGGAGTGGCACTGCAGTGTCAGGCAGGATGGCCCTTCCAAAAAATACTCCCCAAACAGCACATGACGCAAAGAAGAAAAAAAAGAGGTGCAATGAGGTAGCTGTGTGACTAAGCTCAGCGACCCTAGTGGCCGACACAAACACCTGGCCCATCTAGGAGTGGCACTGCAGTGTCAGGCAGGATGGCCCTTCCAAAAAACACTCCCCAAACAGCACATGACGCAAAGAAAACAAGAGGCGCAATGAGGTAGCTGTGTGAGTAAGCTCAGCGACCCTAGTGGCCGACACAAACACCTGGCCCATCTAGGAGTGGCACTGCAGTGTCAGGCAGGCTGGCCCTTCCAAAAAACACTCCCCAAACAGCACATGACGCAAAGAAAAATGAAAGAAAAAAGAGGTGCAAGATGGAATTGTCCTTGGGCCCTCCCACCCACCCTTATGTTGTATAAACAGGACATGCACACTTTAACCAACCCATCATTTCAGTGACAGGGTCTGCCACACGACTGTGACTGAAATGACGGGTTGGTTTGGACCCCCACCAAAAAAGAAGCAATTAATCTCTCCTTGCACAAACTGGCTCTACAGAGGCAAGATGTCCACCTCATCATCATCCTCCGATTCATCACCGTGTACATCCCCCTCCTCACAGATTATTAATTCGTCCCCACTGGAATCCACCATCACAGCTCCCTGTGTACTTTGTGGAGGCAATTGCTGCTGGTGAATGTCTCCATGGAGGAATTGATTATAATTCATTTTAATGAACATCATCTTCTCCACATTTTCTGGAAGTAACCTCGTACGCCGATTGCTGACAAGGTGAGCGGCGGCACTAAACACTCTTTCGGAGTACACACTTGTGGGAGGGCAACTTAGGTAGAATAAAGCCAGTTTGTGCAAGGGCCTCCAAATTGCCTCTTTTTCCTGCCAGTATACGTACGGACTGTCTGACGTGCCTACTTGGATGCGGTCACTCATATAATCCTCCACCATTCTTTCAATGGGGAGAGAATCATATGCAGTGACAGTAGACGACATGTCCGTAATCGTTGGCAGGTCCTTCAGTCCGGACCAGATGTCAGCATCAGCAGTCGCTCCAGACTGCCCTGCATCACTGCCAGCGGGTGGGCTCGGAATTCTGAGCCTTTTCCTCGCACCCCCAGTTGCGGGAGAATGTGAAGGAGGAGATGTTGACAGGTCGCGTTCCGCTTGACTTGACAATTTTCTCACCAGCAGTTCTTTGAACCCCTGCAGACTTGTGTCTGCCGGAAAGAGAGATCCAAGGTAGGTTTTAAATCTAGGATCGAGCACGGTGGCCAAAATGTAGTGCTCTGATTTCAACAGATTGACCACCCGTGAATCCTTGTTAAGCGAATTAAGGGCTCCATCCACAAGTCCCACATGCCTAGCGGAATCGCTCTGTGTTAGCTCCTCCTTCAATGTCTCCAGCTTCTTCTGCAAAAGCCTGATGAGGGGAATGACCTGACTCAGGCTGGCAGTGTCTGAACTGACTTCACGTGTGGCAAGTTCAAAAGGTTGCAGAACCTTGCACAACGTTGAAATCATTCTCCACTGCGCTTTAGACAGGTGCATCCCACCTCCTATATCGTGCTCAGTTGTATAGACTTGAATGGCCTTTTGCTGCTCCTCCAACCTCTGAAGCATATAGAGGGTTGAATTCCACCTCGTTACCACTTCTTGCTTCAGATGATGGCAGGGCAGGTTCAGGCGTTTTTGGTGTTGCTCCAGTCTTCTGTACGTGGTGCCTGTACGCCGAAAGTGTCCCGCAATTCTTCTGGCCACCGACAGCATCTCTTGCACGCCCCTGTCGTTTTTTAAAAAATTCTGCACCACCAAATTCAAGGTATGTGCAAAACATGGGACGTGCTGGAATTTGCCCATATTTAATGCACACACAATATTGCTGGCGTTGTCCGATGCCACAAATCCACAGGAGAGTCCAATTGGGGTAAGCCATTCTGCGATGATCTTCCTCAGTTGCCGTAAGAGGTTTTTAGCTGTGTGCGTATTCTGGAAAGCGGTGATACAAAGCGTAGCCTGCCTAGGAAAGAGTTGGCGTTTGCGAGATGCTGCTACTGGTGCCGCCGCTGCTGTTCTTGCGGCGGGAGTCCATACATCTACCCAGTGGGCTGTCACAGTCATATAGTCCTCAGTCTGCCCTGCTCCACTTGTCCACATGTCCGTGGTTAAGTGGACATTGGGTACAACTGCATTTTTTAGGACAGTGGTGAGTCTTTTTCTGAGGTCTGTGTACATTTTCGGTATCGCCTGCCTAGAGAAATGGAACCTAGATGGTATTTGGTACCGTGGACACAGTACCTCAAACAAGTCTATAGTTGGCTCTGCAGTAATGATGGATACCGGAACCACGGTTCTCACCGCCCAGGATGCCAAGGCCTCAGTTATCCGCTTTGCAGCAGGATGACTGCTGTGATATTTCATCTTCCTCGCAAAGGACTGTTGGACAATTGCTTGGTGGAAGTAGTAAAAGTGGTCTTACGACTTCCCCTCTGGGATGACCATCGACTCCCAGCAGCAACAACAGCAGCGCCAGCAGCAGTAGGCGTTACACGCAAGGATGCATCGGAGGAATCCCAGGCAGGAGAGGACTCGTCAGAATTGCCAGTGACATGGCCTGCAGGACTATTGGCATTCCTGGGGAAGGAGGAAATTGACACTGAGGGAGTTGCTGGGGTGGTTTGCGTGAGCTTGGTTACAAGAGGAAGGGATTTACTGGTCAGTGGACTGCTTCCGCTGTCGCCCAAAGTTTTTGAACTTGTCACTGACTTATGATGAATGCGCTGCAGGTGACGTATAAGGGAGGATGTTCCGAGGTGGTTAACGTCCTTACCCCTACTTATTACAGCTTGACAAAGGCAACACACGGCTTGACAAATGTTGTCCGCATTTCTGTTGAAATACTTCCACACCGAAGAGCTGATTTTTTTGGTATTTTCACCAGGCATGTCAATGGCCATATTCCTCCCACGGACAACAGGTGTCTCCCCGGGTGCCTGACTTAAACAAACCACCTCACCATCAGAATCCTCCTGGTCAATTTCCTCCCCAGCGCCAGCAACACCCATATCCTCCTCATCCTGGTGTACTTCAACACTGACATCTTCAATCTGACTATCAGGAACTGGACTGCGGGTGCTCCTTCCAGCACTTGCAGGGGGCGTGCAAATGGTGGAAGGCGCATGCTCTTCACGTCCAGTGTTGGGAAGGTCAGGCATCGCAACCGACACAATTGGACTCTCCTTGTGGATTTGTGATTTCGAAGAACGCACAGTTCTTTGCTGTGCTTTTGCCAGCTTAAGTCTTTTCATTTTTCTAGCGAGAGGCTGAGTGCTTCCATCCTCATGTGAAGCTGAACCACTAGCCATGAACATAGGCCAGGGCCTCAGCCGTTCCTTGCCACTCCGTGTGGTAAATGGCATATTGGCAAGTTTACGCTTCTCCAACGATTTTATTTTAGATTTTTGAGTCCTTTTTTTACTGATATTTGGTGTTTTGGATTTTACATGCTCTGTACTATGACATTGGGCATCGGCCTTAGCAGACGACGTTGATGGCATTTCATCGTCTCGGCCATGACTAGTGGCAGCAGCTTCAGCACGAGGTGGAAGTCGATCTTGATCTTTCCCTATTTTTGGAACCTCAACATTTTTGTTCTCCATATTTTAATAGGCACAACTAAAAGGCACCTCAGGTAAACAATGGAGATGGATGGATACTAGTATACTTATGGATGACGAGTGACTGCCGACACAGAGGTAGCTACAGCCGTGGACTACCGTACTGCGTCTGCTAGTATAGACTGGATGATAATGATATAAAATATATATATATCACTACTGCAGGACAGGTATATATTATATAATGACGGACCTGCTGGACACTGTCAGCAGCAGACTCCTAAACTACTAGTATGAAGAAGATAGAAAAATAAAAAAACCACCACAGGTAGGTATACAATTATGGACGAGCACTGCCGACACAGAGGTAGCTACAGCCGTGGACTACCGTACTGCGTCTGCTAGTATAGACTGGATGATAATGATATAAAAAATATATATATATCACTACTGCAGGACAGGTATATATTATATAATGACGGACCTGCTGGACACTGTCAGCAGCAGACTCCTAAACTACTAGTATGAAGAAGATAGAAAAAAAAAACCACCACAGGTAGGTATACAATTATGGACGAGCACTGCCGACACAGAGGTAGCTACAGCCGTGGACTACCTTACTGCGTCTGCTAGTATAGACTGGATGATAATGATATAAAAAATATATATATATCACTACTGCAGGACAGGTATATATTATATAATGACGGACCTGCTGGACACTGTCAGCAGCAGACTCCTAAACTACTAGTATGAAGAAGATAGAAAAAAAAAACCCCCACCACAGGTAGGTATACAATTATGGACGAGCACTGCCGACACAGAGGTAGCTACAGCCGTGGACTACCGTACTGCGTCTGCTAGTATAGACTGGATGATAATGATATAAAATATATATATATATCACTACTGCAGGTATATATTATAATATAATGAATGACGGACCTGCTGGACACTGTCTGTCAGCAGAATGCGTTTATAGAATAAAAAAAAAAACACCACACGAGTGTTTAACTTTTTCAGGCAGACAATATACTGGTGGTCACTGGTCAGTCACACTGGCAGCAAAAGTGTGCACTGTTATGTACTCCTGCTATAACTGCTCCCCAGTCTCCCCCACAATTAATCTGTGTGAGCAGTGAGCACTCAGCACAGTCAGATATACATAGATGATATTATCATGCAGCACACTGAGGCTGAGCACAGATATGGTATGTGACTGTGTATCGTTTTTTTTCAGGCAGAGAACGGATTTTAAATAATAAATAAAACTGGTGGTCACTAGTATAACTATCAGCAAAACTCTGCACTCTCTGAGTACTCCTAATGCTCCCCAAAATTACTAAAATTAAATTACTAGTAAATCAAGTGTCTCACTCTCTATCTAAACGGAGAGGACGCCAGCCACGTCCTCTCCCTATCAATCTCAATGCACGTGTGAAAATGGCGGCGACGCGCGGCTCCTTATATAGAATCCGAGTCTCGCGATAGAATACGAGCCTCGCGAGAATCCGACAGCGGGATGATGACGTTCGGGCGCGCTCGGGTTAGCCGAGCAAGGCGGGAAGATCCGAGTCTGCCTCGGACCCGTGTAAAAAGGCTGAAGTTCGGGGGGGTTTCGGATTCCGAGGAACCGAACCCGCTCATCTCTAACACACATCAGTGCTCCTGTTACCCGGCAACCAGTCAGTTAAGACTGCCCACTGGCCGTGACGTGTGGCTCAAGGGAAAAACATACAGTGCACAATATAAACAGTGCATAATATAAACAAAAACATATTATCACAAATCACTAAACAATACTAAAACCTATACCAATATAGATAGGTCCTTGACAACAACAGCTGCAGCGGTGAACATATCACTACACTGTTCTTCTAAATATGATGGCAGGCTGGGACTCATATTTTGTTACATCTACTATATATACAGCAGTATCCATCCCACTGCAGGTATCTACAACCAAGTCTGCATGTGGTGTCCAAATACTGAATATGCTGCAATACTAGATTATAAGTAAAAGATGCCACTGCCGTTCTATCTTTATCATTAAAGGTATATTATATGTTCACATCTAGCAGTACGCGTTAGAGATGAGCGGGTTCGGTTTCTCTGAAACCGAACCCGCACGAACTTCATGTTTTTTTCACGGGTCCGAGCAGACTCGGATCCTCCCGCCTTGCTCGGTTAACCCGAGCGCGCCCGAACGTCATCATGACGCTGTCGGATTCTCGCGAGACTCGGATTCTATATAAGGAGCCGCGCGTCGCCGCCATTTTCACACGTGCATTGAGATTGATAGGGAGAGGACGTGGCTGGCGTCCTCTCCATTAGAAATTAGATTAGAAGAGAGAGAGAGATTGTGCAGAGTCAGACAGAGTTTACCACAGTGACCAGTGCAGTTGTTGTTAGTTAACTTTTATTTATTTTAATATATATCCGTTCTCTGCTATATCCGTTCTCTGCCTGAAAAAAAACGATACACAGCAGCAGCCAGTCACACAGTGTGACTCAGTCTGTGTGCACTCAGCTCAGCCCAGTGTGCTGCACATCAATGTATAAAAGGCAAAGCTTATAATAATTGTGGGGGAGACTGGGGAGCACTGCAGGTTGTTATAGCAGGAGCCCCCAGGAGTACATAATATTATATTAATTTAAAATTAAACAGTGCACACTTTTGCTGCAGGAGTGCCACTGCCAGTGTGACTAGTGGTGACCAGTGCCTGACCACCAGTATAGTAGTATATTCATTGTTGTATGTATTGTATACTATCTCTTTATCAACCAGTCTATATTAGCAGCAGACACAGTACAGTGCGGTAGTTCACGGCTGTGGCTACCTCTGTGTCGGCAGTCGGAACTCGGCAGGCAGTCCGTCCATCCATAATTGTATTACAATATATACCACCTAACCGTGGTATTTTTTTTTCTTTCTTTATACCGTCATAGTGTCATACTAGTTGTTACGAGTATACTACTATCTCTTTATCAACCAGTGTACAGTGCGGTAGTTCACGGCTGTGGCTACCTCTGTGTCGGCAGTCGGCAGGCAGTCCGTCCATCCATAATTGTATTATTATTATAATATATACCACCTAACCGTGGTTTTTTTTCCATTCTTTATACCGTCGTCATAGTGTCATACTAGTTGTTACGAGTATACTACTATCTCTTTATCAACCAGTGTACAGTGCGGTAGTTCACGGCTGTGGCTACCTCTGTGTCGGCAGTCGGCAGGCAGTCCGTCCATCCATAATTGTATCTATCTATAACATTTTTTTAATAGCTCCGCCACCAGACCCATAGTTCCTGAATCTATTTTTCCAGAAGAATAGTACTGGGCGACACTCACAGTGTAATCATGTAATGAATAGAGCTTCCCCATCTTCAAAAAATCAGTTCAACATTTAAATGTAATGGATTTTTTTGCCATGAACAAAGAGCATAACATATAATCTCACCTTATATAACAGTGATAGCCCCAAAGACCATAACGTGCTGCTGTCCCCGCACTTCTGTTGACGACCCCATTCCACAGCCAGACGCAAGTGAAATGACGTCAGTCGTCAGGTTTATTGTTGCTAAGCAACACATACACAGTATACTGCGCTACATGAAAACGTCCAGAAAACATATATTGCCAGTGGGCGCTGGGAAAAGATACACAGTAAATAGTGCATTACTTGCTATTATCTATATAACCACTTTGTGACACAGCTGTTAAACATAAATAGCAAATACTTCAGTAAGTTTATCAAAAACATGTTAAAGAGAATCCATCATTCAAACCATGTGGTTGCACAGTGTTTAAATCATGGATCCAATGAGCCTCTTTCTGCACTAAGAGTGTCTGTATATATACATACAGTATATAGTGGCGATCAAACTAATAAATGATACCTACACACGGATTTTGCTTACCAGCGCACTGTCGTTTATTGAGATGTCAGGATGTTACTGTCAGCATAAGCCTCTGGTTCCAGCTATCACACAATAACTAAAGTATTCCCGCGACCCTGGCTACACACTGTTGTCACCTCTCTAGTCACCAGCCAACTAACTTGGCGTCATCACCTCGCCCCCAACACAAGATCAGTTACTTATGCCTACTCCTAAGCACTGACTAGCTGAACGATCACACCCATGTGGCCCACCTGTGAAGCTGTGCTGTGTGTTCAGAAAGATGTGAAGGATTAACCCTGTCTGCAGCATAAGCCTGTACACTCTCAGAGGATGCCTTAGTCTCTCCCATAACAATAGGTGTCGACCTAATGTGTGTCGACCTAGACACTGTATTCCGTTTGGTTTCTGCTACCCAGCTACCCAGCTGTGTACCTGTGGAAGTGAACGGCTGGTTGAGAGCACCAAAGATTGGGAATGGGTTTTCTGGATGAAGAAAGAAAAAGACTGTTGAACCTGTTTTCCCTATGGTGTACCACAGTGACCCCTGTTGGAGGAAACCAGTGCAGGGTAGACTGGTATCCCTCCGTGATGAGAGTTCAAGTAAGGGTAAGATTTAGAGGTAGATAAGGTATAGAGCATGTATATTGAAGTGTGGTTTTGGGGCGGTAGTGTGTGCATAGCACTGGGGATAATTTAGAGTATTCAATGAGATTGGGCAAGGTAGAAGAACTTGTTGTGAGGGAGGGTGGCACAGAGTTATGTACTGTGTTAGACGTTACCCAATAACTGGCTGGTGATGATGCCGTGCAGTGGGGCCCTTACACTACAGTACCCTGTATTCCTAGTTGGTCTCCCATCCAAGTACTAACAGAGCCCAACATTGTATTGCTTCCAAGATTGAACGGGATCGGCCATAACCAATGTGGTATGACTGTAGGCAGATGTTCTCCCTACACACACGAATGGGGAAAATGCCATGCCAGGTATGAGGAAACTGTACTGTTCGCCTGGAATGGTCAGAACCCTCTGCACAGTGAGTTTGCAGTGAAGCAATATGCTGGTAAGGGGATTTTACAAGGTGAAACTCTACTAGCCTACAGTCCAAATAATAATGCAATAGATATGCAATGTGGAATGCAAGTAGGGAGTCCTAAAGGAGCAGTGTCCTTTAATATCGCATTTGTAAAGAGCAATGAATGCAATCCCCATAAGTGCTACTTAGTAATATGTGTGGCTAACAAAGAGAAATTCCAGTGTAATCACATGGAAATATGCAAATTGGAAAAAATACATGGTCTTACCAGGACGTGGGCTATGGGACGGTCCACATGTGGACTAGATACAGGCTGGACGCGCGTTTCGCCAGTTGTAAGCTTGATCACCAGGTCACAATGTCGACATCTGAAATACTGACTTGTGAAATGCCGACATTCTGCATAGATCTGCAACCAAGGGTTAGGCTGTGGTAGAAGAAAATTAGGGTTAGGCGCTAGGGTTGTGGGATAGGACTAGTTATACTTACAGTCGGTAGCAGTGCAGGATCCTCCAGAAGTCATCCTGCCTTCACCCTGGACCTGGAAGACACTGATGGAGTTGCTGTATTTGCCTTACCAGATAGGTCACCACTAGACCATCAGGGACGTTTTGTCTACATTCTAATCATGTCAACATTTCATCACTGTCGACATCATGTTTGTCAATATGATGAATGTTGAATAAAAATGCCAAACTATATAGATAGATTTTATTGCAAACCCTGACAACATATTAATTTGCTTAACCACTTGCCTGGCATGATAGCATCAGATGCGACCAGTCAGACAGTGTGTGAAGCGGCAGGGAAGAGAAACTTGCCTCTGCTGCTGCTTTCAGAGGGACCGGAAGGTCCCCCTGCCTCCCTGCACCCTCTCCACAGTGTTGCCATGCTGCCGATCACTGCTGATAGGTCAGTACGGCTGGACCCCCCACCTGTGGCTGCAGACAATAGCAGCCGCCGGGGTAGTGTAGTAACCCCCCCTATGTACCTGGTGGCTGTCCCGGATGTCAAAATGAAAGTCGCGATGGTCTCAATATTCCCGATGTTTCAGATGGTGCCAACCGATGTTCCAATGTTTGAAAACAAAATTATTATTTTTTTTACAAACATAAAAAAAAAAATATATATATATTTTTTTTTACTAAAATCATTTTGGATAAGGTTATATACACGTTTTACACCTAATTCACTCATTTAACAAAACAAAAAAACAAAACCCTGACAATTTCTGACCGCTTTTTGAAAAAAAAATAATAATCATCAGTTAAGTGGTTAATAGAGCATTTTGTCATTGATTTTAATGTCTGAAAAAGTGGAAATTTATATGGCAATTTGGAACAGAAATAAATTACAAACCTGTACTTATTATAATTATACTGTATCTCCAAGTGACAATAAATTATTAAAACAGCACATGAAAACAATATACAGTAATATAATAAGTAAATCTAATACTGGCAGGTGGACTTTTTTTTTTTTTTTAAAGTGAATTGGTTTCTATAAATGCTCTATTGGTTACTTTCTATAACCTCAGAGAAAAGCAGAACCGAGGAGCAAATATTCCAGAGCAGGGTCTACAAATTGATGACAAAACATTACAGGGAGCCTAGGATTAATTTCTGAAGTTAGGGAAAACTGAAACTGATGTTGCAGCATTCAGGCCAATCTGGAATGACTGCGGGCAGGTACTTATGGTGGCCTATTTAAGAGTTGGATGGATCATTAGATCTACAAACAAAAGGTCTACAGTCATTAAGGTCAACAAATCATGGTCGACATGCATAAGGTCGACAGAGTAAAAAAGTCAGAGTAAAAAAGTCAATAGGGTAATTAGTAGTGATGTGCAACGGAAATTTTTCGGGTTTTGTGTTTTGGTTTTGGATTCGGTTCCGCGGCCATGTTTTCGATTCGGACGCATTTTGGCAAAACCTCCCTGAAAAGTTTTTGTCGGATTCGGGTGTGTTTTGGATTTGGGTGTTTTTTTACAAAAAACCCTCAAAAACAGCTTAAATCATAGAATTTGGGGGTCATTTTGATCCCATAGTTTTATTAACCTCAATAACCATAATTTCCACTAATTTACAGTCTATTCTGAACACCTCACAATATTATTTTTAGTCCTAAAATTTGCACCGAGGTCGCTGGATGACTAAGCTAAGCGACACAAGTGGCCGACACAAACACTTGGCCCATCTAGGAGTGGCACTGCAGTGTCAGACAGGATGGCAGATTTAAAAAATAGTCCCCAAACAGCACATGATGGAAAGAAAAAAAGAGGTGCACCAAGGTCGCTGGATGGCTAAGCTAAGCGACCCAAGTGGCCGACACAAACACCTGGCCCATCTAGGAGTGGCACTGCAGTGTCAGACAGGATGGCACTTCAAAAAATAGTCCCCAAACAGCACATGATGCAAAGAAAAAAAGAGGTGCACCAAGGTCGCTGGATGGCTAAGCTAAGCGACCCAAGTGGCCGACACAAACACCTGGCCCATCTAGGAGTGGCACTGCGGTGGCACTTCAAAAAATAGTCCCCAAACAGCACATGATGCAAAGATAAATTAAAGAAAAAAGAGGTGCAAGATGGAATTGTCCTTGGGCCCTCCCACCCACCCTTATGTTGTATAAACAGGACATGCAACCTTTAACAAACCCATCATTTCAGCGACAGGGTCTGCGACACGACTGTGACTGAAATGACTGGTTGGTTTGGGCCCCCACCAAAAAAGAAGCAATCAATCTCTCCTTGCACAAACTGGCTCTACAGAGGCAAGATGTCCACCTCCTCCTCATCCTCCAATTCCTCACCCCTTTCACTGTGTACATTCCCCTCCTCACAGATTATTAATTCGTCCCCACTGGAATCCACCATCTCAGGTCCCTGTGTACTTTCTGGAGGCAATTGCTGGTGAATGTCTCCACGGAGGAATTGATTATAATTCATTTTGATGAACATCATCTTCTCCACATTTTCTGGAAGTAACCTCGTACGCCGATTGCTGACAAGGTGAGCGGCTGCACTAAACACTCTTTCGGAGTACACACTGGAGGGGGGGAAACTTAGGTAAAATAAAGGCAGTTTCTGCAAGGGCCTCCAAATTGCCTCTTTTTCCTGCCAGTATACGTACGGACTGTCTGACATGCCTACTTGGATGCTGTCACTCATATAATCCTCCACCATTCTTTCAATGGTGACAGAATCATATGCAGTGACAGTAGACGACATGTCAGTAATCGTTGGCAGGTCCTTCAGTCCGGACCAGATGTCAGCACTCACTCCAGACTGCCCTGCATCACCGCCAGCGGGTGGGCTCGGAATTCTTAGCCTTTTCCTCGCAGCCCCAATTGCGGGAGAATGTGAAGGAGGAGCTGTTGACGGGTCACATTCCGCTTGACTTGACAATTTTCTCACCAGCAGGTCTTTGAACCTCTGCAGACTTGTGTCTGCCGGAAAGAGAGATACAACGTAGGTTTTAAATCTAGGATCGAGCACGGTGGCCAAAATGTAGTGCTCTGATTTCAACAGATTGACCACCCGTGAATCCTGGTTAAGCGAATTAAGGGCTCCATCCACAAGTCCCACATGCCTAGCGGAATCGCTCTGTTTTAGCTCCTCCTTCAATCTCTCCAGCTTCTTCTGAAAAAGCCTGATGAGGGGAATGACCTGACTCAGGCTGGCAGTGTCTGAACTGACTTCACGTGTGGCAAGTTCAAAGGGTTGCAGAACCTTGCACAACGTTGAAATCATTCTCCACTGCGCTTGAGTCAGGTGCATTCCCCCTCCTTTGCCTATATCGTAGGTAGATGTATAGGCTTGAATGGCCTTTTGCTGCTCCTCCATCCTCTGAAGCATATAGAGGGTTGAATTCCACCTCGTTACCACCTCTTGCTTCAGATGATGGCGGGGCAGGTTCAGGAGTGTTTACTGGTGCTCCAGTCTTCGGCACGCGGTGGCTGAATGCCGAAAGTGGCCCGCAATTCTTCGGGCCACCGACAGCATCTCTTGCACGCCCCTGTCGTTTTTTAAATAATTCTGCACCACCAAATTCAATGTATGTGCAAAACATGGGACGTGCTGGACTTTGCCCACATGTAATGCACGCACAATATTGGTGGCGTTGTCCGATGTCACAAATCCCCAGGAGAGTCCAATTGGGGTAAGCCATTCTGCAATGATGTTCCTCAGTTTCCGTAAGAGGTTGTCAGCTGTATGCCTCTTATGGAAAGCGGTGACACAAAACGTAGCCTGCCTAGGAACGAGTTGGCGTTTGTGATATGCTGCTACTGGTGCCGCCGCTGCTGTTCTTGCTGCGGGAGGCAATACATCTACCCAGTGGGCTGTCACAGTCATATAGTCCTGAGTCTGCCCTGCTCCACTTGTCCACATGTCCGTGGTTAAGTGGACATTGGGTTCAACTGCATTTTTTAGGACACTGGTGACTCTTTTTCTGACGTCTGTGTACATTCTCGGTATCGCCTGCCTAGAGAAATGGAACCTAGATGGTATTTGGTACCGGGGACACAGTACCTCAATCAATTCTCTAGTACCCTGTGAATTAACGGTGGATACCGGAAACACGTTTAACACCACCCAGGCTGCCAAGGCCTGAGTTATCCGCTTTGCAGCAGGATGACTGCTGTGATATTTCATCTTCCTCGCAAAGGACTGTTGGACAGTCACTTGTTTACTAGAAGTAGTACAAGTGGTCTTCCGACTTCCCCTCTGGGATGATGATCGACTCCCAGCAGCAACAACAGCAGCGCCAGCAGCAGTAGGCGTTACACTCAAGGATGCACCGGAGGAATCCCAGGCAGGAGAGGACTCGTCAGACTTGACAGTGACATGGCCTGCAGGACTATTGGCTTTCCAGTCTAAGGAGGAAATTGACACTGAGGGAGTTGGTGGTCTGGTTTGCAGGAGCTTGGTTACAAGAGGAAGGGATTTAGTTGTCAGTGGACTGCTTCCGCTGTCACCCAAAGTTTTTGAACTTGTCAATGACTTCTGATGAATGCACTCCAGGTGACGTATAAGGGAGGATGTTCCTAGGTGGTTAACGTCCTTACCCCTACTTATTACAGTTTGACAAAGGCAACACACGGCTTGACACCAGTTGTCCGCATTTCTGTTAAAATAATTCCACACCGACGAGGTGATTTTTTTTGTAATTTGACCAGGCATGTCAATGGCCATATTCGTCCCACGGACAACAGGTGTCTCCCCGGGTGCCTGACTTAAACAAACCACCTCACCATCAGAATCCTCCTTGTCAATTTCCTCCTCAGCGCTAGCAACACCCATATCCTCATCCTGGTGTACTTCAACAGTGACATCTTCAATTTGACTAACAGGAACTGGACTGCGGGTGCTCCTTGCAGCACTTGCAGGGGGCGTGTAAATGGTGGAAGGCGCCACCTCTTCCCGTCCAGTGTTGGGAAGGTCAGGCATCGCAACCGACACAATTGGACTCTCCTTGGGGATTTGTGATTTAGAAGAACGTACAGTTCTTTGCTGTGCTTTTGCCAGCTTAAGTCTTTTCATTTTTCTAGCGGGAGGATGAGTGCTTCCATCCTCATGTGAAGCTGAACCACTAGCCATGAACATAGGACAGGGCCTCAGCCATTCCTTGCCACTCAGTGTCGTAAATGGCATATTGGCAAGTTTACGCTTCTCATCAGACGCTTTTAATTTTAATTTTTGGTCATTTTACTGAATTTTACATGCTCTCTACTATGACATTGGGCATCGGCCTTGGCAGATGACGTTGATGGCATTTCATCGTCTCGGCCAAGATTAGTGGCAGCAGCTTCAGCACGAGGTGGAAGTGGATCTTGATCTTTCCCTATTTTACCCTCCACATTTTTGTTCTCCATTTTTTAATGTGTGGGATTATATGCCAGTAATATATATCAATAGCAATGGCCTACTGTACCGTACTGCTATATATATATACTGGTGGTCAGCAAAATTCTGCATTATCCTCCTACTATATATACTGCGCACAACTAAAATGCACCACAGGTATGAATGGATAGTATACTTGACGACACAGAGGTAGGTAGAGCAGTGGCCTACTGTACCGTACTGCTATATATTATATATTGGTGGTCAGCAAAATTCTGCACTGTCCTCCTACTATATATACTGCGCACAACTAAAATGCACCACAGGTATGGATGGATAGTATACTTGACGACACAGAGGTAGGTAGAGCAGTGGCCTACTGTACCGTACTGCTATATATTATATACTGGTGGTCAGCAAAATTCTGCACTGTCCTCCTACTATATATACTGCGCAAAACTAAAATGCACCAAAGGTATAGATGGATAGTATACTTGACGACACAGAGGTAGGTAGAGCAGTGGACTACTGTACCGTACTGCTATATATTATATACTGGTGGTCAGCAAAATTCTGCACTGTCCTCCTACTATATATAGTGCGCACAACTAAAATGCACCACAGGTATGGATGGATAGTATACTTGACGACACAGAGGTAGGTAGAGCAGTGGCCTACTGTACCGTACTGCTATATATTATATACTGGTGGTCAGCAAAATTCTGCACTGTCCTCCTACTATATATACTGTGCACAACTAAAATGCACCACAGGTATGGATGGATAGTATACTTAACGACACAGAGGTAGGTAGAGCAGTGGACTACTGTACCGTACTGCTATATATTATATACTGGTGGTCAGCAAAATTCTGCACTGTCCTCCTACTATATATAGTGCGCACAACTAAAATGCACCACAGGTATGGATGGATAGTATACTTGACAACACAGAGGTAGGTAGAGCAGTGGACTACTGTACCGTACTGCTATATATTATATACTGGTGGTCAGCAAAATTCTGCATTGTCCTCCTACTATATGTACTGCGCACAACTAAAATGCACCACAGGTATGGATGGATAGTATACTTGATGAGACAGAGGTAGGTAGAGCAGTGGACTACTGTACCTTACTGCTATATGTTATATACTGGTGGTCAGCAAAATTCTGCACTGTCCTCCTACTATATATACTGTGCACAACTAAAATGCACCACAGGTATGGATGGATAGTATACTTGACGACACAGAGGTAGGTAGAGCAGTGGCCTACTGTACCGTACTGCTATATATTATATACTGGTGGTCAGCTAAATTTTGCACTGTCCTCCTACTATATAAACTGCGCACAACTAAAATGCACCACAGGTATGGATGGATAGTATACTTGACGACACAGAGGTAGGTAGAGCAGTGGCCTACTGTACCATACTGCTATATATTATATACTGGAGGTCAGCAAAATTCTGCACTATCCTCCTACTATATATAGTGCGCACAACTAAAATGCACCACAGGTATGGATGGATAGTATACTTGACGACACAGAGGTAGGTAGAGCAGTGGCCTACTGTACCGTACTGCTATATATTATATACTGGTGGTCAGTAAAATTCTGCACTGTCCTCCTACTATTTATACTGCGCACAACTAAAATGCTCCACAGGTATGGATGGATAGTCTACTTGACGACACAGAGGTAGGTAGAGCAGTGGACTACTGTACCGTACTGCTAGATATGCTGGTGGTCAGCAAAATTCTGCACTGTCCTACTATATACTAGAGATGAGCGCCTGAAATTTTTCGGGTTTTGTGTTTTGGTTTTGGGTTCGGTTCCGCGGCCGTGTTTTGGGTTCGAACGCGTTTTGGCAAAACCTCACCGAATTATTTTTGTCGGATTCGGGTGTGTTTTGGATTCGGGTGTTTTTTTCCAAAAACACTAAAAAACAGCTTAAATCATAGAATTTGGGGGTCATTTTGATCCCAAAGTATTATTAACCTCAAAAACCATAATTTACACTCATTTTCAGTCTATTCTGAATACCTCACACCTCACAATATTATTTTTAGTCCTAAAATTTGCACCGAGGTCGCTGTGTGAGTAAGATAAGCGACCCTAGTGGCCGACACAAACACCGGGCCCATCTAGGAGTGGCACTGCAGTGTCACGCAGGATGTCCCTTCCAAAAAACCCTCCCCAAACAGCACATGACGCAAAGAAAAAAAGAGGCGCAATGAGGTAGCTGTGTGAGTAAGATTAGCGACCCTAGTGGCCGACACAAACACCGGGCCCATCTAGGAGTGGCATTTTTGTTCTCCATATTTTAATAGGCACAACTAAAAGGCACCTCAGGTAAACAATGGAGATGGATGGATTGGATACTAGTATACAATTATGGACGGGCTGCCGAGTGCCGACACAGAGGTAGCCACAGCCGTGAACTACCGCACTGTACTGTGTCTGCTGCTAATATATAGACTGGTTGATAAAGAGATAGTATACTCGTAACTAGTATGTATGTATAAAGAAAGAAAAAAAAAACCACGGTTAGGTGGTATATACAATTATGGACGGGCTGCCGAGTGCCGACACAGAGGTAGCCACAGCCGTGAACTACCGCACTGTACTGTGTCTGCTGCTAATATATAGACTGGTTGATAAAGAGATAGTATACTCGTAACTAGTATGTATGTATAAAGAAAGAAAAAAAAACCACGGTTAGGTCACTGGTATATACAATTATGGACGGGCTGCCGAGTGCCGACACAGAGGTAGCCACAGCCGTGAACTACCGCACTGTACACTGGTTGATAAAGAGATAGTAGTATACTCGTAACAACTAGTATGACTGACTATGACGGTATAAAGAATGAAAAAAAACCCACGGTTAGGTGGTATATATTATAATACAATTATGGATGGACGGACTGCCTGCCGAGTGCCGACACAGAGGTAGCCACAGCCGTGAACTACCGCACTGTACACTGGTTGATAAAGAGATAGTAGTATACTCGTAACAACTAGTATGACTGACTATGACGGTATAAAGAATGAAAAAAAAACCACGGTTAGGTGGTATATATTATAATACAATTATGGATGGACGGACTGCCTGCCGACTGCCGACACAGAGGTAGCCACAGCCGTGAACTACCGCACTGTACACTGGTTGATAAAGAGATAGTAGTATACTCGTAACAACTAGTATGACACTATGACGGTATAAAGAATGAAAAAAAAACCACGGTTAGGTGGTATATATTATAATACAATTATGGATGGACGGACTGCCTGCCGACTGCCGACACAGAGGTAGCCACAGCCGTGAACTACCGCACTGTACACTGGTTGATAAAGAGATAGTAGTATACTCGTAACAACTAGTATGACACTATGACGGTATAAAGAATGAAAAAAAAACCACGGTTAGGTGGTATATATTATAATAATACAATTATGGATGGACGGACTGCCTGCCGACTGCCGACACAGAGGTAGCCACAGCCGTGAACTACCGCACTGTACACTGGTTGATAAAGAGATAGTAGTATACTCGTAACAACTAGTATGACTATGACGACGGTATAAAGAAAGAAAAAAAAATACCACGGTTAGGTGGTATATAATTATACAATTATGGATGGACGGACTGCCTGCCGAGTGCCGACTGCCGACACAGAGGTAGCCACAGCCGTGAACTACCGCACTGTACTGTGTCTGCTGCTAATATAGACTGGTTGATAAAGAGATAGTATACAACAATATACTACTATACTGGTGGTCAGGCACTGGTCACCACTAGTCACACTGGCAGTGGCACTCCTGCAGCAAAAGTGTGCACTGTTTAATTTTAAATTAATATAATATTATGTACTCCTGGCTCCTGCTATAACAACCTGCAGTGCTCCCCAGTCTCCCCCACAATTATTATAAGCTTTTATACATTGATGTGCAGCACACTGGGCTGAGCTGA
Source organism: Pseudophryne corroboree (assembly GCF_028390025.1). Taxonomy (NCBI): domain Eukaryota; kingdom Metazoa; phylum Chordata; class Amphibia; order Anura; family Myobatrachidae; genus Pseudophryne; species Pseudophryne corroboree. The sequence goes on from NC_086447.1 coordinate 111,627,301, forward strand.
GTGCACACAGACTGAGTCACACTGTGTGACTGCTGTGTATCGTTTTTTTCAGGCAGAGAACGGATATAGCAGAGAACGGATATATTAAATAAAAGTTAACTTAACAACAACTGCACTGGTCACTGTGGTAAACTCTGTCTGCACAATCTCTCTCTCTCTCTCTCTCTTCTAATCTATTCTAATGGAGAGGACGCCAGCCACGTCCTCTCCCTATCAATCTCAATGCACGTGTGAAAATGGCGGCGACGCGCGGCTCCTTATATAGAATCCGAGTCTCGCGAGAATCCGACAGCGTCATGATGACGTTCGGGCGCGCTCGGGTTAACCGAGCAAGGCGGGAAGATCCGAGTCGCTCGGACCCGTGAAAAAAAAAGTGAAGTTCGTGCGGGTTCGGATTCAAAGAAACCGAACCCGCTCATCTCTACTATATACTACAATGCAGCACAAATATGGAGCGTTTTTCAGGCAGAGAACGTAGATATTTTCAGCACACTGAGCACAGATATTTGCAAGTACACTGAGCACAGATATTTGCAGCACACTGAGCACAGAAACTGAGAGAACGCTGCACGTCCTCTCCCTATCATCTCCAATGCACGGCTCCTTACATAGAATACAAATCTCGCGAGAATCCGACAGCGGGATGATGACGTTCGTGCGCGCTCGGGTTAACCGAGCAAGGCGGGAGGATCCGAGTCTGCCTCGGAACCGTGGAAAATGGGTGAAGTTCGGGGGGGGGTTCGGATTCCGAGGAACCGAACCCGCTCATCACTAGTAATTAGGTCGACATAAAAAGGTAGACAGTAGTTAAGGTCAACATGGTCAAAAGGTCGACACATGAAAAGGTTGACATGACAAAAGATCGATACAAAAAGGTTGACATGTCATTTTACTTTTTTTAGTGTGTTGATTTTGCCATCAAAGCACATGGAACCCCAATTGGTGCACCGCGTCCCCTCGTGTAGCTCGCTTCGCTTGTCATGCTTCAGGCAGGTTACTAGTCCCAATTGTAGTCCAAGTGTATGGTGAAGTTTGAAAAAGTTGATTAAAATGCTAAAGAAACCAAAAGCTGTGTCAACCATATGTGTGTCGACCATTTTAACCTGTTGACCGTTTGTACCTGTCTATCATAAGCACTGTCGACCTTTTACATGTCGACCTATTGGCCATGTCGACCTTTTGACCATGTCAACTAATGCATGTTGACCATTTGTGGTCAACCTAATGACTGTCCACCTTTTCATGGTCGACCTATAGTCTGGGTACCGGTTGGAAAGAGGAGCTTAGGTTTCTCGTCAAAGATTTAACTTATTTTCTCTTACGTCCTAGAGGATGCTGGGGACTCCGTAAGGACCGGGGGTATAGACGGGCTCCGCAGGAGACATGGGCACTATAAAGAACTTTTAGTATGGGTGTGCACTGGCTCCTCCCTCTATTCCCCTCCTCCAGACCTCAGTTAGATCTTGTGCCCAGAGGAGATAGGGTGCATTACAGAGGAGCTCTCCTGAGTTTCTCTGTTTAAAGAATTTTGTTAGGTTTTTTATTTTCAGGGAGCACTGCTGGCAACAGGCTCCCTGCATCGTGGGACTGAGGAGAGAGAAGCAGACCTACTTAAATGATAGGCTCTGCTTCTTAGGCTACTGGACACCATTAGCTCCAGAGGGAGTCGGAACGCAGGTCTCACCCTGCAGTTCGTCCCGGAGCTGCGCCGCCGTCCTCCTCGCAGAGCCGGAAGATAGAAGCCGGGTGAGTATTAGAAGACTTCAAGACGGCAGAAGACTTCAGATCTTCACTGAGGTAAGCGCGCAGCGGTAACGCTGCGCGCCATTGCTCCCACACAACACACACAGAGCAGGCACAGATGGGTGCAGAGCGCAGGGGGGGGGGCGCCCTGCCCTGGGCAGCAATAAACCTCAAGGCTGGCATATTAGAGTATATTAGGCTGCGGAGGCAGTAAATAGATAAACCCCCGCCATTTTTTGCAAATTGAAGCGGGACCGAAGCCCGCCGCTGGAGGGGGCGGAGCTTGATCCCTCAGCACTAACCAGCGCCATTTTCTCCACAGAAGCTGCAGAGACGCTGGCTCTCCGGACTCTCCCCTGCTGAACAGATAAGAGGGCTGAAAAAGAGGAGGGGGGCACAATTATTGGCGCAGTGAGTGGGGAAGTTATTATTATAACATAAAAGCGCTACCTGGGTTTATTCTAGAGATGAGCGCCTGAAATTTTTCGGGTTTTGTGTTTTGGTTTTGGGTTCGGTTCCGCGGCCGTGTTTTGGGTTCGACCGCGTTTTGGCAAAACCTCACCAAATTTTTTTTGTCGGATTCGGGTGTGTTTTGGATTCGGGTGTTTTTTTAAAAAAACACTAAAAAACAGCTTAAATCATAGAATTTGGGGGCCATTTTGATCCCATATTATTATTAACCACAAAAACCATAATTTCCACTCATTTTCAGTCTATTCTGAATACCTCACACCTCACAATATTATTTTTAGTCCTAAAATTTGCACCAAGGTCGCTGGATGACTAAGCTAAGCGACACTAGTGGCCGACACAAACACCTGGCCCATCTAGGAGTGGCACTGCAGTGTCACGCAGGATGTCCCTTCCAAAAAACCCTCCCCAATCAGCACATGACGCAAAGAAAAAAAGAGGCGCAATGAGGTAGCTGACTGTGTGAGTAAGATAAGCGACCCTAGTGGCCGACACAAACACCGGGCCCATTTAGGAGTGGCACTGCAGTGTCACGCAGGATGTCCCTTCCAAAAAACCCTCCCCAATCAGCACATGACGCAAAGAAAAAAAGAGGCGCAATGAGGTAGCTGACTGTGTGAGTAAGATTAGCGACCCTAGTGGCCGACACAAACACCGGGCCCATTTAGGAGTGGCACTGCAGTGTCACGCAGGATGTCCCTTCCAAAAAACCCTCCCCAATCAGCACATGACGCAAAGAAAAAAAGAGGCGCAATGAGGTAGCTGACTGTGTGAGTAAGATTAGCGACCCTAGTGGCCGACACAAACACCGGGCCCATTTAGGAGTGGCACTGCAGTGTCACGCAGGATGTCCCTTCCAAAAAACCCTCCCCAATCAGCACATGACGCAAAGAAAAAAAGAGGCGCAATGAGGTAGCTGACTGTGTGAGTAAGATTAGCGACCCTAGTGGCCGACACAAACACCGGGCCCATTTAGGAGTGGCACTGCAGTGTCACGCAGGATGTCCCTTCCAAAAAACCCTCCCCAATCAGCACATGACGCAAAGAAAAAAAGAGGCGCAATGAGGTAGCTGACTGTGTGAGTAAGATTAGCGACCCTAGTGGCCGACACAAACACCGGGCCCATTTAGGAGTGGCACTGCAGTGTCACGCAGGATGTCCCTTCCAAAAAACCCTCCCCAATCAGCACATGACGCAAAGAAAAAAAGAGGCGCAATGAGGTAGCTGACTGTGTGAGTAAGATTAGCGACCCTAGTGGCCGACACAAACACCGGGCCCATTTAGGAGTGGCACTGCAGTGTCACGCAGGATGTCCCTTCCAAAAAACCCTCCCCAATCAGCACATGACGCAAAGAAAAAATGAGGCGCAATGAGGTAGCTGACTGTGTGAGTAAGATTAGCGACCCTAGTGGCCGACACAAACACCGGGCCCATTTAGGAGTGGCACTGCAGTGTCACGCAGGATGTCCCTTCCAAAAAACCCTCCCCAAACAGCACATGACGCAAAGAAAAATAAAAGAAAAAAGAGGTGCAAGATGGAATTGTCCTTGGGCCCTCCCACCCACCCTTATGTTGTATAAACAAAACAGGACATGCACACTTTAACCAACCCATCATTTCAGTGACAGGGTCTGCCACACGACTGTGACTGATATGACGGGTTGGTTTGGACCCCCCCCAAAAAAGAAGCAATTAATCTCTCCTTGCACAAACTGGCTCTACAGAGGCAAGATGTCCACCTCATCATCACCCTCCGATATATCACCGTGTACATCCCCCTCCTCACAGATTATCAATTCGTCCCCACTGGAATCCACCATCTCAGCTCCCTGTGTACTTTGTGGAGGCAATTGCTGCTGGTCAATGTCTCCGCGGAGGAATTGATTATAATTCATTTTAATGAACATCATCTTCTCCACATTTTCTGGATGTAACCTCGTACGCCGATTGCTGACAAGGTGAGCGGCGGCACTAAACACTCTTTCGGAGTACACACTTGTGGGAGGGCAACTTAGGTAGAATAAAGCCAGTTTGTGCAATGGCCTCCAAATTGACTCTTTTTCCTGCCAGTATAAGTATGGACTGTGTGACGTGCCTACTTGGATGCGGTCACTCATATAATCCTCCACCATTCTTTCAATGGTGAGAGAATCATATGCAGTGACAGTAAACGACATGTCCGTAATCGTTGTCAGGTCCTTCAGTCCGGACCAGATGTCAGCATCAGCAGTCGCTCCAGACTGCCCTGCATCACCGCCAGCGGGTGGGCTCGGAATTCTGAGCCTTTTCCTCGCACCCCCAGTTGCGGGAGAATGTGAAGGAGGAGATGTTGACAGGTCGCGTTCCGCTTGACTTGACAATTTTCTCACCAGCAGGTCTTTCAACCCCAGCAGACTTGTGTCTGCCGGAAAGAGAGATCCAAGGTAGGCTTTAAATCTAGGATCGAGCACGGTGGCCAAAATGTAGTGCTCTGATTTCAACAGATTGACCACCCGTGAATCCTTGTTAAGCGAATTAAGGGCTCCATCCACAAGTCCCACATGCCTAGCGGAATCGCTCCGTGTTAGCTCCTCCTTCAATGTCTCCAGCTTCTTCTGCAAAAGCCTGATGAGGGGAATGACCTGACTCAGGCTGGCAGTGTCTGAACTGACTTCACGTGTGGCAAGTTCAAAGGGCATCAGAACCTTGCACAACGTTGAAATCATTCTCCACTGCGCTTGAGACAGGTGCATTCCACCTCCTATATCGTGCTCAATTGTATAGGCTTGAATGGCCTTTTGCTGCTCCTCCAACCTCTGAAGCATATAGAGGGTTGAATTCCACCTCGTTACCACTTCTTGCTTCAGATGATGGCAGGGCAGGTTCAGTAGTTTTTGGTGGTGCTCCAGTCTTCTGTACGTGGTGCCTGTACGCCGAAAGTGTCCCGCAATTTTTCTGGCCACCGACAGCATCTCTTGCACGCCCCTGTCGTTTTTTAAATAATTCTGCACCACCAAATTCAAGGTATGTGCAAAACATGGGACGTGCTGGAATTTGCCCATATTTAATGCACACACAATATTGCTGGCGTTGTCCGATGCCACAAATCCACAGGAGAGTCCAATTGGGGTAAGCCATTCCGCGATGATCTTCCTCAGTTGCCGTAAGAGGTTTTCAGCTGTGTGCGTATTCTGGAAACCGGTGATACAAAGCGTAGCCTGCCTAGGAAAGAGTTGGCGTTTGCGAGATGCTGCTACTGGTGCCGCCGCTGCTGTTCTTGCGGCGGGAGTCCATACATCTACCCAGTGGGCTGTCACAGTCATATAGTCCTGACCCTGCCCTGCTCCACTTGTCCACATGTCCGTGGTTAAGTGGACATTGGGTACAACTGCATTTTTTAGGACACTGGTGAGTCTTTTTCTGAGGTCCGTGTACATTCTCGGTATCGCCTGCCTAGAGAAGTGGAACCTAGATGGTATTTGGTAACGGGGGCACACTGCCTCAATAAATTGTCTAGTTCCCTGTGAACTAACGGCGGATACCGGACGCACGTCTAACACCAACATAGTTGTCAAGGCCTCTGTTATCCGCTTTGCAGCAGGATGACTGCTGTGATATTTCATCTTCCTCGCAAAGGACTGTTGAACAGTCAATTGCTTACTGGAAGTAGTACAAGTGGGCTTACGACTTCCCCTCTGGGATGACCATCGACTCCCAGCAGCAACAACAGCAGCGCCAGCAGCAGTAGGCGTTACACGCAAGGATGCATCGGAGGAATCCCAGGCAGGAGAGGACTCGTCAGAATTGCCAGTGACATTGCCTGCAGGACTATTGGCATTCCTGGGGAAGGAGGAAATTGACACTGAGGGAGTTGGTGGGGTGGTTTGCGTGAGCTTGGTTACAAGAGGAAGGGATTTACTGGTCAGTGGACTGCTTCCGCTGTCACCCAAAGTTTTTGAACTTGTCACTGACTTATTATGAATGCGCTGCAGGTGACGTATAAGGGAGGATGTTCCGAGGTGGTTAACGTCCTTACCCCTACTTATTACAGCTTGACAAAGGGAACACACGGCTTGACACCTGTTGTCCGCATTTCTGTTGAAATAGTTCCACACCGAAGAGCTGATTTTTTTGGTATTTTCACCAGGCATGTCAACGGCCATATTCCTCCCACGGACAACAGGTGTCTCCCCGGGTGCCTGACTTAAACAAACCACCTCACCATCAGAATCCTCCTGGTCAATTTCCTCCCCAGCGCCAGCAACACCCATATCCTCCTCATCCTGGTGTACTTCAACACTGACATCTTCAATCTGACTATCAGGAACTGGACTGCGGGTGCTCCTTCCAGCACTTGCAGGGGGCGTGCAAATGGTGGAAGGCGCATGCTCTTCACGTCCAGTGTTGGGAAGGTCAGGCATCGCAACCGACACAATTGGACTCTCCTTGTGGATTTGGGATTTCGAAGAACGCACAGTTCTTTGCGGTGCTACTGCTTTTGCCAGCTTGAGTCTTTTCATTTTTCTAGCGAGAGGCTGAGTGCCTCCATCCTCATGTGAAGCTGAACCACTAGCCATGAACATAGGCCAGGGCCTCAGCCGTTCCTTGCCACTCCGTGTGGTAAATGGCATATTGGCAAGTTTACGCTTCTCCTCCGACAATTTTATTTTAGGTTTTGGAGTCCTTTTTTTACTGATATTTGGTGTTTTGGATTTGACATGCTCTGTACTATGACATTGGGCATCGGCCTTGGCAGACGACGTTGCTGGCATTTCATCGTCTCGGCCATGACTAGTGGCAGCAGCTTCAGCACGAGGTGGAAGTGGATCTTGATCTTTCCCTAATTTTGGAACCTCAACATTTTTGTTCTCCATATTTTAATAGGCACAACTAAAAGGCACCTCAGGTAAACAATGGAGATGGATGGATACTAGTATACAATTATGGACGGACTGCCGAGTGCCGACACAGAGGTAGCTACAGCCGTGAACTACCGTACTGTGTCTGCTGCTAATATAGACTGGTTGATAAAGAGATGTCGTAGTATGTATGTATGAAGAAGAAAGAAAAAAAAACCACGGGTAGGTGGTATACAATTATGGACGGACTGCCGAGTGCCGACACAGAGGTAGCCACAGCCGTGAACTACCGTACTGTACTGTGTCTGCTGCTAATATAGACTGGTTGATAAAGAGATGTAGTAGTATGTATGTATGAAGAAGAAAGAAAAAAAAACCACGGGTAGGTGGTATACAATTATGGACGGACTGCCGAGTGCCGACACAGAGGTAGCCACAGCCGTGAACTACCGTACTGTACTGTCTGCTGCTAATATAGACTGGTTGATAAAGAGATGTCGTAGTATGTATGTATGAAGAAGAAAGAAAAAAAAAACACGGTTAGGTGGTATACAATTATGGACGGACTGCCGAGTGCCGACACAGAGGTAGCCACAGCCGTGAACTACCGTACTGTACTGTGTCTGCTGCTAATATAGACTGGTTGATAAAGAGATGTCGTAGTATGTATGTATAAAGAAGAAAGAAAAAAAAACCACGGTTAGGTGGTATACAATTGTGGACGGACTGCCGAGTGCCGACACAGAGGTAGCCACAGCCGTGAACTACCGTACTGTACTGTGTCTGCTGCTAATATAGACTGGTTGATAAAGAGATGTCGTAGTATGTATGTATAAAGAAGAAAGAAAAAAAAACCACGGTTAGGTGGTATACAATTATGGACGGACTGCCGAGTGCCGACACAGAGGTAGCCACAGCCGTGAACTACCGTACTGTACTGTGTCTGCTGCTAATATAGACTGGTTGATAAAGAGATGTAGTAGTATGTATGTATAAAGAAGAAAGAAAAAAAAACCACGGGTAGGCGGTATACAATTATGGATGGACTGCCGAGTGCCGACACAGAGGTAGCTACAGCCGTGAACTACCGTACTGTGTCTGCTGCGACTGGATGATAAATAATGATATAAAAAATATATATATATCACTACTGCAGCCGGACAGGTATATATATTATATAATGACGGACCTGCTGGACACTGTCTGTCAGCAGAATGAGTTTTTTATAGAATAAAAAAAAAACACCACACAAGTGAAGTCACACGACGAGTGTTTAACTTTTTCAGGCAATCACAATATAGTATACTACTAACTATACTGGTGGTCAGTGTGGTCAGGTCACTGGTCAGTCACACTGGCAGTGGCACTCCTGCAGCAAAAGTGTGCACTGTTTAATTTTAATATAATATGTACTCCTGGCTCCTGCTATAACCTATAACTGGCACTGCAGTGCTCCCCAGTCTCCCCCACAATTATAAGCTGTGTGAGCTGAGCACAGTCAGATATATAATATATACATAGATGATGCAGCACACTGGGCTGAGCAGTGCACACAGATATGGTATGTGACTGTCTTGTACTCCTGGCTCCTGCTATAACCTATAACTGGCACTGCAGTGCTCCCCAGTCTCCCCCACAATTATAAGCTGTGTGAGCTGAGCACAGTCAGATATATAATATATACATAGATGATGCAGGCATGCAGCACACTGGGCTGAGCAGTGCACACAGATATGGTATGTGACTGAGTCACTGTGTGTACCGTTTTTTTCAGGCAGAGAACGGATATATTAAATAAAACAACTGCACTGCTGGTGGTCACTGTGGTCAGTCACTAAACTCTGCACTCTCTTCTACAGTATCAGCCTCAGGTCAATCTCTCTCTCTCTCTCTCCTAATCTAAATGGAGAGGACGCCAGCCACGTCCTCTCCCTATCAATCTCAATGCACGTGTGAAAATGGCGGCGACGCGCGGCTCCTTATATAGAATCCGAGTCTCGCGAGAATCCGACAGCGTCATGATGACGTTCGGGCGCGCTCGGGTTAACCGAGCAAGGCGGGAAGATCCGAGTCGCTCGGACCCGTGAAAAAAAACATGAAGTTCGTGCGGGTTCGGATTCAGAGAAACCGAACCCGCTCATCTCTAGTTTATTCCAGTGTCAGTTCGGCGCTGGGTGTGTGCTGGCATAATCTGTCCCTGTCTCTCCAAAGGGCCTGGTTGGGGAATTGTCCCCTTATAGTTATATCCCGGTGTGTGTGGGGTGGCGGTACGTGCGTGTCGGCATGTTTGAAGCAGAAGGCTCGTCCAAGGAGGAGGTGGAGCAGATGAGTGGTGAATCCCCGTCGGTGGTGCCGATTCAAGAATGGATGGATATGTGGCATATGTTAAATGCAAGTGTAGCATCCTTACATAAGAGACTGGACAAAGCAGAGTCCAGGGAGACAACAGGGGGTCAATCCACGGATTGGACCGACTCACAGGACCCTTCGGGGTCTCAGAAACGTCCCTTGTCACAAATAGTAGATACGGATACCGACACGGACTCTGACTCCAGTGTCGACTATGATGAAGCAAGATTGCACCCTAGGGTGACAAAAAGTATTCCGTGTATGATTATTGCAATAAAGGATGTTTTGCATATCACTGATGAACCCTCTGTTCCCGACATGAGGGTACACATGTTTAAGGGAAAGAAGCAGGTAGTAACCTTTCCCCATCTCATGAACTTAACGAGTTATTTGAAAAAGCTTGGGAAACTCCAGATAAGAAACTGCAGATTCCCAAAAGGGATCTTATGGCATACCCTTTCCCTACGCAGGACAGGGTACGTTGGGAATCCTCTCCCACCGTGGACAAGGCTTTAACACGCCTGTCCAAGAAGGTGGCGCTGCCGTCTCCTGACACGGCGGCCCTCAAGGATCCTGCAGACCGCAGGCAGGAGACTACGTTAAAGTCTATGTATACACATACTGGTGCTTTGCTCAGACCGGCAATTGCGTCGGCATGGGTATGTAGCGCTGTTGCAGCTTGGACAGATACCCTGTCAGCTGACCTTGATACCCTAGATAGGGATACCATTTTGTTAACTTTAGCCCATATTAAGGACGCAGTCTTATATATGAGAGACGCACAAAGAGACATTGGATTGCTGGGTTCCAGAGCCAATGCCATGGCTATTTCTGCGAGACGAGCCTTATGGACCCGCCAATGGACGGGTGATGCGGACTCAAAAAAGCATATAGAGATTTTACCGTACAAGGGTGAAGTGTTGTTTGGGGAGGGGCACGCGGACCTGGTTTCCACAGCTACAGCGGGTAAATCTACCTTTTTACCTTTTGTTCCCCAACAGCAAAAGAAAACTCCACAGTATCAGATGCAGTCCTTTCGGTCGCATAAGTCCAAAAGAGGTCGGGGCTCCTCTTTCCTTGCCAGAGGTAAGGGTAGAGGAAAGAGAACGCCTGCTTCGGCTAGTTCCCAGGAGAAGAAGTCCTCCCCGGCTTCTACAAAATCCACCGCATGACGCTGGGGCTCCCCTACGGGAGTCCGCACCGGTGGGGGCACGCCTTCGACTTTTCAGCCAAGTCTGGGTTCGGTCAGACATGGATCCTTGGGCGATAGAAATTGTTTCCCGGGGCTACAAGCTGGAATTCGAGGAGGTGACCTCGCGCCGGTTTTTCAAGTCGGCCTTACCAGCTTCTTCCCCAGAGAGGGAAGTAGTGTTAACTGCAATTCAAACGCTGTGTCAACAGCAAGTGATTGTCAGGGTTCCCCTGGTCCAACAGGGAAAAGGATATTATTCGACCCTGTTTGTGGTCCCGAAGCCGGATGGTTCGGTCAGACCCATTTTAAATCTAAAATCCCTAAACCTGTACTTGAAAAGATTCAAATTCAAGATGGAATCGCTCCGAGCTGTAATATCCAGCCTGGAAGGGGGGGATTTTATGGTGTCGCTAGACATAAAGGATGCTTACCTTCATGTCCCCATATATCCCTCTCATCAGGAGTATCTGAGATTCGCTTTCCACGGCCCCGAGGATTTTTACCAAGGAGATGGCAGAAATGATGGTGATCCTGCGCAAGCAGGGAGCCACAATTATCCCATACTTGGACGATCTCCTGATAAAGGCGAGATCAAGAGATCAATTGCTGAAGAACGTATCGCTCTCCCTGAGAGTGCTCCAACAGCACGGTAGGATTCTCAATCTCCCAAAGTCGCAATTGGTTCCAACAACTCGACTATCGTTCCTAGGCATGATACTGGACACGGAACGAAAGAAGGTTTTTCTCCCGTTGGAAAAAGCCCAGGACCTCCAGAACATGGTCAGAGACCTTGCTTTAGCCAAAAAGAGTGTCAGTTCATCAATGCACTCGAGTTCTGGGAAAAATGGTGGCCTCCAACGAGGCCATTCCCTTTGTCAGGTTTCATGCGAGGACGTTTCAGTGGGACCTTCTGGACAAGTGGTCCGGGTCACATCTACAAATACATCAGAAAATAACACTGTCCCCCAGGGCCAGGGTGTCTCTCCTATGGTGGCTGCAAAGTCCTCACCTTCTAGGTTCGGCATTCAGTACTGGGTTCTCGTAACCACGGACGCGAGCTTCCGAGGATGGGGAGCAGTCACCCAAGGAAGGAATTTTCAGGGACTATGGTCAAGCCATGAGACTTGTCTACACATCAACGTGCTGAAATTAAGGGCCATATACAACGGCCTTCGACAAGCGGAGAGTCTTCTTCGCGACCTACCGGTTCTGATTCAATCAGACAATGTCACAGCCGTGGCTCATGTGAACCACCAAGGCGGGACAAGGAGCAGAGTCGCGATTGCGGAAGCCACCAGGATTCTTCGCTGGGCGGAAAATCACGTAAGCGCTCTGTCAGCTGTCATCATTCCAGGTGTGGACAACTGGGAAGCGGACTTCCTCAGCAGACACGATCTCCATCCAGGAGAGTGGGGACTTCATCAAGAAGTCTTTGCAGAGATAACGGGTCTCTGGGGAATTCCTCAAATAGACATGATGGCGTCACGCCTCAACAAGAAGCTTCGGAGGTATTGTGCCAGGTCCCAGGATCCTCAGGCAATAGCAGTAGACGCCCTGGTAACACCATGGGTGTTTCAGTCGGTCTATGTGTTTCCTCCTCTTCCTCTCATCGCAAAAGTTTTGAGGATCATAAGACAAAAAAAGAGTACAGACAATACTAATTGTTCCAGATTGGCCTCGAAGGGCCTGGTACTCAGATCTTCAGGACATGCTCACAGAAGATCCTTGCCCTCTTCCTCTCAGGGAGGACCTGTTGCAGCAGGGGCCCTGCGTGTTCCAAGACTTACCGCGGTAACGTTTGACGGCATGGCGGTTGAACGCCGGATCCCAGCTGGGAAAGGTATTCCGGGGGAGGTCATACCTACTCTAATAAAAGCTAGGAAGGAGGTGACGGCGAAACATTATCACTGTATCTGGAGGAAGTATGTCTCTTGGTGTGAAACCAAGAATGCTTCTACGGAAGATTTCCATCTGGGCCGTTTTCTCCACTTCCTACAGACAGGAGTGGATATGGGCCCGAAGTTAGGCTCCATTAAGGTACAGATTTCGGCCCTATCAGTATTCTTTCAGAAGGAATTGGCTTCTCTCCCAGAAGTCCAAACTTTTGTGAAGGGAGTGCTGCACATCCAGCCTCCTTTTGTGCCCCCAGTGGCACCATGGGATCTGAACGTGGTGTTACAGTTCCTTAAATCACACTGGTTTGAACCCCTTCAAACGGTTGAATTTAAATTTCTCACCTGGAAGGTGGTCATGTTATTAGCCTTGGCTTCGGCAAGGCTGGTGTCAGAATTGGCGGCCTTGTCTCACAAGAGCCCCTACTTGATTTTTCATGTGGATAGAGAAGAATTGAGGACTCGTCCTCAGTTTTTACCTAAGGTGGTGTCTTCATTTCATTTGAACCAACCTATCGTGGTGCCTGTAGCTACAAGTGACTTGGAAGACTCCAAGTTCCTGGATGTAGTCAGGGCATTAAAGATTTATGTAGCCAGGACGGCTAGGATTAGGAAAACAGAGGCTCTGTTTGTCCTGTATGCAGCCAACAAGATTGGCGCGCCTGCTTCGTAGCAGACTATTGCTCGCTGGATCTGTAATACGATTCAGCAGGCTTATTCTACGGCTGGATTGCCGTTACCAAATTCGGTAAAGGCCCATTCCACTGGGAAGGTGGGTTCTTCTTGGGCGGCTGCCCGAGGCGTCTCGGCTTTGCAGTTATGCCGAGCAGCTACTTGGTCGGGTTCAAACACTTTTGCAAAATTCTACCAATTTGATACCCTGGCTGATGAGGACCTCGCGTTTGCTCAATCGGTGCTACAGAGTCATCTGCACTCTCCCGCCCGGTTTGGAGCTTTGGTATAAACCCCATGGTCCTTACGGAGTCCCCAGCATCCTCTAGGACGTAAGAGAAAATAAGATTTTAAACCTACCGGTAAATCTTTTTCTCCTAGTCCGTAGAAAACTTCTTAGCAAATTTACTTGGCGCAGTCGCAGTGCGAACATTGCGCATGCGCAATTAGCGGAAAATCGCTGCGATGCGAAGAAAATTACCGAGCGAACAACTCGGAATGAGGGCCAAAGACCGATTCCCACTGTAACATAACCCTTATGTAAGCAACAACTATATACAAGTCTTGCAGATTTAGTCCGCACTGGGACGGGCGCCCAGCATCCTCTACGGACTAGGAGAAAAAGATTTACTGGTAGGTTTAAAATCTTATGTTCTCCTGCCCCCTTTTTTAGCTGTTTCTGTGACACTGCATGTGTTTTTGTTTGTTTTGTCTGGTACTTTTTGGGGCAGTAAATCACAGCAAGTGGAGATCAGTAGCTATTTTGCATATTTTGTTGCGTGCACATATGTGATTTTGTCAGTAAGAAGATTACTGGTACCACTTGCAATCCTATGGCTGGTTCTAATCTGATATTTGTAGGGTCAGGCACTCGTTGACAACCATGTTGCACAGGGGTGAGTGATGATGCCGGAATGCGGTTACCACAGGCCTGTGCAGACCCCGACACAGGGGGCGTTGTTACGGACTTCCCCCCTCCGCCCCATTATGGTCTACTCTCCCCCTCCCCGTCCAGGACATAGACTGCTCACCTGGGCAGCTCAGGTGAGCAGTCTTATGTCCCAGAGCAAGGGGTAAAGAAGGTAGTCCAATACCCAGCGGAGGGGGGAGTCCGGAGCGGCACCCCCGTGTCGGCGTCTGCGCATGCCTATGCGATTACCATACCGATGGTCAGGATCCCGGCGCATGCGATACTGGTGCCGGAATCCTGACACACGACTGAATACCGTCGCCGGAGTCCCGAAAGTCTACAGAACATGAATGTCGGAATCCCGACTGTTAGGATACTGATCGTCAGCACAGCGGCCCGGGTAACGACTACGCCGGGGATGGGGGGGTTAGGTTTAGGTGACCCCAGGGGACTTAGGGTTAAGGTGCAGGGGGGGAGGGTTAGGTTTAGGATGTGGTGAGGGAAGGGGGGGGGGTTAGGGTTAGGCACAACCGAGGGTGCAGGAGTAGGGTTAGGCTGCGGAGGTGTGTGTGTGTGTGGGGGGGTGATAGAGGGTTAGGCTGCGGAGGTGGTGGTGGTGGTGGTGGTGGGGGGGTGATAGAGGGTTAGGCACCTAAAAGGGAGGGTTAGGGTAGAGTGGGGGAATGGTTACACTCCTTAACAGCCCATTTCAGGATTTCCACTCTCAAGATGCCGCTGTCGGTCTCCTGACAGTTGGCATTTTGTTCTCACCCCATAAGACCTCCCTGTGTTATATATGTTGGTGATTGAAGGGCACCTTGGGGTATAATTGCTTGCATGTGCTTTGGTTTGCCACAAGTAAAAAAAAATGTCAGTTCTTTTTAGTCAAGTGGGCAATATAAACTTAATATGTTTCAAATATTTACAGATATTCAATAAAAGGAGAGCGAAATGACTGCATAGGAATAGAGAGAGTTAAACCTCCTGTGAGGGGTGGACCTAACTGTGAGGAAAAGTACAGCCCATGGTAGAGAGGGGAGGGTTCAGTATATATAGGGACTGCTAGGCCAGCTTGGTCTCTCTTGCTGCTGAATTGCCTCTGGTGATTGCTGCATTGCAGAGTCACTAGAATTTTTGCTAGTTTATTGCTTTAGCATTGGTCACTGTATTCTCTTTTGCCACCCCAGTTCCATTCCACACTCTGCTTGAGATGGCCGCCTCTCGCCCACGCCGTGCCGCCGGGACCCCAGCTTGCTACCGCTCATCAGGCGGTGGGGCTGGGCCCGAGGATGGGCTGGCTGGCCCTGCTGCCGGCTACCCGTCTTCCGGGGCCGACGCGGGCGCCAGTGCAGCGGTGGCTCGGCGGACTCGGTCCTCCTTTCCGCTGGTTTCAGGTCCGGTGTTACCGGCCGGGCGCGGGCGGTGGGGAGGGCTGGGGGCACAGGCAAGATGCACGGAGGTGGCCGGGCATCGGCCCTCACCTCCGGGTGCAGAGTTTGCGGCTCCGGTGCTGGGTTCGGGCGCCCGCGCGCCAAGTTGGGCGGCCGACGGAGGCTGCCGGTTCGTCTCCCCTCTCTTCCCCCTTGTCGCGGCCGCGAGGTGGTGCCGGGCGAGGGGGGCGGAGCGGGCGGACGGCGGCGGCGAGTCGGACGAGGCCTGTCGCGGGGTCTCGTCCGACGGTCCTCTCAGCTGGGCCCAGTGGTGGAGGGATAGTGGCGGGAAACGGCGGGCCGCGCGCACGGGGTGCGCACACGCCTGCGCTCTCAGCAGGTGGCGCCATTCGCGCACGTGTGCGCGCAGCGGCGCCACTGGTGTCCTCATCTCCCCTGCTGCCTCCCTTGCAGCCGGAGTCCGGCAAGGAGAAGCGGCGGGGGGGACGTACCGGGGGCGAGCAACGCAGCATGGAGTCCCGCCGAGGCGCCCTCCCTGCGGGCGGAGGGAGCTCCGGCCTGCGGGGGGAGGGCGCGTGTGGGGGGGGCGATAGCGGCAGGAGCAGCGCTGGCGAGGGACTGCAGGCACAAGTTGGGGGCGGTGACTGGTGGGGGACCGCGCCGCTTGTGGTCAGGGGCGCCAGCAGTTCCCCGGCGGGCCAGTCGGAGCTTCGGCCATCGGGCCCCCTGTTGGCACCTGCCGGGCGCCAGGCAGGGAGGCACGCGCCGGCATCTGCGGGGGTCCCCGAGGGTGCCGGCAGTGACTTTTGGGGAGGGCAGGACACCTCCGGAGAGTTGGCGTCGGCCCTGTCGACGGTGGTGGCGGCATTGGGGCCGCTGGCCGCTGCCGCATCCCCGGGGTCGGCAAGGTGTTCCGGCACGCGCGCGCTAGCGAGCGTGTCCAGTGCGCGGCCGGGGTCGGCGGCTCAGCGTATTGCTCGCGCTTGCCGTGATCTGGGGGCGGCCGCGGCGCAGCTGGGACACCGTCCCGTGCGGGACGAGCGGGGGCGCAAGGTGGGGACACCTTCGCCCCGGAGTGCTAGGCATGCGCCACGAGTGGTTTCTGGGTCTTTTGCTCCATCTTCTTCTTCAGGTGATCGCGGTGAAGTTGAGGTGGTTGGGAGCGACGAGGAGGATTTCGCAGCTTCCACACCGGAGGATTCCCAGTCCGAGCAGTCGACAGCATCAGGTGAGGTTGAGCAGTCGGCGTCTGGCTCCAGCACGCGCTCCAGTTCTCTCAGTTCTTCCTCTTCTTCTTCCTTGTCGTCGCAGGCGTCCGAAGTCAGTAGCACTACTAGGGCGAAAAAGCGCGCGACTAAATACGCCAAGAGGGCGGCGGGGCAGCAGGAGAGGCGGAAGAGACGTAAGCGGCTTAGCGAGGACGCTCGCAGGGCCAAGAAGCGCCGCGATTTCCCTGGGGTAGTCCACTGCGATTACACGGCCGTGCTGCGGGGGGTTGCGGGATAGCTGCCGTAGGAAGATCTGCAGGGGCGATTACGTTGATATGTTCGTCCTGACGAAGGACGCAAAGAAGGACTATAAGTCAGCGGCAGCTAAGAAGGGCATCGGAGCTGAGGCTTTCCGTACTTTCGACAACTGGCTGGCCGGTTTTTGCGTCTTTGCGGCTTGTTACCTAGAAGATAGGCCTGGCGAACATATGAACGTCATACGATACCTGCACTTAATACACGATATGCAGCGCACATCGTCAGGCATCGAATGGCGGATGTATGACGAGAAATTCCGGGAGAAACAGGACTGCTTGCAGGTGATTGACTTTGGTTGCAAGGACGTGGAAGTCTGGCTCCAGGTCACCCGGACTTCTCAACCCGCTAGGGAGCCCCGGAATCCGGGGGCGGACAGGCACCGCGCAGGGTCGTCCGCCCAAGGGACCGGCGCGGACGGCGGATCGGGTAAGACAGGTCGATTGGCCGTCCGTGGGGGGGGGGGGGGGGCAGGCCGCCGCGAAAGGGAAGTGCTTCGCATTTAACAATGCGTCCTGTTCTTTCGGCAAGCAGTGTCGGTTTCGACATTTGTGCTTGCAATGTGGCGGCTCCCACCCAGCCTCTACCTGTTTTAAAGGCAGTCGCCAGGGTGCGCGGGGTAAGCAAAGTTACGCAAGACCCGGCGCAAGAGGGAGCGCTCCGCAGGGCACCAACGCCAATTAATTTGGATGCAATGGCCAAATGGTTGGATTGGTATCCAAATAGTGCAGACGCTCAGTTTTTGTTTCAGGGTTTTTCAGTTTGGTTTTCGCTTGCCTGTTGCGAGCGAGGTATCGGTCCGGGCTCACCGGAACCTCCAGTCTGCTTGCGTCTTGCCGTTGGTTCTGCGAGAGAAAGTTGATAAGGAGTTACGGCTGGGTAGGATGGAGGGACCGTTTAGCTCACCCCCGGTGGATGACTTGGTCATCTTCCCAGTGGGGGTAGTTCCCAAGAAGACTCCAGGTGCTTTTCGGCTCATTCAGCATCTTTCTTACCCGTCGGGGTCATCGGTCAACGACGCGATACCACCGGCTCATTGCTCGGTGGTGTACCAGTCGTTTGATGAGGTGCTAGAGTTGGTCCGTAGTTACGGCCCTGGGGCCCTGATGGCTAAGATCGATGTGGAATCCGCGTTTCGGTTGCTACCGTTGCATCCGGACTCATTCCGTTTTATGGGTTTTCGGATCGGAGCGGAGTATTTCATCGACAAATGTTTGCCGATGGGATGTTCCGTTTCCTGCTCGTTTTTTGAGCGTTTTAGCACATTTTTACATTGGTGCGTGGAGTCTTCGTCAGGGGGTCATGGAGTTGCACATTACCTCGATGACTTCCTGTGTGTGGGTCCGGCAAATTCGCCACGCTGCGGCGACTTGCTGTTCAGCATCCGAGCTCTGTTTTCTCACTTTGGCGTTGCTGTGGCCGAGGATAAAACGGAGGGGCCGGTTTCCTGTTTGTCATTCTTGGGGATCGAAATCGACACGGTAGCGGGATCGTGTCGCCTGCCTCAGGCCAAGGTTGCGAAGCTCCGCGAAGCTATCTGCCAGTTCATTAGGTCGCGCAAAGTCACGCTGTGGCAGGCGCAGTCCTTGCTGGGCCTTTTGAACTTTGCTTGTCGGGTAATCCCGATGGGCAGGGTTTTCTGCCGGAAGCTGGAGAGGGGTGTGCCAGGCCGCATCATTTCATCCGCTTGTCCTCCGAGATTAAGAGGGATTTGGCCGCATGGGCCTCGTTCCTGGGGGACTTCAACGGGGTGCGTATCTGGCAGGCCCCAACGGTCGACAGCGCTCGGCTGCAGCTGTTTACTGACGCGGCGGGTTCCTCTGGGTTCGGTTGCTACCTTGAGGGATCTTGGTGCGTGGCCTCGTGGCCGGAGGAATGGCATCGCGAGGGTTTAACTAAGGACCTTTTGCTGCTGGAGCTTTTCCCCATTATGGTGGCGCTGGAGGTTTGGGGCGATCGTCTGGCTCATCGCAGCGTCTTGTTTAGATGTGACAATCTGGGCGTGGTGCATGCAATCAATAACCAGAGGGCGAAGTCGCTGGCGGTCCTGCGGGTGCTGGGGCGGTTGCTGCTGACATGCTTGCGTGAGAATGTGTGGTTCCGCGCGCAGCATGTGCCTGGGCTGGAGAACGGAATTGCCGACGCGTTGTCCCGAGGTCAGTGGGAGAGATTTCGTTTGTTGGCACCCGAGGCCGATGAGCAGGGGTTTCAATGTCCCGGTTATGTCTGGCAGGTGATCGGGCCAGACTGGAGTGTCTAGCGTTGCGGTCAGTGGCTCCGAACACGCTCAAGGCTTACGGACAAGCTTGGAGCGAGTGGGAGGAGTTTGTCCGAGGACGAAGTCAAGAAGGTAAGAGCGGGCATCGGATGATGCTTTCTTTTATTTGGCAGCTGTTTGTTACGGGTAGGTCCAGAGCGGTGGTGTCCCGGTACTTAGCTGGAATTTCGTTCTTTAATAAAATCAAAGGGGTCCCTGACGTGACAAAGAGCGGGCTTCTGCTTAAGGCGATGAAGGGGTGGGCACGCGTGGCACCAACGCCGCCTGATAGGCGGCGGCCCATCGATGCGGCCTTGCTACCGGCTGTCATCAGGGCGGTTGGCGGTATCGCGTCGTCTATTTTTGAGTCGCTTCTGTTCCGGTTGGCGTTCTCCATGGCTTACCACGGAGCCTTTCGGGTTTCGGAGCTGGTAGCGCCATCTAAGCGGGCGGATTTGCGCATGCTTCTCGAGGACGTGGTGGTGGGTGAGAGGTCCTTGCTGTGCAGATTGCGTCGCTCTAAGACGGACCAAGTAGGTAGAGGTCGATGGGTCACCTTGGTTTCGTCGCTGGAGGAGAGCATTTGCCCGGTGAGGTTGGCATCGAAATATGCGGCAGTTCGGCCCGGTGGGCGGGGGTCGTGGTTGCTGCATTATGACGGTTTACCCTTGATGAAATATCAGTTTCGTTGGATGCTGGGTCGCTGTCTGGCGAGCTTGGGCCTTCCACCCGCTGCTTTCGGGACGCATTCCTTTCGCATCGGGGCTGCGACGTCGGCTGCGTTGGCAGGGTTTTCCGTGGCGGAAATCTAGGCAGTGGGGCGATGGAAGTCGTCGAGTTGCAGACGATATATTCACCCCGTTGCATGATTTGTTTGTTTGACTAACGGTTCTGTTTATTCGTAGTTGTATAAGTTCATGTTATGAAGTTCAGTACGTCCTTGTGTAGTGTGTCTGTTTGTCTCCCCTGTTTATCCTACTCAGGGATTAGCTACTCGCCGCTGCTGGCAGCGGGGGTCTGGAGTTCTTTTGCGATTTTTTGCCTGACTTGACGGACTGAATTCCAATCTACAATTCGGCTGATCAGTTCTAATCAAAGTCCCTCAGCAGGTTTTTACGCTTTCACCTCCAGCTGAGTTCTTACATGTTTTTTCCCTTTTTATACCCCCCCCCCCGTTTATTTTCCTTATATTATTTTGATTTTTCCCGTTGTGTGTTTATGTTCTGCTTCAATTGGCTGGAAGCTTGTGCAGATCGGCTAGGCCGTGACTTCTGCAAGACACGAAAACCCCATTTTTTCTTTTGGCAGATCCTTCAGGTTAATGCGTTTAATAAACTCTGCTTTAGATTCTTATTAACCGAATTTTTACCCCTTTCCTTCTCTTCAGGTTGGGTAGAAGATGATTTGGCAATCTGGGTGGTTGGCTACTCTTATGTGTACTGGGCAGCCAGGTTTTTGGCCTCGGAGGGGGCACAGATGTTTCCTAGGGCTCATGGCGTTCGTTGGCTTGGTTGGCGGGGGATGATGTGGAAAGATCTGAAGAGTAGATTGGTCAGTCAGGTCAGCGAGCATGGAGTCCCTAGGGTGCTGGTTGTCCATTTAGGTGGCAACGACCTGGGGAAGAGGACATTTTTGGGGCTGCGGTGGGCCATGATGAAGGATCTGGCCAGTGTGGCCGCAGCATGGACCAATTGTGTCTTGGTGTTCTCTATGATGGTGCCAAGGTTGAGTTGGCGAGGTGTGGCGGACGGTCGCCTGATTGATGAGGCCAGGCAAAAGGTGAATGGGGCGGTGGCGAAGTGGGTGTTAGCCCACGGAGGCAAAGTGGTTTGCCACCCTAGGATTCGGTTTCGTGACAGTCACCTTTTTCGGCCTGATGGTGTGCATTTGTCCAAGGAGGGGATGATGCTTTTCCTGGAGGATCTGTTTCTGGTGCTGCAGGAGTTAGGTTGAGGGTATGGTGGCGGTGCGAAGACTCTGGGGAGGAGTCTTTCGCTGTTGGCGGAAAAGAACGGCAGGTTGTAGTTTGTCTTGTTAGTTGCAGTGATTTACAGTTTTGGTGTGGTTTAGGTGCACTCACCTCCATTGACTTTTAAGGCCGCTTGACCACCCGACCGGGGGCAGCGTCATCACCCATCAGGGTGGGTAGTCACCGTGGGGGTCTGAGTCGGGCACCTATTACCAATTTTATAGTTTGTGTTAAATTAGGATCGTTTGGAAATGTAATGTTTTGAGGTTATCGTCAGTTGATATATAGCCGTTTTTTTTCTGCCACCATATGCCGGCTGAATCGGCATGTTAACTAAAATTTTAATTTTACAGGTTTTCTAATGGTTAGGGTACAATAAATAGCTAACAATTTTCTGCCAAATTCAAGTCTCCGTGTCATTATTTCTTGGTATTAAAGGTACTGAATGCTTTACTTTTGAATAAGGGGTCCACACATTATCATTAGGAGGTTTAGGAGAGCGAAATGACTGCATAGGAATAGAGAGAGTTAAACCTCCTGTGAGGGGTGGACCTAACTGTGAGGAAAAGTACAGCCCATGGTAGAGAGGGGAGGGTTCAGTATATATAGGGACTGCTAGGCCAGCTTGGTCTCTCTTGCTGCTGAATTGCCTTCCCGCCCTCCCACCCTGTTTGTTAGAGGTTCTGGCACGGAGTGCCTTGGCTTTGAATTGTTAGTGTGGTTTTATCGTTGGCTATTTGTTGGCGGAAAAGAACGGCAGGTTGTAGTTTGTCTTGTTAGTTGCAGTGATTTACAGTTTTGGTGTGGGTTAGGTGCACTCACCTCCATTGAAGGCCGCTTGACCACCCGTCCGGGGGCAGCGTCATCACCCATCAGGGTGGGTAGTCACCGTGGGGGTCTGAGTCGGGCACCTATTACCAATTTTATAGTTTGTGTTAAAATAGGATCGTTTGGAAATTTAATGTTTTGAGGTTATCGTCAGTTGATATATAGCCGTTCTTTTTTCTGCCACCATATGCCGGCTGAATCGGCATGTTAACTAAAATTTTCAATTTACAGGTTTTCTAATGTTTAGGGTACAATAAATAGCTAACAATTTTCTGCCAATTTTCTCCGTGTCATTATTTCTTGGTATTAAAGGTACTGAATGCTTTACTTTTGAATAAGGGGTCCACACATTATCATTAGGAGGTTTATCAGTATTCAGAATTTATAAAGCAATTTAAATCAATCATTTCTGTTCTGCATATTTACATTTCCTGGTCTTTATTTTAATGTAGAGATGATAAGTATATCTTAATTTGTGGTCAATTTGGAGATACCGTACTGTATATGCTGATATGGGGCTTACGTGGTGCTCAACGCATACCAGTTTCTAAGTACAGTCTCGGAACAGCAGCAGAATGTAAAATTAAGTTCTCCAGTGGGAAATATTTCTGATTTAATGCATAGAGATGTACAGTAAAAGCAATAGTCTGTGAAAGTGCTCTTATGGAACTCTGCGGCTCAGGGAAAGCCTGCATATCAAGTTTGTGAGTCCCTCCGATGTCTCCGGTCCATGGGTGCAGGATTGCACTGTCACAGAAAAACAAAGGGGGTAATTCAGAGTTGATTGCAGCAGCAAATTTGTTAGCAGTTGGGCAAAATCACGGGGGTCATTCCGACCTGATCGCACGCTGCAGTTTTTCGCAGCGGTGCGATCGGGTCTGAACTGCGCATGCGCCATGACCACAATGCGCATGCACGTCGCCCCCTGGCGATGGCTGTCGCCAGGGAGTGACAGAACTAACGAAGAAAGCGATCGCGACCGCAAGAAGATTGACAGGAAGAGGCCGGCCGGAGGCGTCAACTGACCGTTTCCAGGGAGTGTCCGTCCGAATGCAGGCATGCCCAGCCGTTTCGAGGAAGGGATCCTGACGTCAGCTCAGTCCTGGATGAACGCAGCGGGTAAGTCCTGAGCTGTGCAGAAACTGCACAAACTTTTGTTTGTGCAGCTGTCTGCACAAGCGAGCGCAGCCCGGCACAGCGATTCCCCCCTCCCCTGTAGGCGGCGACTACCTGGTCGCAGCAGTGCTAAAAGTAGCCTGCTAGGAATCAGGTCGGAATGAGGGCCCATGTGCACTGCAGGTGGGGCAGATATAACATGTGCAGAGAGAGTTAGATTAGGGTGGGTTATATTGTTTCTGTGCAGAGTAAATACTGGCTGCTTTATTTTTACACTGCAATCTAGATTTCAGTTTTGAACACACCCCACCCAAATCTAACTCTCTCTGCACGTTACATCTGCCCCACCTGCAGTGCACATGGTTTTGCCCAACTGCTAACAAATTTTCTGCTGCGATCAATGAATTAGGCCCTAAGACCATTGCCGCTGCCAGAAACGGTGCAAGGTTTCTGGGTACCTTATAGACGTAGTTTTGACCTATCGCTCCCCAGCACCTGATTGCATAAAACATGTCCTATTGGCGGGCATATTAAAAATATATAAAAATTTACAAGTTAGATCCCAACTGTTTGATCAACTGGTCACTTTGTAGAGTTTAAGCTCTCACAAATAGTATGAGTTGTGTTGTACAGTACACTGTACATTATCTCTGGTGATGGGAGGGGATCAGTACTAAATGCCGCCGGCTGGAATACCGGCGGTCGAAATACCGACGCCGGAATCCCGACCACACAATCCCGACAGGGGTGGCGAGCGGAACGCAGCCCCTTGCGGGCTCGCTTCGCTCGCCACGCTGCGGGCACGGTGCCTCGCTACGCTCGGCACACTATTATATACTCCCTCTATGGGTGTCGTGGACACCCACGGAGGCAGAATATATCGGGATTCCGGCGTTGGTATTTCGACCGCCGGGATTCCGGCCGGCGGCATCTTGACCGCATCCCGATGGGATGCAGCAGGGACTATATACTGTACTGTACATTATCTGTGGTGATGGGAGGTAGCAGGGACTGTATACTGTACATTATCTCTGGTGATGGGAGGCAGCAGGGACTGTATACTGTACTGTACATTATCTGTGGTGATGGGAGGTAGCAGGGACTGTATACTGTACATTATCTCTGGTGATGGGGCAGCAGTGACTGTATACCGTACGTTATCTATGGTGATGGGAGACAGCAGTGACTGTACACTGTACATTATCTGTGGTGAGGGAAGGCAGCAGGGACTGTATACTAGAGATGAGCGGGTTCGGTTCCTCTGAATCCGAACCCGCCCGAACTTCTGGTTTTTTACACGGGTCCGAGCAGGCTCGGATCTTCCCGCCTTGCTCGGCTAACCCGAGCGCGCCCGAACGTCATCATCACGCTGTCGGATTCTCGCGAGGCTCGGATTCTATCGCGAGACTCGGATTCTATATAAGGAGCCGCGCGTCGCCGCCATTTTCACAAGTGCATTGAGATTCATAGGGAGAGGACGTGGCTGGCGTCCTCTCCGTTTAGAGAAGAGAGAGACACAGTATTTTCGGGGAGCATTATTAGGAGGAGTACTACTGTATACTACTATACTACTTGCTGAAGTGATATTTATAGATTAGATAGTGTGACTGTAAGTGTATTATCTGACTTGTGGGGGAGACACTGACAGTGGGGAGCAGTTAGAGTCTGAGAGCAGGACTCAGGAGTACATATAACGTACAGTGCACACTTTTGCTGCCAGAGTCAGTGCCACACTGCCATTGTTGTGACCACACTGACCACCAGTATAATAATATATTTTGTGATTGTCTGCTTAGGCCTCGGAGTACTAGTTGCAAGTTGCAACGTGACCTGTCCTGAAGTGACCACCAGTTTAATAATCAATCACCACCAGTTTAATATATATATATATATAATTGTATATAATATATATATATAATATTGTATACCACCTACCCGTGGTTTTTTTTTTTTCATTCTTCTTTATACATACTACTATAGTAGCTTACTGTAGCAGTCTGCGGTGCTGTGCTGACCTGACAGTGTCCAGCAGGTCCGTCATCAGTCATTACATAATAAATATATATAGTACCTGTCCGGCTGCAGTACTAGTGATATTATATTGATTTCATCTCATTATCAATAATTTATCATCCAGTCTAGACTCTATATTAGCAGCAGACACAGTACGTTAGTCCACGGCTGTAGCTACCTCTGTGTCGGCACTCGGCAGTCCATCCATAATTGTATACCACCTACCCGTGGTTTTTTCTTTTTCTTTCTTCTTTGTACATACTACTATAGAGTATAGTAGCTTACTGTAGCAGTCTGCGGTGCTGCTGAGCTGACAGTGTCCAGCAGGTCCGTCATCAGTCATCATTACCTAATAAATATATTATCTACCTGTCCGGCTGCAGTACTAGTGATATTATATATACATACATATATATATTGATTTCATCTCATTATCAATCATCCAGTCTATATTAGCAGCAGACACAGTACGTTAGTCCACGGCTGTAGCTACCTCTGTGTCGGCACTCGGCAGTCCATCCATAATTGTATACCACCTACCCGTGGTTTTTTTTTTCTTTCTTCTTTGTACATACTACTATAGTATAGTAGCTTACTGTAGCAGTCTGCGGTGCTGCTGAGCTGACAGTGTCCAGCAGGTCCGTCATCAGTCATCATTACCTAATAAATGTATTATCTACCTGTCCGGCTGCAGTACTAGTGATATTATATATACATACATATATATATATTGATTTCATCTCATTATCATCCAGTCTATATTAGCAGCAGACACAGTACGGTAGTCCACGGCTGTAGCTACCTCTGTGTCGGCACTCGGCAGTCCATCCATAAGTATACTAGTATCCATCCATCTCCATTGTTTACCTGAGGTGCCTTTTAGTTGTGCCTATTAAAATATGGAGAACAAAAATGTTGAGGTTCAAAAATTAGGGAAAGATCAAGATCCACTTCCACCTCGTGCTGAAGCTGCTGCCACTAGTCATGGCCGAGACGATGAAATGCCAGCAACGTCGTCTGCCAAGGCCGATGCCCAATGTCATAGTACAGAGCATGTCAAATCCAAAACACCAAATATCAGTAAAAAAAGGACTCCAAAACCTAAAATAAAATTGTCGGAGGAGAAGCGTAAACTTGCCAATATGCCATTTACCACACGGAGTGGCAAGGAACGGCTGAGGCCCTGGCCTATGTTCATGGCTAGTGGTTCAGCTTCACATGAGGATGGAAGCACTCAGCCTCTCGCTAGAAAACTGAAAAGACTCAAGCTGGCAAAAGCACCGCAAAGAACTGTGCGTTCTTCGAAATCCCAAATCCACAAGGAGAGTCCAATTGTGTCGGTTGTGATGCCTGACCTTCCCAACACTGGACGTGAAGAGCATGCGCCTTCCACCATTTGCACGCCCCCTGCAAGTGCTGGAAGGAGCACCCGCAGTCCAGTTCCTGATAGTCAGATTGAAGATGTCAGTGTTGAAGTACACCAGGATGAGGAGGATATGGGTGTTGCTGGCGCTGGGGAGGAAATTGACCAGGAGGATTCTGATGGTGAGGTGGTTTGTTTAAGTCAGGCACCCGGGGAGACACCTGTTGTCCGTGGGAGGAATATGGCCGTTGACATGCCTGGTGAAAATACCAAAAAAATCAGCTCTTCAGTGTGGAGGTATTTCAACATAAAAGCGGACAACAGGTGTCAAGCCGTGTGTTGCCTTTGTCAAGCTGTAATAAGTAGGGGTAAGGACGTTAACCACCTCGGAACATCCTCCCTTATACGTCACCTGCAGCGCATTCATAATAAGTCAGTGACAAGTTCAAAAACTTTGGGCGACAGCGGAAGCAGTCCACTGACCAGTAAATCCCTTCCTCTTGTAACCAAGCTCACGCAAACCACCCCACCAACTCCCTCAGTGTCAATTTCCTCCTTCCCCAGGAATGCCAATAGTCCTGCAGGCCATGTCACTGGCAATTCTGACGAGTCCTCTCCTGCCTGGGATTCCTCCGATGCATCCTTGCGTGTAACGCCTACTGCTGCTGGCGCTGCTGTTGTTGCTGCTGGGAGTCGATGGTCATCCCAGAGGGGAAGTCGTAAGCCCACTTGTACTACTTCCAGTAAGCAATTGACTGTCCAACAGTCCTTTGCGAGGAAGATGAAATATCACAGCAGTCATCCTGCTGCAAAGCGGATAACTGAGGCCTTGACAACTATGTTGGTGTTAGACGTGCGTCCGGTATCCGCCGTTAGTTCACAGGGAACTAGACAATTTATTGAGGCAGTGTGCCCCCGTTACCAAATACCATCTAGGTTCCACTTCTCTAGGCAGGCGATACCGAGAATGTACACGGACGTCAGAAAAAGACTCACCAGTGTCCTAAAAAATGCAGTTGTACCCAATGTCCACTTAACCACGGACATGTGGACAAGTGGAGCAGGGCAGGGTCAGGACTATATGACTGTGACAGCCCACTGGGTAGATGTATGGACTCCCGCCGCAAGAACAGCAGCGGCGGCACCAGTAGCAGCATCTCGCAAACGCCAACTCTTTCCTAGGCAGGCTACGCTTTGTATCACCGCTTTCCAGAATACGCACACAGCTGAAAACCTCTTACGGCAACTGAGGAAGATCATCGCGGAATGGCTTACCCCAATTGGACTCTCCTGTGGATTTGTGGCATCGGACAACGCCAGCAATATTGTGTGTGCATTAAATATGGGCAAATTCCAGCACGTCCCATGTTTTGCACATACCTTGAATTTGGTGGTGCAGAATTTTTTAAAAAACGACAGGGGCGTGCAAGAGATGCTGTCGGTGGCCAGAAGAATTGCGGGACACTTTCGGCGTACAGGCACCACGTACAGAAGACTGGAGCACCACCAAAAACTACTGAACCTGCCCTGCCATCATCTGAAGCAAGAAGTGGTAACGAGGTGGAATTCAACCCTCTATATGCTTCAGAGGTTGGAGGAGCAGCAAAAGGCCATTCAAGCCTATACAATTGAGCACGATATAGGAGGTGGAATGCACCTGTCTCAAGCGCAGTGGAGAATGATTTCAACGTTGTGCAAGGTTCTGATGCCCTTTGAACTTGCCACACGTGAAGTCAGTTCAGACACTGCCAGCCTGAGTCAGGTCATTCCCCTCATCAGGCTTTTGCAGAAGAAGCTGGAGACATTGAAGGAGGAGCTAACACGGAGCGATTCCGCTAGGCATGTGGGACTTGTGGATGGAGCCCTTAATTCGCTTAACAAGGCTTCACGGGTGGTCAATCTGTTGAAATCAGAGCACTACATTTTGGCCACCGTGCTCGATCCTAGATTTAAAGCCTACCTTGGATCTCTCTTTCCGGCAGACACAAGTCTGCTGGGGTTGAAAGACCTGCTGGTGAGAAAATTGTCAAGTCAAGCGGAACGCGACCTGTCAACATCTCCTCCTTCACATTCTCCCGCAACTGGGGGTGCGAGGAAAAGGCTCAGAATTCCGAGCCCACCCGCTGGCGGTGATGCAGGGCAGTCTGGAGCGACTGCTGATGCTGACATCTGGTCCGGACTGAAGGACCTGACAACGATTACGGACATGTCGTCTACTGTCACTGCATATGATTCTCTCACCATTGAAAGAATGGTGGAGGATTATATGAGTGACCGCATCCAAGTAGGCACGTCACACAGTCCGTACTTATACTGGCAGGAAAAAGAGTCAATTTGGAGGCCCTTGCACAAACTGGCTTTATTCTACCTAAGTTGCCCTCCCACAAGTGTGTACTCCGAAAGAGTGTTTAGTGCCGCCGCTCACCTTGTCAGCAATCGGCGTACGAGGTTACATCCAGAAAATGTGGAGAAGATGATGTTCATTAAAATGAATTATAATCAATTCCTCCGTGGAGACATTGACCAGCAGCAATTGCCTCCACAAAGTACACAGGGAGCTGAGATGGTGGATTCCAGTGGGGACGAATTGATAATCTGTGAGGAGGGGGATGTACACGGTGATATATCGGAGGATGATGATGAGGTGGACATCTTGCCTCTGTAGAGCCAGTTTGTGCAAGGAGAGATTAATTGCTTCTTTTTTGGTGGGGGTCCAAACCAACCCGTCATTTCAGTCACAGTCGTGTGGCAGACCCTGTCACTGAAATGATGGGTTGGTTAAAGTGTGCATGTCCTGTTTATACAACATAAGGGTGGGTGGGAGGGCCCAAGGACAATTCCATCTTGCACCTCTTTTTTCTTTAATTTTTCTTTGCGTCATGTGCTGTTTGGGGAGGGTTTTTTGGAAGGGACATCCTGCGTGACACTGCAGTGACACTCCTAGATGGGCCCGGTGTTTGTGTCGGCCACTAGGGTCGCTTATCTTACTCACACAGCTACCTCATTGCGCCTCTTTTTTTCTTTGCGTCATGTGCTGTTTGGGGAGGGTTTTTTGGAAGGGACATCCTGCGTGACACTGCAGTGACACTCCTAGATGGGCCCGGTGTTTGTGTCGGCCACTAGGGTCGCTTATCTTACTCACACAGCTACCTCATTGCGCCTCTTTTTTTCTTTGCGTCATGTGCTGTTTGGGGAGGGTTTTTTGGAAGGGACATCCTGCGTGACACTGCAGTGACACTCCTAGATGGGCCCGGTGTTTGTGTCGGCCACTAGGGTCGCTTATCTTACTCACACAGCTACCTCATTGCGCCTCTTTTTTTCTTTGCGTCATGTGCTGTTTGGGGAGGGTTTTTTGGAAGGGACATCCTGCGTGACACTGCAGTGACACTCCTAGATGGGCCCGGTGTTTGTGTCGGCCACTAGGGTCGCTTATCTTACTCACACAGCTACCTCATTGCGCCTCTTTTTTTCTTTGCGTCATGTGCTGTTTGGGGAGGGTTTTTTGGAAGGGACATCCTGCGTGACACTGCAGTGACACTCCTAGATGGGCCCGGTGTTTGTGTCGGCCACTAGGGTCGCTTATCTTACTCACACAGCTACCTCATTGCGCCTCTTTTTTTCTTTGCGTCATGTGCTGTTTGGGGAGGGATTTTTGGAAGGGACATCCTGCGTGACACTGCAGTGACACTCCTAGATGGGCTCGGTGTTTGTGTCGGCCACTAGGGTCGCTTATCTTACTCACACAGCTACCTCATTGCGCCTCTTTTTTTCTTTGCGTCATGTGCTGTTTGGGGAGGGTTTTTTGGAAGGGACATCCTGCGTGACACTGCAGTGACACTCGTAGATGGGCCCGGTGTTTGTGTCGGCCACTAGGGTCGCTTATCTTACTCACACAGCTACCTCATTGCGCCTCTTTTTTTCTTTGCGTCATGTGCTGTTTGGGGAGGGTTTTTTGGAAGGGACATCCTGCGTGACACTGCAGTGACACTCCTAGATGGGCCCGGTGTTTGTGTCGGCCACTAGGGTCGCTTATCTTACTCACACAGCTACCTCATTGCGCCTCTTTTTGTCTTTGCGTCATGTGCTGTTTGGGGAGGGTTTTTTGGAAGGGACATCCTGCGTGACACTGCAGTGACACTCCTAGATGGGCCCGGTGTTTGTGTCGGCCACTAGGGTCGCTTATCTTACTCACACAGCTACCTCATTGCGCCTCTTTTTTTCTTTGCATCATGTGCTGTTTGGGGAGGGTTTTTTGGAAGGGACATCCTGCGTGACACTGCAGTGACACTCCTAGATGGGCCCGGTGTTTGTGTCGGCCACTAGGGTCGCTTATCTTACTCACACAGCTACCTCATTGCGCCTCTTTTTTTCTTTGCGTCATGTGCTGTTTGGGGAGGGTTTTTTGGAAGGGACATCCTGCGTGACACTGCAGTGACACTCCTAGATGGGCCCGGTGTTTGTGTCGGCCACTAGGGTCGCTTAGCTTAGTCATCCAGCGACCTAGGTGCAAATTTTAGGACTAAAAATAATATTGTGAGGTGTGAGGTATTCAGAATAGACTGAAAATGAGTGTAAATTATGGTTTTTGAGGTTAATAATACTTTGGGATCAAAATGACCCCCAAATTCTATGATTTAAGCTGTTTTTTAGTGTTTTTTGAAAAAAACACCCGAATCCAAAACACACCCGAATCCGACAAAAAAAATTCGGTGAGGTTTTGCCAAAACGCGGTCAAACCCAAAACACGGCCGCGGAACCGAACCCAAAACCAAAACACAAAACCTGAAAAATTTCCGGCGCTCATCTCTACTGTATACTACACATTATCTGTGGTGAGGGGAGGCAGCAGGGACTGTATACTGTACTGTACATTATCTGTGGTGATGGGAGGTCGCAGGGACTGTATACTGTACATTATCTCTGGTGATGGGGCAGTAGTGACTGTATTCTGTACTGTACATTATCTGTGGTGATGGGAGGTAGCAGGGACTGTATACTGTACATTATCTCTGGTGATGGGGCAGCAGTGACTGTATACCGTACATTATCTATGGTGATGGGAGACAGCAGTGACTGTACACTGTACATTATCTGTGGTGAGGGAAGGCAGCAGGGACTGTTTACTACACATTATCTGTGGTGAGGGGAGGCAGCAGGGACTGTATACTACACATTATCTGTGGTGAGGGGAGGCAGCAGGGACTGTATACTGTACATTATCTCTGGTGATGGGAGGCAGCAGGGACTGTATACAATACATTATCTGTGGTGATGGGAGGCAGCAGGGACTGTATACAATACATTATCTGTGGTGAGGGGAGAAAGCAGGGACTGTACACTGTACATTATCTGTGGTGAGGGGAGAAAGCAGGGACTGTATACTGTACATTATCTGTGGTGATGGAAGGCAGCAGGGACTGCATACTAAATTTAGCACATCCACGATCATTTACTCTGACATGCGGCGATGCTTTTGTACTTGACAAGTAGCTCCCTACCTGTGCAGCTCCTGCGCACTGGCAGGGCGCTACTTGTTGCATCCCGGGTCGCAGCGGCTGCGTGTGATGTCACCCATTAGCCGCTGCCCGTCCCCCCCGCACGGTCTGGGAACGCCTGCGTTGCCCGGACCACACCCCCAAAAGGAGGCCAAACGCCCTGTCAATCAGGCAGAGGCGATCGCTGGGCTGAGATACCGATAGCATCTCTGGCATGCACATGCGCACTGCGGCACATGCGCAGTTCAGACCTGATCTCCCTCTGTGTGAAAACGCACAGCAGCGATCAGGTCTGAATTAGCCCCACTGTACATTATCTGTGGTGATGGGAGGCAGCAGGGACTGTATACTGCATATTATCACTGGTGATGGGAAGCAGAAGTGACTGTATACTGTACCTTATATCTGGTGATGGGAGGCAGTAGTTACTGTATACTGTACATTATCTCTGGTGATGGGAGGCAACAGTGACTGTATACTGTACATTATCTGTGGTGATGGGAGACAACAGTGACTGTATACTGTACATTATCACTGGTGATGGAAGGCAACAGTGACTGAAAATATAATGTTTCATGCGCTTGTATTACTATAGCTGCTCAGATAAATCAATAGATAATGGTAAAAAATAATGAGCGCTTGGAAAAGCTTCTAAAACTATGTGGCACCTGTAAAAAAGAAATTTTGTTAGCATATGTTTACAGCTCTTTTTAAGAGCTTTGTTTGTGGTATCGCACAGTCCATAAGAGATCTACCTTTCCCTACCTCACTCTCAGTCCACGGGATTCCTCAGCCTGATGGTATAGATAGCTGTCCGTGGCTTGTATGTTCTTATCCTCCACCGCTGCGTCCAGTGGGGAAGCGGAGTGTGGCAGGGTTTGGCGGGTGACGTCACTCAGCTGCGTCCGATCTCCTATGCGGCAGAATGTCCTTGTAGTACCGCTATCCACCAACGTGTTTCGTGCTGTTTCTAGCACTTTATCAAGGTTGGATATGTGGTTAAAATGGGTTCTTTTTATACCTAAAACTTCATTAGTCAAATAAAATGGAAAACACGTCACTTCCGGTCCGGAAGTGATATAAAAATGCGGGAACCGCATAGCTTAAAATACCACATTGATTTCAATGGGCCAAATTTTTTTTTTTTTTTTTTTAAAAACACTGCTTGTATTAGACCAAAATAGATACGAAACTATATATACAGGTGCCACTATATTCTCTTCTAAAGTCAGTTGGGATGTGTGAATATAAAGATATTTATAAGAAAAAATAAAAAAGGGTATTTATAAAAAACGATATTTATAAAAAATCATTGAGCTCAATGACTATATTGTGTCCTTTCGGGTATAATGTTTTTAACTAGAGATGAGCGGGTTCGGTTTCTCTGAATCCGAACCCGCCAGAACTTCATGTTTTTTTTCACGGGTCCGAGCGACTCGGATCTTCCCGCCTTGCTCGGTTAACCCGAGCGCGCCCGAACGTCATCATGACGCTGTCGGATTCTCGCGAGGCTCGGATTCTATCGCGAGACTCGGATTCTATATAAGGAGCCGCGCGTCGCCGCCATTTTCACACGTGCATTGAGATTGATAGGGAGAGGACGTGGCTGGCGTCCTCTCCGTTTAGAATTAGAATAGATTAGAGAGACACTTGATTTACTAATTTTGGGGAGCATTAGGAGTACTCAGTAGTGTACAGTGCAGAGTTTTGCTGATAGTGACCAGTGACCACCACTTTTATTTATAATCCGTTCTCTGCCTGAAAAAAGCGATACACAGCACACAGTGACTCAGTCACATACCATATCTGTGTGCACTGCTCAGGCTCAGGCCAGTGTGCTGCATCATCTATTATCTATATATAATATTATATATATCTGTCTGACTGCTCAGCTCACACAGCTTATAATTGTGGGGGAGACTGGGGAGCACTACTGCAGTGCCAGTTATAGGTTATAGCAGGAGCCAGGAGTACATAATATATTATATAGTGAGTGACCACCAGACACACAGTGCAGTTTATTTAATATATCCGTTCTCTGCCTGAAAAAAGCGATACACACAGTGACTCAGTCAGTCACATACCATATCTGTGTGCACTGCTCAGGCTCAGGCCAGTGTGCTGCATCATCTATATATATATTATATATCTGTCTGACTGCTCAGCTCACACAGCTTATAATTGTGGGGGAGACTGGGGAGCACTACTGCAGTGCCAGTTATAGGTTATAGCAGGAGCCAGGAGTACATAATATTATATTAAAATTAAACAGTGCACACTTTTGCTGCAGGAGTGCCACTGCCAGTGTGACTAGTGACCAGTGACCTGACCACCAGTATATAATATTAGTAGTATACTATCTCTTTATCAACCAGTCTATATTAGCAGCAGACACAGTACAGTGCGGTAGTTCACGGCTGTGGCTACCTCTGTGTCGGCACTCGGCAGCCCGTCCATAATTGTATATACCACCTAACCGTGGTTTTTTTTTCTTTCTTTATACATACATACTAGTTACGAGTATACTATCTCTTTATCAACCAGTCTATATATTAGCAGCAGACACAGTACAGTGCGGTAGTTCACGGCTGTGGCTACCTCTGTGTCGGCACTCGGCAGCCCGTCCATAATTGTATATACCACCTAACCGTGGTTTTTTTTTCTTTCTTTATACATACATACTAGTTACGAGTATACTATCTCTTTATCAACCAGTCTATATATTAGCAGCAGACACAGTACAGTGCGGTAGTTCACGGCTGTGGCTACCTCTGTGTCGGCACTCGGCAGCCCGTCCATAATTGTATATATCACCTAACCGTGGTTTTTTTTTCTTTCTTTATACATACATACTAGTTACGACTTACGAGTATACTATCTCTTTATCAAACAGTCTATATATTAGCAGCAGACACAGTACAGTGCGGTAGTTCACGGCTGTGGCTACCTCTGTGTCGGCACTCGGCAGCCCGTCCATAATTGTATATACCACCTAACCGTGGTTTTTTTTTCTTTCTTTATACATACATACTAGTTACGAGTATACTATCTCTTTATCAACCAGTCTATATATTAGCAGCAGACACAGTACAGTGCGGTAGTTCACGGCTGTGGCTACCTCTGTGTCGGCACTCGGCAGCCCGTCCATAATTGTATATACCACCTAACCGTGGTTTTTTTTTCTTTCTTTATACATACATACTAGTTACGAGTATACTATCTCTTTATCAACCAGTCTATATATTAGCAGCAGACACAGTACAGTGCGGTAGTTCACGGCTGTGGCTACCTCTGTGTTGGCACTCGGCAGCCCGTCCATAACTGTATATACCACCTAACCGTGGTTTTTTTTTCTTTCTTTATACATACATACTAGTTACGAGTATACTATCTCTTTATCAACCAGTCTATATTAGCAGCAGACACAGTACAGTGCGGTAGTTCACGGCTGTGGCTACCTCTGTGTCGGCACTCGGCAGCCCGTCCATAATTGTATATACCACCTAACCGTGGTTTTTTTTTCTTTCTTTATACATACATACTAGTTACGAGTATACTATCTCTTTATCAACCAGTCTATATATTAGCAGCAGACACAGTACAGTGCGGTAGTTCACGGCTGTGGCTACCTCTGTGTCGGCACTCGGCAGCCCGTCCATAATTGTATATACCACCTAACCGTGGTTTTTTTTTCTTTCTTTATACATACATACTAGTTACGAGTATACTATCTCTTTATCAACCAGTCTATATTAGCAGCAGACACAGTACAGTGCGGTAGTTCACGGCTGTGGCTACCTCTGTGTCGGCACTCGGCAGCCCGTCCATAATTGACCACCTAACCGTGGTTTTTTTTTCTTTCTTTATACATACATACTAGTTACGAGTATACTATCTCTTTTTCTTTGCATCATGTGCTGTTTGGGGAGGGTTTTTTGGAAGGGACATCCTACGTGACACTGCAGTGCCACTCCTAAATGGGCCCGGTGTTTGTGTCGGCCACTACGGTCGCTAATCTTACTCACACAGCTACCTCATTGCGCCTCTTTTTTTCTTTGCGTCATGTGCTGTTTGGGGAGGGTTTTTTGGAAGAGACATCCTACGTGACACTGCAGTGCCACTCCTAGATGGGCCCGGTGTTTGTGTCGGCCACTAGGGTCGCTAATCTTACTCACACAGCTACCTCATTGCGCCTCTTTTTTTCTTTGCGTCATGTGCTGTTTGGGGAGGGTTTTTTGGAAGGGCCATCCTGCGTGACACTGCAGTGCCACTCCTAGATGGGCCCGGTGTTTGTGTCGGCCACTAGGGTCGCTAATCTTACTCACACAGCTACCTCATTGCGCCTCTTTTTTTCTTTGCGTCATGTGCTGTTTGGGGAGGGTTTTTTGGAAGGGCCATCCTGCGTGACACTGCAGTGCCACTCCTAGATGGGCCCGGTGTTTGTGTCGGCCACTAGGGTCGCTAATCTTACTCACACAGCTACCTCATTGCGCCTCTTTTTTTCTTTGCGTCATGTGCTGTTTGGGGAGGGTTTTTTGGAAGGGCCATCCTGCGTGACACTGCAGTGCCACTCCTAGATGGGCCCGGTGTTTGTGTCGGCCACTTGGGTCGCTAATCTTACTCACACAGCTACCTCATTGCGCCTCTTTTTTTCTTTGCGTCATGTGCTG
Organism: Pseudophryne corroboree; assembly: GCF_028390025.1. NCBI lineage: Eukaryota > Metazoa > Chordata > Amphibia > Anura > Myobatrachidae > Pseudophryne > Pseudophryne corroboree. The sequence continues at coordinate 111,663,993 of NC_086447.1, forward strand.
TTTGGGGAGGGTTTTTTGGAAGGGACATCCTGCGTGACACTGCAGTGCCACTCCTAGATGGGCCCGGTGTTTGTGTCGGCCACTAGGGTCGCTAATCTTACTCACACAGCTACCTCATTGCGCCTCTTTTTTTCTTTGCGTCATGTGCTGTTTGGGGAGGGTTTTTTGGAAGGGACATCCTGCGTGACACTGCAGTGCCACTCCTAGATGGGCCCGGTGTTTGTGTCGGCCACTAGGGTCGCTTATCTTACTCACACAGCGACCTCGGTGCAAATTTTAGGACTAAAAATAATATTGTGAGGTGTGAGGTATTCAGAATAGACTGAAAATGAGTGTAAATTATGGTTTTTGAGGTTAATAATACTTTGGGATCAAAATGACCCCCAAATTCTATGATTTAAGCTGTTTTTTAGTGTTTTTTGAAAAAAACACCCGAATCCAAAACACACCCGAATCCGACAAAAAAAATTCGGTGAGGTTTTGCCAAAACGCGGTCGAACCCAAAACACGGCCGCGGAACCGAACCCAAAACCAAAACACAAAACCCGAAAAATTTCAGGCGCTCATCTCTATTTTTAACTCGAATATCCATCTGCTTTCGTTTTTCTTCAGTGTTGTAGTGATATCTCCACCTCTCCAATCCTTTTTTATTTTTTGAATCGGCAGAAATGTTAGCCCCCTTGGGTCCTTATCATGTTTCTCCAAAAAATGATTCGACAAACTGTGCGTTTTTAATCCTTTTATTACATTGTAAATATGTTCGGCAAACCTGATTTTTGCCTTCCTTTTTGTCTGACCTACATATTGGTATCCACAGGGACAGGTTGCTATGTTGATTACACCTTCTGTTTCGCATGTAAGATGATCTTTAATTGCGTATGTCTTCTTTGTAGTATATGATATAAAATCAGTCACAGGTTTAGTTGATTTTTATTTTTTATTTTTGCATGCTTTGCATTGTAGGCATCTGAAGTATCCTTTGGTATTCGTCCTATGTTGAGAATTATCGTTTTTCAGAAAACTGGAAACTGTCAGTTGCTTGATGTTCTTTGCTTTTCGGTATACTACTTGAGGTTTTTCTACGACCAATACTTCCAGAAAAACCTCAAGTAGTATACCGAAAACCAAAGAACATCAAGCAACTGACAGTTTCCAGTTTTCTGAAAAACGAAAATTCTCAACATAAGACGAATACCAAAGGATACTTCAGATGCCTACAATGCAAAGCATGCAAAAATGAAAAAGAAAAATCAACTAAACCTGTGACTGATTTTACATCATATACTACAAAGAAGACATACGCAATTAAAGATCATCTTACATGCGAAACAGAAGGTGTAATCTACATAGTAACCTGTCCCTGTGGATACCAATATGTAGGTCAGACAAAAAGGAAGGCAAAAATCAGGTTTGCCGAACATATTTACAATGTAATAAAAGGATTAAAAACGCACAGTTTGTCGAATCATTTTTTGGAGAAACATGATAAGGACCCAAGGGGGCTAACATTTCTGCTGATTCAAAAAATAAAAAAGGATTGGAGAGGTTGAGATATCACTACAACACTGAAGAAAAACGAAAGCAGATGGATATTCGAGTTAAAAACATTATACCCGAAAGGACACAATATAGACATCGAGCTCAATGTTTTTTTATAAATATCGTTTTTTATAAATACCCTTTTTTTTTTTTAAATAAATATCTTTATATTCACACATCCCAATTGACTTTAGAAGAGAATATAGTGGCACCTGTATATATAGTTTCTTATCTATTTTGGTCTAATACAAGCAGTGTTTTAAAAAAAAAATCAATTTGGCCCATTGAAATCAATGTGGTATTTTAAGCCATGCGGTTCCCGCATTTTTATATCACTTCCGGACCGGAAGTGACCGGAAGTGACGAGTTTTCCGTTTTATTTGACTAATAAAGTTTTAGGTATAAAATGAACCCATTTTAACCACATATCCAACCTTGATAAAGTGCTAGAAACAGCACGAAACGCGTTGGTGGATAGCGGTACTACAAGGACATTCTGCCGCCTAGGAGATCGGACGCCGCCGAGTGACGTCACCCGCCAAACCCTGCCACACTCCGCTTCCCCGCTGGATGCAGCGGTGGAGGATAAGAACATACAAGCCACGGACAGCTATCTATACCATCAGGCTGAGGAATCCCGTGGACTGAGAGTGAGGTAGGGATACCGCAAACAAAGCTCTTAAAAAGAGCTGTAAACATATGCTAACAAAATTTCTTTTTTACAGGTGCCACATAGTTTTAGTAGCTTTTCCAAGCGCTCATTATTTTTTACCAGGCAACAGTGACTGTATACTGTACATTATCTGTGGTGATGGGAGGCAGCAGGGACTGCATACTGTACATTATCTCTGGTGATGGGAGACAACAGTGACTGTATACTGTACATTATCTGTGGTGATGGGAGGCAGCAGGGACTGTATACTGTACATTATCACTGGTGATGGGAGACAACAGTGACTGTATACTGTACATTATCACTGGTGATGGGAGACAACAGTGACTGTATACTGTACATTATCTGTGGTGATGGGAGGCAGCAGGGACTGCAGACTGTACATTATCTCTGGTGATGTGAGACAACAGTGACTGTATACTATACATTATCTGTGGTGATGGGAGGCAGCAGGGACTGTATACTGTATATTATCTGTGGTGAGGGGAGGCAACAGTGACTGTATACTGTACATTATCTCTGGTGATGGGAGACAACAGTGACTGTGTACTGTACATTATCTGTGGTGATGGGAGGTAGCAGTTACTGTATACTGTACATTATCTCTGGTGATGGGAGACAACAGTGACTGTATACTGTACATTATCTGTGGTGATGGGATGCAGCAGGGACTGTATACTGTACATTATCTGTGGTGATGGGAGGCAGCAGGGACTGTATACTGTACATTATCTGTGGTGATGGGAGGCAACAGTGACTGTATATTGTACATTATCACTGGTGATAGGAGGCAACAGTGACTGTATACTGTACATTATCTGTGGTGATGGGAGGCAGCAGGGACTGTATACTGTACATTATCTCTGGTGATGGGACACAACAGTGACTGTATACTGTACATTATCTGTGGTGATGGGAGGCAGCAGTGACTGTATACTGTATATTATCTGTGGTGATGGGGCAGCAGTGACTGTATACTGTACATTATCTGTGGTGATGGGAGGTAGCAGTTACTGTATACTGTTCATTATCTGTGGTGATGGGAGACAACAGTGACTGTATACTGTACATTATCTGTGGTGATGGGAGACAACAGTGACTGTATACTGTACATTATCTGTGGTGATGGGAGGCAGCAGTGACTGTATACTGTACATTATCTGTGGTGATGGGAGGCAGCAGTGACTGTATACTGTACATTATCTGTGGTGATGGGAGGTAGCAGTTACTGTATACTGTACATTATCTGTGGTGATGGGAGACAACAGTGACTGTATACTGTACATTATCTGTGGTGATGGGAGGCAGCAGTGACTGTATACTGTACATTATCTGTGGTGATGGGAGGTAGCAGTTACTGTATACTGTACATTATCTCTGGTGATGGGGCAGTAGTGACTGTATACTGTACATTATCTGTGGTGATGGGAAGCAGCAGGGACTGTATACTGTACATTATCTCTGGTGATGGGAGACAACAGTGACTGTATACTGTACTTTATCTGTGGTGATGGGAGACAACAGTGACTGTATACTGTACATTATCTGTGGTGATGGGAGGCAGCAGGGACTGTATACTGTACATTATCTCTGGTGATGGGAGACAACAGTGACTGTATACTGTACAATATCTGTGGTGATGGGAGGCAGCAGGGACTGTATACTGTATATTATCTCTGGTGATGGGAAGCAGAAGTGACTGTATACTGTACTTTATCTCTGGCAATGGGAGGCAGCAGAGACTGTATACTGTACATTATCTGTGGTGATGGGAGGCAGCAGGGACTGTATACTGTATATTATCTGTGGTGAGGGGAGAAAGCAGGGACTGTACACTGTACATTATCTGTGGTGAGGGGAGACAGCAGGGACTGTATACTGTACATTATCTGTGGTGAGGGGAGAAAGCAGGGACTGTACACTGTACATTATCTGTGGTGAGGGGAGGCAGCAGGGACTGTATACTGTATATTATCTGTGGTGAGGGGAGAAAGCAGGGACTGTACACTGTACATTATCTGTGGTGAGGGGAGAAAGCAGGGACTGTACACTGTACATTATCTGTGGTGAGGGGAGACAGCAGGGACTGTATACTGTACATTATCTGTGGTGATGGGAGGCAGCAGGGACTGCATACTAAATTTAGCACATCCACGATCATTTACTCTGACATGCGGCGATGCTTTTGTACTTGACAAGTAGCTCCCTACCTGTGCAGCTCCTGCGCACTGGCAGGGCGCTACTTGTCGCATCCCGGTTTGCAGCGGCTGCGTGTGATGTCACCAATTCGCCGCTGCCCGTCCCCCCCGCACGGTCTGAGAACGCCTGCGTTGCCCGGACCACGCCCCCAAAGGGAGGCCAAACGCCCTGTCAATCAGGCAGAGGCGATCGCTGCGCTGAGATACCGATAGCATCTCTGGCATGCACATGCGCACTGCGGCACATGCGCAGTTCAGACCTGATCTCCCTCTGTGTGAAAACGCACAGCAGCGATCAGGTCTGAATTAGCCCCACTGTACATTATCTGTGGTGATGGGAGCAGCAGGGACTGTATACTGCATATTATCACTGGTGATGGGAAGCAGAAGGGACTGTATACTGTACTTTATATCTGGTGATGGGAGGCAGCAGTTACTGTATACTGTACATTATCTCTGGTGATGGGAGGCAACAGTGACTGAAAATATTATGTTTCATGCGCTTGTATTACTATAGCTGCTCAGATAAATCAATAGATAATGGTAAAAAATAATGAGCGTTTGGAAAAGCTACTAAAACTATGTGGCACCTGTAAAAAAGAAATTTTGTTAGCATATGTTTACAGCTCTTTTTAAGAGCTTTGTTTGCGGTATCGCACAGTCCATAAGAGATCTACCTTTCCCTACCTCACTCTCAGTCCACGGGATTCCTCAGCCTGATGGTATAGATAGCTGTCTGTGGCTTGTATGTTCTTATCCTCCACCGCTGCGTCCAGCGGGGAAGCGGAGTGTGGCAGGGTTTGGCGGGTGACGTCACTCGGCGGCGTCCGATCTCCTAGGCGGCAGAATGTCCTTGTAGTACCGCTATTCACCAACGCGTTTCGTGCTGTTTCTAGCACTTTATCAAGGTTGGATATGTGGTTAAAATGGGTTCTTTTTATACCTAAAACTTTATTAGTCAAATAAAACGGAAAACACATCACTTCCGGTCACTTCCGGTCCGGAAGTGATATAAAAATGCGGGAACCGCATGGCTTAAAATACCACATTGATTTCAATGGGCCAAATTGATTTTTTTTTGAAAAACACTGCTTGCATTAGACCAAAATAGATAAGAAACTATATATACAGGTGCCACTATATTCTCTTCTAAAGTCAGTTGGGATGTGTGAATATAAAGATACAGGTTGAGTATCCCTTATCCAAAATGCTTGGGACCAGAGGTATTTTGGATATGGGATTTTTCCGTATTTTGGAATAATTGCATACCATAATGAGATATCATGGTGATGGGACCTAAATCTAAGCACAGAATGCATGTATGTTTCATATACACCTTATACACCCAGCCTGAAGGTAATTTTAGCCAATATTTTTTATAACTTTGTGTATTAAACAAAGTGTGTCTACATTCACACAATTCATTTATGTTTCATATACACCTTATACACACAGCCTGAAGGTAATTTAATACAATATTTTTAATAACTTTGTGTATTAAACAAAGTTTGTGTACATTGAACCATCAAAAAACAAAGGTTTCACTATCTCACTCTCACTCAAAAAAGTCCGTATTTCGGAATATTCCGTATTTCGGAATATTTGGATATGGGATACTCAACCTGTATTTATAAAAAAAAAAAAAAGGGTATTTATAAAAAACGATATTTGTAAAAAAACATTGAGCTCGATGTCTATATTGTGTCCTTTCGGGTATAATGTTTTTAACTCGAATATCCATCTGCTTTCGTTTTTCTTTAGTGTTGTAGTGATATCTCCACCTCTCCAATCCTTTTTTATTTTTTGAATCGGCAGAAATGTTAGCCCCCTTGGGTCCTTATCATGTTTCCCCAAAAAATGATTCGACAAACTGTGCGTTTTTAATCCATTACATTGTAAATGTAATGGATTAATCTATTACATTGTAAATATGTTCGGCAAACCTTATTTTTGCCTTCCTTTTTGTCTGACCTACATATTGGTATCCACAGGGACAGGTTACTATGTAGATTACACCTTCTGTTTCGCATGTAAGATGATCTTTAATTGCGTATGTCTTCTTTGTAGTATATGATATAAAATCAGTCACAGGTTTAGCTGATTTTTCTTTTTCATTTTTGCATGCTTTGCATTGTAGGCATCTGAAGTATCCTTTGGTATTCGTCTTATGTTGAGAATTATCGTTTTTCAGAAAACTGGAAACTGTCAGTTGCTTGATGTTCTTTGCTTATCGGTATACTACTTGAGGTTTTTCTACGACCAATACTTCCAGAAAAACCTCAAGTAGTATACCGAAAAGCAAAGAACATCAAGCAACTGACAGTTTCCAGTTTTCTGAAAAACGAAAATTCTCAACTTAAGACGAATACCAATGGATACTTCAGATGCCTACAATGCAAAGCATGCAAAAATGAAAAAGAAAAATCAACTAAACCTGTGACTGATTTTATATCATATACTACAAAGAAGACATACGCAATTAAAGATCATTTTACATGCGAAACAGAAGGTGTAATCTACATAGCAACCTGTCCCTGTGGATACCAATATGTAGGTCAGACAAAAAGGAAGGCAAAAATCAGGTTTGCCGAACATATTTACAATGTAATAAAAGGATTAAAAACGCACAGTTTGTCGAATCATTTTTTGGAGAAACATGATAAGGACCCAAGGGGGCTAACATTTCTGCCAATTCAAAAAATAAAAAAGGATTGGAGAGGTGGAGATATCACTACAACACTGAAGAAAAACGAAAGCAGATGGATATTCGAGTTAAAAACATTATACCCGAAAGGACACAATATAGACATCGAGCTCAATGTTTTTTTATAAATATCGTTTTTTATAAATACCCTTTTTTTTTTTAAATAAATATCTTTATATTCACACATCCCAATTGACTTTAGAAGAGAATATAGTGGCATCTGTATATATAGTTTCTTATCTATTTTGGTCTAATACAAGCAGTGTTTTAAAAAAAAAATCAATTTGGCCCATTGAAATCAATGTGGTATTTTAAGCCATGCGGTTCCCGCATTTTTATATCACTTCCGGACCGGAAGTGACCGGAAGTGACGTGTTTTCCGTTTTATTTGACTAATAAAGTTTTAGGTATAAAAAGAACCCATTTTAACCACATATCCAACCTTGATAAAGTGCTAGAAACAGCACGAAACGCGTTGGTGGATAGCGGTACTACAAGGACATTCTGCCGCCTAGGAGATCGGACGCCGCCAAGTGACGTCACCCGCCAAACCCTGCCACACTCCGCTTCCCCGCTGGACGCAGCGGTGGAGGATAAGAACATACAAGCCACGGACAGCTATCTATACCATCAGGCTGAGGAATCCCGTGGACTGAGAGTGAGGTAGGGATACCGCAAACAAAGCTCTTAAAAAGAGCTGTAAACATATGCTAACAAAATTTCTTTTTTACAGGTGCCACATAGTTTTAGTAGCTTTTCCAAGCGCTCATTATTTTTTACCAGGCAACAGTGACTGTATACTGTACATTATCTGTGGTGATGGGAGGCAGCAGGGACTGCATACTGTACATTATCTCTGGTGATGGGAGACAACAGTGACTGTATACTGTACATTATCTGTGGTGATGGGAGGCAGCAGGGACTGTATACTGTACATTATCACTGGTGATGGGAGACAACAGTGACTGTATACTGTACATTATCACTGGTGATGGGAGACAACAGTGACTGTATACTGTACATTATCTGTGGTGATGGGAGGCAGCAGGGACTGCATACTGTAATACATTATCTCTGGTGATGGGAGACAACAGTGACTGTATACTGTACATTATCTGTGGTGATGGGAGGCAGCAGTTACTGTATACTGTACTTTATCTGTGGTGATGGGAGACAACAGTGACTGTATACTGTACTTTATCTGTGGTGATGGGAGACAACAGTGACTGTATACTGTACATTATCTGTGGTGATGGGAGGCAGCAGTTACTGTATACTGTACATTATCTGTGGTGATGGGAGACAACAGTGACTGTATACTGTACTTTATCTGTGGTGATGGGAGACAACAGTGACTGTATACTGTACATTATCTGTGGTGATGGGAGGCAGCAGGGACTGTATACTGTACATTATCTGTGGTGATGGGAGACAACAGTGACTGTATACTGTACTTTATCTGTGGTGATGGGAGACAACAGTGACTGTATACTGTACATTATCTGTGGTGATGGGAGGCAGCAGTTACTGTATACTGTACATTATCTGTGGTGATGGGAGGCAGCAGGGACTGTATACTGTACTTTATCTGTGGTGATGGGAGACAACAGTGACTGTATACTGTACATTATCTCTGGTGATGGGAGACAACAGTGACTATATACTGTACATTATCTGTGGTGATGGGATGCAGCAGGGACTGTATACTGTACATTATCTGTGGTGAGGGGAGGCAACAGTGACTGTATACTGTACTTTATCTGTGGTGATGGGAGGCAGCAGGGACTGTATACTGTACATTATCTCTGGTGATGGGACACAACAGTGACTGTATACTGTACATTATCTGTGGTGATGGGAGGCAGCAGGGACTGTATACTGTACATTATCTGTGGTGATGGGAGGCAGCAGGGACTGTATACTGTATATTATCTGTGGTGATGGGGCAGCAGTGACTGTATACTGTACATTATCTGTGGTGATGGGAGGTAGCAGTTACTGTATACTGTACATTATCTGTGGTGATGGGAGACAACAGTGACTGTATACTGTACATTATCTGTGGTGATGGGAGGTAGCAGTTACTGTATACTGTACATTATCTGTGGTGATGGGAGACAACAGTGACTGTATACTGTACATTATCTGTGGTGATTGGAGGCAGCAGGGACTGTATACTGTATATTATCTGTGGTGATGGGGCAGCAGTGACTGTATACTGTACATTATCTGTGGTGATGGGAGGTAGCAGTTACTGTATACTGTACATTATCTGTGGTGATGGGAGACAACAGTGACTGTATACTGTACATTATCTCTGGTGATGGGAGACAACAGTGACTATATACTGTACATTATCTGTGGTGATGGGAGACAACAGTGACTGTATACTGTACTTTATCTGTGGTGATGGGAGGCAGCAGGGACTGTATACTGTACATTATCTCTGGTGATGGGACACAACAGTGACTGTATACTGTACATTATCTGTGGTGATGGGAGGCAGCAGGGACTGTATACTGTACATTATCTGTGGTGAGGGGAGGCAACAGTGACTGTATACTGTACTTTATCTGTGGTGATGGGAGGCAGCAGGGACTGTATACTGTACATTATCTCTGGTGATGGGACACAACAGTGACTGTATACTGTACTTTATCTGTGGTGATGGGAGGCAGCAGGGACTGTATACTGTACATTATCTCTGGTGATGGGACACAACAGTGACTGTATACTGTACATTATCTGTGGTGATGGGAGGCAGCAGGGACTGTATACTGTACATTATCTGTGGTGATGGGAGGCAGCAGGGACTGTATACTGTATATTATCTGTGGTGATGGGGCAGCAGTGACTGTATACTGTACATTATCTGTGGTGATGGGAGGTAGCAGTTACTGTATACTGTACATTATCTGTGGTGATGGGAGACAACAGTGACTGTATACTGTACATTATCTGTGGTGATGGGAGGTAGCAGTTACTGTATACTGTACATTATCTGTGGTGATGGGAGACAACAGTGACTGTATACTGTACATTATCTGTGGTGATGGGAGGCAGCAGGGACTGTATACTGTATATTATCTCTGGTGATGGGAAGCAGAAGTGACTGTATACTGTACTTTATCTCTGGCGATGGGAGGCAGCAGAGACTGTATACTGTACATTATCTGTGGTGATGGGAGGCAGCAGGGACTGTATACTGTATATTATCTCTGGTGATGGGAAGCAGAAGTGACTGTATACTGTACATTATCTGTGGTGATGGGAGGCAGCAGGGTCTGTATACTGTACATTATCTGTGGTGATGGGAGGCAGCAGGGACTGTATACTGTACATTATCTGTGGTGATGGGAGGCAGCAGGGACTGTATACTGTATATTATCTGTGGTGATGGGAGGCAGCAGGGACTGTATACTGTACATTATCTGTGGTGATGGGAGGCAGCAGGGACTGTATACTGTATATTATCTGTGGTGATGGGAGGCACCAGGGACTGTATACTGTACATTATCTGTGGTGATGGGAGACAACAGTGACTGTATACTGTACATTATCTGTGGTGATGGGAGGCAGCAGGGACTGTATACTGTACATTATCTCTGGTGATGGGAGACAACAGTGACTGTATACTGTACATTATCTGTGGTGATGGGAGGCAGCAGGGACTGTATACTGTATATTATCTCTGGTGATGGGAAGCAGAAGTGACTGTATACTGTACTTTATCTCTGGCGATGGGAGGCAGCAGGGACTGTATACTGTACATTATCTCTGGTGATGGGAGGCAGCAGGGACTGTATACTGTATATTATCTGTGGTGATGGGAGGCAGCAGGGACTGTATACTGTATGTTATCTCTGGTGATGGGCAGTAGGGACTGTATACTGTACTTTATCTCTGGTGATGGGAGGCAGCAGTTACTGTATACTGTACATTATCTGTGGTGATGGGAGGCAGCAGGGACTGTATACTGTACATTATCTGTGGTGATGGGAGACAACAGTGACTGTATACTGTACATTATCTGTGGTGATGGGGCAGCAGTGACTGTATACTCTACATTATCTCTGGTGATGGGAGGCAGCAGTTACTGTATACTGTATATTATCTGTGGTGATGGGAGGCAGCAGGGACTGTATACTGTACATTATCTGTGGTGATGGGAGACAACAGTGACTGTATACTGTACATTATCTGTGGTGATGGGGCAGCAGTGACTGTATACTGTACATTATCTGTGGTGATGGGAGGCAGCAGTGACTGTATACTGTACATTATCTCTGGTGATGGGAGGCAGCAGTTACTGTATACTGTACATTATCTGTGGCGATGGGAGGCAGCAGGGACTGTATACTGTACATTATCTGTGGTGATGGGAGGCAGCAGGGACTGTATACTGTATATTATCTCTGGTGATGGGAATCAGAAGTGACTGTATACTGTACTTTATCTCTGGTGATGGGAGGCAGCAGGGACTGTATACTGTATATTATCTGTTGTGATGGGAGGCAGCAGGGACTGTATACTGCATGTTATCTCTGGTGATGGGCAGCAGTGACTGTATACTGTACTTTATCTCTGGTGATGGGAGGCAGCAGTTACTGTATACTGTACATTATCTGTGGTGATGGGAGGTAGCAGTCTGTATACTGTATATTATTTATTTATTATTTATTACCAGTTATTTATATAGCGCACACATATTCCGCAGCGCTTTACAGAGAATATTTTGGCCATTCACATCAGTCCCTTCCCCAGTGGAGCTTACATTCTATATTCCCTACCACATGTACACACACACACATTCACGCTAGGGTTAATCTTGTAGGGAGCCAATTGACCTACCAGTATATTTTTGGATTGTGGGAGGAAACCGGAGTACCCGGAGGAAACCCACGCAAGTACGGGGAGAATATACAAACTCCACACAGTTAGAGCCATGGTGGGAATCGAAACCATGACCTCAGTGCTGTGAGGCAGTAATGCTAGCCACTACACCATCCGTACTGCCCATAATGTACTGTATACTGTACATTATCTGTGGTGATGGGAGGTAGCAGTTACTGTATACTGTATATTATCTGTGGTGATGGAGGCAGCAGTGACTGTATACTGTACATTATCTGTGGTGATGGGAGGCAGCAGTTACTGTATACTGTACATTATCTGTGGTGATGGGAGGCAGCAGTTACTGTATACTGTACTTTATCTCTGGTGATGGGAGGTAGCAGGGTCTGTATACTGTACTTTATCTCTGGTGATGGGAGGTAGCAGGGTCTGTATACTGTACATTATCTGTGGTGATGGGAGGTAGGGTCTGTATACTGGGGGTGATTCTGACCTGATCGCTAGGCTGCTAAAACATACCCTCCAACTGTACCGTTTTGGCAGGTACAATACCTTTTTTTATTGTCTATACCAATTTTTGGCTCTCCAAACGTCCACTGAAAGTATAGGAAAAGTGCGTGACCACGCCCCTTTCACTGTGGTCACGCCCCCTTTCCCCGTAGCCATGACCCTTTCCTAATTTGTACCGCTTTTTATGTGTAAAATGTTGGAGGGTATGCTAAAATTGTTGTCCTGTGTTCAGATAGTCACCGCCCAAGGGGAGTGTATATTTCCCGTGCAAGTGTGCGATTGCATGTGTACGCTGAGCATCTAAAAATCCCTCAGTGGACAGCTGCAAATCCGTTCGCACCTCACTCACCAGTGGCTGGTTTTTACCAGTGTGTGCAGTCTGTGTGCAGCCCAGGACTTACTCCTACAGTGCGATAAGAACGGGATGATCGGGGCCGGAGCTGACGTCACACACCCTCCCTGAAAACGCTTAGGAACACCTGCGTTTTCCCTGACACTCCCAGAAAATGGTCAGTTACCACCCACAAATGGCTTCCTCCTGTCAATCAGCATGCGAATGGCTGCGCGATTAGAAGTTTCGCACCAACCTGTCACTGACCGGCGATGCCTGTTGTTGTTTGGCGACGCGCGTGCGCAGTTAATGGCTGATCATCTGCTGTACGAAAACGCACAGCAGCGATCAGGTCTGAATCGGGCCCAATGTATATTATCTGTGGTGATGGGGCAGCAGGAACTATACTGTACATTATCTGTGGTGATGGGGCAGCAGGGACTATACTGTACATTATCTGTGGTGATGGGGCAGCAGTGACTATACTGTACATTATCTGTGGTGATGGGGCAGCAGGAACTATACTGTACATTATCTGTGGTGATGGGGCAGCAGGGACTATACTGTACATTATCTCTGGTGGCATGATGGCACTTATAGTTCTACCCATACTTGCCTACCCTCTCGGAATGAACGGGAGGCTCCCGAAAATCGGGTGACTCTCCCGGCCCCCTGGAAGAGCAGGCAAGTCTCCCGATTACAGGGGTCCCCCCCTGCCCAGCTGCCCACTTAGCGAGTGAAGTGGGCGGTCCGGGCAGGCGATGACGCGATTTTTGTTGAATCGCGTCATGCAAGCCACGCCCCCCACTGTATAATGCCGGTAATTGCGGCATTACACAGTGGGGGCGTGGCTTGCATGACGCGATCCAGCAGTCACGCTCCCGTCCCTCCTCTGGCCCGCCCCCGTGCCACCTCCGGCCCGCCCCCCTCCTCACATCAGCTCACTGCCCGCCCCCCTGCTGAGCCGACTGGCTGCTCTCTCCCGGAGAGAGCAGCCCAAAAGTCGGCAACTATGGTTCTACCATAGTCAATGTCCTCTCTCTTTGCACGTACCCCCTGAAGTACTACCATCTAGTACTACTGGATGTCTCCCTGGAAGAAGGGAGGTGGAGCCCTCTTCCAGAGCATGGAGTCTGGGGGATGCTGCTCTCTTACTTCATCTAGTGGCGCTAGGTCTCTTCCTAAAAAGCGGCATCACAGCGAGACTAGTATAGCACTGCCTTGTATGCCGCTCTAGGATCGATTTGTGCTGTCTGAGACTAGCTGAGCTCCTTGTTTTGTCTGTGAATCACTGGCAGGGAGGGACGAGAGTAGGAATGGCCATGGGTGTGGTTGCCATCGATGTCGATATGGAAAGTAACCATCGGTGGCTGGCAACAATGCAATGGATAACCATCGATGGTCCCCACTATCGATGGTCATCCCTGTTTTTTCACTAACTGGCCTATGCGCCAATCAGAACACAGGGGCGGGGCTTCGCATGTGTCAGGGGGTGGGGTAGTGATTTTGAATCATCGATGGTCAATGGCTATCCCTAGACGAGAGAGAAGGGACACTGCTGCCTGTCTGCAATACTGAACCAGCTAGTCATATTATACAGTACATTAATAGAAGTAAGAGCAGGGTAAAAGTACGAGTGCAGCAGCTCTTTGTATAATTCGCTACTGCTATCAGTACTAAGCAGCATAAAGGCCTTAATTGTTGTGCTGGCGACCTCAATAGCGCCCCCCAGGAGCCAGCACCCCTATTGCCAGGAGAAAGATGGAGTATAAAGTGTTGCTGAATCGCTCCACTTTCTCTGTCCGGAAAAGCAGTATAACAGGCGTCTTCTGATGCATTTCTGATCTGATTGTGCTTTCTTCATAGGCGATTTGCCTATAGCAGATAAGGTAAATTGCAAATCATCAGATTTTGGTTGAAATCTTTCATAGATCTCCCTCATACTATCAGCCACCAGCAGGGATGAACTGAGTGCCTGAAGCGGCCCCGGCATTCCAGCATGCACGCACGACAAGGGGTGTGTTCAAGGTTCATGGGGGGCACGTGCTAGCAGCACTCCTTTCTGTATGTCAGATGGTCAAGCAGAGTACGGCTCTCTGTCTGCTGTACTGCAGGCTTTTATGCTCAGCGGCCATCAGCCCTAGCCCCCCCTTGGTATCCCCCCAGCACACTAAAAAATTACCTGTAACCATACCTGAACTTATATGGTAATAGAATTTCAGAGAATTAGTCACACGTGTTTGCAAAGACATGTTTAGCTGCTGAGCCACGCCAAGGCTTCTCCGATATCAGCAGTCCTAACACTACATCATTTTTAGTGTGCTGGGGGAAACCAGGGGTGAGCACCCCCCCTCTCTGTCTGCTGTTTGTCTGTGACCCCTCCCCCTTTCTAGCACCTGATAATAAGATTTTAAACCTACCGGTAAATCTTTTTCTCCTAGTCCGTAGAGGATGCTGGGGACTCCGTAAGGACCATGGAATACAGACGGGCTCCGCAGGAGACATGGGCACTATAAAGAACTTTTAGTATGGGTGTGCACTGGCTCCTCCCTCTATGCCCCTCCTCCAGACCTCAGTTAGAGAAACTGTGCCCAGAGGAGATGGACAATATGAGGAAAGGATTTTGTTAATCTAAGGGCAAGATTCATACCAGCCCACACCAATCACACCGTATAACCTGGAATATATGCACCAGTTAACAGTATGAACAAAAACACAGTATCAGTCAAAGACAGATCCCAACTGTAACATAACCCTTTATGTAAGCAACAACTATATACAAGTCTTGCAGATTTAGTCCGCACTGGGACGGGCGCCCAGCATCCTCTACGGACTAGGAGAAAAAGATTTACTGGTAGGTTTAAAATCTTATTTTCTCTTACGTCCTAGAGGATGCTGGGGACTCCGTTAGGACCATGGGGTTTATACGAAAGCTCCAAACCGGGCGGGAGAGTGCGGATGACTCTGCAGCACCGATTGAGCAAACGCGAGGTCCTCATCAGCCAGGGTATCAAACTTGTAGAATTTTGCAAAAGTGTTTGAACCTGACCAAGTAGCTGCTCGGCCAAGCTGTAATGCCGAGACGCCTCGGGCAGCCACCCAAGAAGAACCCACCTTCCTAGTGGAATGGGCCTTTACCGAATTTAGTAACGGCAATCCAGCCGTAGAATGAGCCTGCTGAATCGTGTTACAGATCCAGCGAGCAATGGTCTGCTTAGAAGCAGGAGCGCCAATTTTGTTGGCTGCATACAGGACAAACAGAGCCTCTGTTTTCCTAACCCTAGCCATCCTGGCTACATACATTTCTAAGGCCCTGACTACATCCAGGGACTTGGAGTCCTCCAAGTCATCCGTAGCAACGGGCACCACGATAGGTTGGTTCATATGAAATGAAGAAACCACCTTAGGCAAAAATTGAGGACGAGTCCTCAGCTCTGCTCTATCCACATGGAAAATCAAATAGGGGCTCTTGTGAGACAAGGCCGCCAATTCCGACACCCGCCTTGCAGGCCAATAACATGACCACCTTCCAAGTGAGAAATTTTAATTCCACCATTTGAAGAGGCTCAAACCAGTGAGATTTTAGGAAACTTAACACCCCGTTAAGGTCCCAAGGCGCCACAGGGGGCACAAAAGGAGGCTGGATGTGCAGCACTCCCTTCAAAAAAGTCTGGACTTCTGGGAGAGAAGCCAATTCCTTCTGAAAGAATATAGATAGGGCCGAAATCTGTACCTTAATGGAGCCTAACTTCAGGCCCATATCCACTCCTGTCTGTAGAAAGTGGAGAAAATGGCCCAGATGGAAATCTTCCGTAGCAGCATTCTTGGCTTCACACCAAGATACATACTTCCTCCAGATACGGTGATAATGTTTCGCCGTCACCTCCTTCCTAGCCTTTATCAGAGTAGGAATAACTTACTCCGGAATACCTCTCCCAGCTAGGATTCGGTGTTCAACCGCCATGCCGTCAAACGTAGCCGCGGTAAGTCTTGGAATACGCAGGGCCCCTGCTGCAACAGGTCCTCCCTGAGAGGAAGAGGCCACGGATCTTCTGTGATCATTTCCTGAAGATCTGAATACCAGGCCCTTCGAGGCCAATCTGGAACAACGAGTATTGTCTGTACTCTTTTCTCTTACGTCCTAGAGGATGCTGGGGACTCCGTAAGAACCATGGGGATAGACGGGCTCTGCAGGAGACATGGGCACTTTAAGAAAGACTTTAGGTATGGGTGTGCACTGGCTCCTCCCTGTATGCCCCTCCTCCAGACCTCAGTTTACTACTGTGCCCAGAGGAGACTGTGTGCATTACAGGGAGCTCTCCTGAGTTTCCTGAAAAAAAGTATTTTGTTAGGTTTTTTATTTTCAGGGAGCCTGCTGGCAACAGACTCCCTGCATCGTGGGACTGAGGAGAGAGAAGCAGACCTACTTCTGTGAGTTTCAAGGCTCTGCTTCTTAGGCTACTGGACACCATTAGCTCCAGAGGGAGTCGGAACACAGGTCTCACCCTGGAGTTCGTCCCGGAGCCGCGCCGCCGTCCTCCTCACAGAGCCGGAAGATAGAAGCCGGGTGAATATGAGAAGAAAGAAGACTTCAGAGGCGGCAGAAGACTTCAGATCTTCACTGAGGTAACGCACAGCAGTTAAGCTGTGCACCGTTGCTCCCACACAGCACACACAAACGGCAGTCACTGTAAGGGTGCAGGGTGCAGGGCGCGGGGGGGGGGGCGCCCTGGGCAGCAATATAACTTCATTTTCTGGCAAACGTAGATATATACAGCTAGGCACTGTATATATAAAGAGCCCCTGCCAGTTTTTTATATATTTTAGCAGGACAGAAGCCCGCCGCTGAGGGGGCGGAGCTTCTTCCTCGGCACTCACCAGCGCCATTTTCTCCACAGCACAGCGCTGAGAGGAAGCTCCCCGGACTCTCCCCTGCTTATCCACAGTGAAAGAGGGTTTTAAAGAGGGGAGTGCCACATAATTTGACGCAAAAATAAAGATTATAGCGCTATCTGGGTAAAAATATTGTGTGTTTTTTCCTGGGTCATATAGCGCTGGGTGTGTGCTGGCATACTCTCTCTCTGTCTCTCCAAAGGGCCTTGTGGGGGAACTGTCTTCAGATAAGAGGATTCCCTGAGTGTGTGGTGTGTCGGTACGCGTGTGTTGGCATGTCTGAGGTAAAAGGCTCTCATAGGGAGGAGGTGGAGTAAATGACTGTGGTGTCTCCGTCGGCAACAACGACATCTGACTGGTTGGATATGTGGAATGTTTTAGTGCTAATGTGAATTTATTGCACTGAGTCTAGGGAATGTACAGGCGTCAAACCCTGCCTTTCCCCTATGTCACAGGGACCTCCGGGGTCTCAAAAGCGCCCACTATCCAAAATAGTAGACACTGACGCCGACACGGATTCTGACTCCAGTGTCGACTACGATGATGCAAAGTTACAGCCAGAATTGGCAAATAGTATTCAATATATGATTATTGTAATAAAAGATGTTTTGCATATCACAGAGAAACCCCCTGTCCCTGACACGAGGGTACACATGTATAGGGTAAAGAATCCTGAGGTAACCTTTCCCCATCTCATGAACGAGTTATTGAAAAAGCTTGGGAATCTCCAGACAAGAAACTGCAGATTCCCAAAAGGATTCTTAGGGTGTATCTTTTCCCGACTAAGGACAGGATACGGTGAGAATCTTCCCCAAGGGGGGAAAAAAGCATGGACACGCTTATCCAAAAGAGTAAAGCTGCCATCCCAAGATATGGCTACCCTCAGGGATCCTGCTGATCGCAAACAGCAGGCTACCTTAAAGTCCATTTACACACATTCTACTACTTTACTCAGACCGGCAATAGTGTCGGCTGGAGTTTGTAGCGCTGTAGCAGCGTGGATAGGTACCTTATCGACGGAAATTGATACCCTGGATAAGGGTACCATTTTATTGACCCGGGGTCATATTAACGAAGAATCAACGCTATGTCGATTTCTGCTAGACGAGTCCTATGGACCCAGCAATGGACAGGTGATGCCAACTCAAAGAGGCATATGGAGGTTTTACCTTACAAGGGTGAGGAATTGTTTGTAGAGATGAGCGCCTGAAATTTTTCGGGTTTTGTGTTTTGGTTTTGGGTTCGGTTCCGCGGCCGTGTTTTGGGTTCGAACGCGTTTTGGCAAAACCTCACCGAATTTTTTTTGTCGGATTCGGGTGTGTTTTGGATTCGGGTGTTTTTTTCCAAAAACACTAAAAAACAGCTTAAATCATAGAATTTGGGGGTCATTTTGATCCCAAAGTATTATTAACCTCAAAAACCATAATTTACACTCATTTTCAGTCTATTCTGAATACCTCACACCTCACAATATTATTTTTAGTCCTAAAATTTGCACCGAGGTCGCTGTGTGAGTAAGATAAGCGACCCTAGTGGCCGACACAAACACCGGGCCCATCTAGGAGTGGCACTGCAGTGTCACGCAGGATGTCCCTTCCAAAAAACCCTCCCCAAACAGCACATGACGCAAAGAAAAAAAGAGGCGCAATGAGGTAGCTGTGTGAGTAAGATTAGCGACCCTAGTGGCCGACACAAACACCGGGCCCATCTAGGAGTGGCACTGCAGTGTCACGCAGGATGGCCCTTCCAAAAAACCCTCCCCAAACAGCACATGACGCAAAGAAAAAAAGAGGCGCAATGAGGTAGCTGTGTGAGTAAGATTAGCGACCCTAGTGGCCGACACAAACACCGGGCCCATCTAGGAGTGGCACTGCAGTGTCACGCAGGATGGCCCTTCCAAAAACCCTCCCCAATCAGCACATGATGCAAAGAAAAAGAAAAGAAAAAAGAGGTGCAAGATGGAATTGTCCTTGGGCCCTCCCACCCACCCTTATGTTGTATAAACAAAACAGGACATGCACACTTTAACCAACCCATCATTTCAGTGACAGGGTCTGCCACACGACTGTGACTGATATGACGGGTTGGTTTGGACCCCCCCCAAAAAAGAAGCAATTAATCTCTCCTTGCACAAACTGGCTCTACAGAGGCAAGATGTCCACCTCATCTTCACCCTCCGATATATCACCGTGTACATCCCCCTCCTCACAGATTATCAATTCGTCCCCACTGGAATCCACCATCTCAGCTCCCTGTGTACTTTGTGGAGGCCATTGCTGCTGGGCAATGTCTCCGCGGAGGAATTGATTATAATTAATTTTAATGAACATCATCTTCTCCACATTTTCTGGATGTAACCTCGTACGCCGATTGCTGACAAGGTGAGCGGCGGCACTAAACACTCTTTCGGAGTACACACTTGTGGGAGGGCAACTTAGGTAGAATAAAGCCAGTTTGTGCAAGGGCCTCCAAATTGCCTCTTTTTCCTGCCAGTATAAGTACGGACTGTGTGACGTGCCTACTTGGATGCGGTCACTCATATAATCCTCCACCATTCTATCAATGTTGAGAGAATCATATGCAGTGACAGTAGACGACATGTCCGTAATCGTTGTCAGGTCCTTCAGTCCGGACCAGATGTCAGCATCAGCAGTCGCTCCAGACTGCCCTGCATCACCGCCAGCGGGTGGGCTCGGAATTCTGAGCCTTTTCCTCGCACCCCCAGTTGCGGGAGAATGTGAAGGAGGAGATGTTGACAGGTCGCGTTCCGCTTGACTTGACAATTTTGTCACCAGCAGGTCTTTCAACCCCAGCAGACCTGTGTCTGCCGGAAAGAGAGATCCAAGGTAGGCTTTAAATCTAGGATCGAGCACGGTGGCCAAAATGTAGTGCTCTGATTTCAACAGATTGACCACCCGTGAATCCTTGTTAAGCGAATTAAGGGCTGCATCCACAAGTCCCACATGCCTAGCGGAATCGCTCCCTTTTAGCTCCTTCTTCAATGCCTCCAGCTTCTTCTGCAAAAGCCTGATGAGGGGAATGACCTGACTCAGGCTGGCAGTGTCTGAACTGACTTCACGTGTGGCAAGTTCAAAGGGCATCAGAACCTTGCACAACGTTGAAATCATTCTCCACTGCACTTGAGACAGGTGCATTCCACCTACTATATCGTGCTCAATTGTATAGGCTTGAATGGCCTTTTGCTGCTCCTCCAACCTCTGAAGCATATAGAGGGTTGAATTCCACCTCGTTACCACTTCTTGCTTCAGATGATGGCAGGGCAGGTTCAGTAGTTTTTGGTGGTGCTCCAGTCTTCTGTACGTGGTGCCTGTACGCCGAAAGTGTCCCGCAATTTTTCTGGCCACCGACAGCATCTCTTGCACGCCCCTGTCGTTTTTTAAAAAATTCTGCACCACCAAATTCAAGGTATGTGCAAAACATGGGACGTGCTGGAATTTGCCCATATTTAATGCACACACAATATTGCTGGCGTTGTCCGATGCCACAAATCCACAGGAGAGTCCAATTGGGGTAAGCCATTCCGCGATGATCTTCCTCAGTTGCCGTAAGAGGTTTTCAGCTGTGTGCGTATTCTGGAAAGTGGTGATACAAAGCGTAGCCTGCCTAGGAAAGAGTTGGCGTTTGCGAGATGCTGCTACTGGTGCCGCCGCTGCTGTTCTTGCGGCGGGAGTCCATACATCTACCCAGTGGGCTGTCACAGTCATATAGTCCTGACCCTGCCCTGCTCCACTTGTCCACATGTCCGTGGTTAAGTGGACATTGGGTACAACTGCATTTTTTAGGACACTGGTGAGTCTTTTTCTGACGTCCGTGTACATTCTCGGTATCGCCTGCCTAGAGAAGTGGAACCTAGATGGTATTTGGTAACGGGGGCACACTGCCTCAATAAATTGTCTAGTTCCCTGTGAACTAACGGCGGATACCGGACGCACGTCTAACACCAACATAGTTGTCAAGGACTCAGTTATCCGCTTTGCAGTAGGATGACTGCTGTGATATTTCATCTTCCTCGCAAAGGACTGTTGAACAGTCAATTGCTTACTGGAAGTAGTACAAGTGGGCTTACGACTTCCCCTCTGGGATGACCATCGACTCCCAGCGGCAACAACAGCAGCGCCAGCAGCAGTAGGCGTTACACGCAAGGATGCATCGGAGGAATCCCAGGCAGGAGAGGACTCGTCAGAATTGCCAGTGACATGGCCTGCAGGACTATTGGCATTCCTGGGGAAGGAGGAAATTGACACTGAGGG
The DNA here is from genome assembly GCF_028390025.1 of Pseudophryne corroboree. Taxonomy (NCBI): domain Eukaryota; kingdom Metazoa; phylum Chordata; class Amphibia; order Anura; family Myobatrachidae; genus Pseudophryne; species Pseudophryne corroboree. The sequence goes on from NC_086447.1 coordinate 111,685,966, forward strand.
AGTTGGTGGGGTGGTTTGCGTGAGCTTGGTTACAAGAGGAAGGGATTTACTGGTCAGTGGACTGCTTCCGCTGTCACCCAAAGTTTTTGAACTTGTCACTGACTTATTATGAATGCGCTGCAGGTGACGTATAAGGGAGGATGTTCCGAGGTGGTTAACGTCCTTACCCCTACTTATTACAGCTTGACAAAGGGAACACACGGCTTGACACCTGTTGTCCGCATTTCTGGTGAAATACCTCCACACCGAAGAGCTGATTTTTTTGGTATTTTCACCTGGCATGTCAACGGCCATATTCCTCCCACGGACAACAGGTGTCTCCCCGGGTGCCTGACTTAAACAAACCACCTCACCATCAGAATCCTCCTGGTCAATTTCCTCCCCAGCGCCAGCAACACCCATATCCTCCTCATCCTGGTGTACTTCAACACTGACATCTTCAATCTGACTATCAGGAACTGGACTGCGGGTGCTCCTTCCAGCACTTGCAGGGGGCGTGCAAATGGTGGAAGGCGCATGCTCTTCACGTCCAGTGTTGGGAAGGTCAGGCATCGCAACCGACACAATTGGACTCTCCTTGTGGATTTGGGATTTCAAAGAACGCACAGTTCTTTGCGGTGCTTTTGCCAGCTTGAGTCTTTTCAGTTTTCTAGCGAGAGGCTGAGTGCTTCCATCCTCATGTGAAGCTGAACCACTAGCCATGAACATAGGCCAGGGCCTCAGCCGTTCCTTGCCACTCCGTGTGGTAAATGGCATATTGGCAAGTTTACGCTTCTCCTCCGACAATTTTATTTTAGGTTTTGGAGTCCTTTTTTTACTGATATTTGGTGTTTTGGTTTTGACATGCTCTGTACTATGCCATTGGGCATCGGCCTTGGCAGACGACGTTGCTGGCATTTCATCGTCTCGGCCATGACTAGTGGCAGCAGCTTCAGCACGAGGTGGAAGTGGATCTTGATCTTTCCCTAATTTTGGAACCTCAACATTTTTGTTCTCCATATTTTAATAGGCACAACTAAAAGGCACCTCAGGTAAACAATGGAGATGGATGGATTGGATACTAGTATACAATTATGGACGGGCTGCCGAGTGCCGACACAGAGGTAGCCACAGCCGTGAACTACCGCACTGTACTGTGTCTGCTGCTAATATATAGACTGGTTGATAAAGAGATAGTATACTCGTAACTAGTATGTATGTATAAAGAAAGAAAAAAAACCACGGTTAGGTGGTATATACAATTATGGACGGGCTGCCGAGTGCCGACACAGAGGTAGCCACAGCCGTGAACTACCGCACTGTACTGTGTCTGCTGCTAATATATAGACTGGTTGATAAAGAGATAGTATACTCGTAACTAGTATGTATGTATAAAGAAAGAAAAAAAAACCACGGTTAGGTGGTATATACAATTATGGACGGGCTGCCGAGTGCCGACACAGAGGTAGCCACAGCCGTGAACTACTGTACTGTGTCTGCTGCTAATATATAGACTGGTTGATAAAGAGATAGTATACTCGTAACTAGTATGTATGTATAAAGAAAGAAAAAAAAACCACGGTTAGGTGGTATATACAATTATGGACGGGCTGCCGAGTGCCGACACAGAGGTAGCCACAGCCGTGAACTACCGCACTGTACTGTGTCTGCTGCTAATATATAGACTGGTTGATAAAGAGATAGTATACTCGTAACTAGTATGTATGTATAAAGAAAGAAAAAAAAACCACGGTTAGGTGGTATATACAATTATGGACGGGCTGCCGAGTGCCGACACAGAGGTAGCCACAGCCGTGAACTACCGCACTGTACTGTGTCTGCTGCTAATATATAGACTGGTTGATAAAGAGATAGTATACTCGTAACTAGTATGTATGTATAAAGAAAGAAAAAAAAACCACGGTTAGGTGGTATATACAATTATGGACGGGCTGCCGAGTGCCGACACAGAGGTAGCCACAGCCGTGAACTACCGCACTGTACTGTGTCTGCTGCTAATATATAGACTGGTTGATAAAGAGATAGTATACTCGTAACTAGTATGTATGTATAAAGAAAGAAAAAAAAACCACGGTTAGGTGGTATATACAATTATGGACGGGCTGCCGAGTGCCGACACAGAGGTAGCCACAGCCGTGAACTACCGCACTGTACTGTGTCTGCTGCTAATATATAGACTGGTTGATAAAGAGATAGTATACTCGTAACTAGTATGTATGTATAAAGAAAGAAAAAAAAACCACGGTTAGGTGGTATATACAATTATGGACGGGCTGCCGAGTGCCGACACAGAGGTAGCCACAGCCGTGAACTACCGCACTGTACTGTGTCTGCTGCTAATATATAGACTGGTTGATAAAGAGATAGTATACTCGTAACTAGTATGTATGTATAAAGAAAGAAAAAAAAACCACGGTTAGGTGGTATATACAATTATGGACGGGCTGCCGAGTGCCGACACAGAGGTAGCCACAGCCGTGAACTACCGCACTGTACTGTGTCTGCTGCTAATATATAGACTGGTTGATAAAGAGATAGTATACTCGTAACTAGTATGTATGTATAAAGAAAGAAAAAAAAACCACGGTTAGGTCACTGGTATATACAATTATGGACGGGCTGCCGAGTGCCGACACAGAGGTAGCCACAGCCGTGAACTACCGCACTGTACTGTGTCTGCTGCTAATATAGACTGGTTGATAAAGAGATAGTATACTACTAATATTATATACTGGTGGTCAGGTCACTGGTCACTAGTCACACTGGCAGTGGCACTCCTGCAGCAAAAGTGTGCACTGTTTAATTTTAATATAATATTATGTACTCCTGGCTCCTGCTATAACCTATAACTGGCACTGCAGTAGTGCTCCCCAGTCTCCCCCACAATTATAAGCTGTGTGAGCTGAGCAGTCAGACAGATATATAATATATATAGATGATGCAGCACACTGGCCTGAGCCTGAGCAGTGCACACAGATATGGTATGTGACTGACTGAGTCACTGTGTGTATCGCTTTTTTCAGGCAGAGAACGGATATATTAAATAAACTGCACTGTGTGTCTGGTGGTCACTCACTATATAATATATTATGTACTCCTGGCTCCTGCTATAACCTATAACTGGCACTGCAGTAGTGCTCCCCAGTCTCCCCCACAATTATAAGCTGTGTGAGCTGAGCAGTCAGACAGATATATATAATATTATATATAGATAATAGATGATGCAGCACACTGGCCTGAGCCTGAGCAGTGCACACAGATATGGTATGTGACTGAGTCACTGTGTGCTGTGTATCGCTTTTTTCAGGCAGAGAACGGATTATATTATGTACTCCTGGCTCCTGCTATAACCTATAACTGGCACTGCAGTAGTGCTCCCCAGTCTCCCCCACAATTATAAGCTGTGTGAGCTGAGCAGTCAGACAGATATATATAATATTATATATAGATAATAGATGATGCAGCACACTGGCCTGAGCCTGAGCAGTGCACACAGATATGGTATGTGACTGAGTCACTGTGTGCTGTGTATCGCTTTTTTCAGGCAGAGAACGGATTATAAATAAAAGTGGTGGTCACTGGTCACTATCAGCAAAACTCTGCACTGTACACTACTGAGTACTCCTAATGCTCCCCAAAATTAGTAAATCAAGTGTCTCTCTAATCTATTCTAATTCTAAACGGAGAGGACGCCAGCCACGTCCTCTCCCTATCAATCTCAATGCACGTGTGAAAATGGCGGCGACGCGCGGCTCCTTATATAGAATCCGAGTCTCGCGATAGAATCCGAGCCTCGCGAGAATCCGACAGCGTCATGATGACGTTCGGGCGCGCTCGGGTTAACCGAGCAAGGCGGGAAGATCCGAGTCGCTCGGACCCGTGAAAAAAAACATGAAGTTCTGGCGGGTTCGGATTCAGAGAAACCGAACCCGCTCATCTCTAATTGTTTGGGGAAGGTCTCTCGGACCTGGTCTCCACAGCTACAGCTGGTAAATCAAAATTTTTGCCTTATATTCCCTCACAGCCTAAGAAAGCACCACATTATCAAATGCAGTCCTTTCGGTCACAAGAAACAAGAGAGTACGAGGTGCGTTCTTTCTTGCCAGAGGTAAGGGCAGAGGGAAAAAGCTGCACAACACAGCTAGTTCCCAGGAACAGAAGTCCTCCCCGGCCTCTACAAAATCCACCGCATGACGCTGGGGCTCCGCTAAGGGAGTCTGCCCCAGTGGGGGCACGTCTTCGAATTTTCAGCCACATCTGGGTTCACTCACAGGTGGATCCCTGGGCAATTGAAATTGTTTCTCAGGGTTACAAGCTGGAATTCGAAGAGGTGCCTCCTCGCCGGTTTTTCAAATCGGCCCTGCCGACTTCTCCCCCAGAAAGTGAGATAGTGGTAAATGCAATTCACAAATTGTATCTTCAACAGGTGGTGGTCAAGGTTCCCCTACTTCAACAAGGGAGGGGATATTACTCAACCCTGTTTGTAGTCCCGAAACCGGACAGTTCGGTCAGACCCATTTTAAATTTAAAATCCCTGAACCTATACTTGAAAAGGTTCAAGTTCAAGATGGAATCGCTCAGGGCGGTCATCGCCAGCCAGGAAGGGGGGGATTTTATGGTATCTCTGGACATAAAGGATGCGTACCTTCATGTTCCCACATCCACCTCATCAGGCGTACCTGAGATTTGGGGTACAGGATTGTCATTACCAATTTCAGAAGTTGCCGTTTTGGCTTTCCACGGCCCCGAGAATTTTCACCAAGGTAATGGCGGAAATGATGGTGCTCCTGCGCAAGCAGGGTGTCACAATTATCCCGTACTTGGACGATCTCCTCATAAAAGCGAGATCTAGAGAGCAGTTACTGAACAGCGTGTCACTTTCACTGAAGGTGTTACAGCAACACGGCTGGATTCTCAATATTCCGAAGTCGCAGCTGGTTCCTACGACTTGTCTGACCTTCTTGGGCATGATTCTGGATACAGACCAGAAAAGGGTTTATCTTCCAACAGAAAAAGGCTCAAGAACTCATGACTCTGGTCAGGAACCTATTGAAACCAAAACAGGTGTCAGTGCATCACTGCACTCGAGTCCTGGGAAAGATGGTGGCATCTTACGAGGCCATTCCGTTCGGTAGGTTCCATGCGAGGACCTTCCAATGGGACCTACTGGACAAGTGGTCCGGGTCACATCTACAGATGCATCAGTTGATCACACTGTCCCCCAGGGCCATGGTGTCTCTCCTGTGGTGGCTGCAGAGTGCTCACCTTCTAGAGGGCCGCAGGTTCGGCATTCAGGACTGGGTTCTGGTGACCATGGACGCGAGCCTCCGAGGTTGGGGAGCAGTCACACAAGGAAGAAACTTCCAGGGTCTTTGGTCAAGTCAAGAGACTTGTCTTCACATCAACGTCCTGAAGCTGAGGGCCATATACAACGCCCTTCGTCAAGCGGAGACCTTGCTTCGCGACTTACCAGTTCTGATCCAGTCAGACAACATCACCGCAGTGGCTCATGTAAACCGCCAGGGTGTCACAAGGAGCAGAATGGCAATGGCGGAAGCCACCACACGACCTGCATCCAGGAGAGTGGGGACTTCATCAGGAAGTCTTCGCACAGATTGCAAGTCAGTGGGGACTGCCCAGATAGACATGATGGCGTCCCGCCTCAACAAAAAGCTGCAGAGGTATTGCGCCAGGTCAAGAGACCCTCAGGCGGTAGCTGTGGACGCCCTAGTGACACCGTGGGTGTTCCAGTCGGTCTATGTGTTTCCTCCTCTTCCTCTCATCCCAAAGGTGTTGAGAATAATAAGGAAAAGAGGAGTACAGACAATTCTCATTGTTCCAGATTGGCCACAAAGGGCCTGGTATCCGGATCTGCAGGAGATGCTCACAGAAGATCCGTGGCCTCTTCCTCTAAGACAGGACCTGTTGCAACAGGGGCCCTGTCTGTTCCAAGACTCACCGCGGCTGCGTTTGACGGCATGGCGGTTGAACGCCGGATCCTAGCGGAAAAGGGCATCCCGGATGAGGTCATTCCTACTCTGATAAAGGCTAGGAAGGACGTGACAGCTAAACATTATCACCGTATATGGCGAAAATATGATAGAATTCCATTGGGGCCGTTTCCTTCACTTCCTACAAACTGGAGTGAATTTGGGCCTAAAATTAGGCTCCATTAAGGTTCAGATTTCGGCCTTATCCATTTTCTTTCAAAAAGAATTGGCTTCTCTCCCAGAAGTACAGACTTTTGTGAAGGGAGTGCTGCATATTCAGCCTCCTTTTATACCTCCGGTGGCGCCTTGGGACCTTAACGTGGTGTTGAGTTTCCTTAAGTCGCACTGGTTTGAACCACTTAAAACAGTGGAGTTAAAATATCTCACTTGGAAAGTGGTAATGTTGTTAGCCTTGGCTTCGGCTAGGCGAGTGTCGAAATTGGCGGCTTTGTCTCATAAAAGCCCCTATCTAGTTTTCCATATGGATAGAGCGGAATTGCGGACCCGTCCTCAATTTTTGCCTAAGGTGGTGTGGTCTTTTCATATGAACCAACCTATTGTGGTGCCTGTGGCTACACGAGACTTGGAGGATTCCGAGTCCCTTGATGTGGTCAGGGCTTTGAAAATTTACGTGGCCAGAACGGCTAGAGTCAGAAAAACAGAAGCACTGTTTGTCCTGTATGCAGCCAACAAGGTTGGCGCTCCTGCTTCAAAGCAGACTATTGCTCGCTGGATCTGTAACACGATTCAGCAGGCACATGCGACGGCTGGATTGCCGTTAACAAAATCGGTCAAGGCCCATTCCACTAGGAAGGTGGGCTCGTCTTGGGCGGCTGCCCGAGGGGTCTCGGCACTATAGCTGTGCCGAGCTGCTACTTGGTCGGGTTCAAACACATTTGCAAAGTTCTATAAGTTTGATACCCTGGCTGAGGAGCAGAGGCGTAACTAGGGTTTTTGGAGCCCAGGGCAAGATCAATAATGGCGCACCCCCCAAAAAAAATAATAATAATTTTTTATAAAAATAATAAATAAATAAAATGATAATAATAAAAAAAAAAATACAAAAGGAAAGTATGTGCAGACGCCACCGGTGTCACTGCATATAAAGATGTCAGGGTGTGTATGTACAAATGTAGGTGCAGTGGTCGAAGTTGAATTTTTGAAGGCGGAATGAAAGAGTGCAGATAGCAATTATGCGCGCGCTCCGGAAAAGGGGCGCGGTCACTCAAAAGGGGCGTGTCCTTCAGTGTAGTAGGACCCCTTATACTATCTAGTACTGGTGCCCCTTTCACATTATAGCACACGGTATGAGCCGAAATTCACATTATAGCACACGGTATGAGCCGAAATTCACATTATAGCACACGGTATGAGCCGAAATTCACATTATAGCACACGGTATGAGCCAAAATTCACATTACTCCACATGGTATGAGCCAAAATTCACATTACCCCACATGGTATGAGCCGAAATTCACATTACAGCACACGGTATGAGCCGAAATTCACATTACAGCACACGGAATGGGCCAAAATTCACATTACCCCACATAGTATGAGCCGAAATTCACATTATAGCACACGGTATGACGGTATGAGACAAAATTCACGTTACAGCACATGATATGAGCCAAAATTCCCATTATAGAGTTAGGGGATCCTACCCCCAGAATTAACATGGCCTGTGGGGCACTATGATGAGGGGAGCCCACCCCCTTAATAGACTAATTGCAGAGTTTAGCAGCGGAAGGGCTGCAGCGGTTTCTCACCCCAAGCTGCGGCGCTTCTGCCACCTCCGACACTCCACATCTTCGGCACCACCCGGGATGCAGAGCACCGTACCGGGTATGCACCCTTTTCAGTGTGGTCTGCTGCGCTCCGAAGGGGTTCTTGTTTCATGCTGCAGGATCCCGATGTGCGCCTTCCTCCCCGCTGTTACTGTCACGGTAAGCATTAGTATCGTTTACCGCAGAGGCCATTTTCTGAGGCATATGTGTTAAACCTCAGGAACTGAGATGCCCTTCTCACCATACAGCTGTGTGGCCGAGCCGGGCGGGGGGACAGCCAGCAGCAGCATGCCGGATATCAGCAGCAGAGGGTGCGGGCTGTACATACTTGAGGCAGCTGGATATTCAACAGTGCTGAAAGCCTCCGGAGCCCGCACCCCCGGAGCTGCAGTACACCGGCAGAGGACACCCATCCCCCGAACCCTGCGTAGCCCAAAGCCGGAGATCAGCAGCATGTTGAACGCGGAAGTAGTGATGAGCACCGGAAATTTTTCGGGTTTTGTGTTTTGGTTTTGGGTTCGGTTCCACGGCCGTGTTTTGGGTTCGAACGCGTTTTGGCAAAACCTCACCGAATTTATTTTGTCGGATTCGGGTGTGTTTTGGATTCGGGTGTTTTTTTCAAAAAAACCCTAAAAAACAGCTTAAATCATAGAATTTGGGGGTCATTTTGATCCCAAAGTATTATTAACCTCAATAACCATAATTTCCACTTATTTTCAGTCTATTCTGAACACCTCACACCTCACAATATTATTTTTAGTCCTAAAATTTGCACCAAGGTCGCTGGATGGCTAAGCTAAGCGACCCAAGTGGCCGACACAAACACCTGGCCCATCTAGGAGTGGCACTGCAGTGTCACGCAGGATGGCCCTTCCAAAAAACACTCCCCAAACAGCACATGACGCAAAGAAAAAAAGAGGCGCAATGAGGTAGCTGTGTGAGTAAGCTAAGCGACCCTAGTGGCCGACACAAACACCTGGCCCATCTAGGAGTGGCACTGCAGTGTCACGCAGGATGGCCCTTCCAAAAAACACTCCCCAAACAGCACATGACGCAAAGAAAAAAAGAGGCGCAATGAGGTAGCTGTGTGAGTAAGCTAAGCGACCCTAGTGGCCGACACAAACACCTGGCCCATCTAGGAGTGTCACTGCAGTGTCACGCAGGATGGCCCTTCCAAAAAACACTCCCCAAACAGCACATGACGCAAAGAAAAAAAGAGGCGCAATGAGGTAGCTGTGTGAGTAAGCTAAGCGACCCTAGTGGCCGACATAAACACCTGGCCCATCTAGGAGTGGCACTGCAGTGTCACGCAGGATGGCCCTTCCAAAAAACACTCCCCAAACAGCACATGACTCAAAGAAAAAAAGAGGCGCAATGAGGTAGCTGTGTGAGTAAGCTAAGCGACCCTAGTGGCCGACACAAACACCTGGCCCATCTAGGAGTGGCACTGCAGTGTCACGCAGGATGGCCCTTCCAAAAAACACCCCCCAAACAGCACATGACGCAAAGAAAAATGAAAGAAAAAAGAGGTGCAAGATGGAATTGTCCTTGGGCCCTCCCACCCACCCTTATGTTGTATAAACAGGACATGCACACTTTAACCAACCCATCATTTCAGTGACAGGGTCTGCCACACGACTGTGACTGAAATGACGGGTTGGTTTGGACCCCCACCAAAAAAGAAGCAATTAATCTCTCCTTGCACAAACTGGCTCTACAGAGGCAAGATGTCCACCTCATCATCATCCTCCGATATATCACCGTGTACATCCCCCTCCTCACAGATTATCAATTCGTCCCCACTGGAATCCACCATCTCAGCTCCCTGTGTACTACTTTGTGGAGGCAATTGCTGCTGGTCAATGTCTCCACGGAGGAATTGATTATAATTCATTTTAATGAACATCATCTTCTCCACATTTTCTGGATGTAACCTCGTACGCCGATTGCTGACAAGGTGAGCGGCGGCACTAAACACTCTTTCGGAGTACACACTTGTGGGAGGGCAACTTAGGTAGAATAAAGCCAGTTTGTGCAAGGGCCTCCAAATTGCCTCTTTTTCCTGCCAGTATAAGTACGGACTGTCTGACGTGCCTACTTGGATGCGGCCACTCATATAATCCTCCACCATTCTTTCAATGGGGAGAGAATCATATGCAGTGACAGTAGACGACATGTCCGTAATCGTTGTCAGGTCCTTCAGTCCGGACCAGATGTCAGCATCAGCAGTCGCTCCAGACTGCCCTGCATCACCGCCAGCGGGTGGGCTCGGAATTCTGAGCCTTTTCCTCGCACCCCCAGTTGCGGGAGAATGTGAAGGAGGAGATGTTGACAGGTCGCGTTCCGCTTGACTTGACAATTTTGTCACCAGTAGTTCTTTGAACCCCAGCAGACTTGTGTCTGCCGGAAAGAGAGATCCAAGGTAGGTTTTAAATCTAGGATCGAGCACGGTGGCCAAAATGTAGTGCTCTGATTTCAACAGATTGACCACTCGTGAATCCTTGTTAAGCGAATTAAGGGCTCCATCCACAAGTCCCACATGCCTAGCGGAATCGCTCTGTGTTAGCTCCTCCTTCAATGTCTCCAGCTTCTTCTGCAAAAGCCTGATGAGGGGAATGACCTGACTCAGGCTGGCAGTGTCTGAACTGACTTCACGTGTGGCAAGTTCAAAAGGTTGCAGAACCTTGCACAACGTTGAAATCATTCTCCACTGCGCTTGAGACAGGTGCATTCCACCTCCTATATCGTGCTCAGTTGTATAGGCTTGAATGGCCTTTTGCTGCTCCTCCAACCTCTGAAGCATATAGAGGGTTGAATTCCACCTCGTTACCACTTCTTGCTTCAGATGATGGCAGGGCAGGTTCAGGCGTTTTTGGTGGTGCTCCAGTCTTCTGTACGTGGTGCCTGTACGCCGAAAGTGTCCCGCAATTCTTCTGGCCACCGACAGCATCTCTTGCACGCCCCTCTCGTTTTTTAAATAATTCTGCACCACCAAATTCAAGGTATGTGCAAAACATGGGACGTGCTGGAATTTGCCCATATTTAATGCACACACAATATTGCTGGCGTTGTCCGATGCCACAAATCCACAGGAGAGTCCAATTGGGGTAAGCCATTCTGCGATGATCTTCCTCAGTTGCCGTAAGAGGTTTTTAGCTGTGTGCGTATTCTGGAAACCGGTGATACAAAGCGTAGCCTGCCTAGGAAAGAGTTGGCGTTTGCGAGATGCTGCTACTGGTGCCGCCACTGCTGTTCTTGCGGCGGGAGTCCATACATCTACCCAGTGGGCTGTCACAGTCATATAGTCCTGAGCCTTCCCTGCTCCACTTGTCCACATGTCCGTGGTTAAGTGGACATTGGGTACAACTGCATTTTTTAGGACACTGGTGAGTCTTTTTCTGAGGTCTGTGTACATTTTCGGTATCGCCTGCCTAGAGAAATGGAACCTAGATGGTATTTGGTACCGGGGACACAGTACATACAACAAGTCTCTAGTTGCCTCTGCAGTAATGATGGATACCGGAACCACGTTTCTCACCACCCAGGATGCCAAGGCCTCAGTTATCCGCTTTGCAGCAGGATGACTGCTGTGATATTTCATCTTCCTCGCAAAGGACTGTTGGACAGTCAATTGCTTGGTGGAAGTAGTAAAAGTGGTCTTACGAGTACGACTTCCCCTCTGGGATGACCATCGACTCCCAGCAGCAACAACAGCAGCGCCAGCAGCAGTAGGCGTTACACGCAAGGATGCATCGGAGGAATCCCAGGCAGGAGAGGACTCGTCAGAATTGCCAGTGACATGGCCTGCAGGACTATTGGCATTCCTGGGGAAGGAGGAAATTGACACTGAGGGAGTTGGTGGGGTGGTTTGCGTGAGCTTGGTTACAAGAGGAAGGGATTTACTGGTCAGTGGACTGCTTCCGCTGTCGCCCAAAGTTTTTGAACTTGTCACTGACTTATGATGAATGCGCTGCAGGTGATGTATAAGGGAGGGTGTTCCGAGGTGGTTAACGTCCTTACCCCTACTTATTACAGCTTGACAAAGGCAACACACGGCTTGACACCTGTTGTCCGCATTTCTGTTGAAATACTTCCACACCGAAGAGCTGATTTTTTTGGTATTTTCACCAGGCATGTCAATGGCCCTATTCCTCCCACGGACAACAGGTGTCTCCCCGGGTGCCTGACTTAAACAAACCACCTCACCATCAGAATCCTCCTGGTCAATTTCCTCCCCAGCGCCAGCAACACCCATATCCTCCTCATCCTGGTGTACTTCAACACTGACATCTTCAATCTGACTATCAGGAACTGGACTGCGGGTGCTCCTTCCAGCACTTGCAGGGGGCGTGCAAATGGTGGAAGGCGCATGCTCTTCACGTCCAGTGTTGGGAAGGTCAGGCATCGCAACCGACACAATTGGACTCTCCTTGTGGATTTGGGATTTCGAAGAACGCACAGTTCTTTGCGGTGCTTTTGCCAGCTTGAGTCTTTTCATTTTTCTAGCAAGAGGCTGAGTGCTTCCATCCTCATGTGAAGCTGAACCACTAGCCATGAACATAGGCCAGGGCCTCAGCCGTTCCTTGCCACTCCGTGTGGTAAATGGCATATTGGCAAGTTTACGCTTCTCCTCCGACAATTTTATTTTAGATTTTTGAGTCCTTTTTTTACTGATATTTGGTGTTTTGGATTTTACATGCTCTGTACTATGACATTGGGCATCGGCCTTGGCAGACGACGTTGCTGGCATTTCATCATCTCGGCCATGACTAGTAGCAGCAGCTTCAGCACGAGGTGGAAGTCGATCTTGATCTTTCCCTATTTTTGGAACCTCAACATTTTTGTTCTCCATATTTTAATAGGCACAACTAAAAGACACCTCAGGTAAACAATGGAGATGGACGGATACTAGTATACTTATGGATTGACGAGCGACTGCCGACACAGAGGTAGCTACAGCCGTGGACTACCGTACTGCGTCTGCTGCTAATATAGACTGGATGATAATGATATAAAAAATATATATATATATCACTACTGCAGCCGGACAGGTATATATTATATAATGACGGACCTGCTGGACACTGTCAGCTCAGCACTGCAGACTCCTAAAGTAAGCTACTAGTACTATCAAGAAGATAGAAAAAAAAAAACACCACAGGTAGGTGGTATACAATTATGGATGGACTAGCGACTGCCGACACAGAGGTAGCTACAGCCGTGGACTACCGTACTGCGTCTGCTGCTAATATAGACTGGATGATAATTATATAAAAAATATATATATATATCACTACTGCAGCCGGACAGGTATATATTATATAATGACGGACCTGCTGGACACTGTCAGCTCAGCACTGCAGACTCCTAAAGTAAGCTACTAGTATCAAGAAGATAGAAAAAAAAAAACACCACGGGTAGGTGGTATACAATTATGGATGGACGAGCGACTGCCGACACAGAGGTAGCTACAGCCGTGGACTACCGTACTGCGTCTGCTGCTAATATAGACTGGATGATAATGATATAAAAAATATATATATATCACTACTGCAGCCGGACAGGTATATATTATATAATGACGGACCTGCTGGACACTGTCAGCAGAATGCGTTTATAGAATAAAAACACCACACGATGAGTGTTTAACTTTTTCAGGCAGACAATCACAATATACTGGTGGTCAGTGGTCACTGGTCAGTCACACTGGCACTGGCAGTGGCACTCTGGCAGCAAAAGTGTGCACTGTTAAAATATGTACTCCTGCTATAACTGCTCCCCAGTCTCCCCCACAATTAAGCTGTGTGAGCAGTGAGCACTCAGCACAGTCAGATATACAGTATTACATAGATGATGCAGCACACTGAGGGCACACTGAGGCTGAGCACAGATATGGTATGTGACTGTGTCACACTGTGTATCGTTTTTTTTCAGGCAGAGAACGGATTAATTAAACTGGTGGTCACTGGTCACACTATCAGCAAGTAGTAGTGGTCTCTGGTCAGTCACACTGGCACTGGCAGTGGCACTCTGGCAGCAAAAGTGTGCACTGTTAAAATATGTACTCCTGCTATAACTGCTCCCCAGTCTCCCCCACAATTAAGCTGTGTGAGCAGTGAGCACTCAGCACAGTCAGATATACAGTATTACATAGATGATGCAGCACACTGAGGGCACACTGAGGCTGAGCACAGATATGGTATGTGACTGTGTCACACTGTGTATCGTTTTTTTTCAGGCAGAGAACGGATTAATTAAACTGGTGGTCACTGGTCACACTATCAGCAAGTAGTACTCCGTACTAATATGCTCCCCAAAATTAGTAAATCAAGTGTCTCTACTCTCTACTACTCTCTAGTCTACTCTAAACGGAGAGGACGCCAGCCACGTCCTCTCCCTATCAATCTCAATGCACGTGTGAAAAATGGCGGCGACGCGCGGCTCCTTATATAGAATCCGAGTCTCGCGATAGAATACGAGCCTCGCGAGAATCCGACAGCGGGATGATGACGTTCGGGCGCGCTCGAGTTAGCCGAGCAAGGCGGGAAGATCCGAGTCTGCCTCGGACCCGTGTAAAAAGGCTGAAGTTCGGGGGGGTTCGGTTTCCGAGAAACCGAACCCGCTCATCTCTACGCGGAAGCAGAAGCTGCTTATTGCCGGTCAACATGCTGCTGATCTCCGGCTTTGGGCTCCGCACGTGCCTAACAGCCCCCACCCTCGGCTGCTGATATCCGGCATGCTGCCCCTGCTGCTGGCTTTCCACCCGCCCGGCTCGCCCACCCAGCTGGATGGTGAGTGAGAAGGGCATCTCAGTGCCCGTGGTTTAATACATATCTCTCTTCGGTAAATGGCCATTAGTACATCCCACACACACTGATTACACACACAGACTGGCCACCCCCAAATCCTACACACACCCACTCAGACTACACACACATTCTCATACTTTCCTCTCCCCCACACACACACTGGACTGCAAAAATTTACACACACTGACACTGTTCCACACACACACAATTAACACACACTCACACTGTCCCACACACACAATTAACACACACGCACACTGTCCCACACACCAGTGGCGTGCGGTGAGGTCAGTGGCGTGCGGTGAGGCACTACAGCCATAATGTCTGCCGAATCCTGCCGATGACCCCTACCGCCACCGAGCCAATGCCCGCCACTGCCTCTGAGCCGATGCCCGCTGCCACCACCAATGGCTTACAAACTCGCCCACCATCAACTGACCCAGCCCTCCGCCACTAATTTGCAACTCAGTCCAAAGCCGCCAATGCCCGCTGCATGCCTGCTCATCATACTTGTGATATATTGTACATTTTTATAGAAAAAAATAATAATAATTTGTGTTTGGGACTGGGAAGGGAGTGGGAGGAGGACATGAATGCAATTTTGTTGTCCAGGGCTTCCATTAACTTAATGGAGAAGGGTCTGAATGGGTTAAAAATGTAAAAAAAAACTGCGTGAGGTCCCCCCTCCTAAGTATAACCAGCCTCGGGCTCTTTGAGCCGGTCCTGGTTGTTTAAATACTGGGAAAAAATTGGACAGGGGTTCCCCGTATTTAGACAACCAGCATCGGGCTCTTAGTCCGGTCCTGGTTCCAAAAATACGGGGGACAAAAGATGTAGGGGTCTTCCCGTATTTTTAAAACCAGCACCGGGCTCCACTAGCCAGGGACATAATGCCACAGCCGGGGGACACATTTATGTAGGTCCCTGCGGCCGTGGCATTACCCCCCCCAACTAGTCACCACTGGCCGTGGTTCCCTGGAGGAGTGGGGACCCCTTAAATCAAGGGGTCACCCCCCCTCCAGGCACCCAAGGGCCAGGGGTGAAGCCCGAGGCTGTCCCCCCCATCCGTGGGCTGTGGATGGGAGGCTGATAGCCATGTAAGTAAAAAAAGAATATTGTTTTTTGTTGTGGAACTACAAGGCCCAGAAAGCCTCCCCCGCTTGCTGGTACTTGGAGAACCTCAAGTACCAACATGCAGGGAAATAACGGGCCCGCCGGTACCTGTAGTTCTACAACAGAAAAAATACCCAAATAAAAACACAACTCACACACCGTGACAGTAAAAATTTATTAAAACACACTGACACACTCACACATACTTACCTATATCCCACGCCGGTCACGTCCACTTGTCCAGTAGAATCCAATAGGGGTAGCTGTAAAAATGAGAGACACATTACTTACCTACATCCCACGCCGGTCACGTCCACTTGTCCAGTAGAATCCAATAGGGGAATCTGTAAAAATGAGAGACAGATTACTTACCTAAATCCCACGCCGGTCACGTCCACTTGTCCAGTAGAATCCAATAGGGGTACCTGTAAAAATGAGAGACAGATTACTTACCTACATCCCACGCCGGTCACGTCCACTTGTCCAGTAGAATCCAGTAGGGGAATCTGTAAAAATGAGAGACAGATTACTTACCTACATCCCACGCCGGTCACGTCCACTTGTCCAGTAGAATCCAATAGGGGTACCTGTAAAAATGAGAGACAGATTACTTACCTACATCCCACGCTGGTCACGTCCACTTGTCCAGTAGAATTCAATAGGGGTACCTGTAAAAATGAGAGACAGATTACTTACCTACATCCCACGCTGGTCACGTCCACTTGTCCAGTAGAATCCAGTAGGGGAATCTGTAAAAATGAGAGACAGATTACTTACCTACATCCCACGCCGGTCACGTCCACTTGTCCAGTAGAATCCAATAGGGGTACCTGTAAAAATGAGAGACACATTACTTACCTACATCCCACGCCGGTCACGTCCACTTGTCCAGTAGAATCCAATAGGGGTACCTGTAAAAATGAGAGACAGATTACTTACCTACATCCCACGCCGGTCACGTCCACTTGTCCAGTAGAATCCAATAGGGGTACCTGTAAAAATGAGAGACAGATTACTTACCTACATCCCACGCTGGTCACGTCCACTTGTCCAGTAGAATCCAGTAGGGGAATCTGTAAAAATGAGAGACAGATTACTTACCTACATCCCACGCCGGTCACGTCCACTTGTCCAGTAGAATCCAATAGGGGTACCTGTAAAAATGAGAGACAGATTACTTACCTACATCCCACGCCGGTCACGTCCACTTGTCCAGTAAAATCCAATAGGGGTACCTGTAAAAATGAGAGACAGATTACTTACCTACATCCCACGCCAATCACGTCCACTTGTCCAGTAGAATCCAATAGGGGTACCTGTAAAAATGAGAGACAGATTACTTACCTACATCCCACGCCGATCACGTCCACTTGTCCAGTAGAATTCAATAGGGGTACCTGTAAAAATGAGAGACAGATTACTTACCTACATCCCACGCTGGTCATGTCCACTTGTCCAGTAGCCGGTCACGTCCACTTGTCCAGTAGAATCCAATAGGGGTACCTGTAAAAATGAGAGACAGATTACTTACCTACATCCCACGCCGGTCACGTCCACTTGTCCAGTAGAATTCAATAGGGGTACCTGTAAAAATTAGAGACAGATTACTTACCTACATCCCACGCCGGTCACGTCCACTTGTCCAGTAGAATCCAATAGGGGTAGCTGTAAAAATGAGAGACACATTACTTACCTACATCCCACGCCGGTCACGTCCACTTGTCCAGTAGAATCCAATAGGGGAATCTGTAAAAATGAGAGACAGATTACTTACCTAAATCCCACGCCGGTCACGTCCACTTGTCCAGTAGAATCCAATAGGGGTACCTGTAAAAATGAGAGACAGATTACTTACCTACATCCCACGCCGGTCACGTCCACTTGTCCAGTAGAATCCAGTAGGGGAATCTGTAAAAATGAGAGACAGATTACTTACCTACATCCCACGCCGGTCACGTCCCCTTGTCCAGTAGAATCCAATAGGGGTACCTGTAAAAATGAGAGACAGATTACTTACCTACATCCCACGCTGGTCACGTCCACTTGTCCAGTAGAATTCAATAGGGGTACCTGTAAAAATGAGAGACAGATTACTTACCTACATCCCACGCTGGTCACGTCCACTTGTCCAGTAGAATCCAGTAGGGGAATCTGTAAAAATGAGAGACAGATTACTTACCTACATCCCACGCCGGTCACGTCCACTTGTCCAGTAGAATCCAATAGGGGTACCTGTAAAAATGAGAGACAGATTACTTACCTACATCCCACGCCGGTCACGTCCACTTGTCCAGTAGAATCCAATAGGGGTACCTGTAAAAATGAGAGACAGATTACTTACCTACATCCCACGCCGGTCACGTCCACTTGTCCAGTAGAATCCAATAGGGGTACCTGTAAAAATGAGAGACAGATTACTTACCTACATCCCACGCCGGTCACGTCCACTTGTCCAGTAGAATCCAGTAGGGGAATCTGTAAAAATGAGAGACAGATTACTTACCTACATCCCACGCCGGTCACGTCCACTTGTCCAGTAGAATCCAGTAGGGGAATCTGTAAAAATGAGAGACAGTTTACTTACCTACATCCCACGCCGGTCACGTCCACTTGTCCAGTAAAATCCAATAGGGGTACCTGTAAAAATGAGAGACAGATTACTTACCTACATCCCACGCTGGTCACGTCCACTTGTCCAGTAGAATTCAATAGGGGTACCTGTAAAAATGAGAGACAGATTACTTACCTACATCCCACGCTGGTCACGTCCACTTGTCCAGTAGAATCCAGTAGGGGAATCTGTAAAAATGAGAGACAGATTACTTACCTACATCCCACGCCGGTCACGTCCACTTGTCCAGTAGAATCCAATAGGGGTACCTGTAAAAATGAGAGACAGATTACTTACCTACATCCCACGCCGGTCACGTCCACTTGTCCAGTAAAATCCAATAGGGGTACCTGTAAAAATGAGAGACAGATTACTTACCTACATCCCACGCCGATCACGTCCACTTGTCCAGTAGAATCCAATAGGGGTACCTGTAAAAATGAGAGACAGATTACTTACCTACATCCCACGCCGATCACGTCCACTTGTCCAGTAGAATTCAATAGGGGTACCTGTAAAAATGAGAGACAGATTACTTACCTACATCCCACGCTGGTCACGTCCACTTGTCCAGTAGCCGGTCACGTCCACTTGTCCAGTAGAATCCAATAGGGGTACCTGTAAAAATGAGAGACAGATTACTTACCTACATCCCACGCCGGTCACGTCCACTTGTCCAGTAGAATTCAATAGGGGTACCTGTAAAAATTAGAGACAGATTACTTACCTACATCCCACGCCGGTCACGTCCACTTGTCCAGTAGAATCCAATAGGGGTAGCTGTAAAAATGAGAGACACATTACTTACCTACATCCCACGCCGGTCACGTCCACTTGTCCAGTAGAATCCAATAGGGGAATCTGTAAAAATGAGAGACAGATTACTTACCTACATCCCACGCCGATCACGTCCACTTGTCCAGTAGAATCCAATAGGGGTACATCTAAAAATGAAAATGATACTTACAAACTTCAATCCACAGGAGGAGAGAGAGAGAGAGAGAGAGAGAGAGAGAGAGAGAGGGAGAGGGGGAGAGAGAGAGACTAACCTGCTGCTGCTGCTGGGGAGACCACACACTGCAGGGCCACGACGGGAGAACGGAGCCAGCGGAGGAGGGGGAGAGCCGCACACCGCCGCTCCTGTCAGCGGCAGCGGAGGAGGACGGGGCGCACACTACAGACGCCAATAACTGCCGGGACAATTAATACACACACACAGTTAACACACACGCACACTGTCCCACACACACACACACACAATTAACACACACGCACGCACACTGTCCCACACACACAAATAACACACACGCACACTGTCCCACACACACACACAATTAACACACACTCACTGTCCCACACACACACACACACACACACACACACACACACACACACACACACACACACACACACACACTTAACACACCCACACAATTAACACACATTCACACTGTCCCACACACACACACAATTACCACACTCACACTGTCCCACACACACAATTAACACACCCACACAATTAACGCACATTCACACTGTCCCACACCCACACAATTAACACACATTCACACTGTCCCACACACACACAATTAACACACTCACATTGTCACACACTCACACACAATTAACACACAAACACTGTCCCGCACCCCCCTCTCCCGACAGAAAAAATATATAAACATAATTGTAAAGCCCACTCACCTGTTAAGGCCGCGCACGCGCGCACCTCCGAGGTCGCGGTCGCGCGCACTCGCGATCGCGTACAGTACAATGTGCAGGGAGGAGGGGGGGGATGAGGGGAGGCTCCTGGCTGCCGCTGCCTGTCCAGTGTGACAGGCACAGCAGCCGGGGAGACAGGGAGAGCGCCGCAGGTAGCGCCGGCGGAATCCCTGTCGCATGGGGTGAGCGGGCCGTGCCGGTGGCGCCCCCTCTGTTGGGGCTTCCACGGCGCCCAGGGCACGTGCCCTGCTCGCCCCGTGCTAGATACGCCTCTGCTGAGAAGGACCTCCTGTATGCTCAATCGGTGCTGCAGAGTCGTCCGCACTCTCCCGCCCGTTTGGGAGCTTTGGTATAATCCCCATGGTCCTTACGGAGTCCCCAGCATCCTCTAGGACGTAAGAGAAAATAAGATTTTAAACCTACCGGTAAATCTTTTTCCGTAGTCCGTAGACAATGCTGGGCGCCCGTCCCAAGTGCGGACTACTTCTGCAAGACTTGTATATAGTTTTGCTTACTAAAGGGTTATGTTATAGTTTTCATCGGTCTCCGACTGATGCTATGTTGTTTTTTCATACTGTTAACTGGTTAGTTTATACACAAGTTATACGGTGTGAATGGTGTGGGCTGGTATGAATCTTGCCCTTGGTTTAACAAAAATCCTTTCCTCGTACTGTCCGTCTCCTCTGGGCACAGTTTCTCTAACTGAGGTCTGGAGGAGAGGCATAGAGGGAGGAGCCAGTGCACACCCATACCTAAAGTCTTTCTTAAAGTGCCCATGTCTCCTGCGGAGCCCGTCTATCCCCATGGTCCTTCCGGAGTCCCCAGCATCCTCTACGGACTACGAGAAAAAGATTTACCGGTAGGTTTAAAATCTTTTTTTTCCGTCTTATAATTCTCAATATTTTTGAGATGAGAGGCAGAGGACTGAAACACCCATGGTGTCACTAGGGCGTCTACCGCTACTGCCTGAGGGTCCCTTGACCTGGCACAATACCTCCAAAGCTTTTTGTTGAGGCGTGACGCCATCATGTCTATTTGAGGAAGTCCCCAATGACTTGATTATACGTGATTTTCCGCCCAGCGAAGAATCCTGGTGGCTTCCGCCATCGCCACTCTGCTCCTTATCCCGCCTTGGCGGTTTACATGAGCCACGGCTGTGATGTTGTCTGATTGAATCAGCACCGGTAGGTCGCGAAGAAGATTCTCCGCCTGTCGTAGGCCGTTGTATATGGCCCTCAATTCCAGCACGTTGATGTGTAGACAAGTCTCCTGGCTTGACCATAGTCCCTGAAAATGTCTTCCTTGTGTGACTGCTCCCCATCCTCGGAGGATTGCGTCCGTGGTTAACAGAACCCAGTCCTGAATGCCTAACCTGCGACCCTCTAGAAGGTGAGCACTCTGCAGCCACCACAGGAGAGACACCCTGGCCCTAGGGGACAGGCTTATCTTCTGATGTATTTGTAGATGGGACCCTGACCACTTGTCCAGAAGGTCCCACTGAAATGTCCTCGCATGGATCCTGCCGAAGGGGATGGCCTCGTAGGCTGCCACCATTTTCCCCAGAACTCGAGTGCATTGATGAACAGACACTCTTTTTGGTTTTAGCAGGTCTCTGACCATATTCTGGAGTTCCTGGGCTTTATGCATTGGGAGAAAACCCCTCTTCTGTTCCGTGTCCAGAATCATGCCTAGGAATGATAGTCGAGTTGTTGGAATCAATTGTGACTTTGGCAGATTGAGAATCCAACCGTGCTGTTGTAGCACTCTCAGGGAGAGCGACACGCTCTTCAGCAATTGATCTCTCGATCTCGCTTTTATCAGGAGATAGTCCAAGTACGGGATAATTGTGACTCCCTGCCTGCGCAGGAGCACCATCATCTCCGCCATCACCTTGGTGAAAATCCTTGGGGCCGTGGAAAGCCCAAACGGCAGCGTCTAAAACTGGTAGTGACAGTCCTGTACAGCGAATCTCAGGTACTCCTGATGAGGAGGATATATGGGGACATGAAGATAGGCATCCTTCACGTCCAGTGATACAATAAAATCCCCCCCTTCCAGGCTGGAGATCACTGCCCGGAGCAATTCCATCTTGAATTTGAACTTTTTCAAGTACAGGTTTAGGGATTTTAGATTTAAAATGGGTCTGACTGAACCATCCGGCTTCGGGACCACGAACAGGGTTGAATAGTACCCTTTTCCCTGTTGGACCAGGGGAACCTTGACAATCACTTGCTGTTGACACAGCTTTTGAATTGCAGCCAATACTACTTCCCTCTCCGGGGGAGAAGCTGGCAAGACCCTCAGGTCTGGAGGAGGGGCAAAGAGGGAGGAGCCAGTACACACCCATACTAAAAGTTCTTTATAGTGCCCATGTCTCCTGCGGAGCCCGTCTATACCCCATGGTCCTTACGGAGTCCCCAGCATCCTTTAGGACATAAGAGAAATATAATTATCTCCAGGAATGACCGAGCAACTGCCACTGTTTGTCTGCATGTGTGAGAATGGCATTGAATGGGAGCAGTATTTGGAAGGCATGCTGTTCCTTGTAGTGCTAATGGGAGATCCTGGGGGTGGCTCCCGGGTAAGTTAGCTCTCTGTCTGGATATGTTTTAGTATGAGCCTTTATCATGAGGCCTACTGTAGACAAATTACATGGCCCTATGTGGGCACTCATATATATTGGTAGATGCTCAATTAGCTTAGTGATATCATTCAGGTGCTCGAAAGGGAGGGGTATTTCTAAGCAAGAAAAAAAGGCATTTGTTTCCCCCAGCACCCTGAATGATAACCGTAACCAGATATAAATTCCACATGATAACAGAATTCAGAGATCTTCGTTACACATATTTGCGCAAATGTGTGAATAAGCCCCAAAGCCGCATCAAGGCGTCTCTGTATATTTGGGGTCCCTAGCGCTATATCTAGGTGCAGGGTGTGGCACCCCAAAACACCAGCATAAACCAGAAAGCCCAGCGTAGCATACCAGTGAAAAAACTATAGTGTTAATAAATTAGTATTTAGGAAGCCGAAGCTATAGAGAAAGTGATACAAAATGAAATGCAATTAAAATAGAGAAATAGTGTTAAGAAATTAATAAGTGAAAAGTGTTAATAGAATGTAAAGGTATGCCACACTAAGGCCATCCAGCTCAGCCAGTCCAGAGGCACCACACCTCAATCTGGGTCTAAGATTAACCAGCAAGGAGCCACATGATAATGGCTCCTTACTACAATATGTCTAAGCTAAGAGCTACCTACCTTGGAGCAACCCCATAATGCTCCCTGTGGCATGTCAGGGCCTGCACCTCCTCCTAATGCAGGAACCTCTCTGCCTCTCACAACAAACATATAGGTGTGATATAGAGGTGTGAGGTGTGGTGCCTCTGGACTGGCTGAGCTGGATGGCCTTAGTGTGGCATACCTTTACATTCTATTAACACTTTTAACTTATTAATTTCTTAACACTATTTCTCTATTTTAATTGCATTTCATTTTGGGCTTATTCACACATTTGCGCAAATATGTGTAACGAAGATCTCTGAATTCTGTTATCATGTGGAATTTATATCTGGTTACGGTTATCATTCAGGGTGCTGGGGGAAACAAATGCCTTTTTTTCTTCCTATGTGGGCACTGCAATTATGTAGTATTAGGACTGCCTTGGCGCGGCTCAGCAGATAAACATGTCTTTGCAAACACGTGTGACTAATTCTCTGAAATTCTATTACCATATAGGTTCAGGTATGGTTACAGGTAATTTTTTAGTGTGCTGGGGGGATACCAAGGGGGGGCTAGGGCTGATGGCCGGCTGAGCATAAAAGCCTGCAGTACAGCAGACAGGTAATTTTTTTTTGTGTGCTTGGGGGATACCAGGGGGGAAAAAGCACCCCCCCCCCCCTCTCTGTCTGCTGCTAGCCCCCCTTCCCAGAGGAGCCAGAAGGCCAGTCTGGTCCTGGCCACCAGAATCCAGCAACATAGCCATTTGAAAGTGTCATGTACAGTACAGTAAGCTCCTATTGCTGGCCGCACACACTGCTGATGTTCACATAGTTGAGCGACAATTTGCCACTTCGCATGTACAAAACTTTCTGAAAACTCTACAACGGATGTGTCAGAGCGTAGGTACAAAGGATCAGACATGTGTCGGGAAAGTGATGGGAGTACCTGCGCAGTGACTGGGAGGTAACTAGTAGTGCATGCAAAAATGGGGCTTTCAGTGGGCGTATCATGGAAGTGCCATGGACATGTCAATGAAAGTGGCTCTGTTACCAGACGTACAGCCGCAGGCATAGGAGGCCATTATCAGACGGAGAAGCTGCATAGGGCTGGTGCAAGTTTTGATGGTGCGACTGATTGCGGCATATAAGGCTGCACCTATCGCTATTACAGAGTTCACGGGCGCTTACAGTGGGCGTCTCAGACCATGCACATTCAGCTGAATGGATGTAGACAAGGGAAGGAGTTTGTAGCGTAATTTGCATAAACTTGCAGATGGGCGACCGCCAATACACGCTGCTGCATTTGACTCGGGCCGTAGACCGATATTTCCATTTGCTAATCGCATCATAACCTTGAAATACAACATGTATTTGAAGCTATAATAAAGCGTTTCACTGACTCTCTTCATTTCTATTAAGTAGGAGTTTCCACCAAGAAAATTCCTCTTGGAACCTTTTGTGATGGCACCATGTGACTGGTCCTTCGGGAGGTTCCCATATGCGTATATGTATACATTTACCAGTGGTATACAAGTTGTACTCTACTATGTCCTGCACATGGGGGGTCATTCCGAGTTGATCGTAGCTGTGCTAAATTTAGCACAGCTACGATCATTCACACTGACATGCGGGGAAATGCCCAGCACAGGGCTAGTCCACCCCGCATGTCCGTGCCGCCCCCCCCCCCGCGCAGAAGTGCAAAGGCATCGCACAGCGATGATGCCTTTGCACTTCAAGAGTAGCTCCCGACCAGCGCAGCATTAGCGTGCTGGCCGGGAGCTACTCGTCGCTCCCCGGCCCGCAGCGGCTGCGTATGATGTCACGCAGCCGCTGCGGGACACTCCCCGCACGGTCCAGCCACGCCTGCGTTGGCCGGACCGCACCCACGAAACGGGGGCCAAACGCCGCCGTTCCACCCCCTCCCACCCAGCGACAAACTCTGCCTCAGAGGCGATCGCTAGGCGCACTGCGGCACCGGCGCATGCGCAGTTCCGACCCGATCGCTGCGCTGCGAGAAACTGCAGCGAGCGATCGGGTCGGAATGACCCCATAGTATCAAGTGCTTTTAGCCTATGTGGCCCAGTGGCCAAGTGCCCAGTATCTTAACTGTCATATCGCCACTTTTCCTAGTAGAGCTACAAAGTCCTCATGGCTACAGTACATGGTTCCTTGAGGGTTATTCTACAGGGTAAAGGCATAAATATACTGTAGGCAGTACAGCACTATCTGTTGTCCATTAGTGGGTGGCAGCGCTGAGCGGGCATGACAGTCGCTGTGACCAGTAACATGTGGTGAGGTGAATGGCTGGGGAGGCACACATGGGGATGGGTCTGAATGCTGGGAGTCTGTCTCACCATCACTGTAATTTTCTCATCACTACACTAAGCTACAGTGTCCATTGAGTCACCTACCTGCATCCCTTTGTCTTCTCTTGCTGCAGACTGAGCTCTGGCTACAGTGCACTTCCTGGTCACATGACACGTGTCCATTAGTGCACAGGACCAGCCCCCACACTCAGAGGTATGCCTCTATTAGCTCCCTTTCTGTGCAGCATTACTGGCTGTGGGGTGGCCCCGCCCCCAGCTCTGCAAAGCAGTGTCTGACTGTAGAACCGAGACAGAGCTGCTGATGCCTCATCTGTCATCTCCCTACAGCTCCAGGGAGCTCCACAAAGCTGGTGAGTGTTAGCTATAAAACGATTACAATAAGCAAAGAAGATGTTTATGTTATAAATATCTTCTTTGTATTATTCTTATAGTTTTTATATAAAATCTGAGGAATTTCACAGGAAGTATGACAGGGGAGACAAAACCTCCCCTGCCTCCCCTGACTGCACATCGCGGTGTGGCTGTGATCTTTGGCCAGGTCAGGGGTTAACATCTACAGCCTTCCAAAGACACAAAACTGCAAACAAATACTGTAATTATAATGCATATTAGTGCATGTTACTAGTGTACTTAAAGCAAAACACAGATGCAACAAAAACAAACACTTGCTTGTAGACATAGAACATAAGGAGGATATTGCACAATGGGCATGATTCCGAGATGTACACAAATTAATTCGGAGCTGATTATTTGGGTTCCGGTATGAATGGTCGACCTGGTCGACAGTCATTAGGTCGACCACTATTGGTCGACATTGGCATGGTCGACATGGACACATGGTCGACACATGAAAATGGTCGACACATGAAAGGTCGACACATGAAAAGGTCAACATGAGTTTTTTTACTTTTTTTGGTGTCGTTTTTTGCCTAAAGTGACTGGGAACCCCAATTAGTGCACCGCGTCCCCTCGCATGGCTCGCTTCGCTCGCCATGCTTCGGGCATGGTGCCTTCGCTTCGCTCGGCACAGATTACCGTTCCAATCGTAGTCCACGTGGATCGTAAAGTATGGAAAAGTTCCCCCAAAAAAAAAAAAGTTGAAAAACTCATGTCGACCTTTTCATGTGGCGACCTTTCATGTGGCGACCATTTTCATGTGTCGACCATGTGTCCATGTCGACCATGTCAATGTCGACCAATAGTGGTCGACCTAATGACTGTCGACCATAACATGGTCGACCATGTGAACGGATACCGATTATTTGTATGCAGCCGCTGTACGAAAATATGCAAATGCCGCAACCTCCTGGATTTGTATTAAGATGCTCAACGGCAGCTTTGCGAGTCCCTGCAGTTGCGTACAGAAATGCAGCATCCATCTACGCATGCGTAGTCAGTCGGTAATCACTTAATTGCGAAAAAATTGTGCTTGTGTCCAGCCCTCAATTTTGGTGGGGTGTGACCTGTCTTGCTTATGACCTCGGAATACCATTGTTCAAGCAATAAAATAGCGTCCGCAAGCGCCTTGTTTTAGATAAGTATTTAAAGTTATCAGTCTGTCCAGGATTATTTTTTAGTCTGTACACAAGAAAATAATTCATGTGATACTGTAACCTACAGAGCACTTGTGAAACTATTTTATACAGTACTTAATGATGTGCTTGTTACAGCTGGCACGACATGTAAACAGTACGCACAAAAGCTGAATTTCTCTTACGTCCTAGAGGATGCTGGGGACTCCGTAAGGACCATGGGGTATAGACGGGCTCCGCAGGAGATAGGGCACCTAAAAAGAACTTTGACTATGGATGTGCACTGGCTCCTCCCTCTATGCCCCTCCTCCAGACCTCAGTTAGATCTTGTGCCCAGAGGAGAAAGGGTACAATGCAGAGAGCTCTCCAGAGTTTTCTGTTTTAAAGAATTTTGTTAGGTTTTTTATTTTCAGGGAGTCCTGTTGGCAATAGGCTCCCTGCATCGTGGGACTGAGGAGAGAGAAACAGAGCTGGCTTGTTAAGTTGGGCACTGTTTCTAAGGCTACTGGACACCATTAGCTTCAGAGGGAGTCGGAACACAGGTCTCACCTGGGGTTCGTCCCGGAGCCGCGCCGCTGTCCTCCTCACAGATGCCGAAGATAGAAGCCAGGTGAGTATGAGAAGGCAAGAAGACATCAGGCGGCAGAAGACATCAGATCTTCATGAGGTAAGCGCGCAGCGGTAAGCTGCGCGCCATTGCTCCCAGTACTCACACACAAGCAGGCACTGAAGGGTGCAGGGCGCAGGGGGGGGCGCCCTGGGCAGCAATATTCCTCATTTTGTGGCAATATAAGCAGGATTAGGCTGTGGCACAGTAATTCCACAAATCCCCCGCCATTTTTTATATAAGTTTACTGGGACCGAAGCCCGCCGTCGGGTGGGCGGGGCTTGATCGTCAGCACTAACCAGCGCCATTTTCTCCACAGAAACTGCATGAGGAAAAGCTGGCTCCCTGATCTCTCCCCTGCTGAACCTTCACAGGCTGGAAAAAAGAGGAGGGGGGCACTTTGGAATGCAGTGAGTGGGAATTAAGGCTATATATATAAAAAGCGCTATCTGGTATATATATTCCAGTGTTTTTAAGCGCTGGTGTGTGCTGGCATACTCTCTCTCTGTCTCTCCTAAGTGCCTGGTTGGGGTTTTGTCCCCTTATAGGTTAATCCCTGTGTGTGTGGGGTGTCGGTACGTGTGTGTCGACATGTCTGAGGCGGAAGGCTTCTCCAAGGAGGCGGTGGAGCAAATGAGTGGGGCGTCCCCGTCGGTTGTGCCGACTCCGGATTGGATGGACATGTGGCATATGTTGAATGCAAGTGTGGCACCTTTACATAAAAGGCTTGATAAAGCTGAATTAGGGGGGACATCAGGGGGTCAATCCTCGGATTGGACCGACTCACAGGGCCCGTCGGGGTCTCAAAAGCGTCCCTTAACACAAGACACTACTACCGACACGGAATCTGATTCCAGTGTCGACTATGACGAAGTAAAATTGCACCCTAGAGTGACTAAAACCATTCAGTTTATGATTGTGGCAATAAGGGATGTGTTGCATATTGAGGATGAACCCTCGGTCCCCGACACAAGGGTACACATGTTTAAGGAAAAGAAACAGATTATTCATTTTCCCACATCTCATGAATTAAATGATTTCTTTGGAAAAGCTTGGGAGACTCCGGAAAAGAGACCGCAGATCCCCAAAAGAATTTATATGGCATACCCCTTCCCTAAGCAGGACAGGGAGATTTGGGAATCATCCCCCACTGTGGACAAGGCCCTGACGCGCTTGTCCAAGAAAGTGGCGCTACCGTCTCCTGACACAGCGGCCCTTAAGGACCCTGCAGATCGCAGGCAAGAAACTAGCTTAAAGTGTATTTATTCTCATACGGGGGCTGTGCTAAGACCGACAGTTGCGTCGGCATGGGTGTGTAGCGCAATTGCAGCTTGGACAGATGAGCTGACAGATCAATTTGATAATATGGATAAGGATACTATATTCTTAACTCTAGCCCATATAAAAGACACAGTCTTATTTATGAGGGATGCTCAAAGGGACATTTTGTTGCTGGCTTCTAAGGCCAATGCCATGCCTATCTCAGCGAGAAGATCCTTATGGACTCGCCAATGGACGGGTGATGCGGATTCCAAAAAACATATGGAAGTACTACCCTATAAGGGTGATGTATTGTTTGGGGATGGGCTGACGGACCTGGTTTCCACAGCTACAGCAGGTAAATCAAATTTTTTACCATATATTCCCCAACAGCAAAAGAAAGTAACACCCTATCAGATGCAGTCCTTTCGGTCGCACAAGTCCAAAAGAGGTCGGGGATCCTCTTTCCTCGTCAGAGGTAAGGGCAGAGGCAAAAGAGCACCTGCTTCGGCAGGTGCCCAGGAACAAAAGTCCTCCCCGGCTGCTCCAAAACCCACAGCATGACGCTGGGGCTCCCCTGAGGGAGTCCGCACCGGTGGGGGCACGTCTTCGACTTCTCAGTCAGGCCTGGGTCAGATCAGACCTGAATCTCTGGGTGTTGGAAATAGTTTCCCAGGGGTACAAACTGGAATTCGACGAGGTGCCCCCGCGCCGATTTTTCAAATCGGCCCTACCAGCTTCCACATCGGAAAGGGATGTATTGTTAGCTGCAATTCAAATGCTGTGTATACAGCAAGTGATAATCAAGGATCCCCTGCACCAGCAGGGAAGAGGTTACTACTCAACCCTATTTGTGGTCCCGAAACCGGACGGTTCGGTCAGACCTATTTTGAATCTGAAATCCCTAAACCTGTACATAAAAAGATTAAAATTCAAAATGGAATCACTCAGAGCGATAATAGCCAACATGGAGGAGGGGGAGTTTATGGTGTTTCTGGACATAAAGGATGCGTACCTTCATGTCCCCATATATGCCCCCCATCAGGAATACCTGAGATTCGCTGTACAGGATTGTCATTACCAATTTCAGACGTTGCCGTTTGGACTTTCCACGGCCCCGAGGATTTTCACCAAGATAATGGCGGAATTGATGGTGGTCCTGCGCAAGCATGGAGTCACAATTATCCCATACTTGGACGATCTCCTGATAAAAGCGAGATCAAGGGAGAAATTGCTTAGCAGTGTGGCACTCTCTCTGAGAGTGCTCCAGCAACATGGTTGGATTCTAAATCTACCGAAGTCACAGTTGATTCCGACAACTCGACTACCGTTCCTAGGTATGATACTGGAACTGGATACGGAACAAATGAAGGTCTTCCTCCCAATAGAGAAAGCCCAGGACATCCAGAACATGGTCAGAGACCTGCTAAAACCGAAAAGGGTGTCAGTTCACCAATGCACTCGAGTTCTGGGAAAAATGGTGGCGGCCTACGAGGCCATTCCCTTTGGAAGGTTCCATGCAAGGACTTTTCAATGGGACCTTCTGGACAAGTGGTCCGGGTCCCATCTGCACTTACATCGGAAAATAACTCTGTCCCCAGGGGCCAGAGTGTCTCTCCTGTGGTTGTTGCAAAGTGCTCACCTGCTGGAGGGTCGCCGGATCGGGATTCAGGACTGGATCCTGGTTACCACGGACGCGAGCCTCCGAGGATTGGGAGCGGTCACACAGGGAAAAAACTTTCAGGGACTTTGGTCAGACCAGGAGTCCTGTCTACACATCAATGTGTTGGAACTCAGGGCCATTTACAACGGCCTTCGACAAGCGGAGAGTCTTCTTCGAAACCTACCGGTTCTGATTCAATCAGACAATGTCACAGCAGTGGCTCATGTGAACTGCCAAGGCGGGACAAAAAGCAGAGTCGCGATGGCGGAAACCACCAGGATTCTTCGCTGGGCGGAAAATCATGTAAGCGCTCTGTCGGCTGTCTTCATTCCGGGAGTGGACAACTGGGAAGCAAACTTCCTTAGCAGACACGATCTCCATCCAGGAGAGTGGGGACTTCATCAAGAAGTCTTTGCAGACATAACACGTCTTTGGGGAACTCCTCAAATAGACACGATGGCGTCACGCCTCAACAAAAAGCTTCAGAGGTATTGTGCCAGGTCTCGGGACCCTCAAGCAGTGGCAGTAGACGCTCTGATAACACCGTGGGTGTTCAAATCGGTCTACGTGTTTCCTCCTCTTCCTCTCATCACAAAAGTGTTGAGGATCATAAGGCAAAGAAGAGTACAGACGATACTCGTTGTCCCAGACTGGCCTCGAAGGGCCTGGTACTCAGATCTACAAGAGATGCTCACAGGAGATCCCTGGCCTCTTCCTCAGAGGGAAGACCTGTTGCAACAGGGGCCCTGTGTATTTCAGGACTTACCGCGGTTACGTTTGACGGCATGGCGGTTGAACGCCGAATCCTAGCGAAAAAGGGGATTCCGGAAGAGGTCATCCCTACTTTAATAAAGGCTAGGAAGGAGGTGACGGTTAAGCATTTTCACCGTATCTGGCGAAAGTATGTGCCTTGGTGTGAGAACAAGAATGCACCTACGGAAGATTTTCATCTGGGTCGTTTTCTCCACTTCCTACAGACAGGAGTGGATATGGGCCTGAAATTAGGCTCTGTTAAGGTTCAGATTTCGGCCCTCTCGATTTTCTTTCAGAAGGAATTGGCTTCTCTTCCAGAAGTCCAGACGTTTGTAAAGGGAGTGCTACACATCCAGCCTCCTTTTGTGCCTCCAGTGGCACCGTGGGACCTCAACCTGGTGTTGCAGTTTCTAAAATCACACTGGTTTGAACCGCTTAACAAGGTTGAGTTGAAATTTCTTACTTGGAAGGTGGTCACGTTGTTGGCCTTGGCATCGGCAAGGCGAGTATCAGAATTGGCGGCTTTGTCACACAAAAGCCCTTTACTTGATTTTTTATGTGGATCGAGCTGAATTGAGGACACGTCTGCAATTTTTGCCTAAGGTGGTTTCTTCATTCCATGTGAATCAACCTATTGTGGTGCCTGTGGCTACAAGTGACTTGGAGGATTCCAGATCCCTGGACGTAGTCAGGGCCTTAAAGATTTATGTAGCCAGGACGGCTAGAATTAGGAAAACAGAGGCCCTGTTTGTCCTGTATGCGGCCAATAAGATTGGCGCACCTGCTTCGAAGCAGACTATTGCTCGCTGGATCTGTTATACGATTCAGCAGGCTCACTCTACGGCTAGATTGGCGGTACCAAATTCGGTTAAGGCCCATTCCACTAGGAAGGTGGGCTCTTCTTGGGCGGCTGCCCGAGGCGTATCGGCATTACAACTTTGCCGAGCGGCGACTTGGTCGGGGTCAAACACTTTTGCTAAATTCTACAAGTTTGATACCCTGGCTGATGAGGACCTAGCGTTTGCTCAGTCGGTGCTGCAGAGTCATACGCACTCTCCCGCCCGATTGGATGCTTTGGTATAAACCCCATGGTCCTTACGGAGTCCCCAGCATCCTCTAGGACGTAAGAGAAAATAAGATTTTAAACCTACCGGTAAATCTATTTCTCCTAGTCCGTAGAGCAGGGGTGGGCAATTATTTCAGCTGGGGGGCCGCTTAACACTTCCAGCGAATATTCGAGGGCCACACACAAAATACTCAAAAAGAGTCCCCTTTTTACACATTACGGCAGACAGCGTGCCCTTTTTTACACAATACGGCAGACAGCGTCCCTCTTTTTACACATTACGGTAGACAGCGTCCCTCTTTTTACACATTACGGCAGACAGCGTGCCCTTTTTTACACATTACGGCAGACAGCGTCCCTCTTTTTACACATTACGGCAGACAGCGTCCCTCTTTTTACACATTACGGCAGACAGCGTCCCTCTTTTTACACATTACGGCAGACAGCGTCCCCTTTTTACACATTACGGCAGACAGTGTGCTCTTTTTACACATTACGGCAGACATCGTCCCCCTTTTTTACACATTACGGCAGACAGCATCCCCCATTTTTACACATTAAGGCAGACAGTCCCTACCCCCCTTTCCTCCCCTCCCCTAAACCCATATTGCAGTTTTTAACTCCCCTCCCTCCCCACCCCTAAACCTATATGGCAGCTTAAGCACTGATCCAGGGGTTGGCTGGACAGGGGGTTTACCTGTTTGTCACCGTGGCAAACGATCCCCGCTGTCCGAAGATCCGCGCTGCTGCTGGCCGGAGTCACCACTGATGTGGCCTCTCCTGCTCCGGCTCGCTGCCCGCCGCTTCTCCTCACTGGCCACCGCTTAATCTCCTCCTCACAGGCCGCCGCTCCTGGTCACTGCAGTGCCCGCTCCCCGTGCCGCCCAGCTAACAGAGGAAATCCCGGTCAGGTGACTCTGTGACGTGACCGGGATTTCCTCAGCGGCGCCGCGTCTGAGAGCAGTGCAATGACAAGCGGCCTGTCGGGCCGCTTGTCATTGCACTCTGGTGGGGCACAGCGGGCCAGGCAGGATCGGTCCGCGGGCCACATCATGCCCGCGGGCCGCCTGTTGCCCACCCCTACCGTAGAGGATGCTGGGCGCCCGTCCCAGTGCGGAAACTCTGCAAGACTTGTATATAGTTGTTGCTTACATAAGGGTTATGTTACAGTTGAAATCGGTTTTGGACCGTTACTGTTGTTGTTCATATGGTTAACTGGTTATGTATGATCCAGGTTACATGGTATGATTGGTGTGGGGTGGTATGAATCTTGTCCTTGGATTTCTAAATCCTGCCTTGTATTGTCCATCTCCTCTGGGCACAGTTCTCTAACTGAGGTCTGGAGGAGGGGCATAGAGGGAGTAGCCAGTGCACACCCATAGTCAAAGTTCTTTTTAGGTGCCCTATCTCCTGCGGAGCCCGTCTAAACCCCATGGTCCTTACGGAGTCCCCAGCATCCTCTACGGACTAGGAGAAATAGATTTACCGGTAGGTTTAAAATCTTATTTTATTTGCCATACTTGCATAATAGATTTGAGCTGTAGATAAAATACTAAACCAAAATGTATATTGACATTTTTTCCGAGTAAGAATAGCAACTATATTATAATATCATACATCTTGCTTCTGTTTTATTCTGCGTGTACATTGATGTCAGAGTTGACATTGGTAAATCTTCTAAAGACATTACACCCACGTGGTACTTATAGCATTGTGGGGCTGGAACAAGGCTGAAGCGTACTGTTTAGGAATCGAGATTGGAAAATATGCTATTGTGTGGCTCAGTCCTATAATTCTGGTAACAGGTCAGCAGCATGCAGGATTGCATGTGAGACATTATGAATGAGAGATGTGTAGACAATAATATGCCTTTCTCCTTTATAGGAAAGTTTAACATTATTCATGCTTGGCTTCGCTATCATTTCCTGCGGGAGATGGGAGATATCTGATTTTTGGGGTAGTTCCCAGGCCCAGTGCCGTAACTAGGCATTTTAGCGCTGTGTGCAAGAAACGGCATCGGAGCCCCCCCCCCCCCCCTATGTAAAATAGGGGTGTGGCTTCATGGGGAAGGGGTGTGGTCACTAAATAATACCAATACATACTACGGTGCACAGTAGTCTCCATTATTCAAATTACGCCGCACAGTAGCACCACTACACCAGGTAGAGCCCCTTTTACACATTACGGCGGACAGCATCCCCTTTTTACACATTACGACAGACAGTCCCCCTTTTTACACATTACGGCAGACAGAGTCCCCTTTTTACACATTACGGCAGACAGCGTCTCCTTTTTACAGATCACGGCAGACAGCGTCCCCTTTTTACAGATCACGGCAGACAGCGTCCCCTTTTTACACATTACGGCAGACAGCGTCCCATTTTTACACATTACCGGCAGACAGAATAGATAGATAGTTAGATAGATAGATAGATAGATAGATAGATAGATAGATAGATAGATAGATAGACAGACAGATAGATACTTACCATATTTCCCAGCTGGCTCAGGCAGTCAGGCTCCTCGGTACATGCAGTCAGGCAGATCCCGGGCAGGGGAGAAGAAGGAGGAGGGAGGGGGAGGAGGGAGCTGCAGCAGCGCAGTGTAATTGGTGGTGGCGCCACTGCAGCAGTCCCTCTCCTTCCGCATTGGCTGTCCGCCGCTGCTGTGAATGCTGGGATGAGGGAAGTGCATCCCAGCATTCACAGCAACGCCTGCCAGCCAATGCGGAAGGAGAGGGACAGCTGCAGCGGCGCCGCTACCAATTACATAGAGCAGCTGCGGCTCCAGTCCCCCTCCCTCCTCCTCCTCCGGGTCCTCCCCTGACGCCGGAGCTGCTCCTCTCCTCTTCTCCTCCAGCGCACACAGCACAGGCAGCTTGTAATGAGTCAATTTGACTCATTACAAGCCGCTGACATGGAATGCTGGCCGTTGCGCCCTCAGGGCGACTGCGCTGTGTGCCAGGCACACCTGGCACACAGGTAGTTACGGCTCTGCCCAGCCCCCCCCCCAAGAGGGGGGGGCCACCACTCCTGCGTGTCCGCTTCCTAGAGAAGTTGGCAGAATTGGGAAAATAATACGGGAATCCGAAGAGAGGGTGTGGCCTAATGACGCATTTCTACGGCAATTGTGTCTTTTAGCCCCAACCCTATGCAAATCACCAATCGCAACTTTTTCACAATGAGGGGGCAGGGCCTATTGATGCAATTGGCCCGCCCATCTCCCGGAAAGGAAATTGTTAATGTAGGTAAGTATGACATTATTGCTTATGTAATTTTAGCCAAAGTTGGTTTATTTCTGTCCTATCCCATATGGTGTCTTGTTAATGTATTAAAATCAGTTTCTATCCACAATATTTCTTTTAATGTGGTTAGAAGGGCCTGTATGTCTCAGCTCCCAGACATAGGGGTCTATTTATTAACATTATTTTTACTAAAATAATGTGAAAAATTGTGTTTTCACACCCTTTTCACATTATTTTACTATCACCTGAATGTTTTTTCATAAAAAACTGTCCAAATCCTTTAATTCACTATTTTTTAGTAACCCACATCACATTCCCCATACTTATAATGGGAAATGTGATGTGACCAAATTTACTAAAAACAAAATATGAAAAAATGCCGCAGTGTGCCCTGTGATAATCTCGCCAGCTCAGGCTGGCGAATTCACAGGGCAGCACTGCGATAATGTGGCATTTGCCCAGCTTTCTCTGCCCCTGGCAGAGAAAGCTGAGCGGGGACCGGGCAGAGTGATCAGCTATGTGTGTCCGATGGACACACAAGCTGATCACAGTGTAAAAAGTAAAAAACCCAAAAACCATACTCACCTTTCCAGGGTGCCGGTGTGCGCTGCTCCGGTGAGCGCTGCTGGTCCTCCATGTGTTGCAATGTGACCCCGGTGCAGTAAAGTGACGCTGCAAAGCGGCAGCACACTTTACAGCATCGGGGGTCACAGCAGCGCACGGGATCCGGCGCCCGGCAGCCCAGCAGAGGTAGCGCGGACCGACTCCCTGGATTGGTGAGTATATTGATCTTGTTGGGGGGTGGTCCGCGGCGTGCGGGGGTAGTCGCAACGGGGGGGGGTCAACCGGGCGGCGGCGGGTAGCAGCGATGTCGGTGGGGGCGGCGCATGCGCAGCAGGACATCGGGGTATTTTTTCCGAAAAATACCCCGATGATGCTGCGGAGTATCATCGCAGGGACAGAGCTTGACCGCAAGCTCTGTCCCTGCACGCGATAATTGATACATCCCTGCGATGTAATCAATTATCGCAGTGCGAGTTTGGGCGACTTTATCACCTGTCATCCGCATCCTGGATGCGGATGGTGATAAATAGGCCCCATAGCATTAAGAATCAAGACTTACCCCCAATCGACTAGACACAATTGTCAAACGTGGCCTATGGCACAGTGGGCATGGCTTTGCGAGCCTATTGCTATGATAAGGTGAGTATAAAATGACTTGGACACATCAGCTCAGGATTTGTGTCAGTAGTAAGTGGGGTTTAATTTATTCTGCTTATATTTTTTTTTAAATGTTCTAGATCCACACTATGGGGGTCATTCCGACTAGTGACCCGTTCGCACGCATCGGTTTGTCGCTGCGGTGCGAACGGGTCTGGAATGCGCATGCGCGGTGGGCGCACTGCGCACGCGTGTCGTTGCCTGGCAACAGGGGTCACCAGGTTACGTCGCGTCTTACGAAGAAAGCGGTCGCAGAGCCGACAGCAAGAAGAGTGACAGAAAGAAGGCGTTCCTGGGCGGATCTGGACCGTTTGGAGCCGTTTTCGGGGAGTGGAGAAGAAAACGAAGGCGCGTCCAGGAGAACGGAGGGCGGATGTCTGACGTCAAAGCCGACCCCAGCATCGCAGAGATCCGTCGCACAGGGTAAGTATGTCCAGGGCTAGTCATGTTGTGCTTGAAATTTTTTTATTTTAGCAGGGCTGCACAAGTGATCGCAGCCCTGCTAAGCTTAATTACACTCCCCCATAAGCGTGGACTAGTTGATCGCAGCAGCAGCAAAAAGTTGCTGGCTGCGATCAACTCGGAATGACCACCTATGTGCATCCTTAGTACTTAGGGGTAGGGCCAGACTGGGCTACATGGGCATAGAGAAATCTCCGGTGGGCACCACCCCTTCATCTGATGTCAGGACTGTGTAGTCAAATTATACATTGTCACTCTGTTAGAGGATCAGTTTCATGGTCTCTAATAACTGGATAAGCCTCTGTAGGGGGTGGCCACACCCCCTGTGGTAACTGGACACACCCCTTAGGCATGGGCTCCTACCCCGCATTCCTCTGGTGGGCTCTATATCCGAGACTGCTTAGAGGGCATGGCCAGGCATGTAGGGATCATGGTCATGCCCATTGTGAATGTATGCACCACTGGAGTGCCCATAGGTGACACCATCAAAGCTTAAACAGTCCTGTTTTCACTGGAATGCATAGCCTAATGATACACAGAACATCCTGGGCAGATTGTAGGTGCCATTGGCTTAGATATGACACTACGATGGACCTGTAGTGTCTGTAAGTGTATACATGCTTTGTATGTGATGTCACAGTGTATAAGGATTCATATGAATGTAGTAAATGTAAATATGCTTAGTGTGCATGAGGTTGCAGCATCTGTACAGTGGCTCAGTATATGGCTGTCACGACGGGGCCTATTCATTATCAAGGGCCAATTGGCCATGATAAGTAAGTATCCAACTCACCATGACTTGCTTGGGGGGTGGATAATAGACAATCATAGTAATACAGCTGCTGCGGGACAGCTGCCCAGAGAGCCCTGTCACAGACACTTTCACTGCTAAATACTGTGATGATCTGGGGTAATTTAGCTCGGTAGAGGGGTGTATTGGTGCAGTGTCCAGGTGCCTACTCAGGATCCAAAGACAGCCAATACATGAAAATAAAGCTTTACTGGCAGCATTCAGCATAAATGAACAGAAAATAACAAACAGCCCAGCCCCGTGCAGGGCACTATCTTATTTCTTGACCCACTCTCTATATATAGTCAGCTAGTCTGCATCACAAAGTGTCTCTCAGACTTGCCTGTTCCTTGCAGGTAAACCACACAGGCTTCGGCCTGGCTTGGCATGACAAATATAACAGTCTCTTGTAGTCTTCTCTTCTTCCTGCAGGTATGAACAGTCTTCTGACCTGGCTTTCTCGCACTCAATCTCAGTTCAAGAGTGTTCTGGTTCTCCTTGCCTCCTACAGGTAAGAACCACGGCCACCCAGCCTACTTGACTGCCTCAGCCCCACCTTGGTTCTGTACAAAGGGCAGCCTCTAGGTGTGATCACACACCCTTTTTGTTCCTTGTGTGTATCCCTCCAGCCCCGCACTAAGGGGGTAATTCCAAGTTGATCGCAGCAGGAATTTTTTTAGCAGTTGGGCAAAACCATGTGCACTGCAGGGGGAGGTGGCAGATATAACATGTGCAGAGAGTTAGATTTGGGTGGGTTATTTTATTTCTGTGCAGGGTAAATACTGGCTGCTTTATTTTTACACTGCAAATTAGATTGCAGATTGAACACACCACACCCAAATCTAACTCTCTCTGCACATGTTATATCTGCCTCTCTTGCAGTGCACATGGTTTTGCCCAACTGCTAAAAAAATTCCTGCTACGATCAACTTGGAATTACCCCCTAAATCACCTGCGTCCTAGCACAGTCCCTGCAGATACTTCCACAATACAATCTAGAAAAGTGTACAGTGCCTGGCAGTGTTATTTCTTCATTGCCCAATTCCTGTACTGTACAGAGGCAGATCTACCATTGGTGCAGCACATGCTTTGCACCAGGTCCCCTTCGACTAAGGGGCCCACTGCTGCCCAGACCAGCAATGAGTTTTCCCCTGGGCTGCTGCATGACCATTTTGTGCAAATTCAGATGATTGGCTCAGCGAAGGGAACAGGGTGGGCCCCACTGCCTGAGGAACCTGCCACTTACCTCAGGGAGGCGGGGCTGACCTTGCGTGTGTACAACCGCATCAGTTTGCCTTCTGAGACAGAAAGGGGAGTCCTACTGCCTGTCAGCGCTGATGATCATAGGCGTGTAATGCCCCTAATATTTCCAGAATCACAGCTGTCTGTGAATTAAAGGCAGCTGACGGCCGGTGTATTTGGTGCTGTCAGAGGCTGTTTGAACAAGTGCCTAGCTGAGGAAAGTACAGGGGGCGGGGCCCCCTTTCACAGACAGGGCAGTGGCTACTCTGTTCCCACTGTTGGACTCTCCTCTAGTCTCCAAACCTTCAAGTGTTCCCTGAAAACTCACCTCTTCAGACAAGCTTATCAAATTCTGGAACCGCTCACATAACCTTTAAAAACTTTCCTATCCATTTACATCCCCACTATAGAGTCCACACATATCCTCCACATCTTTTCTCTTTCTTCACTTTCCCATCCTCCTGATCCTAGTCCAACATTGCTGTGCGACCATATCATACAGCCCACCAAGAACCTTTGCAATCTGGATGGACCTTTATGCAATAGACAGCACATATCCTTATGTATCAATGCCTACTTCCCTATAGATTGTAAGCTTGCGAGCAGGGCCCTTCTACCTCTATGACTATCTGTTATTATTCAGTTTTGTTTTATCACTGTTGTTTCCACTTGCTTTTTTTTTATTTTATCACTGCTGCGCTATATAAGAAAATGTTAATAATAATAATAATAATAATAATAATTAATAATATGTGTGCAGGTGTTAATATTACAGAGTTATATACAGATGTTGCCATGTTCAGCTTTGCAGCGATGCGGCATGCTGCATTGCATCTTGCTGCATGGCGCTCCAGGCTGCGACTATTCGCAGTCAGCTATCGCCCCATTAATTCCTATGGACGTGCGTATGAGTACCCATGCGTGCATCCTAGTTTTGGGCACACTAGTCGCACCAACTATGCTGTGATGCGTACGCATAGTGCAAAGCTGAGCGTGGCTGCTTCTGTAGGCACACACCAGTGGATGACTCAAACTATGAACATCCCAGTTGTTTAACCAGTAGTGCTGGCTTATTGATAGATAGCAGGTACAGCCATACTCACTGTTACATATACACTGGAGTAGAGCTGGAGAGAATCGGGGTTTCATACAGGTCACCAGACGGTGAGTGTATACTGCAGGTGGGTAGCTGTGCGGGGATGCTGGAACAGCTTTATGGTAGGTGTTAACCAGGTCTCTCATAGGAGCTAACTAGGAGACTTCTGTTTCCCACCATTGTTACTACACAGTCTTATACAATAAAGAAATAAGAAATAATATGGCCCCTGCACATTCTCAATAATAGTGATCTTTGTGGCCATCTTGGGATAGGGCATGGTGGCTCCATGGAGGACAGGAAGACTCAGAGCCGGCCCTAACCAATATGATGCCCTAGGCAAGATTTTGTCTGGTGCCCCCTAGCACCACCGCTGGTTCCGCCTCTGACCTTGCACCTCTTTCCCAGCATCATCACCCCTCACCCATAGCAGTCCTTATTTTGGTGTTTGTACCCCCTATATTTTAAATAGGAACAGTTCGCACATTTGGTGCTCAGCCCAAAAAGGGGTGTGTTTTTGCTGGCAAAGAGCATGGTCACACAATAGTAACCCCAATTCCAATTACGCCACACAGTACTGCAACTTTATTCACATTTGATCATGCGATAGTGTCCATAATTCATAATTCATCCCACAGTAGTATCACTTTACCTTAAACGTTACTCCTCACAGTAGAGCCTTTTATTCACATTACATCACACTGAATTGCTCCTTATTCACATTACACCACACCCTATTGCTTTTTATTCACATTAGACTGACACAGTAGCGCCCTTTCTATACGCAAGGCCACATAGTAGAGCACCTTATACACATAATGCCACAGAGTAATGCCCCTTACACATATGAGACACATTATTAATGTCCTTATAAACATACTGCGCCTTACACATTATGACAACCTTTATTAATGCCCTTCTACATGTAATGTCCCTTACACATATGCCGCACATTATTAATGCCCTTATACACATAATGACACACATAGTGCCCCCTACACATTTGCTGCACATTATTAGTGCCCCTATACACATAATGACACACATACATTAGTACCCTGTTACACATATGCCGCACATTATTAATGCCCTTATACACATAATGACACACATAGTGCCCCTTACACATATGTTGCACATTGTTAACACATTTTTACATGACACACATAATGCTCCTTACACATATTCCGAACACTACTGCACAACCAACCCACTCACATGCACACAGCACTCACACTGCCACTTACACTGTGACCTCTGCCTCTGCTTGGATACAGATGTGTCCTCATAAATCTTGCCTCAATGCTAACATCGGGCACCTTTTTATATGAAAATGCATTTTATTTGCATTGCTGTGTGGCTAGGATGCAAAAGCAGATTCTGCTGATTAAAATGATATGCAGCATGCCTATATACTGTGTGATGAATGTGGCTGTATCTGCATATGAAACGCTACACACAGAATATAGGCATGCTGCATATCATTTTAATCAGCAGAAGCTGCTGATGCCCCTAGGCATATCAAATGCCCTAGGCAATTGCCTAGTTTGCCTATGCCTATGGCCGGCTCTGGGAAGACTAGAGTCTGTACAGTAGCACACTCTTCTTTCAACACCCACCTCCATCAAGGTACACCCCCCCCTGGTCTCCACACAGCCAGAACTGTGTGCAGGACTGTGTGATTGTACTCCTGTCACCCTCTCACTGTCACCCACTGCCTCTCCTTGTTGCCTCTCTCTGTCACTATGTGCCTCTCTCTGACACCCACTGCTTCTCCCTATCATCCTCTGCCTCTCCCTGTCACCAAATGGCGTGGTATATTATGAACTTGAGGTGGGTCAGATGAGGGGGGCCCAAAGTGTATTTTTGCACCTGGGCTCCAATGGTGTAACTATAATGGATGCAGCGTGTGGGGGGCCCACACCGCACATCCTACACTCATTTTGTCAATACTTACCCTCTCGAGTCCTGGGTTGGCCACAGCAGTGCTGCAGAAACCACAGTGAAAATGGCACGGTAGCCATTTTACTAGCATTTTGTGCATTCACAGCAGGAAAATCACTAGGAAAATGCCATTTTCCCAGAGATGCACATCGTTAGGGTCTCCTAGTGACCCTAGTGCCCAGAATTTATTGCTATGCTGGCTAGAGAGGAGGCGGCCTGGGCGGAGACTGCATACAGGCCTCCTCCTCTCTTGATGTGCCCCTGCTGGGCCCACCACTCACAAGTTATTAATGTGTTTAATATATTTGAATGTTTCTGTCATCTAGAGTGGTCAAAATATGAATTAAAAAAGTTATAGCAGTATATATTGCTGTGTGGAATGCAGTGTCATCCCCTGTAACCAGAGAAATGAAATTGAAGTGGGAAGGCAGAGTTCAAACAGACCA
Organism: Pseudophryne corroboree; assembly: GCF_028390025.1. NCBI lineage: Eukaryota > Metazoa > Chordata > Amphibia > Anura > Myobatrachidae > Pseudophryne > Pseudophryne corroboree. The sequence goes on from NC_086447.1 coordinate 111,728,865, forward strand.
GCGATCAAGTGCCTAAGGGGGTCATTCCAAGTTGTTCGCTCTGTAAATTTTTTCGCATCGCAGCGATTTTCCGCTTAGTGCGCATGCGCAATGTCCGCAATGCGACTGCGCCAAGTAAATTTGCTATGCAGTTAGGTATTTTACTCACGGTTTTTTCTTCGGTCTGGTGATCGTAATGTGATTGACAGGAAGTGGGTGTTTCTGGGCGGAAACAGGCCGTTTTATGGGTGTGTGCAAAAAAACGCTACCGTTTCTGGGAAAAACGCGGGAGTGGCTGAAGAAACGGAGGAGTGTCTGGGCGAACGCTGGGTGTGTTTGTGACGTCAAACCAGGAACGACAAGCACTGAACTGATCGCAGATGCCGAGTAAGTCTGGAGCTACTCAGAAACTGCTAAGAGGTGTGTAATCGCAATTTTGAGAATCTTTCGTTCGCAATTTTAAGAAGCTAAGATTCACTCCCAGTAGGCGGCGGCTTAGCGTGTGCAAAGCTGCTAAAAGCAGCTTGCGAGCGAACAACTCGGAATGAGGGCCTAAATCCCTATGCTGTAGGACAGGTAGAGGCTGCTCCAGAGGTGGGGCTGCAGCGCAGTGCAAAATTCAAATAGGGGATCCTGCCACCCCAAACACTGTCAAACATGGCCGCCCGAGACTCACTGGCAGTTGGTGTGGCTCCCCTATTTGAATTTTGGAGTGTGCTGCTGCCCCACATCTGGTATTAGGCCTAACTTTTGCAATTGCGACAAGGCAGGTGTAAAAACATGCTACTGATGATGGTAACTTTTCATAAACTAGACTCACATGCTGCTGATGCTGAGGCATGCACATCTCGCTATGTGTACAACTTTTTTGTGTGTGGAATTACGCAATTTTTGCTTTACGCTATTTCTCCCCCCCAATAATTTGCGCCAGTTGTGCTTGAAACTCAGCCCCTCAACGTCCCCACTGATTCAGAGATGGACATAAGTCTGTCACAGTCGCATTGCGCGTGTTCTGCAAAGGTCTTGATATGGCAGCAACAGAGAGGATTAATTCACAAAGTGATTGACAGTCATGGACCACTTTTGAGGAATGACACAGCCTGCTAATGCGATCCAGTATGCAGTTACACAATGTCTCTGGCATCTTACTTCGTGCGGCCATGCTAAATAATCGGCTGACCTGAGACTGACACTGTGTCATTGTATGCAGCTGCCGGTACTACCATAGCCACCGGTAGCCGACTCAATATAAATCAAGGCGGTTGCGACATTTGCATATTTCACAGAGTTGCTGCATACACATTCGCAGCTGCGGTGGCATTAGCTTACATCCCTGAATCAGGCCCAAAGAACAGAGACTGAGAATAGTGGCACTGCATGTAATATAGGCACACCACTGTGTAATATAGGCATCCGGCACTGTGTGTAATATAGGCATCCGGCACTGTGTGTAATATAGGCATCCGGCACTGTGTGTAATATAGGCATCCGGCACTGTGTGTAATATAGGCATCCGGCACTGCGTGTAATACAGGCACACCACTGTGTAATATAGGCATCCGGCACTGGAAGTAATATAGGCATCCGGCACTGTGTGTAATATAGGCATCCGGCACTGCGTGTAATACAGGCACACCACTGTGTAATATAGGCATCCGGCACTGGAAGTAATATAGGCATCCGGCACTGGAAGTAATATAGGCATCCGGCACTGCGTGTAATACAGGCACACCACTGTGTAATATAGGCATCCGGCACTGGAAGTAATATAGGCATCCGGCACTGTGTGTAATATAGGCATCCGGCACTGCGTGTAATATAGGCATGTGGCACTGTGTAATATAGGCATCCGACACTGCAAGTAATATAGGCATCCGGCACTGTGTGTAATATAGGCATCCGGCACTGAGTGTAATACAGGCACACCACTGTGTAATATAGGCATCCGACACTGTGTGTAATATAGGCATCGGCACTGTGTGTAATATAGGCATGTGGCAGGTACATACCCTCCAACATGACCCGCCCCACTAGGTACAGAATGCTCTGTTTCTGGACTTCCCTCTTAATTTATTATTGCCATCACCTGTGAAGAAACAGCATTCTTATCATTTAACTAGTTCAACACAGGTGATGGAAATCATAAATTAAGAGGTAAGTCCAGAAACAGAGCATTTTGTACCTAGTGGGGCGGGTCATGTTGGAGGGTCTGCAGGTATTATATACTTGTAGAGGTAAGAAGTAACCTGGCCATGCACAGAGCTGCTGTCAAGGTGTCTTGACAGGTGACAAATTGTGTCAATAAAGTTTGTACAAACTCTGCTCCCTGCGTGCACTGAGGAGAAAAGTGTGAGAGATACACCAGCATGTAAGTGACAGTAAGCGGGGGGAGAGTGAGGGGACACTCAGCAGAGTGAGGGGACATTTACCATAAATACACAGTGAGAGGACACCCACCATAAAGACAGTGAGGGGAAACTCAGCATAATTCAAGTGAGGAGATACTCAGCATAAAGAGACTGAGAGGACACTCAGCAGAAAGAGAGTAAGGGGGCAATCAGAATAAATACAGTGAGGGGACACTCGGAATAGAGAGTGAGTGGACACTCAGCAGAGAGTAAGGGGGCACTCAGACTAAATACAGTGAGTGGACACTCGATATACAGAGGCACCTCTAAAGAAGAGAGCACGGCCACTGACATAACAGTACAGGTTGAGTATCCCATATCCAAATATTCCGAAATACAGAATCTTTTGAGTGAGAGTGAGATAGTGAAAACTTTGTTTTCTGATGGCTCAATGTACACAAACTTTGTTTAATACACAAAGTTATTAAAAATATTGTATTAAATGACCTTCAGGCTCTGTGTATAAGGTATATATGAAACATAACTGAATTTTGTGAATATACACACACTTTGTTTAACGCACAAAGTTATTAAAAATATTGGCTAAAATGACCTTCAGGCTCTGTGTATTAGGTGTATATGAAACATAAAGGCATTCTGTGCTTAGACTTAGGTCCCATCACCATGATATATCATTATGGTATGCAATTATTCCAAAATACGGAAAAATCCGATATCCAAAATACTTCTGGTCCCAAGCATTTTGGATAAGGGAGACTCAACCTGTATAATATTTGCTGTAGCAGAGTAAAAATGTCAATTGTTTCCAAATGCAATACAGTGGTTTCTTAAAGGCAACATTGTCCTCAATATATCCCAGTAAGCCTTAATAATTATGATAACCTCCTCACACTGCTTCCCCCTCTCCTCCGGACGTAGGCTATCTCTCCCCATGTTCTTGCATGTACACTACAATACACACTATATAGCTGAGGGCGGTAATCCTGTTTTCTCTAACGTCCTAGAGGATGCTGGGACTCCGTAAGGACCATGGGGAATAGACGGGCTCCGCAGGAGACATGGGCACTTTAAGAAAGACTTTGACTCTGGGTGTGCACTGGCTCCTCCCTCTATGCCCCTCCTCCAGACCTCAGTTTGATACTGTGCCCAGAGGAGCTGGGTGCATTTCAGGAGCTTTCCTGAGTTTCCTGTAAGAAAGCATTTTTGTTAGGTTTTTTATTTTCAGGGAGCCTGCTGGCAACAGACTCCCTGCATCGAGGGACTGAGGAGAGAGAAATAGACCCACTTCTCTGAGTTTCAGGGCTCTGTTTCTTAGGCTACTGGACACCATTAGCTCCAGAGGGAGCGGTACGCAGGTCTCACCCTCGCCGTCCGTCCCAGAGCCGCGCCGCCGTCCTCCTCGCAGAGCCGGAAGATAGAAGCCGGGTGAGTATGTGAGGAAAAAATCATCACAGGCGGCAGAAGACTTCAGAATCTTCACGGAGGTAACGCACAGCACTGCAGCTGTGCGCCATTGCTCCCATTCCCCTCACACACTCCGGTCACTGTAAGGGTGCAGGGCGCAGGGGGGGAGGGGGGGGTGCCCTGGGCAGCAATTTTAAACCTTTTCTATGGCATATAAGTGTATATACATGTACAGCTGGGCACTGTACATGTATATAGAGAGCCCCCGCCATAATTTTAGTTATTTTGAGCGGGACAGAAGCTCGCCACCGAGGGGGCGGGGCTTCTCCCTCAGCACTCACAAGCGCCATTTTTTCTCCACAGCACCGCTGAGAGGAAGCTCCCTGGACTCTCCCCTGCTTGACACACGGTGAAAGAGGGTTTTTAAGTAGAGGGGGGGGGGCACATAATTGGCGCAAATACATATTACAAAGCACTACTGGGTAAACATACTGTGTTTTTCCTGGGTTATATAGTGCTGGGTTGTGTGCTGGCATACTCTCTCTCTGTCTCTCCAAAGGGCCTGGTGGGGAACCTGTCTTCAGAAAAGGGCTTCCCTGTGTGTGTACGGTGTGTCGGTACGCGTGTGTCGACATGTCTGAGATTGAAGGCTCATCTAAGAAGGAGGGGGAGTGTATGAATGCTAGGTCTCCGTCAGTAGTGCCGACACCTGACTGGATGGATATGTGGAATGTTTTGAGTGCTAATGTTAATTTATTGCACAAAAGATTAGACAAAGCTGAAGCTGGGTTACAGTCAGGGAGTCAACCCATACCTGTCCCAATGTCGCCTGGACCTTCGGGGACTCAGAAGCGCCCACTATCCCAAATAGCTGACACAGATACCGACACGGACTCAGACTCCAGTGTGGACTACGAAGATGCAAAATTGCAGCCAAGGGTGGCTAAATGTATTCGATATATGATTATCGCTATAAAAGATGTTTTGCATATCACTGAGGAACCCCCTGTCTCTAACACGAGGGTACACATGTTTAAGGGAAAGAAACCAGAGGTCACCTTTCCCTCCTCACATGAGCTGAACGAATTATGCGAAAAAGCGTGGGAAACTCCAGACAAAAAACTGCAGATTCCCAAAAGGATTCTTATAACGTATCCTTTCCCGTCACAGGACAGAATACGGTGGGAATCCCCCCTGGGGTGGACAAAGCTTTAACACGCGTATAAAAAAGATAGCGCTTCCATCCCAAGATACGGCTACCCTCAAGGATCCTGCTGACCGCAAGCAGGATGTTACCTTGAAGTCCATTTACACACATTCTGGTACGTTACTCAGACCGGCTATTGCGTCGGCCTGGGTTTGTAGTGCTGTAGCAGCATGGACAGATTCCTTATCAGCGGATATTGAGACTCTTGATAAGGATACCATTTTAATGACCCTAGGGCATATAAAAGATGCTGTCTTATATATGAGAGATGCTCAAAGAGACATTAGTTTACTGGGTTCCAGGATAAACGCTATGTCTATTTTTGCTAGGCGTGGCTTATGGACCCGGCAGTGGACAGGTGATGCCGACACCAAGAGGCATATGGAGTTGTTGCCTTACAAGGGTGAGGAATTGTTCGGAGAGGGCCTATCGGATCTCTTCTCCACAGCTACGGCAGGTAAATCAAATTTTTTGCCATATATTGCCTCACAAGCTAAGAAAGCGCCTCATTATCAAATGCAGTCCTTTCGTTCCAATAAAAGCAAGAGAGCACGTGGATCGTCCTTTCTTGCCAGAAGTAAGGGCAGAGGGAAAAAGCTGCACAACACAGCTAGTTCCCAGGAACAGAAGTCCTCCCCGACCTCTGCTAAATCCACCGCATGACGCTGGGGCTCCCCTGAGGGAGTCAGCTCCTGTGGGGGCACGTCTTCGACTGTTCAGCCACGTCTGGGCACACTCACAGGTGGATCCATGGGCAATAGAAATTGTTTCGCAGGGTTACAAGCTGGAATTCGAAGAAGTGCCTCCTCGCCGGTTTTTCAAATCGGCCCTACCGAAACAACCCCTGGAAAGGGAGATAGTGTTACATGCGATTCACAAATTGTGTCTGCAACAAGTGGTGGTAGAGGTTCCCCTGCTTCAAAGAGGGCAGGGGTACTACTCAACTCTGTTTGTGGTTCTGAAACCGGACGGTTCGGTCAGACCCATTTTAAATTTAAAATCCCTGAACCTTTACTTAAAACGGTTCAAGTTCAAGATGGAATCGCTCAGGGCGGTCATCGCCAGCCTAGAAGGGGGAGATTTGTTGGTATCTCTGGACATAAAGGATGCATACCTGCATGTCCCCATATATCCTCCTCATCAGGCGTACCTGAGATTTGCGGTACAGGATTGTCATTACCAATTTCAGACGTGGCCGTTTGGGCTTTCCATGGCCCCGAGAATTTTCACCAAGGTAATGGCGGAAATGATGGTGCTCCTGCGCAAGCAGGGTGTCACAATTATCCCGTACTTGGACGATCTCCTCATAAAAGCGAGATCACGGGAGAAGTTGCTGAGCAGCGAATCACTTTCACTGAACGTGTTACAGCGACACGGCTGGATCCTCAATATTCCAAAGTCGCAGCTGAATCCTACAACTCGTCTGCCCTTCTTGGGCATGATTCTGGACACAGACCGGAAAAGGGGTTTTCTTCCGACGGAAAAAGCGCAGGAGCTCATGACTCTAGTCATAAATCTGTTGAAACCAAAACAAGTGTCAGTACATCATTGCACTCGAGTTCTGGGAAAGATGGTGGCAACATACGAAGCAATTCCATACGGCAGATTCCATGCAAGGGCCTTCCAATGGGACCTATTGGACAAATGGTCCGGCTCGCATCTGCAATGGCATCAGCGGATCACCCTGTCCCCCAGGGCCAGAGTATCTCTCCTGTGGTGGCTAAACAGTGCTCACCTTCTGGAGGGCCGCAGGTTCGGCATTCAGGACTGGATCCTGGTGACCACGGACGCGAGCCTCCGAGGTTGGGGAGCAGTCACACAGGGAAGAAATTTCCAAGGACTTTGGTCAAGTCAAGAGACTTGTCTTCACATCAACATCCTGGAACTAAGGGCCATATGCAACGCCCTACGTCAAGCGGAGATCTTACTTCGCAATCGACTAGTTCTGATCCAGTCAGACAACATCATCACAGCAGCTCATGTAAACCGCCAAGGCGGCACAAGGAGCAGAGTGGCAATGGCGGAAGCCACCAGAATTCTTCGCTGGGCGGAGAATCATGTAAGCGCTCTGTCAGCAGTGTTCATTCCGGGAGTGGACAACTGGGAAGCAGACTTCCTCAGCAGACACGATCTGCATTCGGGAGAGTGGGGACTTCATCAGGAAGTCTTCGCGCAGATTGCAAGTCGGTGGGGACTACCCCAAATAGACATGATGGCATCCCGTCTCAACAAAAAGCTACAAAGGTATTGCGCCAGGTCAAGAGACCCTCAGGCGGTAGCTGTAGACGCCCTAGTGACACCGTGGGTGTTCCAGTCGGTATATGTGTTTCCTCCTCTTCCTCTCATACCCAAGGTGTTGAGGATAATCAGAAAAAGAGGAGTGAGAACAATTCTCATTGTTCCAGATTGGCCACGAAGGACCTGGTATCCGGATCTGCAAGAAATGCTTACAGAAGATCCGTGGCCTCTTTCTCTAAGGCAGGACCTGTTAAAACAAGGTCCCTGTCTGTTCCAAGACTTACCGTGGCTGCGTTTGACGGCATGGCGGTTGAACGCCGGATCCTAGCGGAAAAGGTATTCCGGATGAGGTCATTCCTACGCTAATAAAGGCTAGGAAGGACGTGACATCTAAACATTATCACCGAATATGGAGAAAATATGTTTCTTGGTGTGAGACCAGGAATGCTCCTACGGAAGAATTCCACCTGGGCCGTTTTCTTCACTTCCTACAAACTGGAGTGAATTTGGGCCTAAAATTAGGCTCCATTAAAGTTCAGATTTCGGCCTTATCCATTTTCTTTCAAAAGGAATTGGCCTCATTACCTGAAGTACAGACTTTTGTGAAGGGAGTACTGCATATTCAGCCTCCTTTTGTACCTCCGGTGGCGCCTTGGGACCTTAACGTGGTGTTAAGTTTCCTGAAGTCACATTGGTTTGAACCACTTAAGACAGTGGAATTGAAATATCTCCCCTGGAAGGTGGTCATGTTGTTAGCCTTAGCTTCAGCTAGGTGAGTTTCGGAATTGGCGGCTTTATCACATAAAAGCCCCTATCTGGTTTTCCATATGGATAGAGCGGAATTGCGGACCCGTCCTCAATTCCTGCCTAAGGTGGTCTCGTCCTTTCATATAAACCAACCTATTGTCGTGCCTGTGGCTACGCGTGACTTGGAGGATTCCGAGTCCCTTGATGTGGTCAGGGCTTTGAAAATTTACGTGGCCAGAACGGCTAGAATCAGAAAAACAGAAGCACTGTTTGTCCTGCATGCAGCCAACAAGGTTAGCGGCCCTGCTTCAAAGCAGACTATTGCTCGCTGGATCTGTAACACGATTCAGCAGGCGCATTCTACGGCAGGATTGCCGTTACCGAAATCGGTTAAGGCCCATTCCACTAGGAAGGTGGGCTCGTCTTGGGCGGCTGCCCGAGGGGTCTCGGCACTACAGCTGTGCCGAGCTGCTACTTGGTCGGGGTCAAACACCTTTGCAAAGTTCTATAAGTTTGATACCCTGGCTGAGGAGGACCTCCTGTTTGTTCAATCGGTGCTGCAGAGTCATACGCACTCTCCCGCCCATTTGGGAGCTTTGGTATAATCCCCATGGTCCTTACGGAGTCCCAGCATCCTCTAGGATGTTAGAGAAAATAAGATGTTAAACCTACCGGTAAATCTTTTTCTCGTAGTCCGTAGAGGATGCTGGGCGCCCGTCCCAAGTGCGGACTACTTCTGCAAGACTTGTATATAGTTATTGCTTACATAAGGGTTATGTTATAGTTTCATCGGTTTTGGACCGATGCTATGTTGTTTTTTCATACTGTTAACTAGATAGTATATCACAAGTTATACAGTGTGATTGGTGTGGCTGGTATGAATCTTGCCCTTGGATTACAAAAATCCTTTCCTTGTACTGTCCGTCTCCTCTGGGCACAGTTTCTCTAACTGAGGTCTGGAGGAGGGGCATAGAGGGAGGAGCCAGTGCACACCCAGAGTCAAAGTCTTTCTTAAAGTGCCCATGTCTCCTGTGGAGCCCGTCTATTCCCCATGGTCCTTACGGAGTCCCAGCATCCTCTACGGACTATGAGAAAAAGATTTACCGGTAGGTTTAAAATCTTATTTTACATGATTATCCCTGCTATGTACTAAAGTTAACTCGCAGGGACAGCGGTAGTGATAACCGCTGCTCCTGCAAATTACATCCACAGTTTTAAAAGACTCCACCAGGGAATCTGGCACTGCATACGTGCACAGTGTCAGATGCGGGAGGCAGGCGGAGGCTGCGGGAGAGGGATCGGAAGATGCCGTCCTGAGAGGGGTTCAGTATGATTTACCACGCCCGGGATGCCGGCCGTCAATATACCAACTGTGGCATGCCAGCCACCAGTATGTCTCCAGTGGGGCGAGCACAAAGAGTCCCCTTGCAGGCTCGCTGTGCTAGCCACGCTGCAGACTCGAGAATGCTGAGAATGCGGCCTATTCATTAGTAACCAGCGCCATCACTGAGAATGCGGCCTATTCATTAGTAACCAGCGCCATCACTGAGAATGCGGCCTATTAATTAGTAACCAGCGCCATCACTGAGAATGCAGCCTATTCATTAGTAACCAGCGCCATCACTGAGAATGCGGCCTATTCATTAGTAACCAGCGCCATCACTGAGAATGCGGCCTATTCATTAGTAACCAGGGCCATCACTGAGAATGCGGCCTATTCATTAGTAACCAGCGCCATCACTGAGAATGCGGCCTATTCATTAGTAACCAGCGCCATCACTGAGAATGCGGCCTATTTATTAGTAACCAGCACCATCACTGAGAATGCAGCCTATTCATTAGTAACCAGCACCATCACTGAGAATGCGGCCTATTCATTAGTAACCAGCGCCATTACTAAGAATGCGGCTTATTCATTAGTAACCAGCGCCATCACTGAGAATGCGGCCTATTCATTAGTAACCAACGCCATCACTGAGAATGCGGCCTATTCATTAGTAACCAGCGCCATCACTGAGAGTGCGGCCTATTCATTAGTAACCAGCGCCATCACTGAGAATGCAGCCTATTCATTAGTAACCAGCACCATCACTGAGAATGCAGCCTATTCATTAGTAACCAGCGCCATCACTAAGAATGCGGCTTATTCATTAGTAACCAGCGCCATCACTGAGAATGCGGCCTATTCATTAGTAACCAGCGCCATCACTGAGAATGCGGCCTGTTCATTAGTAACCAGCGCCATCACTGAGAATGCGGCCTATTCATTAGTAACCAGCGCCATCACTGAGAATGCGGCCCATTCATTAGTAACCAGCGCCATCACTGAGAATGCGGCCTATTCATTAGTAACCAGCGCCATCACTGAGAATGCGGCCTATTCATTAGTAACCAGTGCCATCACTGAGAATGCGGCCTATCCATTAGTAACCAGCACCATCACTGAGAATGCGGCCTATTCATTAGTAACCAGCGCCATCACTGAGAATGCAGCCTATTCATTAGTAACCAGCAACATCACTGAGAATGCGGCCTATTCATTAGTAACCAGCGCCATCACTAAGAATGCGGCTTATTCATTAGTAACCAGCGCCATCACTGAGAATGCGGCCTATTCATTAGTAACCAGCGCCATCACTGAGAGTGCGGCTTATTCACTAGGACCAGTGTCATCACTAAGAATGTACTTTATCCATTTCACTAGAATCAGTGACATCACTGAGAATACAGCCTTTCTATTCACTGGTAGGCTGTGAGATCCCTGAAACATTAAGCATTACTAGAATGTACAGTATGTATGGGGCACCAAGCAAATTTATGAAATGTAAAAATGAATAAGCTTGGTTACCAAGTTTGGCCTCGATAGCTTACACCATCTTCCGATGGCAACAGCCAGGGTAGCCTATGGGTTACACATAGCATAATCTTCCAGGAGAGGTAGTAGTCTAATGACCTTGCATCCTGGAAGTAAAGGGATTACATTAGCCATTATGTTGCTCTCGAGAACCGTTCTCCCCTTTCCTCAAGTCAGAATGTTGGCAATTCTGTAGCTATAGAGCCCAGTGTTCTGTGAAAATGTCTCTCTCTTAAATCCAATGTACTGTAAGTTTACTAATCCTGCGCTTTGGGATGTATACAATATGTCCACAGTCACTTTGTCGAGAGTGACTTTGTAGACACGAGAAAGCCGGCACTGGTATCCTGACACAGTTGTAATGTTATTTAAAGCATTTTAACTGTGTAGGCATAATAACATTAAACGGGTTGGTATCGAATGCCGATGCCGGGATCCAATCTGCCAGATGGCCGACAGGGGTGGTCAGGGGTGGTGAGCGCAATGAAGCCCCTTATGGGCTCGGTGGCTTGTTGCACTCGCCACAGGTTCTATTCCCTCTCTATGGGTGTCGTGGACACCCACAAGTGGGAATAGTCCTGTTGCACCAGTATTCCGGCTGCTGGCATTGCCAGCTGTCGGGATTCTGGCGTAAGTATCCTGAATGCCGGGACCCTGACAGCTGGCAAATGAAAGATATACCCCTATGAGAATGCCTCCATAGGTATAAAGTGGTTTATGCCATCTGAGGATAGCATAATTCAGCAGGGCCAAACATAGACGTCAGATCCTAGTCCGCTTTGATAATAATGGGGACTGCAGTCTGCACCAATAGTTAGCCTTTTGCAGATTTCTGTAAAAACTCCTGCAGTAGGCTATTAGTACATAGCGAGAGTTTCTGCATAATTTTATAAAAAGATGTATTGCTAAATAAGCCCTTCAGGCCCCTATTTATCACATTTCCCATGCAATGGTGATGAGATGCATTCACCGCAAATCACATTAAGATACTGTATTAGCAAAATTTTGCATGCATTTAGCAAAATGCAGGTGCTGGGACAGAGCTTGCAGTAAAGCTCTGTCCCAGCACTTGCATGAGTCCCAGCACCTGTCCCTGGTGAATGTTAGAAGCAAAGTGATAGCGCACTGGGCATGCGTGGCTGTTGGCTGCGCATGTATCCGTGGGGGCCAGTGGAGAGGAATATGAAGAATTTGCATTGCAAAATATGCTACTATGGGACGACGCCTTCTGATGATGGTGTTAGATGTTGGGGCCAAGTTTTGGAATGCAGAGCTTAGTAAATCTGATTATTAGCACCCCCCGTCGAAACCTAAGGGGTCTGCTTTTGTTTGCGGAATTGAACAGGCTGTGACAGATATTGGAGATTTCTGCTGCAGTGCCTCCTTGTTATACCCTGGAGATGCTTCAATTTTGCGGCTGTTTTGGGGGATTTGCATCAATATACGTTTAACAAATATGCCCCTTAGTTTCATACATACAGTAAGATATTGTAGACTAAAATGGTAAAACAGACAGTTTTCTAGATTCTTTTATGTGCTAAATGGTGATCTTTAGAATGCTTTACTTGAATTGAGTGTGGAACTAATTACCTTAAACGGGAGACAGCCTTCTTGATTTAATTGCCAATAAAACACTAAATTGGTTCTGCAGCTCACAGCATTCGCCTTAATAAAATCAACAAACAAGAAAGTATTGAAGCATAAATCAGCCACAAAAACCACATATATTAACTGAAGCTTTTAGAAGATTTTTATAACACAAGAAAAGAATAAACTTCACACGTCAGATGCATACGCACGCCACTCAAGCACACTTATCTTAATAAATAGAGATACAACAACCGTAATTGGCGTGAAAGGGGTCAGCTTTTTATTTTGACTGAGAGGGAGGCCTATTAATACTAAAACTAAGAATGCAGACTTCCCTCTCTAACTAAGGTGGCGGGGAGAAGAACGGTTAAGCATGATAAAGAACTTAATAAGGGTAATCCAAAATTATATGACGAAATAGAGCAATAAACATGTGTGTGTGAGGGGGCCTTCTGCCCCAGATGTTCCGGGATTGGCCTCCTGCCTCCATCCCGAGCAATAAAAACATACTGTATGTGTGAGGGGGCCTTCTGCCCCAGATGTTCCGGGATCGGCCTCCTGCCTCCATCCCAGACATCGGAAATCAAAAAATCCAAGGCCAGGGGTCGACCTTCTGCCACTACCCTTGCCCACCAACAGTTGTAGGGACGGAGGTACGCTCCGCCCCTACGGGGTAAAAAATAGGGCCACCGGCCCCGATATCCACACGTGCTTATGATCTATCATATGGGCCCACCCAGGTACGGTGGTGCCCATCAATTAATAATAAGACTATAAAATTACCTAAAAGTTCACCCGAACTTACTAACAATAAACTCCTTAAGTTAAACTAAAATAACCGTTCAGAAACCGGCCAACTGCCAGGTTACCAACCTGCCACCGCCACCTGAATCGAAAAACCCACTCAACTAAACAAAGCAGAATACGAAGAAAAACCTCACTCAACTCAAACTAAAGAAAACAGAATACGAAACTAAAAAGACCTCAATCATATAAAGCACGGATCTAGCCAACTGCCTGCAAAAGAAGGGTGTTACTGAGGTTAAGAAATGTAATATATGGAGAAAATGGGTAACCTGACTGCACCAGACCTCCACCTACCCAGTGCCCGGACTTCGACTTCGGACCAACCCGTCGCAGCGCCGATGCGGAGAGAGTGAGTCCCATAGTCGGCCGGAGATAGACTCATGTATAAAATACAACGCCCCAAAACCGACCGGAATTGATATCTGGTCAACTGGGAACCGTCACTATGGACGAGCCACCCGGGAGGCGTTGGAGGCCGTAAGGACAAAGAAGACCGGGCTGCAATAACTGGACAAATGCCCCGCACACGAGCCCGACCCACTCGAACCCACAGCCCCCTGCCGACTACGTCAGTCTTGGAGCGCTGAATCCCATACCACAAACCGGCGGGGCGTACAACGACGTGGGCCGCCAGCATGGGCGAGGCAGAAGTCCGAGAGACGGACACCAGCTCACCTACCCTGAACGCACTGTGGAAGGCCATCGTAAAGGCTGCCATGAAGAGGCGAAACTCATATCCCCGTATCGTATCCCCGTATCCTCGTATCGTGAGTGCTGAATCCTACACCACAAACCATCGGGGCGTTCGTCGACGGCTTGTATTGACTGAGAGGAAGGCCTATTAAATCTAAACTCGGATGAAAAATTCCCTCTCTAACTAAGGGACAGTTGACATATTTAACACACCAAGCAGAAAGCAGACCGCACATGAAAAGGAAATATCTCAAAAACATAATTGAAATAATATCCTAAATGTAGGAGGGCCGTCTGCCCAGATGTTCCGGGATTGGCCTTCTGCCACCATCCCTCAGGGCCTGCTGCCCCGATGTTCAGGGATCGGCCTTCTGCCACCATCCCTGACCATCCCGAATCCAATGCAACTATGGGCCATCTGCCTTGTGAGGGGTCTTACCACTATGGCCCCTCTCCAGAAGGTAGCGACTTCACCGCTCCCAAGCGGCCAGATAAGCCGCGAAAGGTGCAGGAGCCAAAGACCTGTGGACTAAATCCTCCAATCCGCACACAGAAGTAGGACAGAAGTCCCCTTGGATTAGAGCTGCAGGAGCCAACTGCCTAAACCGCTGCCAGTCGCCGCGAGAAAGGGTATCATCAATTTCAACGTAATGTTGTTCACCCAGCATAGCAAGACTGTCTGCGCGAAGACCCGCAGTACCGGCAAGGATGTGGACTCCCGCCTGATGATGACAAAAACCACGCCCAAATTGTAGCATCAGACGACCACCTGTTTGTTACGCAGTACATAGCGCCAGAGCTCCAATGCGCCCAGTATGGGAAAAAGTTCCAGCAACAGCAAGTGTGTCGCGAGGCGTCCGAGAAAAGCTCCAGGGAGGTGCCAGACACGACCGCCTCCCACCCAACACAAACGCCGCTGAAACGAACCAGAAATTCCTCCCTTGTACGTTAAACCCGCCGAATTGCGAGGGACAATCTGAGAAAATGATGCGGGCGTCGAATTCCAACTGTCGCCCGCTCCAATTTTCTACAGAAAAACCCCACCCATGGAGATAACTTTGCAAGCAAAACTAAACAGGCCCCATAGGGAGCGAGCCGGCATGAGATTAAGCTTGCCCGCAGCAGGCGCATAAAGGATATCATCGTGAAGACGGAACACCGTATCCACTGGGAGCCTACAGAGGTCGGCGACCATAGCAATCTGAATTCCGAGATAAAGCAAGGATGCAGAGGGCCCCTAAGTCTTCTCAGGCGCCACTGGAACCCCGAAGGGTGCGAAGAGGGCGATGACGCGGCAAGCTAGCGCAGCGATCTGAGTCCTGTGGCCCGATCAAAAGGAAATCGTCCAAGTAGTGCGAAATACCCCTTTTTGCCAGTCGCATGCTACAGGCACCAACTGAATCTCTCGAAGTATGCGCAAGAGATGGAAAAACCCATAGGGAGGAACCGATCTATATAATAGCCATCGTCCCATTTAAAACCTATAAACCGAAAGGCCGAAGGGTACAGAGGGAGAAGACGAAATGCTGACTGGATGTCCAATTTACACATCACGGCCCCCGGTACAAAAGGCCTAATGGTGGCTATGGCCGAATAAAAGGACAGGTAAATGACCCTACAATGATAATCGGGGATAGCGTCATTTACTGATGACCCTGGGGGACAGGAAAGATGTTGTAGGAGCCTAAATGAGCCCGCGGTCTCCTTGGGCACTACCCCGACGGGGAACAAGACCAAATCCGGTAAGGGTGGATTCCGAAAAAGGGGGGGGGGGGGGCTATCATGTTGCCCAACGACACCTCAGCCTGATCCGTCTGTCGGAGCACGTCCGGAAACTCCCGAGCCGAACGCAGGTTCGTACCAGCCCCGGGACCCACTAGCCCAGATATCGGCAAGGGGAGGCCGGCGCGAAACCCGAGAGCAGCCATGGTATGGGCGCCAGGAATTTAATTGGGGTGGGGGCCAAGGCCAGCGCCCGCGGGAACGTGACCCAGCCTGGGCTGCGGACGGAATTACCCCCTGTCCCAGGACTGGTGCAGTTCGTGATCCCATGGGCTCCGCCACATCCGATGCAGGAGGGAGGAAAAAGACACCGACCACCCAACACACATAGGGCATTACTGAAAGCGAAGCATTTACCAGGCCCTGTGCATGATGGACCCGCTCGAAAAGCGGCAGAACGAGAGCCAGGCCGCCCTGGCCATCGTCTCGCCGTACCGCCCTCCTCAGTGCCCACGGGGTCTTGTGGCAGCTCCGAGCACAATTCGACATACTCTTTATTGAATTGTAGATCTCCCAGCCATGCTGTTTGCGCTGGAAGTCCCAATAGTAACGTCGCCAAGCCGACCCATTATACGGAGGGTACAGTACGTGTAAAAGGAATTGATGGCGCACTAGGTTTTAGGCGCTTGTCCGGGCGCAAACTATAAAGAACACGCCGCAAAGATTAACATGCACCTAACCCAAGTAGGGTAGGATCGCAAAGCGTCTTCGCTACCCTGTTCATTTTCCTAGCCAAAAGCAAAGCTGAGCGAACATTGCTAGTAAGGACGAAGATATTGACGTATTGACCCCCACGGACCCAGGCCTGGACCCGGGACCTCAGACCACGTAGCACCGCATGTTAGCGCAGAGAACGGTGTCCGACTCGACCGACACTTACGAGGCGGAAGAAGTTGAATACCGGCGCACATGCCGTGTAACCCTGTGCAAACCGCCGGCGGAGGAGGACACCCACTCCGAGGACGCGGAGCCAAGGGATGAGTCCGTGCCCCGACGCCTGCGCCTGCTGCGCTTACTGGAAACCCTACGCGTACTTCCACCCTCACTAGAGGAGCGGGACCGAGTACTTGATCCCAACCCGCTACAGGGGGTAACCGCACTACCCCGGGACCAGGCAGGGGCCGATGAAGACACACCTGCACGAGAAGCAACTACGTCCGTCCCTGCACCTTCCGGATGACTTGCTGAGGCACCGGCCGACTCCATTCCAGGCCCGACGTCATCGGCTAGGGAGACAAAAGGGACACATTGTGCCCGTGGACCCCCACCGGCCCCGCAGCCGCCGCGAGCGGGGCTGGCGGGCCGGCCGGTCCACCAGAGGACAGGAGCGGCGGAAGCGCTTGCGCGATGCAATCCGCCAAAGAAGCGGTGGCCGGCCCCTGTCCCCCGGGTACGGAGGATGACGGGGGGCCACCGCCGACACGACTGAGGCACGAATGGCGGACAAGATGGAGGCATCCACCAAAGGTGCGGACGCCGTCGCTCTAACCTCATATACGGCACGCGAGTCCCGCGCCCCCACTGGAGGTTTGCAAACCACCCGAAGGGAGCAAGGACCCGGACGACCCCTCGCTGTCTGGTATAACGGCATCGCTGTCCTGCTGCAATGAGTTCTGCCTGACCCGCCTGCGCCGCAACCTTTCCTATCTCGAGCATTGGAACTACTAGAAAGAAGCAGCGCATCGTCCGACAGAGGGCTATCCGCAGCAGCGTCCGAGGTATCAGTACGGACGCGGCGAGGGACAGACAACCCGTTACACACCTGTGCACGCTGCGGCTGGGCCCCTAGCCCAGGACCACGTCTGGCGGCGTCCTATGCGACGTGCGTGTAACCCCAGATGGGGGCGGAGCCACGGGAACAACCACGGCAGGAGAGGCCTGGTGGCCCTTCCCGCTGCGGGCGGACGCGGAGCGTCCCTGCGCGACAGCCCCTACAAGTTCCGCCGGTGCACCGGCCCAACAGCTGCAGCAGGGCAGGCGCGTCGCATCGCCCCGCTGTGGGTGCGCGCCACTCGCCCCTGTGCTGGGACTTATGATCCCCCACCGGGCCCAGCAAGAGGACGCCTCTCTGGGGCTCTCCTGGTGCGGTATGGCAGCACGTACATGCAGCACGGACCCGCCGCGTCCGGCAGCCACGCGACCCCCTGCCCGCCCAGAGGAGATGGGGAGAGGGTCATGGAGGCCGCCCCCACTGCGAAGGACTAAATATAATGCAGCACACGCGTGCTGGCCGGACCCACCGCGTCCGGCAGCCGCGCGACCCCCCGCCCACCCAGTGGAGAGGGAGAAAGGTCATGGAAGCCGCCCACACTGTGATGGACAAATTCCAACGCAGCACGCGCGAGCTGTCCGGACCCAATGGGGGCTGATGGTGGAAGGGGGCCGCTGGGGAGCAGGGCAGGAGCGCCGATCCGTCAGTGTAGGACCAGCGCGCCCGCCAGCCGCCCCGACGTCATAGCCAGACTCAGCAGCGGCAGGTGCAGGGACGGCACAACCTCGTCCCTTGCAGGCTGCCGAAGCCGCCCACGGACCCCCCGCGCTCCATCCCCCGCCGCTGCTAGCAGCGGGGACGGAGATGGAGAACGCAGGCACAAGGGAGCACGGGCGGCCGAGCCCGGCCGCGGACGCCCGGCGCCTCCAGCACCCCAGGCGCAGCAGGCCTGCCCCGGCTCGGCCGGACCACAGCAGAGTCAAGAAGCCGAGCAGGGAGGCCCGCGCTGTGTCTGCCTGGAGGAAAGAGGGGGCCTCTCTGGTAATACAAATGAGTAAGGAGAAGTGGAGAAAGAGTGAATGAGAAGGCAGAACAGGGGTAGGGAAAAGAAATATAGAGATTATAAAGCTAGGGAGAGGCCAGGAGAAAGAGGACAGAGTAGAAAAGTTAAATGTACAATGGAATAAGATAATTACCGATAAAGCAGGAGTACTGTATAGTCCACGGAAAAAACAGGAAAGAGGCAGGCTGTCCTATGTCTGAAGACTATATGTATGTCAGACCAGCCCCTATACAGAATCCAGCCAATCACAATCCAATGCAATTTTCCTTACGTTCCTCCCACAAAAAACTGTAACCCCTTCCGTGCCAGGGTGATGCATTAAGAGGCGTGCCGCATGCCCAGCCGGTGAGTTTATGCTGTCTCGGCCACATTCATGACCTACGCAGTCTTTACAAATGGCAAGTGTTTGCAGACTAGAGCAGTGCATTACACATGATAAAACTGTCAGGTGAGTGATGTCCAGGTCTTGCTACCTCTGCAGCTTGAAGGCAGGGTGTATTTTTCATGCACTGGGCAGGACTCTTTTCAGCTAAAATAAAATGTCACCACTTTGTTGCTTTTTGACAAACTTCAGGCATTAAGAGGTCTCAAATACAGACTTGACTTATACCTCTTTTCATACCGCCCCCAACAATGAGGGTCATTCCGAGTTGATCGCTCGCTAGCTATTTCTCATACATCCTAGAGGATGCTGGGGTCCACTTCAGTACCATGGGGTATAGACGGTTCCGCAGGAGCCATGGGCACTTCAAGACTTTTCAAGGGTGTGAACTGGCTCCTCCCTCTATGCCCCTCCTCCAGACCTCAGTTTAGAAAATGTGCCCAGGCAGACTGGATGCACTCTAGGGGAGCTCTACTGAGTTTCTCTGAAAGACTTATGTTAGGTTTTTTATTTTCAGGGAGGACTGCTGGCAACAGTCTCCCTGCTTTGTGGGACTTAGGGGGCAGAAGTAGGAACCAACTTCCTGAATAGTTTCATGGCTCTGCTTCTCGCTGACAGGACACCATTAGCTCCTGAAGGGTACTGAACGCTAGCTGCGGCTATGTGCTCACTCCCACAGCCCGCCGTCACCCCCCTTACAGAGCCATAAGTCAGAAGACAGGTGAGTGTAAGAAGAAAAGGATCTTCAGACATTGTGACGGCTGCAAGGTACCGCACAGCAGGCGGGAACGCTGCGCGCCATGCTACCCACACACAGGCACTGCAGGGTGCAGGGCGCGGGTGTGGGGGGGGGGGCACCCTGGGCAGCATGAAACCTACTAAAACTGGCTAAAATAAGAGGCATAAGTTGCTGAGGCACAGTCCTACCCCTGCCAGTATAAATATTGGTTTACAAAATCTGAGGGGAAACGTGCCATTACGGGGGCGGGGCTTCCTCCTCAGTCAGCCAGCACACTGCTCAGCGCCATTTTCTCTCCCTCCAGGCTGCAGAGAAGAACGCTGGTCCTCCTCCACTGCTGAACTAAGTATCAGGGTGCAAAACAGGGGGGCACAGTGAAATTTGGTGCTAAATATATTAGAGATGAGCGGGTTCGGTTCCTCGGAATCCGAACCCCCCCGAACTTCAGCCTTTTTACACGGGTCCGAGGCAGACTCGGATCTTCCCGCCTTGCTCGGTTAACCCGAGCGCGCCCGAACGTCATCATCCCACTGTCGGATTCTCGCGAGGCTCGTATTCTATCGCGAGACTCGGATTCTATATAAGGAGCCGCGCGTCGCTGCCATTTTCACACGTGCATTGAGATTGATAGGGAGAGGACGTGGCTGGCGTCCTCTCCGTTTAGATAGAGAGTGAGACACTTGATTTACTAGTAATTTAATTTTAGTAATTTTGGGGAGCATTAGGACTGGAGTACTCAGAGAGTGCAGAGTTTTGCTGATAGTTATACTAGTGACCACCAGTTTTATTTATTATTTAAAATCCGTTCTCTGCCTGAAAAAAAACGATACACAGTCACATACCATATCTGTGCTCAGCCTCAGTGTGCTGCATGATTGATAATATCATCTATGTATATCTGACTGTGCTGAGTGCTCACTGCTCACACAGCTTAATTGTGGGGGAGACTGGGGAGCAGTTATAGCAGGAGTACATAACAGTGCACACTTTTGCTGCCAGTGTGACTGACCAGTGACCACCAGTATATTGTCTGCCTGAAAAAGTTAAACACTCGTGTGGTGTTTTTTTTTTTATTCTATAAACGCATTCTGCTGACAGACAGTGTCCAGCAGGTCCGTCATTCATTATATTATAATATATACCTGCAGTAGTGATATATATATATTTTTTATATCATTATCATCCAGTCTATACTAGCAGACGCAGTACGGTAGTCCACGGCTGTAGCTACCTCTGTGTCGGCAGTGCTCGTCCATAATTGTATACCTACCTGTGGTGGGTTTTTTTTTCTATCTTCTTCATACTAGTAGTTTAGGAGTCTGCTGACAGTGTCCAGCATGTCCGTCATTATATAATATATACCTGTCCTGCAGTAGTGATATATATATATTTTTTATATCATTATCATCCAGTCTATACTAGCAGACGCAGTACGGTAGTCCACGGCTGTAGCTACCTCTGTGTCGGCAGTGCTCGTCCATAATTGTATACCTACCTGTGGTGGGGTTTTTTTTTCTATCTTCTTCATACTAGTAGTTTAGGAGTCTGCTGACAGTGTCCAGCAGGTCCGTCATTATATAATATATACCTGTCCTGCAGTAGTGATATATATATATTTTTATATCATTATCATCCAGTCTATACTAGCAGACGCAGTACGGTAGTCCACGGCTGTAGCTACCTCTGTGTCGGCAGTGCTCGTCCATAATTGTATACCTACCTGTGGTGGGTTTTTTTTTCTATCTTCTTCATACTAGTAGTTTAGGAGTCTGCTGACAGTGTCCAGCAGGTCCGTCATTATATAATATATACCTGTCCTGCAGTAGTGATATATATATATTTTTTATATCATTATCATCCAGTCTATACTAGCAGACGCAGTACGGTAGTCCACGGCTGTAGCTACCTCTGTGTTGGCAGTCGCTCGTCCATAATTGTATACCTACCTGTGGTGGGTTTTTTTTTTCTATCTTCTTCATACTAGTAGTTTAAGAGTCTGCTGACAGTGTCCAGCAGGTCCGTCATTATATAATATATACCTGTCCTGCAGTAGTGATATATATATATTTTTTATATCATTATCATCCAGTCTATACTAGCAGATGCAGTACGGTAGTCCACGGCTGTAGCTACCTCTGTGTCGGCAGTGCTCGTCCATTATTGTATACCTACCTGTGGTGGTTTTTTTTTTCTATCTTCTTCATACTAGTAGTTTAGGAGTCTGCTGACAGTGTCCAGCAGGTCCGTCATTATATAATATATACCTGTCCTGCAGTAGTGATATATATATATATTTTATATCATTATCATCCAGTCTATACTAGCAGACGCAGTACGGTAGTCCACGGCTGTAGCTACCTCTGTGTCGGCAGTGCTCGTCCATAATTGTATACCTACCTGTGGTGGGTTTTTTTTTTCTATCTTCTTCATACTAGTAGTTTAGGAGTCTGCTGACAGTGTCCAGCAGGTCCGTCATTATATAATATATACCTGTCCTGCAGTAGTGATATATATATATTTTATATCATTATCATCCAGTCTATACTAGCAGACGCAGTACGGTAGTCCACGGCTGTAGCTACCTCTGTGTCGGCAGTGCTCGTCCATAATTGTATACCTACCTGTGGTGGGTTTTTTTTTCTATCTTCTTCATACTAGTAGTTTAGGAGTCTGCTGACAGTGTCCAGCAGGTCCGTCATTATATAATATATACCTGTCCTGCAGTAGTGATATATATATATATTTTATATCATTATCATCCAGTCTATACTAGCAGACGCAGTACGGTAGTCCACGGCTGTAGCTACCTCTGTGTCGGCAGTCACTCGTCATCCATAAGTATAGTAGTATCCATCCATCTCCATTGTTTACCTGAGGTGCCTTTTAGTTGTGCCTATTAAAATATGGAGAACAAAAATGTTGAGGTTCCAAAAATAGGGAAAGATCAAGATCGACTTCCACCTCGTGCTGAAGCTGCTGCCACTAGTCATGGCCGAGACGATGAAATGCCATCAACGTCGTCTGCCAAGGCCGATGCCCAATGTCATAGTACAGAGCATGTAAAATCCAAAACACCAAATATCAGTAAAAAAAGGACTCAAAAATCTAAAATAAAATCGTCGTTGGAGAAGCGTAAACTTGCCAATATGCCATTTACCACACGGAGTGGCAAGGAACGGCTGAGGCCCTGGCCTATGTTCATGGCTAGTGGTTCAGCTTCACATGAGGATGGAAGCACTCAGCCTCTCGCTAGAAAAATGAAAAGACTTAAGCTGGCAAAAGCACAGCAAAGAACTGTGCGTTCTTCGAAATCACAAATCCACAAGGAGAGTCCAATTGTGTCGGTTGCGATGCCTGACCTTCCCAACACTGGACGTGAAGAGCATGCGCCTTCCACCATTTGCACGCCCCCTGCAAGTGCTGGAAGGAGCACCCGCAGTCCAGTTCCTGATAGTCAGATTGAAGATGTCAGTGTTGAAGTACACCAGGATGAGGAGGATATGGGTGTTGCTGGCGCTGGGGAGGAAATTGACCAGGAGGATTCTGATGGTGAGGTGGTTTGTTTAAGTCAGGCACCCGGGGAGACACCTGTTGTCCGTGGGAGGAATATGGCCATTGACATGCCTGGTGAAAATACCAAAAAAATCAGCTCTTCGGTGTGGAAGTATTTCAACAGAAATGCGGACAACATTTGTCA
Organism: Pseudophryne corroboree; assembly: GCF_028390025.1. Lineage (NCBI taxonomy): Eukaryota > Metazoa > Chordata > Amphibia > Anura > Myobatrachidae > Pseudophryne > Pseudophryne corroboree. The sequence goes on from NC_086447.1 coordinate 111,752,127, forward strand.
AGCCGTGTGTTGCCTTTGTCAAGCTGTAATAAGTAGGGGTAAGGACGTTAACCACCTCGGAACATCCTCCCTTATACGTCACCTGCAGCGCATTCATCATAAGTCAGTGACAAGTTCAAAAACTTTGGGCGACAGCGGAAGCAGTCCACTGACCAGTAAATCCCTTCCTCTTGTAACCAAGCTCACGCAAACCACCCCACCAACTCCCTCAGTGTCAATTTCCTCCTTCCCCAGGAATGCCAATAGTCCTGCAGGCCATGTCACTGGCAATTCTGACGAGTCCTCTCCTGCCTGGGATTCCTCCGATGCATCCTTGCGTGTAACGCCTACTGCTGCTGGCGCTGCTGTTGTTGCTGCTGGGAGTCGATGGTCATCCCAGAGGGGAAGTCGTAAGACCACTTTTACTACTTCCACCAAGCAATTGACTGTCCAACAGTCCTTTGCGAGGAAGATGAAATATCACAGCAGTCATCCTGCTGCAAAGCGGATAACTGAGGCCTTGGCATCCTGGGCGGTGAGAAACGTGGTTCCGGTATCCATCATTACTGCAGAGCCAACTATAGACTTGTTTGAGGTACTGTGTCCCCGGTACCAAATACCATCTAGGTTCCATTTCTCTAGGCAGGCGATACCGAAAATGTACACAGATCTCAGAAAAAGACTCACCAGTGTCCTAAAAAATGCAGTTGTACCCAATGTCCACTTAACCACGGACATGTGGACAAGTGGAGCAGGGCAGACTCAGGACTATATGACTGTGACAGCCCACTGGGTAGATGTATGGACTCCCGCCGCAAGAACAGCAGCGGCGGCACCAGTAGCAGCATCTCGCAAACGCCAACTCTTTCCTAGGCAGGCTACGCTTTGTATCACCGCTTTCCAGAATACGCACACAGCTAAAAACCTCTTACGGCAACTGAGGAAGATCATCGCAGAATGGCTTACCCCAATTGGACTCTCCTGTGGATTTGTGGCATCGGACAACGCCAGCAATATTGTGTGTGCATTAAATATGGGCAAATTCTAGCACGTCCCATGTTTTGCACATACCTTGAATTTGGTGGTGCAGAATTATTTAAAAAACGAGAGGGGCGTGCAAGAGATGCTGTCGGTGGCCAGAAGAATTGCGGCACACTTTCGGCGTACAGGCACCACGTACAGAAGACTGGAGCACCACCAAAAACGCCTGAACCTGCCCTGCCATCATCTGAAGCAAGAAGTGGTAACGAGGTGGAATTCAACCCTCTATATGCTTCAGAGGTTGGAGGAGCAGCAAAAGGCCATTCAAGCCTATACAACTGAGCACGATATAGGAGGTGGAATGCACCTGTCTCAAGCGCAGTGGAGAATGATTTCAACGTTGTGCAAGGTTCTGCAACCTTTTGAACTTGCCACACGTGAAGTCAGTTCAGACACTGCCAGCCTGAGTCAGGTCATTCCCCTCATCAGGCTTTTGCAGAAGAAGCTGGAGACATTGATGGAGGAGCTAACACAGAGCGATTCCGCTAGGCATGTGGGACTTGTGGATGGAGCCCTTAATTCGCTTAACAAGGATTCACGGGTGGTCAATCTGTTGAAATCAGAGCACTACATTTTGGCCACCGTGCTCGATCCTAGATTTAAAACCTACCTTGGATCTCTCTTTCCGGCAGACACAAGTCTGCAGGGGTTCAAAGAACTGCTGGTGAGAAAATTGTCAAGTCAAGCGGAACGCGACCTGTCAACATCTCCTCCTTCACATTCTCCCGCAACTGGGGGTGCGAGGAAAAGGCTCAGAATTCCGAGCCCACCCGCTGGCGGTGATGCAGGGCAGTCTGGAGCGACTGCTGATGCTGACATCTGGTCCGGACTGAAGGACCTGACAACGATTACGGACATGTCGTCTACTGTCACTGCATATGATTCTCTCCCCATTGAAAGAATGGTGGAGGATTATATGAGTGACCGCATCCAAGTAGGCACGTCAGACAGTCCGTACTTATACTGGCAGGAAAAAGAGGCAATTTGGAGGCCCTTGCACAAACTGGCTTTATTCTACCTAAGTTGCCCTCCCACAAGTGTGTACTCCGAAAGAGTGTTTAGTGCCGCCGCTCACCTTGTCAGCAATCGGCGTACGAGGTTACATCCAGAAAATGTGAAGAAGATGATGTTCATTAAAATGAATTATAATCAATTCCTCCGTGGAGACATTCACCAGCAGCAATTGCCTCCACAAAGTACACAGGGAGCTGAGATGGTGGATTCTGTGGGGACGAATTGATAATCTGTGAGGAGGGGGATGTACACGGTGATATATCGGAGGATGATGATGAGGTGGACATCTTGCCTCTGTAGAGCCAGTTTGTGCAAGGAGAGATTAATTGCTTCTTTTTTGGTGGGGGTCCAAACCAACCCGTCATTTCAGTCACAGTCGTGTGGCAGACCCTGTCACTGAAATGATGGGTTGGTTAAAGTGTGCATGTCCTGTTTATACAACATAAGGGTGGGTGGGAGGGCCCAAGGACAATTCCATCTTGCACCTCTTTTTTCTTTCATTTTTCTTTGCGTCATGTGCTGTTTGGGGAGTGTTTTTTGGAAGGGCCAGCCTGCGTGACACTGCAGTGCCACTCCTAGATGGGCCAGGTGTTTGTGTCGGCCACTAGGGTCGCTTAGCTTACTCACACAGCTACCTCATTGCGCCTCTTTTTTTCTTTGCGTCATGTGCTGTTTGGGGAGTATTTTTTGGAAGGGCCATCCTGCCTGACACTGCAGTGCCACTCCTAGATGGGCCAGGTGTTTGTGTCGGCCACTTGGGTCGCTGAGCTTAGTCACACAGCTACCTCATTGCGCCTCTTTTTTTCTTTGCGTCATGTGCTGTTTGGGGAGTGTTTTTTGGAAGGGCCATCCTGCGTGACACTGCAGTGCCACTCCTAGATGGGCCAGGTGTTTGTGTCGGCCACTAGGGTCGCTTAGCTTACTCACACAGCTACCTCATTGCGCCTCTTTTTTTTCTTCTTTGCGTCATGTGCTGTTTGGGGAGTATTTTTTGGAAGGGCCATCCTGCCTGACACTGCAGTGCCACTCCTAGATGGGCCAGGTGTTTGTGTCGGCCACTTGGGTCGCTTAGCTTACTCACACAGCTACCTCATTGCGCCTCTTTTTTTTCTTCTTTGCGTCATGTGCTGTTTGGGGAGTGTTTATTGGAAGGGCCATCCTGCGTGACACTGCAGTGCCACTCCTAGATGGGCCAGGTGTTTGTGTCGGCCACTTGGGTCGCTGAGCTTAGTCATCCAGCGACCTCGGTGCAAATTTTAGGACTAAAAATAATATTGTGAGGTGTGAGGTGTTCAGAATAGACTGAAAATGAGTGGAAATTATGGTTATTGAGGTTAATAATACTTTGGGATCAAAATGACCCCCAAATTCTATGATTTAAGCTGTTTTTTAGGGTTTTTTGAAAAAAACACCCGAATCCAAAACACACCCGAATCCGACAAAAAAAATTCGGTGAGGTTTTGCCAAAACGCGTTCGAACCCAAAACACGGCCGCGGAACCGAACCCAAAACCAAAACACAAAACCCGAAAAATTTCCGGTGCACATCTCTAATATATATATACATATATAATATATTGTGTGATTATAAAAGCGCTGCAGGTCTGTGGATATTTTGTGTTACACAGACATTTTATTACTGGCGCTGGGTTGTGAACTGGCAAATCCAATATGTGTCCTTCTGACAGACTTTACTGTGGGTCTGTCCCCTATAAGTCCCAGAGTGTCTGTGGTGTGGTTGTGCATGTGTGTGACATGTCTGAGGCAGGGAGCTCTTCCCCTGAAGGAGCCATTTTAGGGACACAGAGTTGTAATGTGGTGGCACTGCCGGCACATCAAGAGCCTGAATGGGTGAAAGAATTACGTGATAGTGTGAATCATATCAGTAAGAGATTAGATAAGTCTGAGTCTTATGCAGGAAGCTGGAGAAAATCAGTGGAAGATGTGATTTTTAGTGGTTCTGTGTTTTCATCCATCTGGGTCACATAAAAGACCATTTGCACAAATAGTACAAACTGATACCGACACGGAATCTGATTCCTGTGTCGACACTAGTGATTCCAGGGGAATAGATCCTAAATTGGCAAAAAGCATTCAATACATGATTGTTGCTATAAGGGAGCTTTTGGAAGTTACGGATGCCCCTCCTGTACCTCAGGAGAAGGCTTATTTTTATAAGAAAAGAAAATTAATGTAACTTTCCCTCCTCACGAGCTAAATACTCTCTTTGAGGGAGTTTGGGCAAACCCTGAAAAGAAATTTCAGATTCCCAAAAGAATTCAGGTTGCTTATCCTTTCCCGGCAGAGGACAGGAAAAGGTGGGAGTCACCCCCAGTTTTAGTCAGTGCCCTGTCACGATTAACAAGAAAGGTGATTCTCCCTGCACCTGGGACGGCTTCACTAAAGGAGCCGGCAGACCGCAAGTTGGAGACTACGTAAAAATCTATTTATGTGGCCAATGGTACACTGCTCAGGCCCACCATTGCTTGCGCGTGGGTGAGTAGTGCTATCGAAAAATGGTCAGATAACTTGCCATCTGAAATTGACACGATAGATAGAGACGAGATACTCCTAAAGTTAGGTCATATCAAAGACGCTGCTGCATACATGCTAGAGGCCATAAAGGCTATTGGGCTTTTAGGTTCAAAAGCCACTACCAAGGCAGTCTCGGCTCAGAGGGCTTGTGGATTCGCCAGTGGAATGCTGACGCAAATTCCAAGAGAACTATGGAAGCTCTCCCGTATAAAGGTGAGGCCTTGTTTAGAGATGTGCTGGATGCGTTGGTCTCTGCGGCTACCGCAGGTAAGCCGACATTCTGGCCTTTTGCTCCAGCACCGATAAAAAAGACACATCACTCTCAGATGCAGTCCTTTCGGCCCAACAAACACAAAAAAGGCCAAAGGTTTCCCCTTCTTTGCAGGTAGAGGACGAAGAAAAAGTCAGCAGCGTCTCCCGGATCGCAGGAGCAGAAGTCCACCCCTGTTTCTGCCAAATCTGCAGCATGACGCTGGGGCTCCCTTGCGGGACTCCGCTCGGGTGGGAGCACGTCTGAAACTTTTCAGTCAGATCTGGGCTCAATCTGGCCTGGACCCTTGGGTTTTGCAAATAGTGTCCCAGGGATACCAGCTGGAGTTTCAAGACGTCCCCCCATGCCGATTTTTCAAATCGACATTACCAGCTTCTCTTCCAGACAGAGAAGTAGTAAAGGCTGCAATTCAAAAATTTTATCAGGATCAAGTCATTGTCCTGATACCCTTGTCACAGCAGGAAGGAGGTTTTTATTCAAACCTCCTCGTAGTTCCGAAGCCGGACGGCTCGGTCAGACCAATTCTGAACCTAAAATCTCTGAATCTCTACCTGAAAAGGTTCACGTTCAAGATGGAATCTCTGAGGGCAGTGATTTCCAGTCTGGAGGAAGGAGATGTCATGGTGTCGGTAGACATAAAAGATGCCTACTTACATGTTCTCATTTATCCTCCACATCAGGCTTATATGAGGTTGGGCGATACAGGATTGCCATTACCAGTTCCAGACGTTGCCGTTCGGACTCTCCACGGCACCGAGGGTGTTCACCAAGGTGATGGCAGAGATGATGGTCCTCCTTCGACAACAAGGAGTCAATATAATTCCTTACCTGGTCGATCTCCTGATAAAAGCGAGATCCAAGGAACGGTTGGTGCAGAACATTGCACTCTCCCTGTCAGTGCTCCAACAACATGGGTGGATTTTGAATTTTCCAAAGTCGCAGTTGGAACCAACAACAAGATTGTCTTTTCTGGGGATGATACTGGACACAGATGTTCAGAGGGTAATTCTTCCACTGGAAAAAGCTCTGGAGATATAGAAAATGGTCAAACAAGTTTTAAAACTAACGAGACTGTCGATACATCAATGCATTCGGTTGTTGGGAAAGATGGTAGCGGCCTACGAGGCCATACAGTTTGGTAGATTCCATGCCAGAATTTTTCAGTGGGATCTGTTGGACAAGTGGTCCGGATTCCACCTACACATGCACCAGAGGATAATCCTGTCCTCCAAAGCCAGGATTTTACTCCTGTGGTGGTTGCACAGTTCTCACCTATTAGAGGGACGCAGATTCGGGATTCAGGACTGGGTCCTAGTAAACACGGATGCAAATCTCCGAGGCTGGGGAGCAGTCACACAGGGAAGAAGCTTCCAAGGAAAATGGTCAAGTCAGGAATCCTGTCTTCACATAAACGTTCTGGAATTGAGAGCCATTTACAACGGCCTTCTACAAGCGGTGCATCTTCTACAAGATCAGCCAGTGCAGATCCAGTCGGACAATGTAACAGCAGTCGCGTACATAAACCGTCAGGGCGGAATGAAAAGCAGAGCGGCAATGGCTCTGTCGGCAATTTTCATCCCAGGAGTGGACAACTGGGAAGCAGACTTCCTCAGCAGACACGATCTCCATCCAGGAGAGTGGGGCCTCCACCAAGAAGTCTTCGCAGAGGTGACAAGTCTTTGGGGAGTTCGTCAAGTAGACATGATGGCATCTCGTCTCAACAAGAAGCTTCAGAGATATTGTTCCAGGTCGAGAGACCCTCAAGCAGTAGCAGTGGATGCACTGGTGACCCAGTGGGTGTTTGGGCTGGTATATGTCTTCCCTCCTCTTCCGCTAATACTAAAAGTTCTCAAAATAATAAGAAGAACAAGGGTTCGAGCAATCCTCATTGCCCCAGACTGGCCAAGGAGGGCTTGGTATCCAGATCTTCAGGAGTTGCTCATGGATGATCCTCGGCCTCTTCCTCCTAGCGAGGACCTGCTACAGCAGGGGCCGTGCGTATATTAAGACTTACCGCGGCTACGTTTGACGGCATGGCTGTTGAACGCCGGGTCCTAGGCCAAAAGGGGATTCCCAAGGAAGTTATTCCCACTCTTGTTCAGGCCAGGAAAGGAGTAACGTCTAAACATTACTACCGTATTTGGAGAAAATATGTGTCTTGGTGTGAATCCAAGAAGGCTCCTACGGAAGTGTTTCAGTTGGGACGTTTTCTTAATTTTCTGCAGGCAGGTGTGGATGCGGGCCTAAGATTGGGTCCAATCAAGGTTCAGATTTCGTCCTTGTCAGTTTTCTTTCAAAAACAATTGGTCTCCTTTCCAGAAGTTCAGACGTTCGTGATAGGGGTGCTGCACATCCAACCTCCATTTGTGCCCCCGGTGGCACCATGGGACCTTAATGTGGTGTTGCAGTTCCTTCAATCGGATTGGTTTGAACCTCTACAGGAGATAGAATTGAAGTTTCTCACTTGGAAAGTGGTCATGCTATTGGCCTTGGCATCCGCGAGGCGGGTGACTGAGTTGGGGGCCTTGTCTCACAAGAACCCTTACCTGATCTTCCATGAAGATAGGGCAGTGTTGAGGACTCGCCAACAATTTCTTCCAAAGGTGGTTTCATCTTTCCATATAAACCAGCCTATTGTGGTGCCAGTGGCTGCTGACCCCTTCACTGCGTCAAAGTCTCTTGATGTGGTTAGAGCTTTGAAAATTTATGTCGCAAGAACAGCTAGGTTTCGGAAAACAAAAGCTCTGTTTATCCTGTATGCTCCCAACAAGATTGGGTGTCCTGCTTCTAAGCATACCATTGCGCACTGGATCAGAGGGACTATTCAGCACACTCATTCCACGGCAGGATTGCCGATACCGAAGTAGGTAAATGCCCATTGTACTAGAAAGGTGGGCTCATCCTGGGCGGCTGCCCGGGGGGTTTCGGCGTTACAATTTTGCCGAGCAACTACTTGGTCAGGGGCAAACATGTTTTCAAAGTTTTACAAGTTTGACACCTTGGCCGATGAGGACCTCAAGTTTGGTCAATCGGTGCTGCAGGGTCATCCGCACTCTCCCGCCCGTACTGGAGCTTTGGTATAGCCCCATGGTACTGAAGTGGACCCCAGCATCCTCTAGGACGTATGAGAAAACAGGATTTTAATACTTACCGGTAAATCCTTTTCTCCTAGTCCGTAGAGGATGCTGGGCACCCGACCCAGTGCGTACTTTACCTGCAGTTGTTAGTTTGTTGTTACACGAGTATTGTGTTACGATTATTTTCAGCATGTTGCTGCAATTGTTCATGCCCGTTGGCATGTGTTAAGTTGAATGCCATGTTGTGCGGCATGGTTGAGGTGTGAGCTGGTATGAATCTCACCTTTAGTTTAAAAGTAAATCCTTTCCTCGAAATGTCCATCTCCCTGGGCACAGTTCCTATACTGAAGTCTGGAGGAGGGGCATAGAGGGAGGAGCCAGTTCACACCCTTGAAAAGTCTTGAAGTGCCCATGGCTCCTGCGGAACCATCTATACCCCATGGTACTGAAGTGGACCCCAGCATCCTCTATGGACTAGGAGAAAAGGATAGTCCCCGCCTACAGCGAAGTGTATTTTTTGCTTTGCAACGTGCGATCGCATGTGCAGCCGAGCACTACAAAAACGTTTTGTGCAGTTTCTGAGTAGCTCAGAACTTACTCAGCCGCTGCGATCACTTCAGCCTGTTTTTGTTCGGAATTGACGTCAGACACCCGCCCTGCAAACGCTTTGACACGCCTGCGTTTTTCCAAACACTCCCAGAAAACGGTCAGTTGCCACCCACAAATGCCCTCTTCCTGCCAATCTCCTTGTGATCGGCTGTGCAAATGGATTCTTCATTAAATCCATCACTCAGCACCGATGTACCCATATGACGTGCCTGCGCATTGCAGTGCATACGCATGCGCAGTTCTGACTTGATCGCAGCGCAGTGAAAAATCCTAGCGTGCGATCAGGTCGGAATGACCCCCATTACCCTCTCCAGCAGGGACAGAATGCTCTGCTCCTGGACTTCCCTCTTATCCATTAACCTGTTCAAAACAGGTGCCGGCAATCATAAATTAAGAGAAAAGTCCAGAAGCAAAGCATTTTGTCCCTCCTGGAGAGGGTCATGTTGGGAGGTATGTCTTTTCCTGGGTCTGACCCAAGATTTGGGACTGACCCCTTTCCACCGTAGCTTCGATCCGGATTATTCCCTGGTCTGAGACACGGATGCAGTAGCCACTGGGAGTCTCAGCTGACCCCCTGATGTCACTAGCCCTGTCCCCAGATAGCGTCATTGCTGCAGGAAGCGGCATCCCCGCCGTGGATCTTCTTATGCTGTAAATGGGAGCCAGGTCAGGTGACCCGGCTTACTCGTTTACACTGCCCCTTTATCCGGGTCCTTCCTGGGACCAACCCTGCAAACTAGCTGGGTTGGATTCTTTGGTCACTGGACCCGGATTAGCCCTTTACTACTGAGCCACGGTTATTACAGTAATAACCTGTTTTTTGGCGGCGGGGGGAAAGGGGAATTCCAGTACCCTAGGTCTGATCCATAGTAGTCTCCTATGCCGATGTTTAAAATAATAAATGAACGATTATCAGCCGACTGCCATTACTCCCAAGATGACCCATTCCAAGAGGGACAAAATGCTCTGTTCCTGGACCTCCCTCCTAATGTATGACTGCCATCACCTGTGGCGAAACACCTTTCTTATCAGTTATCTAGTTCAATGCAGGTGAACGCAATCATAAATTAATGGGGAAGTCCAGGAACAGAGCATATTGTCCCTGATGGAATTGGTCATGTTGGGAGGTATGCAACTGCATATGCATCGTAGTAGCACGGTGCATGCATCAAAGTACATTACCGTAGTCGCTCGCAGTGAGGATTCATTTAAAGTGATTGACAGGAAGGGGCCGTATGGGGGTGGTAATGGAGAGTGGCGGCAAAAACACAGGTGTGTCGCTGCACTTTTTGGGGAGTGTCGCTGCCTGCGATCCCATATGCATTGGCTTCTCAGCACACTCTGCCATTCTGCGCCTCCATAGGGTTATTCAGAAGTCCAATTATAGAAGGGTCTGCGATCACACTGCGTTATTGTACTCAGTTGCTGAGATTAGCAAAGTCGCCGGTGGACATCTCAATACAAATCCTGCTGACTGAGATATTTGCGTATATTTGCACAGTATCTGTGTACAGAATTGCAGCTGCGAATGCATTAGTGTACAACTATAAATCAGACCCTCTGTGCATTGACAGTGGCTGAGTGCAGGCATTTATAGTCAGTAGATACATATAGAAACATAGGGCGGTATTCAAATGATATGTCACGCCCAATCTCCTTTCTAAAGTGATCCCTGTTATCGCACATATTGCGCCCATAGTAATCAGATTTAGCAGCGTAAAAAGGGTTAGGGCACCCTCGGTACCCCTGGGGTAGCGAGCTGAAATGATTATACCACATCTGTCCGCAGAAACAGAACTAGTGTGGAAGGGAATGAAAAGAATTGAATATCGCCCATAGAATTTGATGGCAGATAAGAACCACTTTGCCAATCTGGTCTACACTAAACACGCACACACTTGTACACTAGCGTTCATTTTTTTTTTTCGGGAGCCAATTAACCTACCAGTATATTTTTGGATTGTGAAAGGAAACCAGAGTACCCTGAGGAAACCCATGCAAGCATGGGGAGAATACTCAAACTTCTCATGGTTAGGGAGATGATGAGAATCGACCTTATGAGGCAGTAATGCTAGCCATTACACCATCCGTACTACCAAATGGATAGACACTATAGATACACTGGCGTTTCTATAATGGGTGCAGTGTGTGCAGTGCACACGGGCCCCTGAGTCCAGAGGGGGCCCCCACTACACACGCTGCACCCATTTTTAAAATACCCCTCCAAAGTCCAGCGCCGGCATCTGCAGCACTGTTACAACACAGTGAAAATGGCTCAGCGCCCATTTTCACGGAGTTCTGCGCATGCACAGTAGAGAAATCTCAGGGAGAATGCCCGCTGCCCCATTTTCTCGGAGATCTGCGCATGCACAGTAGAGAAATCTCAGGGAGAATGCCCGCTGCCCCATTTTCTCGGAGATCTGCGCATGCACAGTAGAGAAATCTCAGGGAGAATGCCCGCTGCACCATTTTCTCAGAGATCTGCGCATGCACAGTAGAGAAATCTCAGGGAGAATGCCCGCTGCCCCATTTTCTCGGAGATCTGCGCATGCACAGTAGAGAAATCTCAGGGAGAATGCCCGCTGCCCCATTTTCTCGGAGATCTGCGCATGCACAGTAGAGAAATCTCAGGGAGAATGCCCGCTGCACCATTTTCTCAGAGATCTGCGCATGCACAGTAGAGAAATCTCAGGGAGAATGCCCGCTGCACCATTTTCTCAGAGATCTGCGCATGCACAGTAGAGAAATCTCAGGGAGAATGCCCGCTGCCCCATTTTCTCGGAGATCTGCGCATGCACAGTAGAGAAATCTCAGGGAGAATGCCCGATGCACCATTTTCTCAGAGATCTGCGCATGCGCAGTAGAGTCTGAGCCCTCTAGCGCTCAGACTCTCAGCACTGCCGACAGAGAGGAGGGGGCCCGAACGGAGGAGGCTGAACACGTGCCTCCTCTTTTAAAGCGCCCCTGTATAGATATACTATATACCAGGCTTGAAACATGTTGATCACTTTGTAGTTCTGAATTACAGAAAAGTCATATATTATTACTTACTAGGAAAATCAGATAATTTAAAGTAGACCCCAGTAGAGATCTACTGACAGTTCTTTTTCAACAACAACAATAAAACAAGATCCAGTTTGATATACTTTGGATAATTTTGAAGCATATACAGAGGCAGAGCCGGCCCTAACCAATATGATGCCCTAGGCAAGATTTTGGCTGGTGCCCCCTAGCACAACCGCTGGTTCCGCCTCTGACCTTGCACCTCTTTCCCAGCACTATCACCCCTCACCCGTAGCAGTCCTTATTTTGGTGTTTGTACCCCCTATATTTTAAACAGGAACAGTTCGCATATTTGGCGCACAGACCAAAAAGGGGTGTGTTTTTGCTGGCAAGGGGCATGACCACACAATAGTAACCCCAATTCCAATTACCCCACACAGTACTGCAACTTTATTCACATTTGATCATGCAATAGTGTCCATAATTCATATTAAATCCCACAGTAGTACTACTTTACCTTAAAAGTTACTCCTCACAGTAGAGCCCCTTATTCACATTACATCACACTGAATTGCTCCTTATTCACATTACACCACACCCTATTGCTCTTTATTCACATTAGACGACACAGTAGTGCCCTTTCTATATGCAACGCCACATAGTAGAGCACCTTATACACATAATGCCACACATTAGTAATCCATTTATACACATAATTCCACACAGTAACGCCCCTTACACATATGAGACACATTATTAATGTCCTTATAAACATAATGCGCCTTGCACATTATGACAACCTTTATTAATGCCCTTTCACAAATAATGTCCCTTACACATATGCCGCACATTATTAATGCCCTTATACACATAATGACACACATAGTGCCCCCTACACATTTGCTGCACATTATTAGTGCCCCTATACACATGACACACATACAGTAGTACCCTGTTACACATATGCCGCACATTATTAATGCCCTTATACACATAATGACACACATAGTGCCCCTTACACATATGTTGCACATTATTAATGCATTTTTACATAACACACATAATGCTCCTTACACATATTCTGAACACTACTGCACAACCAACCCACTCACATGCACACAGCACTTACACTGCCACTAACACTGTGACCTCTGCCTCTGCTTGGATACAGATGTGTCCTCATAAATCTTGCCTCAATGCTAACGTTGGGCACCTTTTTTTTTAATGAAAATGCATCTTATTTGCATTGCTATGTGGCTAGGATGCACAAGCAACTTCTGCTGATTAAAATGATATGCAGCATGCCTATATACTGTGTGAGACTGTGACTGTATCTGCATATGAAATGCTATACACAGAATATAGGCATGTCGCATATCATTTTAATCAGCAGAAGCTGCTGATGCCCCCAGGCATATCAAATGCCCTAGGCAATTGCCTAGTTTGCCTATACCTATGGCCGGCTCTGTACAGAGGTTTTTCCCTGCTTCTAGGATCTAAGTACTACTTTTGCTTTCCTCTCAGCTTTCCCCATATATTATTTTACTACCACTTTACCATAAAATATTTTCAGCAAGGAAATACTGTAACAGATGTTGTGGGTAAGATGATGATAATTACAGACAAAATCAGCGGACAAATGGGCGTTTAAAATCCCTTAGCATTGTTAACTGTGTAACAATACCTGTACCCCTGGACAAAGAGTTCAAAAGAACTAAAGCTACTGTAGCGCTACTGTTACTGCGCAGTAATTGTGGGTGGTTACTGGTTAGTTGGTTTACTTGGGATTAATGAATTTGTGAGTCCAGTAGGATAGCTTTTTCTATTACAAAAAGTATATAGTTATTGCAGAACAATTTGCATTCTTTACTTGTAATGAAGCATAACTTTTTTGTGAATTCCATAATTATAAGCAACACATTATCCCCTTGGGCCAGAGACCAGAAGTTCTACATACAGTATATACTGATGTACATAAGGATAAACACATTGGGGGTCATTCCGAGTTGTTCGCTCGTTGCCGATTTTCTCAACGGAGCGATTAAGACAAAAATGCGCATGCGCATGGTACGCAGTGCGCTAAGTATTTTTGCACAAAACTAGATTTACTCACGTCCGAACTAAGAATTTTCATCGTTGAAGTGATCGGAGTGTGATTGACAGGAAGTGGGTGTTTCTGGGCGGAAACTGACCGTTTTCTGGGAGTGTGCGGAAAAACGCAGGCGTGCCAGGATAAAACACGGGAGCGTCTGGAGAAATGGGGGAGTGGCTGGCCGAATGCAGGGCGTGTTTGTGACGTCAAACCAGGAACGAAACGGGCTGAGCTGATCGCAGTATAGGAGTAAGTCTCGAGCTACTCAGAAACTGCTAAGAATTTTCTATTCGCAATTCTGCTAATCTTTCGTTCGCACTTCTGCTAAGCTAAGATACACTCCCAGAGGCGGCGGCCTAGCGTGTGCAATGCTGCTAAAATCTGCTAGCGAGCGAACAACTCGGAATGAGGGCCATTATTCGGAGTACTTTCAATTAGCCAACCTCCGTCTTTCCTACCCTTCACAAATCCTTATCATTCAATTTGACTTGAGGGTATTTGAAGGATAATGCATATTGTTAGTAATTAGATACTGTTTGGGTCTGGACTCATTGTTGGAGTAGTTTATCTTTTTGCCAATCTACTGTGACAATATGTTACACATTTCTATGTCCCAGATTTCCTGTTTTATATTTATTATTAATAATTTACTTTGTGGATGCAATTACATTAACAGAAATATATTTTTTCAAAGCTAAGCCTAGGTTTCAAGTCTAATCCACTTGATTTATTCTGTGTCTTATACCCCTTTTCCATCTAATTACGCGGGTCGCAGCGGGGGGCCTGACACGGGCATGGTTATACAAAGATGAGTGAAACGATTAACCATTAAAGGGGATCCCTACAAATATTTTTTTAGCATCAGATTCTCATAGCTGATGTTACAATTATTTTCATTAAAGATATGAACTATTTAAGCAGTTCATAACAGTTGTCTATACATAACTTACATCAGAAGGGGACTACAAGTGTGCAGTAGCATCCCTTACCCCCATACCTTGGGTACATTCCAGAAATGTATTCTGAAAAATGGCGCATGTGAAGTAGATTCTGACACAGTGCTAGTCTTAGCTATCTCTTGTGCTGGAGTTATCTTTCTGAAGACATCACTAGAGATATGGTGCCACCCGTTCACCCTCACCCAGTGCATCACAGAAGGCACTGTCACAGTGTGCAATTCTCTCCGGGAAATGTATGCAGGTGCCGTTTTCCTACTGGTTTCTCTATTGCACATATACCTATCTCTGGGAAAATGCAGCTGACACCATTTTCTCTAAGATTTGTTCAGCCACAGCCACAAGGAAGGTTTATGTAATGATTGCAGGGTGTACATTATGGGGCCTCTTTGGCTCATCGGCCCATACATTTATTATAAATGGATGCGTCACTGGCCTAAAGATAGACCAGAGAGAACACTTAAACATTCTTATCAGTCCCTACCTCAGAGGAGTTTACAATCTATTTTCCCTACAACACAGACACATTAACTTTGTCAGAAGCTAATTAACCTACCTGTTAGTGTTTAGCAGAATCTGCTACTGAAGCTTAATAGGGTCCCAAGATTCGAAATTGAGGAAACATTAGCATAATCTAGGGTAAAAAGCAAAAGACATACGTCCAACATAAGTGACCCATGCCATACATCGTTATACTTAATCTGTGACTTTCTACCAAGTCTTTTGATGCAAAAATACTAATCCTAAATACTTAGTCCATTATAAGCAAAGTGCAGTAGGGTCAAAATTGAGATAAAAATACATACTGTAGTATGGGAATTCCAACTAATGGGTTGCATGATGCATCAGGCATCTCACGCCATATGGTGCAAAAAGGATAGATGTATGAGGACACATCTCTAGATTTAATCTTTTGGGGGCCCTACAGTATCCAGCCTAAGACAGATTTTATCTTTCTCCTTCCCTTTGGCTCCAGAATCCTTGAAAGGCTTGTCTATAGCTGCCTCACCACTTTCCTCTCCCTCCTAGGCTTACAGACGTGTCCACTTACATCTAGCCTCGGCATGACTTGGCAGCGCTGAAAGTATTTACAGTACATGCGACTTTTTATATGACTAGGACGCGCAAGCAGTTTATGCTGATTAAAGCTATATGTGGCATGCCTATATTCTGTGCTCGACCACCGCTATATCTGCATGCGAAATGAGACGCTACATATGCAGATACAGCCGCAGACACACAAAGAATATAGGCATGCCACATATTTTAATCAGCAGAGTCTGCATGTGTATCTTATATGCATAGCTATTTGAATAAGATGTATTTTCAGCAACAAAAGATGCCCAATGCTTATGGAATTGCACAGGACCTGACAGCTCACTCACGCCATCTCCTGCTACATGGTGTATTGAGGTAAGATGTATGAGGACACATCTGTACTCCAGTTTGGTTTCTGCTCTTTCTACTTAACAGAAACTGCCCTCGCTAAGGTCACTAATAATCTTCATACTACAAAATGCAAGAGTCAGTTCTCTATATTCATCCTACTGGATCTATCTGCAGCATTTCATACTGTGGACCACCCAGTTCTCCTCTAGTCCTTTGGTCTCTGTGAGTCTGGGGCAGGTGTACTAATCCTTGACGAGTGATAAAGTGTAGAGATATAAACCAAACACAAACAACATGTAACATGGCAGTAAGGAGCTGATTGGACCGTACTTTATCTCTCTTAGTACATGTGCGCCTCTCGTCTTTTCTGGTTCTCCCCCTACCTCTCTAACCTCTACTCGATCTCTTCCTCTGACTCCAACCCCTCTGCTCACCCTCTGCCCCACAGTGTTCCATTGCTTTTGTTTTTTAATTGTGTTTATCCTTATACTATGTGTTTTTGCAATATTTATGTAATTTCGTTTATCACTGTATGGCACCATATAAATAAGTGTTAAATATAATAATAATGATTATTATTATTATAATGTTCTTCTTTTAGTACCCTAAATTAATTTGTTATCTTATGAATTTACAGAAATGCTCATTTCTCGGTTACAAAATCAATATTATTATTACAGCTCTTGTTTCCTTTTGAAAAGCCTTAAGAACCTGTAACATTTGGCAAGCCAGTGACATGTACCGTGAACATTACCAAACCGCAGTGGGTCATATAGGGCATGACCAAATGAAATGCGTGGGGACACTGCAGAATCAGCACTTACAGCTGGGAACAGACCGACACACTCCAGTTGCTGAAACTATAAAAGAAGAAACACATCGGCTGATAAACATCTATTCCCCTCACTTTCTAGTGTTCTCTGAATGCGGAACAAATTCTAATGCCAGAGTACAAATCAGGAACCAGTACAGCTATAATGATGCAGGATGTTTTCAGCCAAGACCTAAACATAAACAATTACCTCTCATATTTAATGTAGTTGAGATATTCATGGAAAAAATTATATTTTCACAATGTGACCTAATTTGGGAAAATTATATTGCAGCAGCTTACGATATGGTATATTCAACTGACATGTTACCTTATTCTGATGTATCCACTAAGAAGATAAGTCGATTTGTCCAGACAAAGTTCTCTAGATATCTAACTGCTCAAACAAGAGAAGGAACACATTCATTATATAAATGCAATAAAGAGACTGCTCTAGGGTGTAGAGAAGAAATTACTTGTGACAGTAATGAAGAGACAGATCATAAATTAGAGAATCCAAAGCCATGTAAGAGAAAACGAACAGGGAATCTATTCGAAGCCGGAGAGAAGAGGTTAAAAAAGACTTTGACTATGAACAAATTTAGTGATTATACTAAACCTGTCCTGGAGTTTAGTAATAGGACAAACCTGGGTATATCAAATAAGGGTTTCTCTTGTTTTAGAAATCCTGATGGGAAAAAAGGGGCATTTCCTCAAACCGCTACATCAGAAACTATAGATCACTGCAGTTTTGTAAGACTCTTTCCTGAAATAGAAGCTTATACAGAAAAAAACACATTTATATATCCGTTAAGTAATTTTAATGCTCAACAAAAATGCAACAGTTCTGGAGCTGGTTGCAAATTGCGCAATGTAGGGAGTTTCATGGGGTCAGTACTGAAAGACTTGGCTCTATCACATTTCCCATTTGGTGATATACATGAAGATGTTAGGGGCACTTACATTCCTCAAACTGACAGCGCTGTTGATTATACTCTGCCATGTGGTAGTCGGCAAAAGAAAGCACACTATGAAATTCAGCTTCACCATGATGAAAGCCTTTACATGATAAACAGCGCTGACAATAATATTAATCTGCATGTCATACTGTCACTGCATCCTTGTCATACTGTCACTGCAACTTCAAATGTTGTTTCTAGCGTTGATAATTGCACAGAGCCAGGTGAGCCACAAGGGCGAAAATGTTTAAATTATGTGGCTGGTGAGAAATGCATGACTCAAAATCAATGTGACATTTCTGCAAACATATTAACAAGTTCTCCAAAATGGAACGGTTTGCAAACAACTTCTTTATCACTACCATATATTGATAAGAGAACATGCCATTTTGGAAATAAAGAGGAGTCATTTCTGTCCAAAGAAGAAACATTTTCAGTGCAACGTAATTACCCTAGAAAGCTTGAAAAGCAACATTTCCTCCCGAACATCAACTTCTCAACACTTGCAGCTTCATTACTTGGAACGCCTATAAATGACTCCTTATTTTTCCACGGAAGTGGTTTACAAAGTACATCCAAAATAGAGTCTTCCCATGAAATGATTAATAAATCGCTCCTGTTCTCATTCAGACATGAAGGCATAAAACTTGAACAAACAGAAGTGGAGGTTTCGCTTAGCACAGAAAATATAAACAAAAGAACTGGGAGTGCTCATTTGGACTACACAACTGCATTTAAAAATGTTGGCTTCTGTTTTCCCTCACACTTTCAAAATACTGTTGACACACAACATTCTGCAGAAGACAGTTCTGCAAAGACTATAGACACTAATTGGACGTCCTTGTCTTCAAAACAGTTGTCTTTCACTGAAACGTTTAAAAAAATCTGTTTGGATCAGTGTTTGTTGCAATTAGACAGCATTAATCTCAAGGAAACATCCTGTTCCTTCCGCCATGATCATCTATTTTGTGAAAGCAGAACCACAATTGAAAACAATGCTGCAATAAATAGCCAATCCATAGAGAGCCAATACAAATCTTGTATTACAAAATGTCAGTACGCAAATCAATCTTATGTATCAGACACAGACCATCATGGATGTAAGGAAGAGTTCACCAAAAATATACACAATGAAATAGGCTATGGCAGCTTTCTCAATACCAAAATTTGTGGCACCTTTATCTGTGAAACCAGTATACAAAATGTTACTGAGCAGATGTCTTGTGTAGAAAGACATGAACACGTGAAATTACAACTGTTAAATGAAACATTGAATTTCAGCAGAGTATCTTCCTTTACAAATACTATGTGGTCAGAAAACACTTTGAATCCAAAAATAGATTCTAAAGATACAAAGGAAATAGAAGTGAAAGGTGCTTCGCCCTATGTTCTAGATATCCAAATGACCAGTTCCACCAGAGGCACAAGACTGTCTTTAGAAAATGCGGCGTGTGACATGAAATCTCAGTTTGACTTAGTTATAGAAGAGTTGAAGTTATTCCATCAAATTGGAGAAGAAAATGGAGATTCCACTATGACTACAGAAGGGAATGGACTTGAACATACTTGTAGTACTTTGGAAGAATTACCAGAAATGTCACATGAGAGTATTCCTAGTAACTTCGTGAAGAATGATGGTAACAGTCAAGATATAATAAATGAAAGCAAATATGTATGTGACAGTGTGGTGGTGGCTCAAGTCAAGGAGCAGGAAGTACCTTTACAGTGCTGGACTAGTGCGTGTCCGGGTGATGAGGAGTCGCTATATTCTTCAGATAAAGAAGGTAATTGTAGAACACAATGGGGGTAATTCAGTCCTGATCGCTCGCTAGGGTTTTTTTGCACTGCTGCGAGCAGATAGTCGCCGCTCATAGCGGAGTGTATTTTTGCTTTGCAAGTGTGCGATCGCATGTGCAGCCGGGCGGGTACAAAAAATATTTGTGCAGTTTCTGAGTTGCTCAGAACTTACTCAGCCCTTGCGATCACTACATTCTATCTGGGACCGGAATTGACGTCAGACACCCGCCCTGCAAACGCTTGAACATGCCTGCGTTTTTCCAAACACTCCCAGAAAATGGTCAGTTGCCACCCATAAACGCCTTCTTCCTGTCAATCACCTTGCGATTGGCTGCGCGAATGGATTCTTCGTAAAACCCATTGCAGAGCAAAGATGCGCTTTGTACCCGTGCGACGTGCATGCGCATTGCAGTGCATACGCATGCGCAGTTCAGACCTGATCATAGCGCAGTGAAAAAACGCTAGCGAGCGATCAGGTCTGAATTACCCCCAATATTGTTTTTCATTACAGAAATGTTTTACTAATATATGTATTACTAGCTGTTCTACCCGTTCTTCGCACGGGAGTTTCTGATTTTCACAATTGTAAATATAAACGAGAGTTAAAAATGTGGTAAATCTATAGAGCTGCAAATTTGAGACTGAAATGTAAGTAAATATTAATCCATGGTTCTTGACGTTACCCGAGGAGCACCTGTAGCAGATACGGTAAAAAGTGACAGGACCATTTTTGTAGTTTATTAAATTCTACACACTGGAGGTGCAATCCAAATTTTGATCCGATTGTTCATTTGGGCGTTAGCGTTCACACAACGCAAGCCACGCATCAGTGAGGACGTCATAACTTGTCTTTTTGGGATCTTAAATTTGCTTATTTTACTTAAAAACTAATTTCAGTGTCCCTAAGCACAGAATAGCAAAAGAAAATTCCCATTTTAGAACATGGGGGGTAATTCTGAGTTGATCGCAGCAGGAACTTTGTTAGCAGTTGGGCAAAACCATGTGCACTGCAGGGGAGGCAGATATAACATGTGCAGAGAGAGTTAGATTTGGGCGGGTTATTTTGTTTCTGTGCAGGGTAAATACTGGCTGCTTTATTTTTACACTGCAATTTAGATTGCAGATTGAACACACCCCACCCAAATCTAACTCTCTCTGCACATGTTACATCTGCCTCCCCTGCAGTGCACATGGTTTTGCCCAACTGCTAACAAAGTTCCTGCTGCGATCAACTCAGAATTACCCCCATGGGCCGAAGCTATCCTGGTTGTTGTCTGAACTCAACTTCAGTGTTCAGTATTTAAACCATTTTAAAGTAACCTACAGTGCTTTAATCATGCATAACCCTTACATCTTCTGTTTCCCCCCCCCCATTATGTTCAATGAACGATCCAGGAGCACTATGTATTATACATAGGGGTCGTTCAATTCCACATTTTAGTATTATAAGGTATGGGTGCCTGCCAGGGTGCACGGTTTAATGCCCTAGACAACATTTCACCCATGGCCCCTGCTCCTTACAATTCATAATATGCCATGCATCAGTGCCCTAAATTTATAATATGCCATGTATCAATTTATAATATGCCATACACCAGTGTCCTGAATTCAGAATATAATATATAGAATGCCCCAACTAATATGAAACACACACACCCTGCCAGCATTCATTAATACACGCACAAACACAAACATACACCCTGCCAGCACTCATTAACACACAAACACAAAACACACACAAACACACACACAGCACTCATAAACCCATACCCCCCCCCCCCCCCCCACACTCACGCACACAAACTCATCCCGCTAGCATTTTTTAAGGAATGGGGTCCTATACAAATAACAACCCTGTCAGCACTTATTAATCCCCCGTTGATACACACACCTTGTCAGCACTCATTAACATACACACAGAAGCCCCCCCCCCCCCCCCCCTACCCCCAACAGATATACAGTACCTTACCAGGCTCCATTCAGCAGCAGCAGGCGAGCCTCTCCTTGTGTTGTCTAGGGGGCAGAGCTTCTTATTGAAGTGTCATTAGTGACACATTGGCATCTGGAGGAAAGGAGAGGACTGGAGGAGAGGGAAGGGGCGGCCACCACTACTGCTGACTCTGCTGCACTGACAGGTGAGAGTACAATGTCGGGGTCAGGGAAAGTTCCGGAGGCTTGACACCTTAGTAGTTTCGGCAATCGGTAGTCCCGGCCGAGACTGAAAGCATACCTCCCAACATGACCCATTCCAGGAGGGACATAATGCTCTGTTCCTGGACTTCATTCTTAATTTATTATTGCCATCACCTGTGTTGAACTAGTTAATTGATAAGAAAGGTGTTTCATCACGAGTGATGGCTAAATTAAGAGAGAAGTCCATGAGCATTTTGTCTCTCCTGGAATAGGTCATTTTGGGTGGTATGTATGAAAGAGAGAGCCTTTAATTTTTTTTTTTGTGGACTCGGTAGTGACCCAAGTGGCTGGCGCCCTTCAGCAGCTGCCTAAGGCTGCCTAATGGTAGAGCCGGTCTTGGTGCCTGCATTATATATCAGTGCCTACCCACCTCCACTGATTGCAGCACAACCTCCATCCCTTATCAACAGGTCCCCATCCCTTATAATACCCATTATTGTGTCACTGATATATAATCAATACATTCACTGACTCAGGGGTGTAATAATGGGTATTATAAAATGCTGCTATTAAATGCTGTTATAAAATGTTTTATAATGCTGTTATAAAATGTGGTTGGTGATTGAGGTGGATAATGATTATAAGTGAGACCCCTCCCCCTTTACCCAAGGTCCACACCTTTTTTGGACACTGTTACGCCTTAGGTGCGTCAGGTCCCAACTCAACAACTTTTAAAGTTGGCAGTTAGGAATAATGGGTTAAGCGACCTACTAGATTCATGGGGAGCACTGATGTAAAATGCAGTAACTGAGTGGTGTAATAATGGACATGGGGCCTAATTCAGACTTGATCATAGCAGAAAATTCATTAGTAGATGGCAAAACCATGTGTGGTGCAGGTGGGGCAGATATAACATGTGCAGAGAGAATTAGATTTGGGTGGGCTATATTGTTTCTGTGCAGGGTAAATACTGGCTGCTTTATTTTTACACTGCAATTTAGATTTCAGTTTTAACACACCCCACCCAAATCTAACTCTCTCTGTACATGTTATATCTGCCCCACCAGAGCCGGCCGTTGGTATAGGCAAACTAGGCAAATGCCTAGGGGCACCACCAGCTACTGCTGATTAAAATGATATGTGGCATGCCTATAATCTGTGTGTAGCATTTCATATGCAGATACAGCCACAGTCGCAAACAGTATATAGGCATGCTGAATATAATTGTAATCAGCAGAAGATGCTTGCGCATCCTAGCCACTTAGCAATGCAAATAAGATACAATTCATAAAAAAAGGCACTCAACGTTAGCAGAGCTGCCAGCTGACTCATGCCAGGTATCTCCTGCTGCATGGCGTATTGAGGCAAGATTTATGAGGACACATCTGTATCCAAGCAGTGTCAGAGGTAACAGTGTTAGTGGCCGTGTGAGTGGGATGGTTGTGCAATAGTGTTCGGCATATGTGTAAGGGGCAATATGCGTGTCATGTGTATAAATGCATTAATAATGTGTATCAAATGTGTAAGGAGCACTATGTGTCATTATGTGTATAAGGGCATTAATAATGTGCGGCATACTGTATGTGTAAGGGGCATTATATGTATAAGAGCATTAATAAAGGCTGGCATACTGTGTAATGGGCATTACAGTATGTTTATAAGAACATTAATAATGTGTGTCATATGTGTAAGGGACATTACTGTGTGGTATTATGTGTATAAATGCATTACTAATGTGTGGCATTATGTGTATAAGGTGCTCTACTGTGTGGGGTTACATATAGAAAGGGCACTACTGTGTGGTCTAATGTGAATAAAGAGCAATATGATGTGGTGTAATGTGAATAAGGAGCAACTCAGTGTGATGGAATGTGAATAAGGGGCATTACTGTAAGGAGTAATGTTCATAAGATAAAGTGGTACTACTGTGTGATGTAACGTGAATAAGGGACACTATTGCATGATAAAATGTGACTAAAGTTGCAGTACTGTGTGGCATAATTTAAATTGGGGGTACTATTGTGTGGCCATGCCCCTTGCCAGCAAAAACACACCCCTTTTTGGGCTGTGCGCCGAGTGTGCGCACTGTTTCTATATAAAATATAGGGGGTACGAACACTAAAATAAGGACTGCCATGGATTAGGGGTGATGGTGCTGGGAAAGGGGTGCAGGGTCAGAGGCGGAGCTAGTGGTGGTGCTAGGGGGCACCGGCCAAAATCTTGCCTAAGGCATCATATTGGTTAGGGCCGGCTCTGTGCCCCACCCGCAGTGCAGTTGCTCCAGCATTTTTTCTTCTTGCATATTTCATTTATATTCATACTTCTTGTATATTTATACATATTTTCAGCATGTGCCAGGAATATCATGTACTGCTTCCCTAAATGAAACTTCCATAAATATTCCTGAGTGTAGCTATCCAACAAATCATTCATAATTCTTCCACAGATACATTATTTATTATTGTAAGAAAAAATGTATCAACACAGCTGTTGTTTGTGACACTGCTCTGTAAATCTTGCATTTTGAGGCGATTGAGACCTATTTTTGTTTAATCAGGGAAACAAATATATTCTGTTGCTGTAAATTCATGCAACGAAAGGAATAGATTACATTTATCTCAAATGTTTTGGACAGTTTTTTCTCTGACGTCCTAGTGGATGCTGGGAACTCCGTAAGGACCATGGGGAATAGCGGCTCCGCAGGAGACTGGGCACAATTAAAGAAAGCTTTAGGTCACCTGGTGTGCACTGGCTCCTCCCACTATGACCCTCCTCCAAGCCTGAGTTAGATTTTGTGCCCGGCCGAGGTTGGATGCACACTAGGGGCTCTCCTGAGCTTCTAGAAAGAAAGTATATAATTAGGTTTTTTATTTTACAGTGAGACCTGCTGGCAACAGGCTCACTGCAGCGAGGGACTAAGGGGAGAAGAAGCGAACCTACCTGCTTGCAGCTAGCTTGGGCTTCTTAGGCTACTGGACACCATTAGCTCCAGAGGGATCGACCGCA
This sequence comes from Pseudophryne corroboree, assembly GCF_028390025.1. Classification (NCBI taxonomy): domain Eukaryota; kingdom Metazoa; phylum Chordata; class Amphibia; order Anura; family Myobatrachidae; genus Pseudophryne; species Pseudophryne corroboree. The sequence goes on from NC_086447.1 coordinate 111,776,798, forward strand.
TGGAACTGGCCTTGGTGTTCGGTCCCGGAGCCGCGCCGCCGTCCCCCTTACAGAGCCAGAAGCAAGAAGAGGTCCGGAAAATCGGCGGCAGAAGACGTCAGTCTTCACCAAGGTAGCGCACAGCACTGCAGCTGTGCGCCATTGCTCCTCATGCACACTTCACACTCCGGTCACTGAGGGTGCAGGGCGCTGGGGGGGGGGGGGGGGTGCCCTGAGCAGCAATAAAAACACCTTGGCTGGCATATATATCACAATATATAGCCCCAGAGGCTATATATGTGATAAATACCCCTGCCAGAATCCATAAAAATGCGGGAGAAAAGTCAGCGAAAAAGGGGCGGAGCTATCTCTCTCAGCACACTGGCGCCATTTTCTCTTCACAGTGCAACTGGAAGACAGCTCCCCAGGCTCTCCCCTGTAGTTTTCAGGCTCAAAGGGTTAAAAAGAGAGGGGGGGGGGGCACTAAATTTAGGCGCAATATTGTATATACAAGCAGCTATTGGGAAAAATTCACTCAATATAGTGTTAATCCCTAAATTATATAGCGCTCTGGTGTGTGCTGGCATACTCTCTCTCTGTCTCCCCAAAGGGCTGTGTGGGGTCCTGTCCTCAGTCAGAGCATTCCCTGTGTGTGTGCGGTGTGTCGGTACGGCTGTGTCGACACGTTTGATGAGGAGGCTTATGTGATGGCAGAGCAGATGCCGATAAATGTGATGTCGCCCCCTGGGGGCCGACACCAGAGTGGATGGATAGGTGGAAGGTATAAACCGACAGTGTCAACTCCTTACATAAAAGGCTGGATGACGTAACAGCTATGGGACAGCCGGCTTCTCAGCCCGCGCCTGCCCAGGCGTCTCAAAGGTCATCAGGGGCTCAAAAACGCCCGCTCCCTCAGATGGCAGACACAGATGTCGACACGGAGTCTGACTCCAGTGTCGACAAGGTTGAGACATATACACAATCCACTAGGAACATCCGTTACATGATCCCGGCAAATAAAAAATGTGTTACGCATTTCTGACATTAACCCAAGTACCACTAAAAAAGGGTTTTATGTTTGGGGAGAAAAAGCAGGCAGTGTTTTGTTCCCCCATCAAATGAGTGAATGAAGTGTGAAAAAGCGTGGGTTCCCCCGATAAGAAACTGGTAATTTCTAAAAAGTTACTGATGGCGTACCCTTTCCCGCCAGAGGATAAGTTACGCTGGGAGATATCCCCTAGGGTGGATAAGGCACTCACACGTTTGTCAAAAAAGGTGGCACTGCCGTCTTAGGATACGGCCACTTGAAGGTACCTGCTGATAGAAAGCAGGAGGCTATCCTGAAGTCTGTATTTACACACTCAGGTACTAGACTGAGACCTGCAGATAGTACTGCTGCAGCGTGGTCTGTAACCCTGTCAAACAGGGATACTAGTTTGCGAACATAAGACGTCGTCTTATATATGAGGGATGCACAGAGGGATATTTTGCCGGCTGGCATCCAGAATTAATGCAATGTCCATTCGGTCAGGAGGTTATTAGAGACCCGACACTGGACAGGTGATGCTGACTTTAAAAGGCACATAGAGCCTTATAAGGGTGAGGAATTGTTTGGGGATGGTCTCTGGGACCTCTTATCCACAGCAACAGCTGGGAAGAAATTTTTTTACCTCAGGTTTCCTCACAGCCTCAGAAAGCACTGTATTATCAGGTACAGTCCTTTCGGCTTCAGAAATGCAAGCGTGTAAAACGAGGGAAGAGGGAAAAAGCTGCACCAGTCAGCCAGTTCCCAGAATCAAAATTCTTCCCCCGCTTCCTCTGAGTCCACCGCATGACGCGGGGGCTCCACAGGCGTAGCCAGGTACGGTGGGGGGCCGCCTCAAAAATTTCAGCGATCAGTGGGCTCGCTCACAGGTGGATCCCTAGATCCTTCAAGTAGTATTTCAGGGGTACAAGCTGGAATTCGAGGCGTCTCCCCCCCGCCGTTTCCTCAAATCTGCCTTGCCGACAACTCCCTCAGGCAGGGAGACTGTGCTAAAGGCAATTCACAAGCTGTATTCCCAGCAGGTGATAGTCAAGGTGCCCCTACTTCAACAAGGACGGGGTTACTATTCCACACTGTTTGTGGTACCGAAACCGGACGGTTCGGTGAGACCCATTTTATATTTGAAATCCTTGAACACATACATAAAAAAATTCAAGTTCAAGATGGAATCGCTCAGGGCGATTATTGCAAGCCTGGACGAGGGGGATTACATGGTATCCCTGGACATCAAGGATGCTTACCTGCATGTCCCCATTTACTATCCTCACCAGGAGTACCTCAGATTTTTGGTACAGAATTGCCATTACCAATTCCAGACGCTGCCGTTTGGACTCTCCACGGCACCAAGGGTGTTTACCAAAGTAATGGCGGAAATGATGATACTCCTTCGAAGAAAGGGAGTTTTAATTATCCCGTACTTGGACGATCTCCTAATAAAGGCGAGGTCCAAGGAGCAGTTGTTGGTGGGAGTAGCACTATCTCAGGAGGTGCTACACCAGCACGGTTGGATTCTGAATATTCCAAAATCACAGCTGGTTCCGACGACACGTCTACTGTTCCTGGGTATGATCCTGGACACAGTCCAGAAAAAAGTGTTTCTCCCGGAGGAGAAAGCCAAGGAGCTGTCATCTCTAGTCAGAGACCTCCTGAAACCGAAACAGGTATCGGTGCATCACTGCACGCGGGTCCTGGGAAAGATGGTGGCTTCTTACGAAGCAATTCCTTTCGGCAGGTTCCATGCCAGAATCTTTCAGTGGGACCTGTTGGACCAGTGGTCCGGATCGCATCTTCAGATGCATCGCCTGATAAACCTGTCTCCAAGAACCAGGGTGTCTCTGCTGTGGTGGCTGCAGAGGGCCCATCTTCTAGAGGGCCGCAGATTCGGCATACAGGACTGGGTCCTGGTGACCACGGATGCCAGCCTTCGGGGCTGGGGGACAGTCACACAGGGAAGAAACTTCCAAGGACTATGGTCGAGTCAGGAGACTTCCCTACACATCAATATTCTGGAACTAAGGGCCATTTACAACGCCCTAAGTCAGGCAAGGCCTCTGCTTCAAAACCAGCCGGTACTGATCCAGTCAGACAACATCACGGCAGTCGCCCATGTAAATCGACAGGGCGGCACAAGAAGCAGGATGGCAATAGCAGAAGCCACAAGGATTCTCCGATGGGCGGAAAATCACGTACTAGCACTGTCAGCAGTGTTCATTCCGGGAGTGGACAACTGGGAAGCAGACTTTCTCAGCAGGCACGACCTCCACCCGGGAGAGTGGGGACTTCATCCTGAAGTCTTCACGCTGATTGTAAATCGATGGGAACGTCCACAAGTGGACATGATGGCGTCCCGCCTAAACAAAAAACTAGAGAGATATTGCGCCAGGTCAAGGGACCCTCAGGCGATAGCTGTGGACGCTCTGGTGACACCGTGGGTGTACCAGTCAGTTTATGTGTTCCCTCCTCTGCCTCTCATACCAAGGGTACTGAGAATAATAAGAAAACGAGGAGTAAGAACAATACTCGTGGTTCCGGACTGGCCAAGGCGAGCGTGGTACCCGGAACTTCAAGAGATGATCTCAGAGGACCCATGGCCTCTGCCGCTCAGACAGGACCTGCTGCAGCAGGGGCCCTGTCTGTTCTAAGACTATCCGCGGCTGCGTTTGACGACATGGCGGTTGAACGCCGGATCCTGAAGGAAAAGGGCATTCCGGAGGAAGTCATTCCTACGCTGATTAAAGCCAGGAAAGATGTAACTGCAAAGCATTATCATCGCATATGGCGGAAATATGTTGCTTGGTGTGAGGCCGAAAAGGCCCCAACAGAGGAATTTCAACTGGGTCGATTTCTGCATTTCCTACAAACAGGAGTGACTATGGGCCTGAAATTAGGCTCCATTAAGGTACAGATCTCGGCTCTGTCGATTTTCTTCCAGAAAGAACTAGCTTCACTACCTGAAGTTCAGACGTTTGTTAAGGGAGTGCTGCATATTCAGCCCCTTATGTGCCTCCAGTGGCACCTTGGGATCTCAACGTGGTGTTGAGTTTCTTAAAATCACATTGGTTTGAGCCACTTAAAACCGTGGATCTAAAATATCTCACGTGGAAAGTGGTCATGTTATTGGCCTTGGCTTCGGCCAGGCGTGTGTCAGAATTGGCGGCTTTGTCATGTAAAAGCCCTTATCTGATTTTCCATATGGATAGGGCAGAATTGAGGACTCGTCCCCAGTTTCTCCCTAAGGTGGTATCAGCTTTTCACTTGAACCAACCTATTGTGGTGCCTGCGGCTACTAGGGACTTGGAGGATTCCAAGTTGCTGGTCGTAGTCAGGGCCTTGAAAATTTATGTTTCCATGACGGCTAGAGTCAGGAAAACTGACTCGCTATTTATCCTGTATGCGCCCAACAAGCTGGGTGCTCCTGCTTCTAAGCAGACTATTGCTCGCTGGATTTGTAGCACAATTCAGCTGGCGCATTCTGCGGCTGGACTGCCGCATCCTAAATCAGTAAAAGCCCATTCCACAAGGAAGGTGGGCTCATCTTGGGCGGCTGCCCGAGGGGTCTCGGCTTTACAACTTTGCCGAGCTGCTACTTGGTCAGGGGCAAACACGTTTGCAAAATTCTACAGATTTGATACCCTGGCAGAGGAGGACCTGGAGTTCTCTCATTCGGTGCTGCAGAGTCATCCGCACTCTCCCGCCCGTTTGGGAGCTTTGGTATAATCCCCATGGTCCTTACGGAGTTCCCAGCATCCACTAGGACGTCAGAGAAAATAAGATTTTACTCACCGGTAAATCTATTTCTCGTAGTCCGTAGTGGATGCGGGGCGCCCGTCCCAAGTGCGGATTGTCTGCAATACTTGTACATAGTTACTGTTAACTAAAGGGTTATTGTTGAGCCATCTGTTGAGAGGCTCAGTTGTTTTCATACTGTTAAACTGGGTATTGTATCACGAGTTATACAGTGTGATTGGTGTGGCTGGTAAGAGTCTTACCCGGGATTCAAAATCCTTCCTTATTATGTCAGCTCGTCCGGGCACAGTGTCCTAACTGAGGCTTGGAGGAGGGTCATAGTGGGAGGAGCCAGTGCACACCAGGTGACCTAAAGCTTTCTTTAATTGTGCCCAGTCTCCTGCGGAGCCGCTATTCCCCATGGTCCTTACGGAGTTCCCAGCATCCACTACGGACTACGAGAAATAGATTTACCGGTGAGTAAAATCTTATTTTTTCCTTCATGCTAACACCCATTCACTGTTGTTCTGCTCTGCCAAGCTGATCATGGTGGTAAGATAGGGCTCTGATATTGGGGTGTGGATCATTAGAGGTACACTAAAAAGGTCTACAGTCAATAAGTCGACCACCAACGGTCAACATGAATTAGGTCGACAGGGTCAAAAGGTTAACATGGAATAGTCAGACAATAGAAAAGGTCGACAGGGTCAAAATGTCGACATGGAAATGGTCAATTTAAAAAAGGTTGACAATTTCTTTCTTGGGGTGTTTTGTCACTTTTCTTCCACCAAAAAAGCTCCATTAGTGTACTGAGTCCGCTCACATTGCTCGCATCGCTCGACATGCTTTGGGCAAGGTTACTATTCTCAAACTTGTGTTGACCATATGTGTGTCGACCTTTTGAACCTGTTGACCTTTTGAACTTTCTACCTTTTACATGTCGACCTTTGACCACGCCGACCTTTGACCCTGTCGACCTAATGCATGTCGACCATTAGTGGTCTACCTATTGACTGCAGACCTTTTTAGTGTAGATCTATAGACCCGATACCCTGAAATTGGGACTCTCCTGTGAAGATCGGGGTAGTTGGGGTATGCAATAGTTGGAAACTGATGAGACTGTATAATGCATGGCACATTGGTTTGCATATACTGCATGGTCCATAAAAGTTTACAAAAATGATTTGAAATTAGAAAAGAGACAATATGGAGGCCTGAAACTATCACTTGTCCTCAGATGTCAATAAATCCTCATGTGCTTTTTAGCGTACATGTTACTGTACAGTAGTGACAGGGAAACACAGTGCTGATAACATTGCCTGCACAAAGAGTTGCTATTCACACTTACCTACTCTTCTAATGTATGGGAGACTCCTGAGTTTTAAGTTTTGAATGCTGCCCTACCGCATCCCACCCACGTCCCTAATGAAATCATAGGAGCTGGGGTTTAATGACGTTAATCACATTGATTTGCATCATTATGGTCTTGCTCCTTGCTACTGTATATCAAATCATCAAATCATTGCGTAGCTATTAGTGGGGTCATGATGACTGGAATACTATAGCCATGCCCCCTGAACTTGCCACTTGGACCTCCCTCCTGAGTTCTCCCAGAGTAAAGGTTCGTAAAGTAGGTAAATATGGTACAATCAATACCATTCTGTCATATGTGTATAACATGTTTTTCTCTTACGTCCTAGAGGATGCTGGGGACTCCGTAAGGACCATGGGGTATAGACGGGCTCCGCAGGAGATAGGGCACCTAAAAAGAACTTTGACTATGGGTGTGCACTGGCTCCTCCCTCTATGCCCCTCCTCCAGACCTCAGTTAGATCTTGTGCCCAGAGGAGAATGGGTGCACTGCAGAGAGCCCTCCAGAGTTTTCTGTGGAAAAAGAATTTTGTTAGGTTTTTTATTTTCAGGGAGTCCTGTTGGCAACAGGCTCCCTGCATCGTGGGACCGAGGAGAGAGAAGCAGAGCTGGCTTGTTAAGTTGGGCACTGCTTCTAAGGCTACTGGACACGATTAGCTCCAGAGGGAGTCGGAACTCGGAACACAGGTCTCACCTGGGGTTCATCCCGGAGCCGCGCCGCCGTCCTCCTCACAGAAGGCAAAGAAGACATCAGGCGGCAGAAGACATCAGATCTTCATGAGGTAAGCGCGCAGCGGTAAGCTGCGCGCCATTGCTCCCAGTCACACACACACAAGCAGGCACTGAAGGGTGCAGGGCGCAGGGGGGGCGCCCTGGGCAGCAATATTCCTCATATTTGGCATTGATAAGCATGGATTAGGCTGTGGTACAGTAAATTCGGTAACTCCCGCCATTTTTCTATAGAAAGTTGATGGGACCGAAGCCCGCCGTCGGGTGGGCGGGGCTTGATCCTCAGCACTAACCAGCGCCATTTTCTCCACAGAGACTGCATGAGGAAACGCTGGCTCCCTGTTCTCTCCCCTGCTGAGCTTCACAGGCTGGAAAAAAGAGGAGGGGGGCACTTTGGCGACGCAGTGAGTGGAGATTACAATTATATACATATAACAGCGCTATCTGGTCATATATTTCAGTGTTTTTAAGCGCTGGGTGTGTGCTGGCATACTCTCTATCTGTCTCTCCTAAGGGCCTGGTTGGGGTTTTGTCCCCTTATAGGTTAATCCCTGTGTGTGTGGGGTGTCGGTACGTGGTGTCGACATGTCTGAAGCGGAAGGCTTTTCCAAGGAGGAGGTGGAGCAAATGAGTGGTGTGTCCCCGTCGGTTGTGCCGATTCCAGATTGGATGGACATGTGGCATATGTTGAATGCAAGTGTGGCATCTTTACATAAAAAGCTTGATAAGGCTGATTTAGGGGGGACATCAGGGGGTCAATCCTCAGATTGGACCGACTCACAGGGCCCGTCGGGGTCTCAAAAGCGTCCCTTAACACAAGACACTACTACCGACACGGATTCTGATTCCAGTGTCGACTATGACGAAGTAAAATTGCACCCTACGGTGACTAAAACCATTCAGTGTATGATTGTGGCAATAAGGGATGTGTTGCATATTGTGGATGAACCCTCTGTCCCCGACACAAGGGTACACATGTTTAAGGAAAAGAAACAGATTATTAACTTTCCCACATCTCATGAATTAAATGAATTCTTTGGAAAAGCTTGGGAGACTCCAGATAAGAGACCGCAGATCCCCAAAAGAATTTATATGGCATACCCTTTCCCTAAGCATGACAGGGAGATTTGGGAATCACCCCCCACTGTGGACAAAGCCCTGACGCGCTTGTCCAAGAAAGTGGCGCTACCGTCTCCTGACACAGCAGCCCTTAAGGACCCTGCAGATCGCAGGCAAGAAACTACCTTAAAGTGTATTTATTCTCATACGGGTGCTGTGCTAAGACCGACAATTGCGTCGGCATGGGTGTGTAGCGCAATTGCAGCTTGGACAGATGAGCTGACAGATCAATTTGATAATATGGATAAGGATACTATATTCCTAACTCTAGCCCATATTAAAGACGCAGTCTTATTTATGAGGGATGCTCAAAGGGACATTGGATTGCTAGCTTCTAGGGCCAATGCCATGTCTGTCTCAGCGAGAAGATCCTTATGGACTCGCCAATGGACGGGTGATGCGGATTCCAAGAAACATATGGAAGTACTATCCTACAAGGGTGATGTATTGTTTGGGGATGGGCTGACGGACCTGGTTTCCACAGCCACAGCAGGTAAATCAAATTTTTTACCTTATATACCCCAACAGCAAAAGAAAGTAACACCCTATCAGATGCAGTCCTTTCGGTCGCACAAGTCCAAAAGAGGTCGGGGATCCTCTTTCCTCGCCAGAGGTAAGGGCAGAAGCAAGAGACCACCTGCTTCGGCAGGTGCCCAGGAACCAAAGTCCTCCCCGGCTGCTCCAAAACCCACAGCATGACGCTGGGGCTCCCCTGAGGGAGTCCGCACCGGTGGGGGCACGTCTTCGACTTTTCAGTCAGGCCTGGGTTAGTTCGGACCTGAATCCCTGGGTGTTGGAAATAGTTTCCCAGGGTTACAAATTGGAATTCGAGGAGGTGCCCCCGCGCCGATTTTTTAAATCGGCCCTACCAGCTTCCACATTGGAAAGGGATGTAGTGTTAGCTGCAATTCAAACGCTGTGTATGCAGCAAGTGATAATCAAGGTTCCCCTGCACCAGCAGGGAAGAGGTTACTATTCAACCCTATTTGTGGTCCCAAAACCGGACGGTTCGGTCAGACCTATTTTGAATCTGAAATCCCTAAACCTGTACATAAGAAGATTCAAATTCAAAATGGAATCTCTCAGAGCGATAATAGCCAACATGGAGGAGGGGGAGTTTATGGTGTCTCTGGACATAAAGGATGCGTACCTTCATGTCCCCATATATGTTCCCCATCAGGAATACCTGAGATTCGCTGTACAGGATTGTCATTACCAATTTCAGACGTTGCCGTTTGGACTCTCCACGGCCCCGAGGATTTTCACCAAGATAATGGCGGAAATGATGGTGGTCCTGCGCAAGCATGGAGTCACAATTATCCCATACTTGGACGATCTCCTAATAAAAGCGAGATCAAGGGAGAAATTGCTGAACAGTGTGGCGCTCTCGTTGAGAGTGCTCCAGCAACACGGTTGGATTCTAAATCTACCAAAGTCACAGTTGATTCCGACAACTCGACTACCGTTCCTAGGTATGATACTGGATACGGAACAAATGAAGGTCTTCCTCCTAATAGAGAAAGCCCAAGACATCCAGAACATGGTCAGAGACCTGCTAAAACCGAAAAGGGTGTCAGTTCACCAATGCACTCGAGTTCTGGGGAAAATGGTGGCGGCCTACAAGGCCATTCCCTTCGGCAGGTTCCATGCAAGGACTTTTCAATGGGACCTTCTGGACAAGTGGTCCGGGTCCCATCTGCACTTACATCGGAAAATAACTCTGTCCCCAGGGACCAGAGTGTCCCTCCTGTGGTGGTTGCAAAGTGCTCTCCTCCTGGAGGGTCGCAGGTTCGGAATTCAGGATTGGATCCTGGTTACCACGGACGCGAGCCTCCGAGGATGGGGAGCGGTCACACAGGGAAAACATTTTCAGGGTCTTTGGTCAGACCAGGAGTCCTGTCTACACATCAATGTGTTGGAACTCAGGACCATTTACAACGGCCTTCGACAAGCGGAGAGTTTTCTTCGAAACCTAACGTTTCTGATTCAATCAAACAATGTCACAGCAGTGGCTCATGTGAACCGCCAAGGCGGGACAAAAAGCAGAGTCGCGATGGCGGAAGCCACAAGGATCCTTCGCTGGGCGGAAAATCATGTAAGCGCTCTGTCAGCTGTCTTCATTCCGGGAGTGTACAACTAGGAAGCAGACTTCCTCAGCAGACACGATCTCCATCCAGGAGAGTGGGGACTTCATCAAGAAGTCTTTGCAGACGTAATACGTCTTTGGGGAACTCCTCAAATAGACTTGATGGCGTCACGCTTCAACAAAAAACTTCAGAGGTACTGCGCCAGGTCTTGGGACCCTCAGGCAATAGCAGTGGACGCTCTGGTAACACTGTGGGTGTTCAAATTGGTCTACGTGTTTCCTCCTCTTCCTCTCATCACAAAAGTGTTGAGGATCATAAGACGAAGAAGAGTACGAACGATACTCGTTGTCCCAGACTGGCCTTGAAGGGCCTGGTACTCGGATCTACAAGAGATGCTCACAGGAGATCCCTGGCCTCTTCCTCTGAGGGAAGACCTGCTGCAGCAGGGGCCGTGTGTATTTCAAGACTTACCGCGGTTACGTTTGACGACATGGCGGTTGAACGCCGAATCCTAGCGAAAAAGGGGATTCCGGAAGAGGTCATCCCTACGTTAATAAAGGCTAGGAAGGAGGTGACGATAAAACATTATCACCGTATCTGACGAAAGTATGTGTCTTGGTGTGAGACCAAGAATGCACCTACGGAAGATTTTCATCTGGGTCGTCTTCTCCACTTCCTACAGACAGGAGTGGATATGGGCCTGAAATTAGGCTCTGTTAAGGTACAGATTTCGGCCCTCTCAATTTTCTTTCAGAAGGAATTGGCTTCTCTTCCAGAAGTCCAGACGTTTGTAAAGGGAGTGCTGCACATCCAGCCCCCTTTTGTGCCTCCAGTGGCACCATGGGACCTGAACGTGGTGTTGCAGTTCCTAAAATCACACTGGTTTATTACCGCTTAACAAGGTTGAGTTGAAATTTCTTACCTGGAAGGTGGTCATGTTGTTGGCCCTAGCATCAGCAAGGCGAGTGTCAGAATTGGCGGCTTTGTCACACAAGAGCCCCTACTTGATTTTTCATGTGGATCGAGCTGAATTGAGGACACGTCCGCAATTTTTGCCTAAAGTGGTTTCTTCATTCCATATGAATCAACCTATTGTGGTGCCTGTGGCTACAAGTGACCTGGAGGATTCCAGATCCCTGGACGTAGTCAGGGCCTTAAAAATTTATGTAGCCAGGACGGCTAGAATTAGGAAAACAGAGGCTCTGTTTGTCCTGTATGCGGCCAATAAGATTGGCGCTCCTGCTTCTAAGCAGACTATTGCTCGCTGGATCTGTAACACGATTTAGCAGGCTCATTCTACGGCTGGATTGCCGTTACCAAATTCGGTAAAGGCCCATTCCACTAGGAAGGTGGGCTCTTCTTGGGCGGCTGCCCGAGGCGTCTCGGCATTACAACTTTGCCGAGCGGCGACTTGGTCGGGGTCAAACACTTTTGCTAAATTCTACAAGTTTGATACCCTGGCTGATGAGGACCTAGCGTTTGCTCAGTTGGTGCTGCAGAGTCATACGCATTCTCCCGCCCGATTGGATGCTTTGGTATAAACCCCATGGTCCTTACGGAGTCCCCAGCATCCTCTAGGACGCAATAGAAAATAAGATTTTAAACCTACCGGTAAATCTATTTCTCTTACGTCCTAGAGGATGCAGGGGACTCCGTAAGGACCATGGGGTATAGACGGGCTCCGCAGGAGATAGGGCACCTAAAAAGAACTTTGACTATGGGTGTGCACTGGCTCCTACTTCTATGCCCCTCCTCCAGACCTCAGTTAGATCTTGTGCCCAGAGGAGAATGGGTGCACTGCAGAGAGCTCTCCAGAGTTTTCTGTGGAAAAAGAATTTTTTAGGTTTTTTATTTTCAGGGAGTCCTGTTGGCAACAGGCTCCCTGCATCGTGGGACCGAGGAGAGAGAAGCAGAGCTGGCTTGTTAAGTTGGGCACTGCTTCTAGGTTACTGGACACCATTAGCTCCAGAGGGAGTCGGAACACAGGTCTCACCTGGGGTTCGTCCCGGAGCCGCGCCGCCGTCCTCCTCACAGATGCCGAAGATAGAAGCCGGGTGAGTATTAAGGAAAAGACTTCAGGCGGCAGAAGACATCAGATCTTCATGAGGTAAGCGCGCAGCGGTAAGCTGCGCGCCATTGCTCCCAGTCACACACACACAAGCAGGCACTGAAGGGTGCAGGGCGCAGGGGGGGGGGGGGGCGCCCTGGGCAGCAATAAACCTCAATTTGGCCATAAATACGATGGATTAGGCTGTGGGACAGTAAATCCGCGGACCCCCGCCATTTTATTAGTATATGATGATGGGACCGAAGCCCGCCGTCGGGTGGGCGGGGCTTAATCCTCAGCACTAACCAGCGCCATTTTCTCCACAGAGGCTGCATGAGAAAACGCTGGCTCCCTGTTCTCTCCCCTGCTGAGCTTCACAGGTTAGAAAAAGGAGGAGGGGGGCACTTTGGCGACGCAGTGAGTGGAGATTACAATTATAAACATATAACAGCGCTATCTGGTCATATATTCCAGTGTTTTTAAGCGCTGGGTGTGTGCTGGCATACTCTATCTCTCTGTCTCTCCTAAGGGCCTGGTTGGGGTTTTGTCCCCTTATAGGTAACGCCCTGTGTGTGTGGGGTGTCGGTACGTGTGTGTCGACATGTCTGAGGCGGAAGGCTTCTCCAATGAGGAGGTGGAGCAAATGAGTGGTGTGTCCCCGTCGGTTGTGCCGACTCCAGATTGGATGGACATGTGGCATACGTTGCATGCAAGTGTGACATCTTTACATAAAAGGCTTGATAAGGCTGGTTTAGGGGGGACATCAGGCGGTCAATCCTCAGATTGGACCGACTCACAGGGCCCGTCGGGGTCTCAAAAGCGTCCCTTAACACAAGACACTACTACCGACAAGGATTCTGATTCCAGTGTCGACTATGACAAAGTAAAATTGCACCCTAGGGTGACTAAAACTATTCAGTGTATGATTGTGGCAATAAGGGATGTGTTGCATATTGTGGATGAACCCTCGGTCCCCGACACAAGGGTACACATGTTTAAGGAAAATAAACAGATTATTAATTTTCCCACATCTCATGAATTAAATGAGTTTTTGGAAAAGCTTGGGAGACTCCGGATAAGAGACCGCAGATCCCCAAAAGAATTTTTATGGCATACCCTTTCCCTAAGCAGGACAGGGAGATTTGGGAATTACCCCCCACTGTGGACAAGGCCCTGACGCGCTTGTCCAAAGAAGTGGCGCTACCGTCTCCTGACACAGCAGCCATGAAGGACCCTGCAGATCGCAGGCAAGAAACTACCTTAAAGGGTATTTATTCTCATACGGGTGCTGTGCTAAGACCGACGATTGCATCGGCATGGGTGTGTAGCGCAATTGCAGCTTGGACAGATGAGCTGACAGATCAATTTGATACTATGGATAAGGATACTATATTCCTAACTCTAGCCCATATAAAAGACGCAGTCTTGTTTATGAGGGATGCTCAAAGGGACATTGGATTGCTAGCTTCTAGGGCCAATGCCATGTCTATCTCCGCGAGAAGATCCTTATGGACTCGCCAATGGACGGGTGATGCGGATTCCAAAAAACATATGGAAGTACTACCCTATAAGGGTGATGTATTGTTTGGGGATGGGCTGACGGACCTGGTTTCCACAGCTACAGCAGGTAAATCAAATTTTCTCTAACGTCCTAGTGGATGCTGGGGACTCCGTAAGGACCATGGGGAATAGACGGGCTCCGCAGGAGACTGGGCACTCTAAGAAAGATTTAGTACTACTGGTGTGCACTGGCTCCTCCCTCTATGCCCCTCCTCCAGACCTCAGTTAGAATCTGTGCCCGGAAGGAGCTGGGTGCATTTTAGTGAGCTCTCCTGAGCTTGCTATTAAGAAAGTATTTTAGTTAGGTTTTTTATTTTCAGAGAGCTTCTGCTGTCAATAGACTCTCTGCTACGTGGGACTGAGGGGAGAGAAGCAAACCTACTAACTGCGGCTAGGTTGCGCTTCTTAGGCTACTGGACACCATTAGCTCCAGAGGGATCGAACACAGGAACTTAACCTTGGTCGTCCGTTCCCGGAGCCGCGCCGCCGTCCCCCTCGCAGAGCCAGAAGACAGAAGCCGGCGGGTTGAAGCAAGAAGACGTCAAAATCGGCGGCAGAAGACTCCTATCTTCATATGAGGTAGCGCACAGCACTGCAGCTATGCGCCATTGCTCCCACACTAACCCACACACTCCGGTCACTGCAGGGCGCAGGGGGGGGCGCCCTGGGCAGCAATTGAGTACCTCCTGGCAAAAAGCAGCATATATACAGCTGGGCACTGTAATAGGCATGAGCCCCCGCCATTATTTTTACACAAAATCGCGGGACAGTGGCCCGCTGCTGAGGGGGCGGGGCTTCTTCCTCAGCACTCACCAGCGCCATTTTCTCTCCACAGCTGAGAGGAAGCTCCCCAGACTCTCCCCTGCAGAAGCACGATAGAAGAGGGTGAAAAAGAGAGGGGGGGGGGCACATAAATTTGGCGTAAAAACAATATATACAGCAGCTACTGGGTTAACACTAAGTTACTGTGTGATTCCTGGGTCATATAGCGCTGGGGTGTGTGCTGGCATACTCTCTCTCTGTCTCTCCAAAGGGCCTTGTGAGGGAACTGTCTTCAAATAGAGCATCCCCTGTGTGTGTGGTGTGTCGGTATGTGTGTGTCGACATATCTGAGGTAAAAGGCTCCCCTAAGGAGGAGATAGAGCAAATATGTGTGTGAGAGGGTGTCTCCGTCGACAACGCCGACACCTGTTTGGATATGTGTAAGTGCTAAGGTGAATTTATTGCACAAAAGATTAGAGAACAGACAGGAAATCTACCCATGTCTGTCCCTATGGCGCAGAGACTTTCAGAGTCTCACAATGCTCACTATCCAAAATAATAAACACTGATATCGACACGGAGTTTGACTCCAGTGTCGACTACGATAATGCAAAGTTACAGCCAAAATGGCAGAAAAGTATTCAATATATGATTATTGTAATAAAAGATGATTTGCATATCACTGATGACTCATTTGTCCCTGACACAAGGGTACACATGTTTAAGGGGAAGAAAGCTGAGGTAAATTTCCCTCCTCTCATGAGGAAAAAGAGCGGGAATCTCCAGACAAGAGACTGCAGCTTCCCACAAAGAATTCTCAGGCAGTATTCTTTCCCCACTAGGGCCAGGATGTGATGGGAATCTTCCCCTAGGGTGTCACGTTTGCCCAGAAGGTAGCCCTAGCTATTCTCAGGGATCCTGCAGATAGCGTGCACATTCTGGTACACTACTCAGACCGGCGATTGTGTCGGCATGGGTTTATAGCACTGGGGCGGCGTGGACAGGTACCTTATCAGCAGAAATTGAGACCCTAGTATGTATATATATATATATATATATGTATATAGAGAGATATGTATATATATTAAAGATGCTGTCTTAAGAGATATATATAATCAAACATGCCCAAAGAGACATGAGTATACTGGGTCCTAGAGTCAAAGCTATGTCGATTTCTGCTTGACGTGTCCTGTAGAATATGCAATGGACAGATGATGCCAACTTAAGTGGCATATGGAAGGCTGAGGATTGTGTGGAGAAGTGTTCTCGGACCTGGTCTCCATGGCTATAGCTGGTAATTCGGATATTTTGCCTTATATTCCTGCACAGCCTAGGAAAGCACGTCATTATCAAATGCAGCTTTTCGAACAAAGAAACAAGAAAGTCCGAGATGCGTCCTTTCTTGCCAGAGGCGGGGCCAGAGGAAAGAAGCTGCACAACACAGCTAGTTCCCAGGAACAGAAGTCCTCCCCGGCCTCTATGAAAATCCACTGCATGTCGCTGGGGCTCCACAGACGGAGCTAGGCCCGGTGGGGGCACGCTTTCGTAAGTTCTGCAACAAGTGGGTTCACTCCCTGTTAGATCCCTGGGCAATAGATATTGTGTCTCAGGGATACAAGCTGGACTTTGAGAAGATGCCTCCTCACTGATGGCCCTGCCGGCTTCCCCCCACGAGAAGGAAACAGGGTTAACTGCAATTCACAAATTGTAGCTTCAACAGGTGGTGGTCAAGGTTCCCCTCCTTCGACAAGGAGGGGGTTATTATTCGACCATGTGGTAGTCCCGAAACCATACGGTGGCACTTTGGGATCTTAACGTGGTGTTGAGTTTCCTGAAATCTCACTGGTTTGAGCCGCTTAAGACCGTGGAGTTAAAATATCTCACGTGGAAAGTGGTCATGCTATTGGCCTTAGCTTCGGCTAGGCGTGTGTCAGAATTGGCGGCTTTGTCATGTAAAAGCCCCTATCTGGTTTTCCAGATGGACAGGGCAGAATTACGGACTCGTCCGCAATTTCTGCCAAAGGTGGTGTCATCTTTTCATTTGAACCAACCTATTGTGGTGCCTGCGGCTACTCGTGACTTGGAGGATTCCAAGTTACTAGATGTAGTCAGGGCTTTGAAGATTTATGTAGCCAGAACGGCTGGAGTCAGGAAAACTGACTCGCTGTTTATCCTGTATGCATCCAACAAGCTGGGTGCTCCTGCTTCAAAGCAAACTATTGCTCGCTGGATCTGTAACACGATTCAGCAGGCTCATTCTGCGGCTGGATTGCCGCCTCCAAAATCAGTAAAAGCCCATTCCACAAGGAAGGTGGGCTCTTCTTGGGCGGCTGCCCGAGGGGTCTCGGCATTACAGCTTTGCCGAGCAGCTACTTGGTCGGGTTCAAACACTTTTGCAAAGTTCTACAAGTTTGATACCCTGGCTGAGGAGGACCTTGTGTTTGCTCATTCGGTGCTGCAGAGTCATCCGCACTCTCCCGCCCGTTTGGGAGCTTCGGTATAATCCCCATGGTCCTTACGGAGTCCCCAGCATCCACTAGGATGTTAGAGAAGATAAGATTTTACTCACCGGTAAATCTATTTCTCGTAGTCCGTAGTGGATGCTGGGCGCCCGTCCCAAGTGCGGACTTCTTCTGCAACACTTGTATATAGTTATTGCTTAAATAAGGGTTATGTTATGGTTGCATCAGGTTTGTCTGATGCTCTGTTGTTGTTCATACTGTTGACTGGGTATGTTATCACAAGTTATACGGTGTGATTGGTGTGGCTGGTATGAGTCTTACCCTGGATTCCAAAATCCTTTCCATGTAATGTCAGCTCTTCCGGGCACAGTTTCCTTAACTGAGGTCTGGAGGAGGGGCATAGAGGGAGGAGCCAGTGCACACCAGTAGTACTAAATCTTTCTTAGAGTGCCCAGTCTCCTGCGAAGCCCGTCTATTCCCCATGGTCCTTACAGAGTCCCCAGCATCCACTACGGACTACGAGAAATAGATTTACCGGTGAGTAAAATCTTATTTTTTACCATATATTCCCCAACAGCAAAAGAAAGCAACACCTTATCAGATGCAGTCCTTTCGCACAAGTCCAAAAGAGGTCGGGGATCCTCTTTCCTCGCCAGAGGTAAGGGCAGAGGCAAGAGAGCACCTGCTTCGGCAGGTGCCCAGGAACAAAAGTCCTCCCCGGCTGCTCCAAAACCCACAGCATGACGCTGGGGCTTCCCTGAGGGAGTCCGCACCGGTGGGGGCACGTCTTCGACTTTTCAGTCAGGCCTGGGTCAGATCGGACCTGAATCCCTGGGTGTTGGAAATAGTTTCACAGGGTTACAAACTGGAATTCGAGGAGGTGCCCCCGCGCCGATTTTTTAAATCGGCCCTACCAGCCTCCACATCGGAAAGGGATGTAGTGTTAGCTGCAATTCAAAAGCTGTGTATACAGCAAGTGATAATCAAGGTTCCCCTGCACCAGCAGGGAAGAGGTTACTACTCAACCCTATTTGTGGTCCCGAAACCGAACGGTTCGGTCAGACCGATTTTGAATCTGAAATCCCTAAACCTGTACATAAAAAGATTCAAATTCAAAATGGAATCACTCAGAGCGATAATAGCCAACATGGAGGAGGGGGAGTTTATGGTGTCTCTGGACATAAAGGATGCGTACCTTCATGTCCCCATATATGCCCCCCATCAGGAATACCTGAGATTCGCTGTACAGGATTGCCATTACCAATTTCAGACGTTGCCGTTTGGACTTTCCACGGCCCCGAGGATTTTCACCAAGATAATAGCGGAAATGATGGTGGTCCTGCGCAAGCATGGAGTCACAATTATCCCATACTTGGACGATCTCCTGATAAAAGCAAGATCAAGAGAGAAATTACTGAGCAGTGTGGCACTCTCTCTGAGAGTGCTCCAGCAACACGATTGGATTCTAAATCTACCAAAGTCACAGTTGATTCCAACAACTCATCTACCGTTCCTAGGTATGATACTGGATACGGAACAAATGAAGGTCTTCCTCCTAATAGAGAAAGCCCAAGACATCCAGAACATGGTCAGAGACCTGCTAAAACTGAAAAGGGTGTCAGTTCACCAATGCACTCGAGTTCTGGGGAAAATGGTGGTGGCCTACGAGGCCATTCCCTTCGGAAGATTCCATGCAAGGACTTTTCAATGGGACCTTCTGGACAAGTGGTCCGGGTCCCATCTGCATTTACATCGGAAAATAACTCTGTCCCCAGGAACCAGAGTGTCCCTCCTGTGATGGTTGCTGAGTGCTCACCTGCTGGAGGGTCGCCGGTTCGGGATTCAGGACTGGATCCTGGTTACCACAGACGTGAGCCTCCGAGGATGGGGAGCGGTCACACAGGGAAAGACTTTTCAGGGTCTTTGGTCAGACCAGGAGTCCTGTCTACACATCAATGTGTTGGAACTCAGGGCCATTTACAACGGCCTTCGACAAGCGGAGAGTTTTCTTCGAAACCTACCGGTTCTGATTCAATCAGACAATGTCACAGCAGTGGCTCATGTGAACCGCCAAGGCGGGACAAAAAGCAGAGTCGCGATGGCGGAAGCCACAAGGATCCTTCGCTGGGCGGAAAATCATGTAAGTGCTCTGTCAGCTGTCTTTATTCCGGGAGTGGACAACTGGGAAGCAGACTTCCTCAGCAGACACGATCTCCATCCAGGAGAGTGGGGACTTCATCAAGAAGTCTTTGCAGACGTAACACGTCATTGGGGAACTCCTCAAATAGACATGATGGCGTCACGCCTCAACAAAAAACTTCAAAGGTACTGCGCCAGGTCTCGGGACCCTCAGGCAATAGCAGTGGACGCTCTGGTAACACCGTGGGTTTTCAAATCGGTCTACGTGTTTCATCCTCTTCCTCTCATCACAAAAGTGTTGAGGATCATAAGACGAAGAAGAGTACGAACGATACTCGTTGTCCCAGACTGGCCTCGAAGGGCCTGGTACTCGGATCTACAAGAGATACTCACAGGAGATCCCTGGCCTCTTCCTCTGAGGGAAGACCTGTTGCAGCAGGGGCCTTGTGTATTTTAAGACTTACCGCGGTTACGTTTGACGGCATGGCGGTTAAACGCCGAATCCTAGCAAAAAAGGGGATTCCGGAAGAGGTCATCCCTACTTTAATAAAGGCTAGGAAGGAGGTGACGATAAAACATTATCACCGTATCTGGCGAAAGTATGTGTCTTGGTGTGAGACCAAGAATGCACCTACGGAAGATTTTCATCTGGGTCGTCTTCTCCACTTCCTACAGACAGGAGTGGATATGGGCCTGAAATTAGGCTCTGTTAAGGTACAGATTTCGTCCCTCTCGATTTTCTTTCAGAAGGAATTGGCTTCTCTTCCAGAAGTCCAGACGTTTGTAAAGGGAGTGCTGCAAATCCAGCCCCCTTTTGTGCCTCCAGTGGCACCATGGGACCTGAACGTGGTGTTGCAGTTCCTAAAATCACACTGGTTTGAACCGCTAAACAAGGTTGAGTTGAAATTTCTTACCTGGAAGGTGGTCATGTTGTTGGCCTTAGCATCAGCAAGGCGAGTGTCAGAATTGGCGGCTTTGTCACACAAGAGCCCCTACTTGATTTTTCATGTGGATCGAGCTGAATTGAGGACACGTCCGCAATTTTTGCCTAAAGTGGTTTCTTCGTTCCATATGAATCAACCTATTGTGGTGCCTGTGGCTACAAGTGACCTGGAGGATTCCAGATCCCTGGACGTAGTCAGGGCCTTAAAAATGTATGTAGCCCGGAAGGCTAGAATTAAGAAAACAGAGGCTCTGTTTATCCTGTATGCGGCCAATAAGATTGGCGCTCCTGCTTCTAAGCAGACTATTGCTCGCTGGATCTGTAATACGATTCAGCAGGCTCACTCTACGGCTGGATTGCCGGTACCAAATTCGGTTAAGGCCCATTCCACTAGGAAGGTGGGCTCTTCTTGGGCGGCTGCCCGAGGCGTCTCGGCTTTACAACTTTGCCGAGCGGCGACTTGGTCGGGGTCAAACACTTTTGCTAAATTCTACAAGTTTGATACCCTGGCTGATGAGGACCTAGCGTTTGCTCAGTCGGTGCTGCAGAGTCATACGCACTCTCCCGCCCGATTGGATGCTTTGGTATAAACCCCATGGTCCTTACGGAGTCCCCAGCATCCTCTAGGACGTAAGAGAAAATAAGATTTTAAACCTACCGGTAAATCTATTTCTCCTAGTCCGTAGAGGATGCTGGGCGCCCGTCCCAGTGCGGAAACTCTGCAAGACTTGTATATAGTTGTTGCTTACATAAGGGTTATGTTACAGTTGACATCGGTCTTGGACCGTTACTGTAGTTTGTTCATACTGTTAACTGGTTATGTATGTTCCAGGTTACATGGTATGATTGGTGTGGGCTGGTATGAATCTTGCCCTTGGATTGCTAAATCCTGCCTTGTATTGTCCATTTCCTCTGGGCACAGTTCTCTAACTGAGGTCTGGAGGAGGGGCATAGAGGGAGGAGCCAGTGCACACCCATAGTCAAAGTTCTTTTTAGGTGCCCTATCTCCTGCGGAGCCCGTCTATACCCCATGGTCCTTACGGAGTCCCCAGCATCCTCTACGGACTAGGAGAAATAGATTTACCGGTAGGTTTAAAATCTTATTTTTATTAACAGTTTCTTATATAGCGCGGCATATTCTGTTGTGCTTTACAATTGGAACAACAGTGATATCACAAAACTGAGTAATTACAGACAGACAAGTAGGAAGGCCCTGCTGGCAAGCTTACAATCTATTGGGAAATTGGCATTGATACACAAGTATAGGTGCTATCTGCTGCATGATGGTCCTGCCAGATTGCAGAGTTTCTTGGTGGGCTGTATGATATACTGTAGTAACATAGCAATGTTGACCAGAGACCAGGAGGATGTCAAATTGAAGAAAAAGAAAAGCTGTATGTGAGCATATGTGCTTTAAGGAAAGCAGTAACTTCACATTATGCCTGCTTATCATGTCAGTGCTCCTTCTATTGTATGGTGATCACAAGGATAATTTGTATTGTATATTGATCACTTGGATGTAGGTCCGTAGAGAGATTGCCGGGTACCTGGTAAAGCACGGTGTGTGGCCTAAAAATAGAGATGTGGCCACATCCCCTTTTACAAAAATGTGAAAACAACCACTGCTTATGTAATCGCTTACCCGCCTACAAGCAGAGGAGAGTGCTGCATTCAGTGGCAGCAGAGTCCCTAGACCCACCACAGCCCAGCATACAGCAGCATGTGCTGGGCTGGAGAAAGATGCAGCTGCGGCTGGCTGACAGGTAATAAGGGGGGTTGGGAGGAATGTAGACCTGGGCCCCTCCAACAAGCCTAGGCCCAGGTAATTAGTACCCGCTCCCTCTTGGCACCACTGCTTGGATGTATTGAATATTTTTCTCTGGGATGTTGTCTATATTGTAATTGTATGGTAGGTCTTTCGATCTGCTCTGTATTAGATTTAGGTCACTTGGATGCTCTCTGTTTTGTATGACAGTTACTAGGATAGTCTTTACATTGTATGGTAGTGACTTGACTAGATTTGTTATTCTTTTATCGTTGACAACTAGCCCTCTACTCGGGAGAGAGATTTAGAGTTCTCTTCCCCTCTAAGCAGATTTTCTCTGACGTCCTAAGTGGATGCTGGTACTCCGTAAGGACCATGGGGAATAGCGGCTCCGCAGGAGACTGGGCACAACTATAAAGAAAGCTTTAGACTACTGGTGTGCACTGACTCCTCCCACTATGACCCTCCTCCAGACCTCAGTTAGAATCTTGTGCCCGGCTGAGCTGGATGCACACTAGGGGCTCTCCTGAGCTCCTAGAAAGAAAGTATATTTTAGGTTTTTTTTATTTTACAGTGAGATCTGCTGGCAACAGACTCACTGCAGCGAGGGACTAAGGGGAGAAGAAGCGAACCTACCTAACTGGTGGTAGCTTGGGCTTCTTAGGCTACTGGACATCATTAGCTCCAGAGGGATCGAACACAGGACCCGACCTCGATCGTTCGGTCCCGGAGCCACGCCGCCGGCCCCCTTACAGAGCCAGAAGCAAGAAGTGTTCCGGAAAATCGGCGGCAGAAGACTTCTGTCTTCAACAAGGTAGCCATTGTGTTAGGGTCTCCTGCCCTGTGCTGCCACATCGTCATGGCAACCGGGAGACAAGTGCTAGCGGAGTAACCTGAGCGCAGCTGATACTCCGGTTCGGGTCTTTTGCTGTGCAGTGGTTACAGGCTCTGTGCACGGCAGGGGATCCGGTGCTGGTTTTTGTGCCCACAGTCTGTGAGGTCTGAGTGGGGCATGGACAGCACCTGCTTTATAAGGCCTCTTCTCAGGTTAAGCAGATGCTGCTGAATCTTTGTTGGTTAGTCAGTTCCTGAAAGTTAGCCAGTACTGTGTAGCTTTGTATTTGTTGTTGCTTACTGCAAATAGGCCTGGGGATTTGGTACTACACTCTGCCAATCCAGACCTAGCAGTAAGACTGGAGTCAGTCGTTTAGCTTGCTGGGGTTCTTTTACTACTCTGTGAACTTAGCAAGTTTGCGGCTGTATTCTAAGACTTGCCTGCCTAAATCCTGTCTCACTGTGCAAGGTGTCAGGTGTCAGTTTAGTGGCAGTAAGCTGAACCTGTGCACTGCAAGTGAGAATTAGGATTGTGGAGACTCTCCTTGTGTCTATCATTCCATCTCTGACCAAGGAGTTTACTGCCACACCCGTTGGTAACCCTTTAGGGTTTTGCTGTTGCCCTTAGCAACAGCATTTCGGGTTCTCTACGTATTAAAACACAACATCTTGCTTTTCCCATCTGAGCATTACTAATACTAGGGAGACACCCAGTTCCTTAGCCTCTGGGCTTCTCTGTTCACTTTGTGTGTATTTTGTTACCCTATCACCTTCTGTGTCTGTCTGTGAGTTCATTTGCTTTGCATACCTATCCGTTCAGACACCAGTACATTCCTGCAGGCACTGGTGTGCATAACAGTTCAAACACCAGTACATTCCTGCAGGCACTGGAGTGCATAACAGTTCTGACACCAGTACATTCCTGCAGGCACTGGTGTGCATAACATATTCAGCAGCCTAATACTCCTGTTGAAATTTTGTGGGAATATGGAGCATACCCCTCAAAATACGTTGCAACAGGTGGTCGATCAGGTGCAGGTCCTGACTCGACAATTTAATGATTTGTCCATTAAAATGCACACCTCCCAGGCCGCTGGCGGAGCTCCCGCAGCAGCAGCACCTTCAGGGGTTAAGGAGCCGAAAGTAAATCTCCCGGATCGTTTTTCTGGAGATCGCTCGCAGTTCTTTTGTTTCAAGGAGAGCTGCAAGCTATACTTCCGGCTTAGGCCTCAGTCTTCTGGGTCGGAGATTCAGCGGGTGGGCATAGTGATTTCCTTGCTACAAGGAGACCCACAGGTCTGGGCATATGGGTTGCAGCCTGACTGTCCGTCGCTTAAAAGTGTTGATGCTTTTTTTACGGCACTGGGCATGTTGTATGATGACCCTGACAAGACGGCCTCAGCCGAGGCTCAGATTTCGATCCTTAAGCAAGGGCGAAGGCCAGTTGAGGTTTACTGTACGGAGTTTCGGAGGTTGGCCCATGATACCCAGTGGAATGACCCAGCCCTGAGACACCAGTACCGAAGAGGTCTTTCTAACCAGATAAAGGACCAACTGGTACAATATCCCTTGCCTGATAGCTTGGATCAGCTCATGCAGTTATCCATCCGGGTGGATAGACGGCTGAGAGAGCGTAGGGTTGAAAGGGAGACTGAGGTTTCCTTCTTTCCCAAGGGAACCTCAGACTCTGAGGAATTTTCCGAGGAGCCTATGCAGATTGGGGCTACCTGCCTCACCTCGCGTGAGAAGACGCGGAGGAGACAGCAGGGGTTGTGTTTGTACTGTGGGAATAAAGGTCATGTGGTAGTATCATGCCCAGAAAAGCCGGAAAACTTCAGGGCCTGAGGGTGATGGGAAATATCCTGTCAGGCCAGAAGTCAGAATTTCCCAAGAAGACTTTTATCATTCCGGTGACCTTGAAGATCCTCGGTCAAACTGTCAAGACTGAGGCCTTTGTGGACAGTGGGGCCGACGGGGTTTTTATGGACCGCCAATTCGCCCTGAAACACTCTGTTCCCTTAGTACCCTTGGCATCGGAAATTGAGATTTGTGGGTTAAACGGGGAACCATTATCCCAAGGTAAAATTACCTCTTGCACTAGCCAGATTTCTTTGTTTATTGGAGCCACACACTCTGAAAAATTGTCCTTTTATGTGACTGTCTGTACTTTTGCCCCATTGGTGTTGGGGTTACCCTGGTTAAGGGCCCACAATCCTCAATTTGACTGGGTCTCTGGGGAGATTCTTAGTTGGGGTACTGATTGTTTCAGGAGTTGCTTGAGCCTTCCAGTCAGGCTCTCGCAGCTAAGTTTGCCAGGATTGCCAGGGTGTTATGCAGATTTTGCGGACGTGTTCTCCAAAAAAGTTGCAGAGGTACTACCTCCCCATCGCCCCTATGACTGTGCCATTGATTTGTTGCCAAATGCTAAGCTTCCCAAGAGCAGGTTGTACTCCCTGTCACGTCCTGAGACTCAGGCTATGGCAGAGTACATTCAGGAGAACTTGGCTAAGGGATTTATCAGACCTTCACAGTCTCCAGTTGGGTCGGGGTTCTTCTTCGTGGGTAAAAAGGACGGTTCGTTGCGACCCTGCATCGACTTCAGGGAATTGAACCGTATCACGATTAAAAACTCATACCCACTGCCTCTCATTTCGGTCTTGTTTGACCAGCTTCGTACTGCCACCATTTTTTCTAAGATTGACCTACGCGGTGCGTACAATCTAATCCGAATAAGAGAGGGGGATGAATGGAAGACTGCCTTTAATACCCACTCAGGGCATTATGAATATTTGGTGATGCCTTTTGGGCTCTGTAATGCCCCGGCAGTCTTCCAGGATTTCATGAATGATGTGCTCAGGGAATATTTGGATAGATTCTTAGTTGTATACTTAGATGACATCCTAATCTTCTCCCATTCCCTGGAGGAACATCGGAAGCATGTACGCTTAGTCCTCCAGAAACTCAGAGACCACCGGCTTGGGGCGAAGCTGGAGAAGTGCGAATTTGAAGTTCAGCAAATCGAATTTCTAGGATATATTATCTCCCTAGAAGGTTTCCAAATGGAGGGTTCCAAGGTACAGGCAGTCCTGGATTGGGTGCAGCCCACTAGTTTGAAGGCGCTTCAGCGTTTCCTGGGCTTTGCGAATTTTTATAGACGATTTATCGCTGGATTTTCGTCTATAGTGGCGCCTTTGGTGGCACTCACTAAGAAAGGGGCGGATGTTGCTCACTGGTCTTGTGAGGCTAAAGCGGCTTTTGCCCGTCTCAAAAGGGCATTTGTATCGGCCAAGGTGCTGCGACACCCAGATCCAGAGCGTCCTTTTGTGGTGGAGGTGGATGCCTCTGAGATGGGTATTGGGGCAGTGCTTTCTCAGATGGGAGTGTCTGATAATCGCCTTCATCCCTGTGCTTACTTTTCCCGTAAATTTTCGCCTGCCGAGATGAATTATGACGTGGGTAACCGGGAATTGTTGGCTATTAAGGATGCACTCGAGGAGTGGAGACACTGGCTTGAGGGGGCTAAGTTTGTGGTCTCAATTCTCACCGACCATAAGAATCTGGCATATTTAGAGTCAGCGAAGCGTCTCAATGCCAGGCAGGCACGATGGGCTTTGTTTTTTGCTCGCTTTCATTTTTTGATAACATATCGCCCTGGGTCAAAAAACATCAAGGCTGATGCGCTCTCGCTGAGTTTTGCTCCAATCCAGGAGACCACCGAGGAGCCGTTGCCCATTGTGTCCCCATCATGTATTAAAGTGGGCATTACCCAGGACCTCTTATCATTAGTCCTTAGAGCACAGGAGCAGGCTCCCCCAGACCTTCCGGTAGGTCTTTTGTTTGTGCCTCCTAGGTTAAGACAGCGAGTGTTCCTGGAATTCCATGCCAAGAAGTCGGCAGGTCACCCGGGTATTGCCAGAACTCGGGAGTTGCTATCTAGGGCGGTGTGGTGGCCCTCGGTGGCTAAGGATGTGGATCAGTGGGTTCGGGCATGTGACATCTGTGCCCGAAATAAGACTCCTAGAGGGGTTCCTGTTGGCCCATTACATCCACTCTCTATCCCATCTGAGCCATGGACCCACATTTCAATGGATTTTGTGGTGGACTTGCCCAAATCCTCGGGGATGACAGCCATCTGGGTTGTCGTTGACAGGTTTTCGAAGATGGCGCACTTCGTTCCACTGGTTGGGCTGCCATCGGCCAGACGCCTGTCTGAATTATTTATGCTGCATGTTATGCGTCTCCACGGGTTGCCACTTGATGTGGTCTCTGACCGCGGATCCCAGTTTGTGGCCAAATTCTGGAGGGCATTTTGTTCCGATCTCCAGATTTCTGTCAGCTTGTCGTCAGGCTACCATCCGCAGTCTAATGGGCAGACTGAAAGGGTGAACCAGTCCTTGGAGCAGTTCCTCAGGTGTTATGTCTCCAAGTGTCAGACTGACTGGGTTGCTCATCTGTCCATGGCGGAGTTTGCCTATAACAACGCGGCTCACTCTGCTACAGGGATCTCTCCCTTCCTTTGTGTGTATGGGCATCATCCTAAGGCCAATTCTTTTGACCCCCTGGACTCCACGCCTGGTGGTTCCTCTGTGGTTTCGGTCCTTAGAGGTATTTGGCGGAAAGTGAAGAAAGCCCTTGTGTCTGTGTCATTAGTGACCAAAAGGGTTTTTGATAAGCGGAAAAGACCCTGCAGCTTCAAATTAGGAGACTTCGTCTGGTTGTCTACCAAGAATTTGAAGTTGAGACAGCCATCTCATAAGTTAGGCCCCCGGTTCATCGGCCCTTATAAGATCACCAGGGTTATCAATCCGGTGGCATTTCAGTTAGATCTGCCCCGTTCTTTGGGTATCAATAAAACATTTCATTGTTCCCTTTTAAAACGGGCGATTAGTAATCCTTCTTCCAGTGGAAGACCTTCCCCTTTTCTGATACGTGGTCAGAGGGAGTTTGTTGTTGAAAGGATTCTTGACTCCAAGATGGTTCGGGGTCGGCTGTCATTTTTGGTGCACTGGAAGGGGTATGGCCCGGAGGAGCGGTCGTGGGTGCGCAGTTGTGATCTTCATGCCCCCAGACTGATACGCTCTTTCTTCTCGCAGTTCCCCGATAAACCCGGTGGTAGGGGTTCTTTGACCCCTCGTCAGAGGGGGGGTACTGTTAGGGTCTCCAGCCCTGTGCTGCCACGTCGTCATGGCAACCGGGAGACAAGTGCTAGCGGAGTAACCTGAGCGCAGCTGATACTCCGGTTCGGGTCTTTTGCTGTGCAGTGGTTACAGGCTCTGTGCACGGCAGGGGATCCGGTGCTGGTTTTTGTGCCCACAGTCTGTGAGGTCTGAGTGGGGCGTGGACAGCACATGCTTTATAAGGCCTCTTCTCAGGTTAAGCAGATGCTGCTGAATCTTTGTTGGTTAGTCAGTTCCTGAAAGTTAGCCAGTACTGTGTAGCTTTGTATTTGTTGTTGCTTACTGCAAATAGGCCTGGGGATTTGGTACTACACTCTGCCAATCCAGACCTAGCAGTAAGACTGGAGTCAGTCGTTTAGCTTGCTGGGGTTCTTTTACTACTCTGTGAACTTAGCAAGTTTGCGGCTGTATTCTAAGACTTGCCTGCCTAAATCCTGTCTCACTGTGCAAGGTGTCAGGTGTCAGTTTAGTGGCAGTAAGCTGAACCTGTGCACTGCAAGTGAGAATTAGGATTGTGGAGACTCTCCTTGTGTCTATCATTCCATCTCTGACCAAGGAGTTTACTGCCACACCCGTTGGTAACCCTTTAGGGTTTTGCTGTTGCCCTTAGCAACAGCATTTCGGGTTCTCTACGTATTAAAACACAACATCTTGCTTTTCCCATCTGAGCATTACTAATACTAGGGAGACACCCAGTTCCTTAGCCTCTGGGCTTCTCTGTTCACTTTGTGTGTATTTTGTTACCCTATCACCTTCTGTGTCTGTCTGTGAGTTCATTTGCTTTGCATACCTATCCGTTCAGACACCAGTACATTCCTGCAGGCACTGGTGTGCATAACAGTTCAAACACCAGTACATTCCGCAGGCACTGGAGTACATAACAGTTCTGACACCAGTACATTCCTGCAGGCACTGGTGTGCATAACACATTGCTCCTCATGCACACCTCACACTCCGGTCACTGATGGGTGCAGGGCGCTGGGGGGGGGGGGGGGGGCGGGGGGGGGGGCGCCCTGAGGGCAATATAATACACCTTGGCTGGCAAATCTACACCATATATAGTCAGGAAGGCTATATAGGTGTAAAAATACCCCTGCCAGAATTCCAGAAAAAGCGGGAGAAGTCCGCCGGAAAAGGGGCGGGGCCATCTCCCTCAGCACACTGGCGCCATTTTTCCCTCACAGCTCCGCTGGAAGGATGCTCCCTGGCTCTCCCCTGCAGTGTCAAGCTACATAAGGGTAAAAAAGAAAGGGGGGGCACTAAATTTAGGCGCAGTATATATATATATAATATAAGCAGCTATAAGGGAAAAAACACTCATTTATAGTGGGATCCCTGTGTTATATAGCGCTCTGGTGTGTGCTGGCATACTCTCTCTCTGTCTCCCCAAAGGGCTTTGTGGGGTCCTGTCCTCTGTCAGAGCATTCCCTGTGTGTATGCGGTGTGTCGGTACGGCTGTGTCGACATGTTTGATGAGGAGGCTTATGTGGAGGCGGAGCAGATGCCGATAAATGTGATGTCACCCCCTGCGGGGTCGACACCTGAGTGGATGGTTCTGTGGAAGGAATTACGCGACAGTGTCGACTCCTTGCATAAAAGGTTTGACGACATACCAAATATGGGACAGCCGGCTTCTCAGCCTGTGCCTGCCCAGGCGTCTCAAAAGCCATCAGGGGCTCTAAAACGCCCGCTACCTCAGATGGCAGACACAGATGTCGACACGGATACTGAATCCAGTGTCGACGACGATGAGACTAATGTATCTTCCAATAGGGCCACACGTTATATGATTGAGGCAATGAAAAATGTGTTGCATATTTCTGATGTTACCCCGGGTACCACAAAAAAGGGTATTATGTTTGGAGAGAAAAAACTACCAGTTGTTTTTCCTCCATCTGAGGAATTAAATGAAGTGTGTGAAGAAGCGTGGGCTTCCCCCGATAAGAAACTGGTAATTTCTAAGAGGTTACTAATGGCGTACCCTTTCCCGCCAGAGGATAGGTCACGTTGGGAAACATCCCCTAGGGTGGATAAAGCGCTCACACGCTTGTCAAAGAAGGTGGCACTACCGTCTCCGGATACGGCTGTCCTGAAGGAATCTGCTGATAGAAAGCAGGAGGCTATCCTGAAGTCTATATATACACACACAGGTGTAATACTGAGACCAGCTATTGCTTCAGCATGGATGTGCAGTGCTGCAGCTGCGTGGTCAGATTCCCTGTCGGAAAGTATTGATACCCTAGACAGGGACACTATATTGCTAACCGTAGAGCATATTAAAGACGCACTCTTATACATGAGGGATGCACAGAGGGATATTTGCCGGCTGGCATCTAAAATAAGTGCAATGTCCATTTCTGCCAGGAGAGGGTTATGGACTCGGCAGTGGACAGGAGATGCAGATTCTAAAAGGCACATGGAAGTTTTGCCTTATAAGGGTGAGGAGTTGTTCGGGGATGGTCTCTCGGACCTCGTTTCCACAGCAACAGCTGGGAAGTCTACATTTTTACCCCATGTTCCCTCACAGCCAAAGAAAGCACCGTATTATCAGGTACAGTCCTTTCGGCCCAATAAGGGCAAGCGGGTTAAAGGCGCGTCCTTTTTGCCCAGAGGCAGAGGTAGAGTGAAAAAGCTGCAGCATACAGCCAGTTCCCAGGAGCAAAAGTCCTCCCCCGCTTCCTCTAAGTCCACCGCATGACGCTGGGGCTCCACAGGCGGAGCCAGGTACGGTGGGGGCCCGTCTCAAATACTTCAGCAATCAGTGGGCTCGCTCACGGGTGGATCCCTGGATCCTTCAAGTAGTATCTCAGGGGTACAAGCGGGAATTCGAGACGTCTCCCCCCCGCCGTTTCCTCAAATCTGCCTTACCAACTCCCTCAGGCAGGGAGGCAGTGTTAGAGTCAATTCACAAGCTGTATTCCCAGCAGGTGATAGTCAAAGTGCCCCTACTTCAACAAGGACGGGGTTACTATTCCACAATGTTTGTGGTACCGAAACCGGACGGTTCGGTGAGACCCATTTTAAATTTGAAATCCTTGAACACGTATATAAAAAAATTCAAGTTCAAGATGGAATCGCTCAGGGCGGTTATTGCAAGCCTGGACGAGGGGGATTACATGGTATCACTGGACATCAAGGATGCTTACCTGCATGTCCCCATTTACCATCCTCACCAGGAGTACCTCAGATTTGTGGTACAGGATTGTCATTACCAATTCCAGACGTTGCCGTTCGGTCTATCCACAGCTCCGAGGGTCTTTACCAAGGTAATGGCCGAAATGATGATACTCCTTCGAAAGAAGGGAGTTTTAATTATCCCGTACTTGGACGATCTCCTGATAAAGGCGAGGTCCAGGGAGCAGTTGTTGGTCGGGGTAGCACTATCTCGGGAGGTGCTACAACAGCACGACTGGATTCTAAATATTCCAAAGTCACAGCTGGTCCCTACGACACGTCTACTGTTCCTGGGGATGGTTCTGGACACAGAACAGAAAAAAGTGTTTCTCCCAGAGGAGAAGGCCAAGGAGCTGTCATCTCTAGTCAGAGGCCTCCTAAAACCAAAACAGGTGTCGGTGCATCACTGCACGCGGATCCTGGGAAAGATGGTAGCTTCCTACGAAGCAATTTCATTCGGCAGGTTCCATGCAAGAACCTTTCAGTGGGACCTGTTGGACCAGTGGTCCGGATCGCATCTTCAGATGCATCGGCTGATAACGCTGTCTCCAAGGACCAGGGTGTCTCTGCTGTGGTGGCTGCAGAGTGCTCATCTTCAAGAGGGCCGCAGATTCAGCATACAGGACTGGGTCCTGGTGACCACGGATGCCAGCCTTCGAGGCTGGGGGGCAGTCACACAGGGAAGAAACTTCCAAGGACTATGGTCAAGTCAGGAGACTTCCCTGCACATAAATATTCTAGAGCTGAGGGCCATTTACAATGCCCTAAGTCAGGCAAAACCCCTGCTTCAAAACCAGCCGGTACTGATCCAGTCAGACAACATCACGGCGGTCGCCCATGTAAACCGACAAGGCGGCACGAGAAGCAGGACGGCGATGGCAGAAGCCACAAGGATTCTCTGATGGGCGGAAAATCACGTGTTAGCACTGTCAGCAGTGTTCATTCCGGGAGTGGACAACTGGGAAGCAGACTTCCTCAGCAGGCACGACCTCCACCCGGGAGAGTGGGGACTTCATCCAGAAGTCTTCCAACTGATTGTAAACCGTTGGGAAAGGCCACAGGTGGACATGATGGCGTCCCGCCTAAACAAAAAGCTAGAAAGATATTGCGCCAGGTCAAGAAACCCGCAGGCGATAGCTGTGGACGCTCTAGTGACACCGTGGGTGTACCGGTCGGTTTATGTGTTCCCTCCTCTTCCTCTCATACCAAAGGTACTGAGGATAATAAGGAGAAGAGTAGTAAGAATTATACTCATTGTCCTGGATTGGCCAAGAAGAGCTTGGTACCCGGAACTTCAAGAAATGATGTCAGAGGACCCATGGCCTCTGCCGCTCAGACAGGACCTGCTGCAGCAGGGGCCCTGTCTGTTCCAAGACTTACCGCGGCTGCGTTTGACGGCATGGCGGTTGAACACCGGATCCTGAAGGAAAAGGGCATTCCGGAGGAAGTCATTCCTACGCTGATTAAAGCTAGGAAAGAAGTAACCGCAAAACATTATCACCGCATATGGCGAAAATATGTTGCGTGGTGTGAGGCCAGGAAGGCCCCAACGGAGGAATTTCAGCTGGGCCGTTTCCTGCACTTCCTACAGTCAGGGGTGACTATGGGCCTAAAATTGGGTTCCATTAATGTCCAGATTTCGGCTCTATCGATTTTCTTCCAGAGAGAACTGGCTTCACTACCTGAAGTTCAGACTTTTGTTAAGGGAGTGCTGCATATTCAGCCCCCTTTTGTGCCTCCAGTGACACCTTGGGATCTCAACGTGGTGTTGGATTTCCTAAAGTCACATTGGTTTGAGCCACTTAAAACCGTGGAATTGAAATATCTCACGTGGAAAGTGGTCATGTTGTTGGCCTTGGCTTCGGCCAGGCGTGTATCAGAATTGGCGGCTTTGTCATGTAAAAGCCCTTATCTGATTTTCCATATGGATAGGGCAGAATTGAGGACTCGTCCCCAGTTTCTTCCTAAAGTGGTATCAGCTTTTCATCTGAACCAACCTATCGTGGTGCCTGCGGCTACTACAGACTTGGAGGCTTCCAAGTTGTTGGACGTAGTCAGGGCCCTGAAAGTCTATGTTTCCAGGACAGCTGGAGTCAGAAAGACTGACTCGCTATTTATCCTGTATGCGCCCAACAAGTTGGGTGCACCTGCTTCAAAGCAGACTATTGCTCGCTGGTTCTGTAGTACGATTCAGCTTGCACATTCTGCGGCTACCGCATCCTAAATCAGTAAAAGCCCATTCCACGAGGAAGGTGGGCTCTTCTTGGGCGGCTGCCCGAGGGGTCTCGGCTTTACAACTTTGCCGAGCAGCTACTTGGTCGGGGTCAAACACATTTGCTAAATTCTACAAGTTTGACACCCTGGCTGAGGAGGACCTAGAGTTTGCCCATTCGGTGCTGCAGAGTCATCCACACTCTCCCGCCCGTTTGGTAGCTTTGGTATAATCCCCATGGTCCTTACGGAGTCCCAGCATCCACTTAGGACGTCAGAGAAAATAAGAATTTACTCACCGGTAATTCTATTTCTCGTAGTCCGTAGTGGATGCTGGGCGCCCATCCCAAGTGCGGATTGTCTGCAATACTTGTATATAGTTATTGTTTAACTAAAGGGTTATTGTTGAGCCATCTGTTGAGAGGCTCAGTTGTTGTCATACTGTTAACTGGGTATTGTATCACGAGTTATACGGTGTGATTGGTGTGGCTGGTATGAGTCTTACCCGGGATTCTAAATCCTTCCTTATTGTGTCAGCTCTTTCGGGCACAGTATCCTAACTGAAGTCTGGAGGAGGGTCATAGTGGGAGGAGCCAGTGCACACCAGTTAGACCTAAAGCTTTCTTTATAGTTGTGCCCAGTCTCCTGCGGAGCCGCTATTCCCCATGGTCCTTACGGAGTCCCAGCATCCACTACGGACTACGAGAAATAGAATTACCGGTGAGTAAATTCTTATTTTATACAACTGTGTAGTGGGTGAAAGTACTGACAATGCGCAAGGAGCCGCAGTAGATTATGTACACCTACAGCTAAGAGTAGGGGTTGGAGGGCTTTGCAAAAAGCTAAGAAAAGGAAGTGGAGGGAAAAGAGCAAAATGTATAAATAATATAATATACAACATTGTCCTTGCTTTATGACCAGATGCTAAAATTTAGATATCGAATGTATGCACAGTTTCAATAAAATAAAATAATCAACTAGGAATAATGGTGACTTTGGGCTAATGGTGACAAGAATTGATGTCTCAAACAAGAAATGAAACAATTCAGAATCAAATTCACTCAGAAAAACTATTGATGTGATTCTATCAGAATGTATATGGTGTATTTTAAATGGGACATGTCTGATGGAAACATCACAATGATAAAGGTATGAGTGGATCAATCAGTCAGTTAGCAGAATATAACTGCACTGTCTCCTGCAGGGAGACAGCCAGGGACTGTCTGACAGTGACTGACACAACGGTGTCCTCAGCACAGCTACTTTCCATTAGTCAGAGGCAGTAAATGACACAATCTTGTCAGGGTGAAATATCTGTTCTCCAGCAGTGACTTCCTGGGAATTCTACTATCCAGGCTCCTGAAAGAATCAGCAAGATGTAAATAATAAGCTGAACTTCAATATTCTGCTTAGGAAGTGAGTTAGAGTGTGTGTGTGGGAGGGGGGATAGGGAGGGTTATAGGGAGAGTGGGGGGTGTTGGATAGAGGAAATGAAGAATAGGAAGTAGTAAGCAAACCGATGTTGGGGCTGACCACTGCCAGTGTTTGTATTTAGTTATTAAATAATGTATGTAATGTTGACATGTGTATAATGGCTGCAAGGTGTGCACATAGGCCCCTAGAACCACCCTGCACCATACTTGTCTACTCTCCCGGAATGGCCGGGAGGCTCCCGGAAATCGGGAAAGATGGGCAAATATCCCAGAATCTGCCTGCCCACACCAGTTACCCCGGCGATGATGCAAATCACGCTAAATCGCATCGTCGCAGCCACTCAGTAATCTCGGCATTGTATAGTGGGGCGATGCCACAATGACATGTTCGTGGAAACCACGCCCCCAGACCAGCCTCATTTTTCTGTTGTTGGCAACTATGCCCTGCACCCATAGAAATATACGTACCCTTCTGAAGTACCGCGCCAGCAAGCGCTACATACATATCACTGGGAAAGTGGCACTACAACTATTTTACCGAAGGCATGTGCAGCAAAGATGTCCCTGAGAACAAGGCGTAGGCGCTATGTTTCTATGAGCCCTGATCTGAATCTTATTGAACATCTATGAATGGAGCTGAAGCATGCAGTCTGGAGAAGGCACCCATCAAACCTGAGACATCTGGAGCTGTTTGCTAAGGGAGAGCGTCCCAAACTACCTGTTTAATGTACAGAACGTCATTGAGAGCTACAGAAATCGATTGATTACAGTGATTACCTATAAAGATTGTGCATCAAGATATTAGGGTAAAGGTCCCATCATGTTTGCGTACGTCTCAACTGTCCTGCCGTTTTTCTTGAACTGTCCTGTTGTCTCACCTGCAGGCTGTAGTGTCCAGCGGTGGTGGTGGTAGGGGGAGGGGGAGGGGGGGGGGGGAGTTGTGGAGAGCACACACCACTGCACACACTGCTGCTCTGCACAGTGCAGGGAGAGCCCAGCATCTCGGAGTGTGCTGGGCATGTCCTCAAAGTGACACGATCAGGGGTGATGCGAGGCTCCTCCCCCTTTCATCGGAGCTTCGTCCCCATCTCGGGGGTCCCAATTAGCAATTCTACAAAGTTGGGAGATATGTGTTTGTCCATGCTTATTTCATTTGAATTATTATTATTATTATTATTACTATTATAATAATAATAATAATAATAATAATAATATAAATCTAATGCACTGAATTCTATGAAATATGGAATAAACATTGCTGGGTGGCAATTTGTTTTGTCACTTTTCTCTAACGTCCTAGTGGATGCTGGGGACTCCGTAAGGACCATGGGGAATAGACGGGCTCCGCAGGAGACATGGGCACTTTAAGAAAGAATTTGTATTCTGGTGTGCTCTGGCTCCTCCCTCTCTGTCCCTCCTCCAGACCTCAGTTTGAATCTGTACCCGGACGAGCTGGGTGCTGTTCAGTGAGCTCTCCTGAGCTTGCTGTAAGAAAGTATTTTGTTAGGTTTTTTTATTTTCAGGGAGCTCTGCTGGCAACAGACTCCCTGCATCGTGGGACTGAGGGGAGAGAAGCAGCCCTACTCTCTGCAGATAGGTCCTGCTTCTTAGGCTACTGGACACCATTAGCTCCAGAGGGATCGTCCACAGGATCTCAACCTCGTCTTCCGATCCCGGAGCTGCGCCGCCGTCCCCCTCGCAGAGCCGGAAGACAGAAACCGGGTGAAAGAAGCAAGAAGACTTCGAAATCGGTGGCAGAAGACTCCAGTCTTCACTGAGGTAGCGCACAGCACTGCAGCTGTGCGCCATTGCTCCCACACTAGACCCACATACTCCGGTCACTGTAGGGTGCAGGGCGCAGGGGGGGGGGGGGGGGGGCGCCCTGGGCAGCAATTAGGACCTCTTGGCAAAAGTTTGACATATATACAGTTGGGCACTGTATATATGTATGAACCCCCGCCATAATATTGTACATAAACGCGGGACAGAAGCCCGCCGCTGAGGGGGCGGGGCTTCTTCCTCAGCACTCACCAGCGCCATTTTTCTCTATCGTCCTAGTGGATGCTGGGGTTCCTGAAAGGACCATGGGGAATAGCGGCTCCGCAGGAGACAGGGCACAAAAAGTAAAGCTTTAGGATCAGGTGGTGTGCACTGGCTCCTCCCCCTATGACCCTCCTCCAAGCCTCAGTTAGATTTTTGTGCCCGGCCGAGAAGGGTGCAATCTAGGTGGCTCTCCTAAAGAGCTGCTTAGAAAAGTTTAGCTTAGGTTTTTTATTTTACAGTGAGTCCTGCTGGCAACAGGATCACTGCAACGAGGGACTTAGGGGAGAAGAAGTGAACTCACCTGCGTGCAGGATGGATTGGCTTCTTTGGCTACTGGACATTAGCTCCAGAGGGACGATCACAGGTACAGCCTGGATGGTCACCGGAGCCTCGCCGCCGGCCCCCTTGCAGATGCTGAAAAGAGAAGAAGGTCCAGAATCGGCGGCAGAAGACTCCTCAGTCTTCTTAAGGTAGCGCACAGCACTGCAGCTGTGCGCCATTGCTCTCAGCACACTTCACACGGCAGTCACTGAGGGTGCAGGGCGCTGGGAGGGGGGCGCCCTGGGAGGCAATGTAAACCTATTTTTTGGCAAAAAATACCTCACATATAGCCTCCGGGGGCTATATGGAGATATTTAACCCCTGCCAGAATCCGTTGAAGAGCGGGAGACGAGCCCACCGAAAAAGGGGCGGGGCCTATCTCCTCAGCACACAGCGCCATTTTCCCTCACAGAAAGGCTGGAGGGAAGGCTCCCAGGCTCTCCCCTGCACTGCACTACAGAAACAGGGTTAAAACAGAGAGGGGGGGGGCACTAATTTGGCGTTAGAAATATATAAAAAGATGCTATAAGGGAAAACACTTATATAAGGTTGTCCCTATATAATTATAGCGTTTTTTGGTGTGTGCTGGCAAACTCTCCCTCTGTCTCACCAAAGGGCTAGTGGGTCCTGTCCTCTATCAGAGCATTCCCTGTGTGTGTGCTGTGTGTCGGTACGTGTGTGTCGACATGTATGAGGACGATGTTGGTGAGGAGGCGGAGCAATTGCCTGTAATGGTGATGTCACTCTCTAGGGAGTCGACACCGGAATGGATGGCTTATTTAGGGAATTACGTGATAATGTCAACACGCTGCAAGGTCGGTTGACGACATGAGACGGCCGACAAACAATTAGTACCGGTCCAGACGTCTCAAAAACACCGTCAGGGGTTTTAAAACGCCCGTTTACCTTAGTCGGTCGACACAGACACAGACACGGACACTGAATCCAGTGTCGACGGTGAATAAACAAACGTATTCCTTATTAGGGCCACACGTTAAGGGCAATGAAGGAGGTGTTACATATTTCTGATACTACAAGTACCACAAAAGAGGGTATTATGTGGGATGTGAAAAAACTACCTGTAGTTTTTCCTGAATCAGATAAATTAAATGAAGTGTGTGATGATGCGTGGGTTCCCCCCGATAGAAAATTATTGGCGGTATACCCTTTCCCGCCAGAAGTTAGGGCGCGTTGGGAAACACCCCTTAGGGTGGATAAGGCGCTCACACGCTTATCAAAACAAGTGGCGGTACCGTCTATAGATAGGGCCGTCCTCAAGGAGCCAGCTGACAGGAGGCTGGAAAATATCATATAAAAGTATATACACACATACTGGTGTTATACTGCGACCAGCGATCGCCTCAGCCTGGATGTGCAGAGCTGGGGTGGCTTGGTCGGATTCCCTGACTAAAAATATTGATACCCTTGACAGGGACAGTATTTTATTGACTATAGAGCATTTAAAGGATGCATTTCTATATATGCGAGATGCACAGAGGGATATTTGCACTCTGGCATCAAGAGTAAGTGCGATGTCCATATCTGCCAGAAGATGTTTATGGACACGACAGTGGTCAGGTGATGCAGATTCCAAACGGCACAAAGGTGTATTGCCGTATAAAGGAAGAGGAGTTATTTGGGGTCGGTCCATCGGACCTGGTGGCCACGGCAACTGCTGGAAAATCCACCGTTTTTACCCTAAGTCACATCTCTGCAGAAAAAGACACCGTCTTTTCAGCCTCAGTCCTTTCGTCCCTATAAGAGTCATATTTGCCCAGGGATAGAGGAAAAGGAAGAAGACTGCAGCAGGCAGCCCATTCCCAGGAACAGAAGCCTTCCACCGCTTCTGCCAAGCTCTCAGCATGACGCTGGGACCGTACAGGACCCCTGGATCCTACAAGTAGTATCCCAGGGGTACAGATTGGAATGTCGAAACGTTTCCCCCTCGCAGGCTCCTGAAGTCTGCTTTACCAAGGTATCCCTCCGACAAGGAGGCAGTATGGGAAAAAATTCACAAGCTGTATTCCCAGCAGGTGATAATCAAATTACCCCTCCTACAACAAGGAAAGGGGTATTATTCCACACTATATTGTGGTACTGAAGCCAGAAGGCTAGGTGAGACCTATTCTAAATCTAAAAAAATTTGAACACTTACAAAGGTTCAAATCAAGATGGAGTCACTCAGAGCAGTGATAACGAACCAGGAAGAAGGGGACTATATAGTGTCCCGGGACATCAGGGATGCTTACCTCCATGTCCCAAATTTGCCCTTCTCACTAAGGGTACCTCAGGTTCGTGGTATAGAACTGTCACTGTCAGTTTCAGACGCTGCCGTTTGGATTGTCCACGGCACCCCGGGTCTTTACCAAGGTAATGGCCGAAATGATGATTCTTCTTCGAAGAAAAGGCGTCTTAATTACCCCTTACTTGGACGATCTCCTGATAAGGGCAAAGTCCAGGGAACAGTTGGAGGTCGGAGTAGCACTATCTCGGATACTGCTACAACAGCACGGATGGATTCTAAATATTCCAAAATCGCAGCTGATCCTGACGACACGTCTGCTGTGCCTAGGGATGATTCTGGACACAGTCCAGAAAAAAGGTGTTTCTCCCGGAAGAGAAAGCCAGGGAGTTATCCGAGCTAGTCAAGAACCTCCTAAAACCAGGAAAAGTGTCAGTGCATCATTGCACAAGGGTCCTGGTAAAAATGGTGGCTTCCTACGAAGCAATTCCATTCGGCAGATTTCACGCAAGAACTTTTCAGTGGGATCTGCTGGACAAATGGTCCGGATCGCATCTTCAGATGCATCAGCGGATAACCCTATATCCAAGGACAAGGGTGTCTCTCCTGTGGTGGTTACAGAGTGCTCATCTTCTAGAGGGCCGCAGATTCGGCATTCAGGATTGGATGCTGGTGACCACGGAGGCCAGCCCGAGAGGCTGGGGAGCAGTCACACAAGGAAAAAATTTCCAGGGAGTGTGATCAAGTCTGGAGACTTTTCTCCACATAAATATACTGGAGCTAAGGGTAAATTTATAATGCTCTAAGCTTAGCAAGACCTCTGCTTCAAGGTCAGCCGGTATTGATCCAGTGGGAAAAACATCACGGCAGTCGCCCACGTAAACAGACAGGGCGGCACAAGAAGCAGGAGGGCAATGGCAAAAGCGTCCCGTCTGAACAAAAAACGGGACAGGTATTGCGCCAGGTCAAGAGACCCTCAGGCAATAGCTGTGGACGTTCTGGTAACACCGTGGGTGTACCAGTCGGTGTATGTGTTCCCTCCTCTGCTTCTCATACCTAAGGTACTGAGAATTATAAGACGTAGAGGAGTAAGAACTATACTCATGGCTCCGGATTGGCCAAGAAGGACTTGGTACCCGGAACTTCAAGAGATGCTCACAGAGGACTTATGGCCTCTGCCGCTAAGAAGGGACTTGCTTCAGCAAGTACCATGTCTGTTCCAAGACTTACCGCAGCTGCGTTTGACGGCATGGCGGTGGAACGCCGGATCCTAAGGGAAAAAGGCATTCCGGAAGAGGTCATTCCTACCCTGGTCAAAGCCAGGAAGGAGGTGACCGCACAACATTATCACCACATGTGGCGAAAATATGTTGCGTGGTGTGAGGCCAGGAAGGCCCCACGAAGAAATTTCAACTCGGTCGATTCCTGCATTTCCTGCAAACAGGAGTGTCTATGGGCCTCAAATTGGGGCCCATTAAGGTTCAAATTTCGGCCCTGTCGATTTTCTTCCAGAAAGAATTGGCTTCAGTTCCTGAAGTCCAGAAGTTTGTCAAGGGAGTATTGCATATACAACCCCCTTTTGTGCCTCCAGTGGCACTGTGGGATCTCAACGTAGTTCTGGGATTCCTCAAATCACATTGGTTTAAAACCAGTCAAATCTGTGGATTTGAAGCATCTCACATGAAAAGTGACCATGCTCTTGGCCCTGGCCTGGGCCAGGCGAGTGTCAAATTGGTGGGTTTTTTTCTCAAAAAAGCCCATATCTGTTTGTCCATTCGGACAGGGCAGAGCTGCGGACTCGTCCCCAGTTCTCTCCCTAAGGTGGTGTCAGTGTTTCACCTGAACCAGCTTATTGTGGTGCCTTGCGCCTACTAGGGACTTGGAGGACTCCAAGTTGCTGGATGTTGTCAGGGCCCTGAAAGTATAGGTTCCAGGACGGCTGGAGTCAGGAAAACTGACTTGCTGTTATCCTGTATGCACCCAACAAACTGGGTGCTCTTGCTTCTAAGCAGACTATTGCTAGTTGGATGTGTAATACAATTCAGCTTGCACATTCTGTGGCAGGCCTGCCACAGCCAAAATATGTAAATGCCCATTCCACAAGGAAGGTGGGCTCATCTTGGGCGGCTGCCCGAGGGGTCTCGGCTTTACAACTTTGCCGAGCGGCTATTTAGTCAGGGGCAAACACGTTTGTAAAATCCTACAAATTTGATACCCTGGCTAAGGAGGACCTGGAGTTCTCTCATTCGGTGCTGCAGAGTCATCCGCACTCTCCCGCCCGTTTGGGAGCTTTGGTATAATCCCCATGGTCCTTTCAGGAACCCCAGCATCCACTAGGACGATAGAGAAAATAAGAATTTACTTACCGATAATTCTATTTCTCGGAGTCCGTAGTGGATGCTGGGCGCCCATCCCAAGTGCGGATTATCTGCATTACTTGTACATAGTTACAAAAATCGGGTTATTATTGTTGTGAGCCATCTTTTCAGAGGCTCCGCTGTTATCATACTGTTAACTGGGTTCAGATCACAGGTTGTACAGTGTGATTGGTGTGGCTGGTATGAGTCTTACCCGGGATTCAAAATCCTTCCTTATTGTGTACGGTCGTCCGGGCACAGTATCCTAACTGAGGCTTGGAGGAGGGTCATAGGGGGAGGAGCCAGTGCACACCACCTGATCCTAAAGCTTTACTTTTTGTGCCCTGTCTCCTGTGGAGCCGCT
Source organism: Pseudophryne corroboree (assembly GCF_028390025.1). Lineage (NCBI taxonomy): Eukaryota > Metazoa > Chordata > Amphibia > Anura > Myobatrachidae > Pseudophryne > Pseudophryne corroboree. The sequence goes on from NC_086447.1 coordinate 111,818,688, forward strand.
ATTCCCCATGGTCCTTTCAGGAACCCCAGCATCCACTACGGACTCCGAGAAATAGAATTATCGGTAAGTAAATTATTATTTTTTCTCCACAGCTCCGCTGAGAGGAAGCTCCCCAGCCTCTCCCCTGCAGATACACGGTACAGGAGGGTAAAAAGAGAGGGGGGGGGGGGGGCACATAATTAGGCGCAAAAACCATTATAACAGCGGCTACTGGGTTAACATTAAGTTACTGTGTTATTCCTGGGTTATATAGCGCTGGGGTGTGTGCTGGCATACTCTCTCTCTGTCTCTCCAAAGGGCCTTGTGGGGGAACTGTCTTCAAAAAGAGCATCCCCTGTGTGTGTGGTGTGTCGGTACGCTTGTGTCGACATGTTTGACGAGGAAGGCTATGTGGAAACAGAGCGGGAGCAAATGAATGTGGTGTCTCCGCCGACGGCGCCGACACCTGATTGGATGGATATGTGGAAGGTTTTAAATGATAATGTAAATTCCTTGCATAAAAGGTTGGATAAAGCTGAAGCCTCAGGACAGTCAGGGTCTCAGCCCGTGCCTGATCCTATGTCGCAGGGGTCGTCAGGGTCTCAGAAGCGCCCACTATCCCAAATTGTTGACACAGATACCGACGTGGATTCTGACTCCAGTGTCGATTACGATGATGCTAAAATACAGCCAAAATTGGCTAAAGCCATCCGTTATATGATTATAGCAATTAAGGATGTGTTGCACATCACAGAGGAAACCACAGTCCCTGACAAGAGGGTTCATATGTATGGGGAAAAAAGGCAGGTGGTGACCTTTCCCCCTTCACACGAGCTAAATGAGTTATGTGAAAAGGCTTGGGAATCTCCAGATAAAAAACTGCAGATTTCCAAAAGGATGCTTATGGCGTACCCTTTCCCGCCGACGGACAGGTTACGCTGGGAATCCTCCCCTAGGGTGGACAAAGCTTTGACACGCTTATCCAAGAGGGTAGCCCTGCCGTCACAGGATACGGCCACCCTAAAAGATGCTGCGGATAGAAAGTCCGTTTATACGCATTCAGGTACCTTACTGAGGCCAGCGATCGCGTCGGCCTGGGTGTGTAGCGCTGTAGCAGCATGGACAGATACCCTATCTGAGGATTTTGATACCTTAGACAAGGATACTATATTAATGACCCTGGGGCATATAAAAGACGCTGTCCTATATATGAGAGATGCTCAAAGAGACATTAGTATACTGGGTTCTAGAATAAATGCTATGTCGATTTCTGCCAGAAGGGTCCTGTGGACTTGACAATGGACAGGTGATGCCGACTCAAAAAGGCACATGGAGGTGTTGCCTTACAAGGGTGTGGAATTGTTTGGGGAGGGTCTCTCGGACCTGGTCTCCACAGCTACTGCTGGAAAGTCAAATTTTCTGCCATATGTTTCCTCACAACCTAAGAAAGCACCGTATTACCAAATGCAGTCCTTTCGATCACAAAGAGGCAAGAAAGTCCGAGGTGCGTCCTTTCTTGCCAGGGGCAAGGGCAGAGGAAAGAAGCTGCACAACACAGCTAGTTCCCAGGAACAGAAGTCCTCCCCAGCTTCCACTAAATCCACCGCATGACGCTGGGGCTCCACAGGCGGAGCTAGGCCCGGTGGGGGCGCGTCTCCGAAATTTCAGCCACATGTGGGTTCACTCCCAGTAAGATCCCTGGGCGATAGATATTGTGTCGCAGGGATACAAGCTGGAATTCGAAGAGATGCCCCCTCACCGATACCTCAAATCGGCCCTGCCAGCTTCCCCCCTCGAGAGGGAAATAGTGCTAACTGCAAATCACAAATTGTATCTTCAACAGGTGGTGGTCAAGGTTCCCCTCCTTCAACAAGGAAAGGGTTATTATTCGACCATGTTTGTAGTACCGAAACCGGACGGTTCGGTCAGACCCATATTGAACTTAAAATCCCTGAACATATACCTGAAAAGGTTCAAGTTCAAGATGGAATCGCTCAGGGCGGTCATCGCAAGCCTGGAAGGGGGGATTTTATGGTGTCTCTGGACATAAAGGATGCATACCTTCATGTCCCCATTTATCCACCTCATCAGGCGTACCTCAGATTTGTGGTACAGGATTGTCATCACCAATTTCAGACGTTGCCGTTTGGTCTTTCCACGGCACCGAGAATATTTACCAAGGTAATGGCGGAAATGATGGTACTCCTGCGGAAGCAAGGGGTCATAATTATCCCATACTTGGACGATCTCCTCATAAAAGCGAGGTCGAGAGAGCAGTTGCTGATCAGCGTAGCACGCTCTCTGGAAGTGTTACGACAACACGGCTGGATTCTAAATATTCCAAAGTCGCAGTTGATTCCTACGACTCGTCTGCCTTTCCTGGGCATGATTCTGGACACAGACCAGAAAAGGGTTTATCTCCCGATAGAGAAGGCTCAGGAACTCATGACACTGGTCAGAGATCTATTAAAACCAAAACAGGTGTCGGTGCATCACTGCACGTGAGTCCTGGGAAAGATGGTGGCATCGTACGAGGCCATTCCCTTCGGCAGGTTCCATGCGAGGACCTTTCAATGGGACTTACTGGACAAATGGTCCGGATCACATCTTCAGATGCATCGGTTAATCACCCTATCCCCAGGGCCAGGGTGTCTCTCCTGTGGTGGCTGCAGAGTGCTCAACTTCTCGAGGGCCGCAGATTCGGCATTCAGGACTGGGTCCTGGTGACCACGGATGCAAGCCTCTGAGGGTGGGGGGCAGTCACACAGGGAAGAAATTTCCAAGGTCTGTGGTCAAGTCAGGAGACTTGTCTTCACATCAACATCCTGGAACTAAGGGCTATATACAACGCCCTACGTCAAGCGGAGACCCTGCTTCGCGACCAACCGGTTCTGATTCAGTCAGACAACATCACCGCAATGGCTCATGTAAACCGCCAAGGCGGCACAAGGAGCAGGGTGGCGATGGCGGAAGCCACCAGGATTCTTCGCTGGGCGGAGAATCACGTAAGCGCACTGTCAGCAGTGTTCATTCCGGGAGTGGACAACTGGGAAGCAGACTTCCTCAGCAGGCACGACCTCCACCCGGAAGAGTGGGGACTTCATCAAGAAGTCTTCACGCAGATAGCAAGTCGGTGGGAACTGCCACAGGTGGACATGATGGCATCCCGCCTCAACAAAAAGCTACAGTGGTATTGCGCCAGGTCAAGAGACCCTCAGGCGATAGCTGTGGATGCACTGGTGACACCGTGGGTGTTCCAGTCGGTTTATGTATTTCCTCCTCTTCCTCTCATACCCAAGGTGCTGAGAATCATAAGAAAAAGAGGAGTGAGAACAATACTAATTGTTCCGGATTGGCCAAGAAGGACTTGGTATCCAGATCTGCAAGAAATGCTCACAGAGGACCCGTGGCCTCTGCCTCTAAGACAGGATTTGTTGCAACAGGGGCCCTGTCTGTTCCAAGACTTACCGCGGCTGTGTTTGACGGCATGGCGGTTGAACGTCGGATCCTAGCAGAAAAATGCATTCCGGATGAGGTTATTCCTACGCTGATAAAGGCTAGGAAGGACGTGACGGCTAAACATTATCACCGTATATGGCGAAAATATGTTGCTTGGTGTGAGGCTAGGAATGCCCCCACGGAGGAATTCCAGCTGGGCCGTTTCCTTCACTTCCTACAGTCGGGAGTGACTTTGGGCCTAAAATTGGGTTCCATTAAGGTCCAGATTTCGGCCCTTTCTATTTTCTTTCAAAAAGAACTGGCTTCTCTGCCTGAAGTTCAGACGTTTGTAAAGGGAGTGCTGCATATTCAGCCCCCTTTTGTGCCTCCAGTGGCACCTTGGGATCTTAACGTGGTGTTGAGTTTCCTGAAGTCACACTGGTTTGAACCACTTAAAACCGTGGAGTTAAAATATCTCACGTGGAAGGTGGTCATGCTATTAGCCTTGGCTTCGGCTAGGCGTGTGTCAGAATTAGCGGCTTTGTCACATAAAAGCCCCTATCTGGTTTTCCATATGGATAGAACAGAATTGCGGACCCGTCCACAATTTCTGCCTAAAGTGGTGTCATCTTTTATATGAACCATCTATTGTGGTGCCTGTGGCTACTCGTGACTTGGAGGATTCCGAGTTACTAGATTGACCACATCTAGTAACTCGGAATCCTCCAAGTCACGAGTAGCCACAGGGCTTTGAAGGTTTATGTAGCCAGAACGGCTAGAGTCAGGAAAACTGAGTCGCTGTTTATCCTGTATGCATCCACCAAGCTGGGTGCTCCTGCTTCAAAGCAAACTATTGCTCGCTGGATCTGTAACACGATTCAGCAGGCTCATTCTGCGGCTGGATTGCCGCTACCAAAATCAGTAAAAGCCCATTCCACAAGGAAGGTGGGCTCTTCTTGGGCGGCTGCCCGAGGGGTCTCGGCATTACAGCTTTGCCGAGCGGCTACTTGGTCAGGTTCAAACACTTTTGCAAAGTTCTACAAGTTTGATACCCTGGCTGAGGAGGACCTTGTGTTTGCTCAATCGGTGCTGCAGAGTCATCCGCACTCTCCCGCCCGTTTGGGAGCTTTGGTATAATCCCCATGGTCCTTACGGAGTCCCCAGCATCCACTAGGACGTTAGAGAAAATAAGATTTTACTTACCGGTAAATCTATTTCTCGTAGTCTGTAGTGGATACTGGGCGCCTGTCCCAAGTGCGGACTTCTTCTGCAATGCTTGTATATAGTTATTGCTTACATAAGGGTTATGTTATGGTTGCATCGGGTTGGTCTGATGCTCTGTTGTTGTTCATACTGTTAACTGGATAGGTTTATCACAAGTTGTACGGTGTGATTGGTGTGGCTGGTATGAGTCTTACCCTGGATTCCAAAATCCTTTCCTTGTACTGTCAGCTCTTCCGGGTACAGTTTCTCTAACTGAGGTCTGGAGGAGGGACATAGAGGGAGGAGCCAGAGCACACCAGAATACAAATTCTTTCTTAAAGTGCCCATGTCTCCTGCGGAGCCCGTCTATTCTCCATGGTCTTTACGGAGTCCCCAGCATCCACTACGGACTACGAGAAATAGATTTACCGGTAAGTAAAATCTTATTTTAAGTTACTTCAGAGAAAAACATGGATTTTACTCTTTTTTCTAAATCTGTCCACGTCTGTATCACTATGTCCCTGTCCTGACTTTTGCCTACCCTGCACGTCGAGAATACATTTATAAAGAATTTTGTACAGTAGTAGGCTGCAATTTGTACATTTGACATGTACGAGAGTGGCGTGGTGGGGCCCATGGCTAAGTACAGTCTGGGGTCCCCTGTCCTTTTGTTTCACTCTCTAATATATAAATCTTTACAGATTATAAATGACTTCCAAGTTTGCACTTAGAATAGACTTTTGTCACATCTTCTTATAAGCAAATTTGCTTGGTGTATTTTAATTGTATGTCAGTGTGATATAGAAGATGCATGTTAACCCTTTTGCTGGCAGAGGTCAGTTGATATTTGAAATCACCAATTACATTTTCATACTCTCACATACTGTACATCAATAAAACACGTATTCGACTGTGTACAAGCAGCATTGCTCTTCTTCTGGTGGATTACTAAATGCAGGACATTCTGTATGAATGAGACTAAGGGGTAGAATAAGACAATTAGGGGTAAATTTACTAAGATGGGATGTTGCCCATAGCAACCAATCAGATTCCAGGTATTATCTTCTAGAAGGTGCCAGATAAATGAGAAATAGAATCTGATTGGTTGCTATGGGCAACATTCCATCTTAAAAAGGACTCCCATCAGGGCTGTTTCTAGCCAATTTGGCTCCCAGTGCGAGATTTAAAAATGCGCCCCCCCCATTCACATAAGAAAAAATGCGCCCCCCCCCCCTCATAGATATAAAGAGGAAAAGTATGCGCGCGCTCCCGACAAGGGGGCGTGACCTCGTCAAAATGGGCGTGGCTTTGTTAAGATGGGCGTGGCCTCATCTGATCATCTGATCTCATCATCACGGCCACCACAGGATAAGATAAAAAAAAAAGTCCTCATTTTACACATTACAGCAGGCAAGTGTCCCCATTTTACACAGTACGGCAGGCAAGTGTCCCTATTTTACACATTGCGGCAGGAAAGTGTCCCCATTTTACACATTGCGGCAGGAAAGTGTCCCCATTTTACACATTGCGGCAGGCACTTGCCCCCATTTTACACAGCATGGCAGGCAAGTGTCCCCATTTTACACATTGCGGGAGGCACGTCTCCCCATTTTACACAGTACAGCAAGCAAGTGTCCCCATTTTACACTTTGCGGCAGGAAAGTGTCCCCATTTTACACATTGCGGCAGGCACTTGCCCCCATTTTACACAGCATGGCAGGCAAGTGTCCCCATTTTACACATTGCGGGAGGCACGTCTCCCCATTTTACACAGTACAGCAAGCAAGTGTCCCCATTTTACACTTTGCGGCAGGAAAGTGTCCCCATTTTACACATTGCGGCAGGAAAGTGTCCCCATTTTACACATTGCCGCAGGCACGTGCCCCCATTTTACACAGTACGGCAGGCAAGTGTCCCCCTTTTACACATTCAAGCAGACAGGTGTCCCCATTTAAGCAAGAGGAGACTTTTTTCCTGTTTCATAATCTTACTTGTCAGCCCCAAAACAGCATTAGCCCAGCACTGGGGCTGGTTGAGGATTTGAGAGTGAGAATTACAATGGCCAACATTTTAATGTTAATGGAGGCTATCGGAATGAATGCGAGAGGCACCAATCAATTATCCAGTATTGCACACTTGTGACACTACAAATACCAGCATGCACCTGCCTCCCTCTTGAATTAATAGATGAATAATATTGGCACCTCTTCATTTATTAAGTATTACATTGTCCATTTGATTATAATGTTATCTGTTTTTTATTTATTTTTTATTCATTCCCCCCCCAATAATAAATGTATTAAATAAACTAATAATTGTGAATCATAAATACGTGTATTAATTGTTTGGGCCCTTTAATTAGTGTAAGTAATAATTAGTGACGACAACACATATGTTTAATGATTTATAAATCTTTACCAGGCTCACACTGCATGCAGTTTGATAACACTTTTCTCATTTGGTATTTGAAATCCATTAAAAATTGCTGGTAATTTGTATTTTATGTCAATTTGCGACTGTTTTGAAAACCCTCACTCCTATACAATTCCCCCAAAGTTTCCAATTGCTTCTTAGTAACAGCACTGCTTGCACCTGCACAAAAGCTAAATACGGGGATAAAGCAAATGTGTAAATTAATAAATTGTGTGTGTATATGTATGTACAGTATATGTACAGTATACAGTACATGTATACACAGGGCCAGTGCAAGGGTGTTTGGCACCCCCCTGCAAACTATAAATTTGCACCCTCCCATATCTTACAAAGGGACAGCATGCTGCAAAAAGGGGTGTGGTCTTACAAGGAACGGGAGTGGCCACACTATAGTACCCCCATTTCAAATTATGCCACACAGCAGCACAATCTTATTCACATTACCCTGCGCATAGTAGTGCTGTTTATACACCTAATATCCCCAGTAGTAGCGCCAGTTATACACATAATATCCCCTGTAGTAGCGCCGGTTATACGCATAATAGCCCCTGTAGTAGTGCCGGTTATATGCATAATAGCCGCTGTAGTAGCGCTGGTTTCATATAATGCCCCATAGGCGTGCACAGCTAATTTTATTAGGGGGTGCACCGCAGGAGGGGCGTGTCTAGCAATATTTTACATTCTCTCAGTAAAATTACATAGCTCAATCTAATTTTTCTCTAGTTCCTAATAATAATGTAGATATAATACACCCCAGAGAGATAAAATGAAACCAGCCGGTACTGTCTGTCTGATACAGCATAACCCTGAGCCCTAGCTGCCGCTGCACCCTATCGCTGCTTACACTTCAACAACCTATCCCTGACCCAGTGGCAGAACGAGCGAGTGGTGGGCCGAGGTGCATATGCATTCCCACCACACACCCCCCCCCCCACACCCCCCCCCCCACACCCCTTGCACCCCCCCCCCCCCCCCGTCATCTACACCCTAGTTTTGAGTGGGCCAATCTTTAAAGTATGGGAGATTTAGGAGGCCGAACATTTCAGTTTTAATACAACAGAGGTAACGTTTAAAATTTACATATGTGCCGTCAAAGCCACATTGGACTCTTTCTATGCCATCAGACTCCTCCTACACAGGACACCAGCATTTGTCACACATGTCTCCGTGCTCACCAGCTACTGACAGTAGTGCCCCTTATTGACATTACGCCACACAGTATGAGCCAAATTCACATTACGCCACACAGTAGGAGCAGAAATTCACATTACGCCACACAGTAGGAGCACAAATTCACATTATGCCACATGGTATGAGCAGAAGTTCACATATCACCACACGGTATGAGATGAAATTCACATTAAGCAACACGATATGAGCAGAAATTCACAGTATGCCACACGGTATGAGAAGAAATTCACATATTGCCACATGGTATGAGCAGAAATTCATATTATGTCACATGGTATGAGCAGAAATTCACATTATGCCACACGGTATGAGCAGAAATTCACATTATGCCACACGGTATGAGCTGAAATTCATATTAAAATTAAAATTCATATTAAGCAACACAGTATGAGCAGAAATTCACATTACGTAACACAGTATGGGCTCAGCGGTGCCAGATACAGATACCCCCCCCCCCCCCTCCAGAGGTGCCAGATACAGATACCCACCCCAGAAGTGCCGGATACAGATAATCCACCCTCCCCGCCAGAGGTGCCAGATACAGATAATCCCCCCAGTAGTGCTCACCGCCACTGCTGTTGCTGGCTTGCTGCTGCTTCTTGTGTGTGCTGTGTAAGGGGAGGAGAGCGCAGCAAGCGTCTCTCCTAAATCCCACTCCTCACTGACAGAAGCCCTCCTGCGGTGGCGCCCATTTGAAACATGGCGCCAGCTGTCAGCCTATCAAAGCTTGCAGCCCGGCAGCCAATCAAGAGCCGCCACAGCCGGTCCACGAACTCTGATTGGCTGGCGGCCGACACCAGATTTAGAATAGATGGGTGCAGAGGCGTATCTAGGGTAGGGCGAGTGGGGCACGTGCCCTGGGCGCCTTGGCAGGCCCAGGAGAGGGTGGCGCCGCCGGCGGCCAGGGCATCATGCCCCACTCGCCCCCGTCAACCCTAAATGTGAGGGGAGGAGAGCGCAGCGTCTCTCCCTCCCCTCACCGCCGCTGCCAGCACTAGTAGCGCTGCCAGCAGCGCTGCCAGCAGCGCTGCTGTGTCCGGTCTCCGGCGTTAGCCAATCAGAGCTTGCGGACCGGCTCCTGATTGGCTGCCGGTCCGTGAGCTCTGATTGGCTAGCGAACCGGCGCCAGACACAGCCGCCGGAGACGGGACGAGAGACCTGGACGGAGTGGTGAGGGGAAGGAGAGGCGCTGCACTCCCCTCCCCTCACATAAGCGGCCGGTGAGTGAACGGGGTGGGGAGCACGGGCACAGTGGTGGATGTATCTGGCACCAAATGGGGCATGTAACTGGCACTGAGTGGGGCCTGGCACTGTGGGGCATGTATCTGGCACTGTGAGGCATGTATCTGGCACTGTGGGGCATGTAACTGGCACTGTGGGGCATGTATCTGGCACTGTGGGGCAATGTAACTGGCACTATGGGACATGTATCTGACACAGTGGGGCAATGTAACTGGCACTGTGGGGCATGTATCTGGCACAGTGGGGCAATGTAACTGGCACTGTGGGGCATGTATCTGGCACACTGGGGCAATGTAACTGGCACTGTGGGGCATGTATCTGGCACAGTGGGGCAATGTAACTGGCACTGTGGAGCATGTATCTGGCACAGTGGGGCAATGTAACTGGCACTGTGGGGCATGTATCTGACACAGTGGGGCAATGTAACTGGCACTGTGGGGCATGTATCTGACACAGTGGGGCAATGTAACTGGCACTGTGGGGCATGTATCTGACACAGTGGGGCAATGTAACCAGCACTGTGGGGCATGTATCCGGCACTGTGGGGCATTGTGTCCGGCACTGGGGGGCAATGTAACTGGCACTGTGGGGCATGTATCCGGCACAGTGGGGCAATGTAACTGGCACTGTGGGGCAATGTATCTGGCACAGTGGGGCAATGTAACTGGCACTGTGGGGCATGTATCTGACACAGTGGGGCAATGTAACTGGCACTGCGGGGCATGTATCTGACACAGTGGGGCAATGTAACCAGCACTGTGGGGCATGTATCCGGCACTGTGGGGCATTGTGTCCGGCACTGGGGGGCAATGTAACTGGCACTGTGGGGCAATGTAACTGGCACTGTGGGGCATGTATCCGGCACTGTGGGGCATTGTATCTGGCACTGTGGGGCAATGTAACTGGCACTGTGGGGCATGTATCCGGCACTGTGGGGCATGTATCCGGCACTGTGGGGCATTGTATCTGGCACTGTGGGGCAATGTAACTGGCACTGTGGGGCAATGTAATTGGCACTGTGGGGCAATGTAACTGGCACTGTGGGACATGTATCTGACACAGTGGGGCAATGTAACTGGCACTGTGGGGCATGTATCTGGCACAGTGGGGCAATGTAACTGGCACTGTGGGGCATGTATCTGGCACACTGGGGCAATGTAACTGGCACTGTGGGGCATGTATCTGGCACAGTGGGGCAATGTAACTGGCACTGTGGAGCATGTATCTGGCACAGTGGGGCAATGTAACTGGCACTGTGAGGCATGTATCTGGCACAGTGGGGCAATGTAACTGGCACTGTGGGGCATGTATCTGACACAGTGGAGCAATGTAACTGGCACTGTGGGGCATGTATCTGACACAGTGGGGCAATGTAACCAGCACTGTGGGGCATGTATCCGGCACTGTGGGGCATTGTGTCCGGCACTGGGGGGCAATGTAACTGGCACTGTGGGGCAATGTAACTGGCACTGTGGGGCATGTATCCGGCACTGTGGGGCATGTATCCGGCACTGTGGGGCATTGTATCTGACACTGTGGGGCAATGTAACTGGCACTGTGGGGCATGTATCCGGCACTGTGGGGCATGTATCCGGCACTGTGGGGCATTGTATCTGGCACTGTGGGGCAATGTAACTGGCACTGTGGGGCAATGTAATTGGCACTGTGGGGCAATGTAACTGGCACTGTGGGGCAATGTAACTGGCACTGTGTGGCATGTATCCGGCACTGTGGGGCATGTATCCGGCACTGTGGGGCATTGTATCTGGCACTGTGGGGCAATGTAACTGGCACTGTGGGCCATTTTCAGTGGCCACACCCCTTCTGTAGCGTGGCCACACCCCTTCTGGAGCTTGGCCACACCCCTTCTGTAGCGTGGCCACACCCCTTCTGGTGTGTGGCCACGCCCATTTTTCGGGGCGCGCCCCGAAGGAGCGCGCACATGCTTCTTTTTGTGTGTTTTTTTTTTTTGGGGGGGGGGGGGGCATTTTACATCTTCCCCTGGGCTCCAAAAACCCTAGCTACGCCTCTGGATGGGTGCAGGGAGAATCGATCGGCACCGTGAGGTGGGGGCCGGACATGATTAGGGGAACTCAGGGAGGATAGAAACCTTCTGTGCGCACGCCTATGTAATGCCCTCAGAAGTGCCATTTTTTTAAACAAATTATACCCCCCTCCCACACACACACACACACACACACACACACACACACAAACACACACACACACACACACACACACACACACACACACACACACACACACACACACACACAGTAGATATACACACATACTGTAGATACACATACACATAGATACACACACAGATACATACAAATACACACACACACACACAAACTTTCTCACTTTCCTTTCTCTGACGTCCTAAGTGGATGCTGGGGACTCCGTCAGGACCATGGGGATTAGCGGCTCCGCAGGAGACAGGGCACAAAACTAAAGCTTTAGGATCAGGTGGTGTGTACTGGCTCCTCCCCCTATGACCCTCCTCCAAGCCTCAGTTAGGTTTTTGTGCCCGTCCGAGCAGGGTGCAATCTAGGTGGCTCTCTTAAGGAGCTGCTTAGAAAAAGTTTTTAGGTTTCTTATTTTCAGTGAGTCCTGCTGGCAACAGGCTCACTGCATCGAGGGACTTAGGGGAGAGAAGTTCAACTCACCTGCGTGCAGGATGGATTTGCTTCTTAGGCTACTGGACACCATTAGCTCCAGAGGGAGTCGGAACACAGGTCTCACCCTGGGGTTCGTCCCGGAGCCGCGCCGCCGACCCCCCTTGCAGATGCTGAAGATTGAAGGTCCAGAAACCGGCGGCAGAAGGCTTTTCAGTCTTCATGAAGGTAGCGCACAGCACTGCAGCTGTGCGCCATTGTTGTCACACACTTCACACCAACGGTCACGGAGGGTGCAGGGCGTTGCTGGGGGCGCCCTGGGCAGCAATGTATAATACCTTATTCTGGCTAAAAATACATCACATATAGCCCCTGGAGGCTATATGGATGTATTTAACCCCTGCCAGGTCTCAGAAAAACGGGAGAAGAAGCCCGCCGAAAAGGGGGCGGGGCCTATTCTCCTCAGCACACAGCGCCATTTTCCCTCACAGAAATGCTGGTGGGAAGGCTCCCAGGCTCTCCCCTGCACTGCACTACAGAAACAGGGTTAAAACAGAGAGGGGGGGCACTTATTTGGCGATATGTATATATATATATTAAAATGCTATAAGGGAAAAACACTTATATAAAGGTTGTCCCTGTATAATATAGCGTTTTTGGTGTGTGCTGGCAAACTCTCCCTCTGTCTCCCCAAAGGGCTAGTGGGGTCCTGTCCTCTATCAGAGCATTCCCTGTGTGTGTGCTGTGTGTCGGTACTTGTGTGTCGACATGTATGAGGACGATGTTGGTGAGGAGGCGGAGCAATTGCCGGTAATGGTGATGTCACTCTCTAGGGAGTCGACACCGGAATGGATGGCTTATTTAAGGAATTACGTGATAATGTCAACACGCTGCAAGGTCGGTTGACGACATGAGACGGCCGGCAAACCAATTAGTACCTGTCCAGGCGTATAAAACACCGTCAGGGGCGGTAAAACGTCCTTTTACCTCAGTCGGTCGACACAGACAGACACGGACACTGACTCCAGTGTCGACGGTGAAAAAACAAACGTATTTTCCTTTAGGGCCACACGTTACTTGTTAAGGGCAATGAAGGAGATGTTACATATTTCTGATACTACAAGTACCACAAAAAAGGGTATTATGTGGAGTGTGAAAAAACTACATGTAGTTTTTCCTGAATCAGATAAATTAAATGAAGTGTGTGATGATGCGTGGGTTTCCCCCGATAGAAAATTATTGGCGGTATACCCTTTCCCGCCAGAAGTTATGGCGCGTTGGGAAACACACCTTAGGGTGGATAAGGCGCTCACACGCTTATAAAAACAAGTGGCGTTACCGTCTCCAGATACGGACGCCCTCAAGGAGCCAACTGATAGGAGGTTGGAAAATATCCTAAAAAGTATATACACACATACTGGTGTTATACTGCGACCAGCGATCGCCTCAGCCTGGATGGGCAGCGCTGGGGTGGCTTGGTCGGATTCCCTGACTGGAAATATTGATACCCTTGACAGGGACAGTATTTTATTGACTATAGAGCATTTAAAAGATGCATTTCTATATATGCGAAACTCTGGCATCAAGAGTAAGTGCGATGTCCATATCTGCCAGACGATGTTTATGGACACGACAGTGGTCAGGTGATGCAGATTCCAAACGGCATATGGAAGTATTGCCGTATAAAGGGGAGGAGTTATTTGGGGTCGGTCCATCGGGCCTGGTGGCCACGGCAACAGCTAGAAAATCCACCTTTTTTACCCCAAGTCACATCTCAGCAGAAAAAGACATAGTCTTTTCAGCCTCAGTCCTTTCGTCCCCATAATATCTGCCCAGGGATAGAGGTAAGGGAAGATGACTGCAGTAGGCAGCCCATTCCCAGGAACAGAAGCCTTCCACCGCTTCTGCCAAGTCCTCAGCATGACGCTGGGGCCGTACAAACAGGTGCGGTGGGGGGTCGTCTCAAGAGTTTCAGCACGCAGTGGGCTCACTCGCAAGTGGACCCCTGGATCCTACAAGTAGTATCCCAGGGGTACAGATTGGAAATTCGAGACGTCTCCCCCTCGCAGGTTCCTGAAGTTTGCTTTACCAACGTCTACCTCCGACAGGGAGGCAGTATTGGAAACAATTCACAAGCTGTATTCCCAGCAGGTGATAATCAAAGTACCCCTCCTACAACAAGTAAAGGGGTATTATTCCACACTATATTGTGGTACTGAAGCCAGACGGCTCGGTGAGACCTATTCTAAATGGAGTCACTCAGAGCAGTGATAGCGAACCAGGAAGAAGGGGACTATATGGTGTCCCTGGACATCAAGGATGCTTACCTCCATGTCCCAATTTGCCCTTCTCACCAAGGGTACCTCAGGTTCGTGGTACAAAACTGTCACTATCAGTTTCAGACGCTGCCGTTTGGATTGTCCACGGCACCCCGGGTCTTTACCAAGGTAATGGCCGAAATGATGATTCTTCGTCAAAGAAAAGGCGTCTTAATTATCCCTTACTTGGACGATCTCCTGATAAGGGCAAGGTCCAGAGAACAGTTGGAGGTCGGAGTAGCACTATCTCAAGTAGTTCTACGACAGCACGGGTGGATTCTAAATATTCCAAAATCGCAGCTGTCTCCGACGACACGTCTGCTGTCCCTAGGGATGATTCTGGACACAGTCCAGAAAAAGGTGTTTCTCCCGGAGGAGAAAGCCAGGGAGTTATCCGAGCTAGTCAGGAACCTCCAAAAACCAGGAAAAGTGTCAGTGCATCATTGCACAAGGGTCCTGGGAAAAATGGTGGCTTCTTACGAAGCGATTCCATTCGGCAGATTTCACGCAAGAACTTTTCAGTGGGATCTGCTGGACAAATGGTCCGGATCGCATCTTCAGATGCATCAGCGGATAACCCTGTCTCCAAGGACAAGGGTGTCTCTTCTGTGGTGGCTGCAGAGTGCTCATCTACTAAAGTGCCACAGTTATGCATTCAGGACTGGGTCCTGGTGACCACGGATTCCAGCTTGAAAGGCTGGGGAGCAGTCACACAGGGAAAAAATTTCCAGGGAGTGTGATCAAGTCTGGGGACTTTTCTCCGCATAAATATACTGGAGCTAAGAGCAATTTACAATGCTCTAAGCTTAGCAAGACCTCTGCTTCAAGGTCAGCCGGTATTGATCCAGTGGGACAACATCACGGCAGTCGCCCACGTAAACAGACAGGGCGACACAAGAAGCAGGAGGACAATGGCAGAAACTGCAAGGATTCTTCGCTGGGCGGAAAATCATGTGATAGCACTGTCAGCAGTTTTCATTCCGGGAGTGGACAACTGGGAAGCAGACTTCCTCAGCACGACCTCCACCCGGGAGAGTGGGGACTTCATCGAAAAGTTTTTTCCACATGATTGTGCACCGTTGGGAAAGACCAAAGGTGGACATGATGGCGTCCCGCCTGAACAAAAAAAAACTGGACAGGTATTGCGCCAGGTCAAGAGACCCTCAGGCAATAGCTGTGGACGTTCTGGTAACACCATGGGTGTACCAGTCGGTGTATGTGTTCCCTCCTCTGCTTCTCATACCAAAGGTACTGAGAATTATAAGACGTAGAGGAGTAAGAACTATACTCGTGGCTCCGGATGGGCCAAGAAGGACTTGGTACCCGGAACTTCAAGATGCTCACAGAGGACTCAGGGCCTCTGCCGATAAGAAGGGACTTGCTTCAGCAAGTACCATGTCTGTTCCAAGACTTACCGCGGCTGCGTTTGACGGCATGGCGGTTGAACGCCGGATCCTAAGGGAAAAAGGCATTCCGGAAGAGGTCATTCCTACCCTGGTCAAAGCCAGGAAGGAGGTGACCGCACAACATTATCACCACATGTGGCGAAAATATGTTGCGTGGTATGAGGCCAGGAAGGCCCCACGAAGAAATTTCAACTCTGTCGATTCCTGCATTTCCTGCAAACAGGAGTGTCTATGGGCCTCAAATTGGGGTCCATTAAGGTTCAAATTTCGGCCCTGTCGATTTTCTTCCAGAAAGAATTGGCTTCAGTTCCTGAAGTCCAGAATTTTGACAAGGGAGTACTGCATATACAACCCCCTTTTGTGCCTCCAGTGGCACTGTGGGATCTCAACGTAGTCCTGGGATTCCTCAAATCACGTTGGTTTAAACCGCTCAAATCTGTGGATTTGAAATATCTCACATGGAAAGTGACCATGATGTTGGCCCTGGCCTCGGCCAGGCGAGTGTCAGAATTGGCGGCTTTGTCTCACAAAAGCCCATATCTGATTGTCCATTCGGACAGGGCAGAGCTGCGGACTCGTCCCCAGTTTCTCCCTAAGGTGGTGTCAGCGTTTCATCTGAACCAGCTTATTGTGGTACCTGCGGCTACTAGAGACTTGGAGGACTCCAAGTTGCTAGATGTTGTCAGGGCCCTGAAAATATAGATTTCCAGGACGGCTGGAGTCAGGAAAACTGACTTGCTGTTATCCTGTATGCACCCAAAAAACTGGGTGCTCTTGCTTCTAAGCAGACGATTGCTAGTTGAATGTGTAGTACAATTCAGCTTGCACATTCTGTGGCAGGACTGCCACAGCCAAAATATATAAATGCCCATTCCACAAGGAAGGTGGGCTCATCTTGGGCGACTGCCCGAGGGGTCTCGGCTTTACAACTTTGCCGAGCTGCTACTTGGTCAGGGGCACACCCTGGCTGAGGAGGACCTGGAGTTCTCTCACTCGGTGCTGCAGAGTCATCCGCACTCTCCCGCCCGTTTGGGAGCTTTGGTATAATCCCCATGGTCCTGACGGAGTCCCCAGCATCCACTTAGGACGTCAGAGAAAATAAGATTTTACTTACCGATAAATCTATTTCTCGTAGTCCGTAGTGGATGCTGGGCGCCCATCCCAAGTGCGGATTGTCTGCAATACTTGTACATAGTTATTGTTACAAAAAAATCGGGTTGTTATTGTTGTGAGCCGTCTGTTCAGAGGCTCCTACGTTTGTCATACTGTTAACTGGGTTTAGATCACAAGTTATACGGTGTGATTGGTGTGGCTGGTATGAGTCTTACCCGGGATTCAATATCCTTCCTTATTGTGTACGCTCGTCCGGGCACAGTATCCTAACTGAGGCTTGGAGGAGGGTCATAGGGGGAGGAGCCAGTACACACCACCTGATCCTAAAGCTTTAGTTTTGTGCCCTGTCTCCTGCGGAGCCGCTAATCCCCATGGTCCTGACGGAGTCCCCAGCATCCACTACGGACTACGAGAAATAGATTTATCGGTAAGTAAAATCTTATTTTAACATACCATTTGGCTGGCTGGAATCTGGATCTGCAGCAGCTTCTGTCCTCCTCCTGCAGCCTGGTCCCATGTAGCTCTGCCCCTCGGCGCTGTGTAGCCCCGCACCCGTCCCCTTTCCGGCCAGGACGCGGACAGGCACTGCAGGGGGCTAGAGTGAAGCTTCAAGCTACCGGCGCTGCTGCCTGTCAAACGGTGTGACAGGCACAGCAGCTAGCAGCTGCAGCAGCAGAGAGGACATGCGCAGCACAGGGATGCAGAGCAGGGGGAGTGCCTCTCCCAGTCTGGCGCCTGCCTGCACTGCATCCCTTTGCTGTGTATGTAGTGCTGGGCCTGTGTATACAGTATGTTCTGCATTTGATTATAATTATTTTGTATGCCATAGGATGCCACACATCATTAGATGTATATTATAGGCATAAAGGGGTTTATTCATGAAGCAGTGAACAGTGTGGAGAAGTGAGCCAGTGGAGAAGTTGTCCATGGCAACAAATCAGTGTTTAAGTAACATTTATAAAATGCATTCTAGAAAATGATACGTTGCAGCTGATTAGTTGCCGTGGGCAACTTCTCCACTGGCTCACTTCTCCACTGGCTCACTTCTCCACACTGTTCACTGCTTCATGAATAAAGCCCTTAGGATTTCTAACAAAATATTATTAATAAAAAGTTTCAATAAAATCCACTTTTGCCTTTCAAAATCATAAATACAAAAAAAAAAAAACAACAACACATAATGACACACCATAAACAAACTCCTGACTACACAAAGGGGGTCATTCCGAGTTGATCGCTCGCTGCCGATTTTCGCAACGCAGCAATCAGTTAAAAAAACTGCAAAACTGCGCAAGCGTATGCACCGCAATGCACAGGCACATTGTACAGGTACAAAGAGGATCGCTGCTAGGCGATGGATTTAGCAAAGATTCCATTCGCCCAGCCGAACACAAGGTGATTGACAGAAAGAGGGCGTTTATGGGTGTCAACTGACCGTTTTCTGGGAGTGTTTGGGAATACGCAGGCGTGTCCAAGCGTTTGCAGGGCGGGTGTCTGACGTCAATTCCGGCACCAAAAAGACTGAAGTGTTCGCAAGGGTGGAGTAAGTCCAGAGCTACTCCGAAACTGCACAAAATGATTTTGCTGCGCTCGGCTGCACACGTGTTCGCACACTTGCAATGCGAAAATACACTCCCCCGTGGGCGGCAACTATGCGTTTGCACATCTGCTAAAAGTAGCTAGCAAGCGATCAACTCGGATTGACCCCCAAAGTCCCTGATTCTGACTATAGAGATTAAGGGGTCTATTTACTAAGCCTTGGATGGAGATAAAGTTGATGGAGATAAAGTCCCAGCCAATCGGCTCCTAACGGCTATGTTACAGGCTGGGTTTGAAAAATGTCAGTTATTAGCTGATTGGCTGGTACTTTATCTCCAGCGACTTTATCTCCGTCCAAGTCTTAGTAAATAGAGCCCTTAGGGTTCTACAGTAATTAATAAGCCTTGGAGAGATATATAGAGTGGATATAAGGGGTATATATAATAAAGCCTTGACGAGAGATAAAGTGGATGGAGATAAAGTTCCAGCCAATCAGCTCCTACAGAATGTGTTTGAAAAATGACAGGAGCTGGTTGACTGGTACTTTATCTCCATCCACTTTATCTCTCATCAAGGCTTTATTATATATACCCCTTAGATCCTGCCAACATCATGAGATCACAGTAGTAATATAAGAATAAAAAGATACAATCATTTACAGTCAGAGCCGGCCCTAACCAATATGATGCCCTAGGCAAGATTTTGGCTGGTGCCCCCTAGCACCACCGCAGGTTCCGCCTCTGACCTTGCACCTCTTTCCCAGCACCATCACCCCTCACCCATAGCAGTCTTTATTTTGGTGTTTGTACCCCCTATATTTTAAATAGGAACAGTTCTCACATTTGGCGCACAGCCCAAAAAGGGGTGTGTTTTTGCTGGAAAGGGGCATGGCCACACAATAGTAACCCCAGTTCCAATTATGCCACACAGTACTGCAACTTTACTCACATTTGATCATGCGATAGTGTCCATAATTCACATTACATCCCACAGTAGTATCACTTTACCTTATAAACGTTTCTCCTCACAGTAGAGCCCCTTATTCACATTACATCACACTGAATTGCTCCTTATTTACATTACACCACACCTTATTGCTCTTTATTCACATTAGACGACACAGTAGTGCCCTTTCTATACGCAATGCCACATAGTAGAGCACCTTATACACATAATGCCACACAGTAATGCCCCTTACACATATGAGACACATTATTAATGTCCTTATAAACATAATGCGCCTTACACATTATGACAACCTTTATTAATGCCCTTTTACACATAATGTCCCTTACACATATTCGGCACATTCATAATGCCCTTATACACATAATGACACACATAGTGCCCCCTACACATTTGCTGCACATTATTAGTCCCCTATACACATAATGACACACATACAGTAGTACCCTGTTACACATATGCCGCACAGTACACCTTACACATATGTTGCACATTATTAATGCATTTTTACATGACACACATAATGCTCCTTACACATATTCCGAACACTACTGCACAACCAACCCACTCACATGCACACAACACTCACACTGCCACTAACACTGTGACCTCTGCCTCTGCTTGGATACAGATGTGTCCTCATAAATCGTCTCTCAATGCTAACGTCAGGTACATCTTTTTTAATGAAAATGCATCTTATTTGCATTGCTGTGTGGCTAGGATGCACAAGCAGCTTCTGATGATTAAAATGATATGCAGCATGCCTATATTCTGTGTGCGACTGCGGCTGTATCTGCATATGAAATGCTACACAGAATATAGGCATGCCGCATATCATTTTAATCAGCAGAAGCTGCTGACGCCCCTAGGCATATCAAATGCCCTAGGCAATTGCCTAGTTTGCCTATGCCTATGGCCGGCTCTGTTTACAGTTAAAATAAGAAATAAAAAGCAAAGTCATAGTTTCTGAAATAGGGAGCTACTGTATTTGGTTTGAGCCGTCAAATCCGTTAGGGTAGAGAGTTTGAAGTTTGGAAAAAAAACACAGATTCCTGTGGGATCATTTTCTTTTGAGATAACCCTCCCCTTCTATCCCAGCTGCACAGGTTACAATTGCTTTGCAGGTTAGATGCTTACATTAGGAACGGATTAATAGCTGTGGTGGTGGGCGTGGGGCACTTGGACTGCACAACCTTAATCTTGTGTTGAAAAATTACAGTTAGGTTGGTGGTTTCTCTCTCTCCAAGCTTTGATAAATCTCCACCTAAAAGTGTTAACTGTCGATACAATGCTTCCCTTTGGTTTCACTTTCTTTTAGTGTAGGTTACCAGAGAAAAATGTATGATCATTTTTTTCCCCATTAGTCTAAATGGCAGCATGAGTAATAAAAATCGCTCTATAACTTGAGGCAATTTCACAAATCTCTAGATACTATAGAAACAGTCTAGAACTTGAAGTAGTGTGTTAAAATAAAGCATATTAAGGAACATACAGTACTTAGTCTTCCTTTAGGAATTTTTACTGTGCGTGTTTCTTTCCCTTATGATGGTTGATTGAGGGCAATTCCATTTGTGACAGACACGACAAATGATTCACTGTAAGAATAATGATTATATTTTCATTAATAAAATATCAGAAGATCTGCAAACTATGCTAGTTATAAACTATAATCATTCAGTTAACTGTTAAAGTAACAGGAAGTTTAATTCTGTAATTATCAGAAATATACGGGATCCGGTCTGAAGATTGACAGTGTCTAGGTCGACAATGTTTAGGTCGACCACTATAGGTCGACAGTCACTAGGTCGACATGGATGGAAGGTCGACAGGGTTTCTAGGTCGACATGTGCTAGGTCGACAGGTCTAAAGGTCGACATGAGTTTTTCACATTTTTTTTTTCTTTTTTCATACTTAACGATCCACGTGGACTACGATTGGAACGGTAAAGTGTGCCGAGCGAAGCGGTAGCGGAGCGAAGGCACCATGTGAGGGGACGCGGTGCACTAATTTGGGATCCCGGTCACTCTACGAAGAAAACGACACACAAAAAAAAAAAACCTCATGTCAACCTTTAGACCTGTCGACCTAGCACATGTCGACCTAGAAACCCTGTCGACCTTCCATCCATGTCGACCTAGTGACTGTCGACCTATAGTGGTCGACCTAAACATTGTCGACCTAGACACTGTCGATTTGATGAACCACACCCAATTATACAGGTACAAATATTATGTGACAGACACGACACTGAATGGGAACACAAATTCAGGATGAGTATAACTTCCTTCCAAATCTTGCAAAATATGAAACCTACAGTTCCATGACTTAACACTGAGAATGATAGAGTTGTTGGCTTGGTTGGGTAAAGAAGATAAGAAATTTCAAGTATTTGTAAATATTTTATTAAACATTATTCCTGTGACAGACACGACATAGGAATTGTGACAGACACAACATGTTCCAAAATACTTGCAAAAACCATTTAAATCTGTCAATTAAACTACATCATTATCAAAGCATCTTGAAAATACAGTTTAAACCTATTATCATTTAAATCTATAAGACTTATATTATTAGTTATCTCCAACATTATGTTAATATAAGGACAATTGCATACCTGTAAACAGTTGTCAAATAAGGCACAAAATCACCACAGCTTTCCACAGACTGCCATCTTGAATAAACAATGCTGCCAACTTATGATTTATGAAAAACAGGTGTTTATCATCTTTGGTTTTACAAAATATTAACTTCAGAGAATATACATTTTCACTACAAGATTAATTGTGGCCACTTTCAGGAAAAGATGTTCTGGTTGACATATTCATGGAATTACCCTTGAGGTATAACTTGACTGAACATCTGTGGTAACTAGAGATGAGCAGGTTCGGTTCCCAGAGAACCAAACCCCCCGAACATCCCATTCCGAGCCAGTTTCCGAGTCCGGCAACCAGAACGAAGCAAAACATCATCATCATGCGTGGACTTGGAGAGTGAGGGAGACAGACCTCTGTCTCTCTGTGGGTGGTGGTGTCGGGTGGGGTCAGTGTGTGCTCTAGGGTGCTTTTCCTGTCACTGTGGTGTACCTGTGCTATTAGGGGTGCTGTCCTGGCTGTCACTGTTGTTTCATGTGCTGTTAGGGGTGCTGCAGCTGTACATGGGAGTTGCTGTCCTGCCTGTCACTGTGTTATACAGGGGGCAGGGGCACTGTCCTCCTGTATGCTGTAAAAATTCAGGGGTGCTGTTATTAAAATAAAAGCACATTGGTCCTGTATGCTGTGAAAATACAGGGGTGCTAGCCCAATCATGTATGCTGTAAAAATTCAGGGGTGCTTCTGTATGGTCCTGTATGCTGTAAAAATTCAGTGATTCAGTTGTTAAAATAAAAGCACACTGGTCCTTTATGCTGTAAAAATTCAGACGTGCTTCTGTTGTTAAAATAAAAGTACACTGGCCCTGTATGCTGTAAAAATTCAGGGGTGCAGTTGTTAAAATAAAAGCACACTGGTCCTGTATGCTGTGAAAATACATGGGTGCAGGCCTAGTCTTGTATGCTGTGGAGCCCCTCGGAGCCCCTCGGTCCCCTTGTCCCGTAGAATCCACGGTGGACCTGTTTTAAAGATGCCCCAAATACTCACCTATTATCTGGTGTAACAGTAGTCACGGGGGGGTCCCGGCATTCGGAAAAAGAGGTTTCATGTGTAAACATGGAACCCCTTTAGTGCGAGGGTTCGGGTTTTGTCTTTTTTTTTTAACCCCCTGGATGCTACATGGACTGAAGAGGACAGAACTACACCAGATAATAGGTGAGTATTTTGGGCATCTTTTAACAGGTCCATCGTGGATTCTACGGGACAAGGGGACCGAGGGGCTCCATGGGACAATAGGTAAGTATGTAAGTGTGTAAGTGTGCATGTATGTATTATAAAGCTTTGCTTTCACGGTGTGTGTTGTGTTTTTTTGTGGTATTTTTTTGTGGTAGAACTACAGGTACCAGCGGGCCCGTTATTTCCTCGCATGCTGGTACTTGTGGTTCTCCAAGTACCATTTTAGGGGGAAGGCTTGCTGGGACTTGTAGTTCTACCACAAAAAACAATATTCTATTTTTTACACAAAGGCTATCAGCCTCCCATCCACCACCCACGGATGGGGGGGACAGCCTCAAGCTTCACCCCTGGCCCTTGGGTGGCTGGAGGGGGGGGCGGCCCTTGAGTTAATGGGTTCCCACTTCTCCATGGTACCCCGGCCAGGGGTGACTAGTTGGGTGGGTAATGCCACGGCCGCAGGGACCTATATAAAAGTGTCCCCCAGCTGTAGCATTATCTCTCTGGCTAGTGGAGCCCGGTACTGGTTTGAAAAAACGGGAGATCCCTACATCTTTTGTTCCCCGTATTTTTTGAACCAGGACCGGACGCAGAGCCCGGTGCTGGTTGTATAAATATGGGCGGACCCCAGTCATTTTTCCCCCTGTATTTTGACAACCAGAGCCGGCTCAAAGAGCCCGAGGCTAGTTATGCTTAGGAGGGGGGACCCCACGCAATTTTTTTTTAACATTTGTAACTCTTTAAACACCTCATCATGTACACAATGAAGCCCTGCACGGATCCTACTGATCCGGCCGGGCTTCAATGTGTTATGTCAGGCAGTGTTTTACTAATTACTCCCGTAAAACACTGCCCGACAATACGAATCACATCGACATCGGAAAATACGACAATAGAGAACTCTGCAGCTTAGTAAATTTGCGTAGATGAATTCAAAAGGTTGCAGTAAAATACGTCCGATAAAGAACGAGATTAAACTCCCATAAAATCGGCGCAAACACAAATTTTTGTAAATATACCCCCTAGATGGGCCAGGTGTTTGTGCCATCCACTTGTGTCGATTATCTTAGTCACCCAGCGACCTCGGTGCAAAACAATATTGTAAAGTGTTCAGAATACACTGGAATTGAGTGGAAATTAATGTTATTGAGGTTGATAATACCGTAGGACCAAAATTACCCCCAAATTCTGTGATTTTAGCTGTTTTTATGTTTTTTTCAAAAATCATCCAGCTCCAAAACCAAAACTCGAAAGGGTGCTTTTAGCAAAACTAATCCAGATCCAAAACATGAGCAGGGATCCAAATCCAAAACCAAAACCCAAAACCCAAAAAGTGTCCACCGCACATCTCTATGGTAACCAAGAGGATGTTTTCCTGCCAGGTAAAGTCTTTATAAATGGTTTAAAACTGATATGTTATCTTTATAGAGAATGATAATGTGACAAGTTTTTAGAGGAACATATCCATTTATGCAGAATAATATGAATGTAGAGAGTCCAAAGCTATCATAATTAGAGATGAGCGGGTTCGGTTCTCAGAGAACCGAACCCGCCCGAACGTCACCACCCGAGCCCGGATCCGAGTCAGGCTTGGGTTTTCCCGCCTGACTCGGAAACCAGAACGAGGTAAAACGTCATCATCCCGCTGTCGGATTCTCGCGGGGTTTGGATTCCATATACGTTGCCGCGTGTCGCCGCCATTTTCACTCCAGCATTGGAGAGTGTAGAGAGAGGACGTGTATCCATCCTCAGTGTCCTGCATCAGTTCAATGTTAGTGTCTTGTGCTGCCTCAGTCCAGTCACAGTGATTGTGTCCTCTGCTGCCATATGTCCGGTGCTGCTGTATAAGTCCAGTCCAGTGGTGCTGTGTTGTGCTGCATCAGTCCAGTGGTGGTGTCTTGTGCTGTATCAGTCCAGTAACAGTTGTGGTGTCCTCTGCTGCCATATGTCCAGTGCTGCTGTATAAGTCCAGTCCAGTGGTGCTGTGTTGTGCTGCATCAGTCCAGTGGTGTTGTCTTGTGTTGCATCAGTCCAGTCACAGTGGTGGTGTCCTCTGCTGCCATATGTCCAGTGCTGCTGTATAAATCCAGTCCATTGCAGTGGTGCAGTGTTGTCCTGCATCAGTCCAGTGGTGGTGTCCCTGTGCTGCTGTATATGCCGAGTGGTACTGCCATATATGCCCAGTGATACTGCCGCATATGTCCATTGATACTGCTGTATATGTCCAGTGGTACTGCCGTATAAATCCAGTGATCCTGCCGTATGATTCCAGTGATCCTTCCGTATAATTCAAGTGTTACTGGCGTTTAAGTCCAGTCCAGTGATACTGCTGTATATGTCCAGTGGTACTGCCGTATAATTCCAGTGATCCTGCCGTATAATTCCAGTGGTACTGCCATATAAATCCAGTGATCGTGCCGTATAATTCCAGTGGTACTGGCGTATAACTCCAGTGATCCTGCTGTATAATTCCAGTGGTACTGGCGTATAATTCCAGTAATCCTGCCATATAATTCCAGTGGTACTGGCATATAATTCCAGTGATCCTGCCGTATAATTCCAGTGATCCTTCCGTATAATTCCAGTGTTACTGGCGTATAAATCCAGTCTGGTGATACTGCCGTATATGTCCAGTGGTACTGTCGTATAACTCCAGTGGTACTGCCGTATAATTCCAGTGATCCTGCCGTATAATTCCAGTGGTACTGACATATAAATCCAGTGATCCTGCTGTATAATTCCAGTGGTACTGGCGTATAACTCCAGTGATACTGCCGTATAATTCCAGTGGTGCTGGCGTATAATTCCAGTGATCCTGCCGTATGATTCCAGTGGTACTGGCGTATAAATCATGTGATCCTACCGTATAATTCCAGTGATCCTGCCGTATAATTCCAGTTGTTCTGACGTATAAATCCAGTGATCCTGCCGTATAATTCCAGTGATCCTGCTATATAATTCCAGTGATCCTGCCGTATAAATCCAGTGGTACTGCCGTATAAATCCAGTCCAGTGATACTGCCGTATATGTCCAGTGGTACTGCCATATAAATCCAGTCCAGTGGTGCTGCCATATAAATTCAGTGGTGCTGTCCTGTGCTGTGTATTATTTACTCCAAATAAAGGGTAATTAATATTTAATCCAAATAATTTTTGCAGGGTTTGCCCTGTGTGTTGTAGAGGTATGCTCTCCTGTACCGCATATTGGGGGTCATTCTGACCTGATAGCACGCTAGCAATTTTTTACAGCGCTGCGATCAGGTCAAAACTCGGCAAAACTGTGCATGCGTATGCACTGCAATGTGCAGGCGCGTCGTACGGGTACAAAGCGGATTGGTGCTGGGTGATGGATTTAACGAAGAATCCATTTGCATAGCCAATCACAAGAAGATTGAGAGGAAGAAGGCGTTTATGGGTGTCAACTGACCGTTTTCAGGGAGTGGTTGGAAAAATGCAGGCGTGTCCAAGTGTTTGTAGGGCGGGTGTCTGACGTCAATTCCGGGATCGGACAGGCTGAAGTGATCGCAACGGTTGAGTAAGTTCAGACCTACTCAGAAACTGCACAAAACATTTTTGTACCGCTCGGCTGCAGAAGCGATCGCACACTTGCAAAGCGAAAATACACTCCCCCATAGGCGGCGACTATCTGATCGCAGCACTGCAAAATATAGCTCATGAGCGATCAACTCGGAATGACCCCCATTGTTATATAACTCCAGAAAAATAATGGAGAACAAAAATTTGGAGGATAAAATAGAGAAAGATCAAGAACCACTTCCTCCTAGCGCTGAAGCATGTAAAAAATAGGGGTGTGGGTTCATATGGGAGGGGCGTGGCCACAGTTATGCCCCCAGTAGTTGTGCCCCCTGTAGCTACGCCCCCAGTAGATTTGCCCCAAGTAGTTGTGCCCCCAGTAGCTGTGCCCCCTGTAGCTATGCCCCCAGTAGATTTGCCCTCTGTAGCTGTGCCCCAAGTAGATTTGCCCCCAGTAGTTGTGCCCCCAGTAGCTGTGCCCTCTGTAGTTGTGCCCCATGTAGCTGTGCCCCCAGTAGATTTGCCCCAAGTAATTGTGCCCCCAGTAGATTTGCCCCAGTAGTTGTTACCCCAGTAGATTTGTCCCAGTAGTTGTGCCCCCTGTAGCTGTGCCCCCAGTAGTTGTGCCCTCTGTAGCTATGCCCCCAGTAGTTGTGTCTCCTGTAGCTGTGCCCCCCAGTAATAGTGCCCCCTGTAGCTGTGCCCTCTGTAGCTATGCCCCCAGTAGTTGTGTCCCCTGTAGCTGTGCCCCCAGTAGTTGTGCCCCCTGTTGCTCTGCCCCTAGTAGTTGTGCCCCCTGTTGCTATGCCCCCTAGTAGCCGCTTACAAACACAAAAAATAAACAAGCAACAATACTTACCAACCCTGCTGTTGCTCTCGACCGCTGCTGCTGCTGCTGCTCCATCTGGCCGCCAGCTCCTCTCTATGGGAGAGACATCATGACGTCTCTCCCATAGCAGCACTGCGCAGACACTAGAGGTCAATTATGACCTCTAGTGTCTGACGATGGAGCCGTCTGCAGCGAGCGGCCACATAGCCCATGGCGTCTGTTGTAGCCGGGGAGCAGGATGCAGGGTGCAGGCAGGCAGCGGGCGCCTGCGGGGTGACTGTGGTCGCACCAAGAACCGCTACTTAATGATACCTAAATCTCTTCTTCCTCTTGTACCCAAGCTCCTGCAAGCCACACCACCAACTCCGTCAACGTCAACTTCCTCCTCAGTCAGGAACGTCAGTAGTCCTGCTGGCCATGTCATTGGCAAGACTGAGAAGTCCTCTCCTAACCGGGATTCCTCCGGAGGATCTTTGAGTGGTACGCCTACTACTGCTGCTGTTGCTGCCGCTGCTGTTGTTGCTGCTGGCAATCAATTGTCATCCCAGAGGGGAAGTCGGAAGACCACTTGTTCTACTTCAACTAAGCAATTGACTGTCCAACAGCCCTTTGTGAGGAAGATGAAATATAACAGCTGTCATCCTTTTGCAAAGCGGATAACTGAGGCCTTGACAGCTATGTTGGTGTTAGACATGCGTCCGGTGTCCGCCATTAGTTCAGTGGGACTTAGAGAATTGTTTGAAGTACCGTGTCCCACGGTACCAAATCCCATCAAGGTTCCACTTCACTAGGCAGGCGAGAGAATGTACAGAGACGTCAGAAAAGTGTCCTCAGTGTCCTAAAAAATGCAGCTGTACCCACTGTCCACTTAACCACGGACATGTGGACAAGTGGACAAGTGGAACAGGGCAGACTAAGAACTATATGACTGTGACAGGCCACTGGGTAGATGTATGGCCTACCGCAGCAACAACAGCAGCGGCACTAGTAGCAGCATCTCCCAAACGCCAACTCAATCCTAGGCAGGCTACGCTATGTATCACCGCTTTCCGTAAGAGGCACACCACTGACAACCTCTTACGGAAACTGAGGGACATCATCGCACAATGGCTTACCCCAATTAGACTCTCCTGGGGATTTGTGATATCGGACAACGCCACCAATATTGTGAATGCATTACATCTGGGCATATTCCAGCATGTCCCATGTTTTGCACATAGAATTAATTTGGTGGTGCAGAATTTTTTTTTAAATGACAGGGGTGTGCAGGAGATGCTGTTGGTGGCCCGAAAAATTGCGGGCCACTTTCGGCATTCAGCCACCACGTGCCGAAGACTGGAGCACCATCAAACACTTCTGCACCTGCCCTGCCATCACCTGAAGCAAGAGGTGGTAACGAGGTGGAATTCAACACTCTATATGCTTCAGAGGATGGAGGAGCAGCAAAAGTCCATTCAAGCCTATACATCCACCTACGATATAGGCAAAGGAGGGGGAATGCACCTGACTCAAGCGCAGTGGAGAATGATTTCTGTCTTGTGTAAGGTTTTCCAACCTTTCAAACTTGCCACATGTGAAGTCAGTTCAGATACTGCCAGCTTGAGTCAGGTCTGTTAAGTCTGATTAACTTTCAGGAAGAAAAGCAATACTTTAAATGTACAACTGTTCAGGCCGCTGCGATCGCTAAGCGTGTGTGTGTAAAACCCCTATTAAATGCGTACATGTTGCGTAAGCACGCCGGCACGCTGTAAGCACAAAGTAGCTACACGTGCGGTGGAATACCCTTTATAACCCCTAACAGGAAAGGAATGCGACACCAATTGTATATGCATGGTCCTCCACCCCTACTCACAATCTCGGCCACTCCCTCGACCTTGTCTTCACCCACCGATGTGATCTCTCTGATTTCTCTAACTCTTCCTTCCCTCTCTCTGACCACCATCTGCTTACTTTCACCCTCTCATCTTCCCCTCTCTGCTCCACACCCAGACCCACCATCACCAGACGCAATCTCGGGTCCCTCACCCCCGCTATCATGTCCTCCCTCGAGACCTTCCTCTCTCCTCTTTCCACTATGACTTGTCCCAACCAGGCAGCCTCTTTCTATAACTCTTCCCTTACTGCTGCTCTTGACTCTGTGGCCCCCCTCTCATCTGTCCCCCTCCGCCGCTCCAAACCCCAACCCTGGCACACCAAACTCACACGATTCCTACAAAAATGTTCACGGTCTGCAGAATGCTCCTGGAGGAGATCCCACTCTCTGGCGGACTTTCTCCATTTCAAGTTTATCCTCTCTTCCTATAGCTCTGCTCTTTCTCTCGCCAAGCAATCCTTTTTCCAAACACTCATCTCTTCTCAGTCCTCCAGTCCACGCCGACTCTTTGAAACTTTCAACACTCTCCTTCGCCCCCTCCTCCTCCCCTCCCCTCTTCCCTCACTCCCACTGACTTTGCCTCCTTCTTCATCTCCAAAATTGAGGATATTCAAAATTACATCTCCTCCCGTCACCCCTCTGCTGCCCCCCTGCTCCCACCATCCCTCCCGTCCATCTATCCCACCCTGTCCTGCTTCCGTCCCACCTCAGACAAGGAAGTCCACTCCCTCATCTTATCCTCTCCCCCCACAACCTGCCACTTGGACCCCCTCCCCTCCCGTCTTCTCCGCTCCCTCCCCCCCACTGCCTGCTCCCACCTTGCTCACCTCTTTAACCTATCGCTCTCTACTGGCATCTTTCCCTCACCATTCAAACATGCTCTGGTGTCCCCTATTCTCAAAAAAGCCAACCTCGACCCTTCATCACTCACTAGCTACCGCCCCATCTCTCTTCTCCCTTTCGCCTCCAAACTACTTGAACGACTGGTCTACAGCCGTCTCACAAGCTACCTCTCTGACCACTCCATCCTTGATCCACTACAATCTGGCTTTCGCCCACTCCACTCCACCGAGACTGCCCTGGTGAAAGTCACCAGTGACCTGCTTTCGGCCAAATCCAAGGGCCACTTCTCTTTGCTCATCCTTCTGGACCTCTCTGCTGCCTTTGACACCGTGGATCACCCTCTCCTCCTCCGCACACTCCAAAATGTTGGCCTCTCTAGCACCGTCCTTGACTGGTTTACCTCATACCTCACTAACCGCTCCTTCTCTGTGTCTGCCTCCGGAATCACCTCACACCCTTCCATCCTTCCTTTTGGTGTCCCTCAGGGTTCTGTCCTAGGCCCCCTTCTGTTCTCCCTCTACACCTCTTCCCTGGGTGCGCTCATTAACTCATTTGGCCTTCAATACCACCTCTATGCTGATGACACACAACTCTACCTCTCCTCTCCTGATCTGTCCCCCTCTGTCCTCTCTCAGGTCTCCAGCTGCCTCTCTGCCATCTCCTCCTGGATGTCTGAGCGCTCTCTGAAGCTCAACATGGATAAAACTGAACTTATTATCTTTCCCCCAGCCAGAGCAACACCCCCTACAAATATCTCTATCACTGTTGACAACACTATCATCTACCCTGTTCACCAACTCCGCTGCCTGGGCGTCACTCTTGACTCCTCCCTCTCCTTTGCACCCTACATCCAAGCTCTGGCGCAATCTTGTTGGTTCCAGCTACGCAACATTGCTCGCATCAGGCCATTTTTCTCCCAGAGTGCAACTAAACTTATCATCCACTCACTGGTCATCTCACGACTTGACTACTGCAATGTGCTCCTCACTGGCCTCACTTGCTCCCACATCGCTCCCATCCAATCTGTCCTCAACTCTGCAGCTAGGCTCATCTTCCTCTCCCACCGCTCCACTTCTGCCACTCCCCTTCAACAAAATCTACACTGGCTCCCATTCCCCTACATAATCCTCTTCAAACTCCTCACCCTCACATACAAGGCCATCTCTAATTCCACTGCTCCCTACATCTCCAACCTCCTCTCCCTTCATACTCCCTCCCGCCCACTACGGTCGGCTGATGACCGTCGCCTCTCCTCTGCCTTGGTCACTGCTTCCCATGCACGAGTTCAGGATTTTGCCCGTGCTGCACCCCTTCAGTGGAATGCGCTCCCCCGCTCCATTAGACTCTCCCCGACCTTGCAAAGCTTCAAACGGGCATTGAAAACCCACCTATTTATCAAAGCGTACCCCTCCAATGCATAACCTAGTCCTTAGGCTGCTCCTCCATCCCCCTGCCCCATGCCTTGGACATCTCTGCTTTGCTCGCATACCACCATCAGGCTTCTACCTGCTTGCTTGCACCTCATGTCATCTGTCTGTTGCCCCTCCCCACTAGATTGTTAGCTCTTCAGAGCAGGGCCCTCTTTCCTCTTGTCTAAACCCTCTTCTTGACACATTTCACTCAGCGACCATCTTTACCTGCTTTCTCTCCTGCTGGTAAAGGCTCATCTCTATCTATGGCCGCCAGCCCCAAGTAGTACAATGATTACTCCTTCGCTACTTACATCTAAGCTGTATTATGTTTTGAGAACTGTGTTGCTCTTTGTTACCTGCATTCCATTTTTGTTATTTATTTACTGTTATGCTAAGTTTTGTCTCCCTGTACTGTCCTTTGTACGGCGCTGCGAAACACTTGTGGCGCCCTATAAATAAAATGTAATAATAATAATAATCACATAAGAGAATAGGCTACAATCAATGGATACATATACGTTTGTTCGCCAGTGCCACCCGGTCCCGGTCCTCAGTCAATCTGGATAGATGACCTTCAGAGAATGTGTCTGACCGGCCAGGAGGTTTGGCTTTTATACATTAGTCCAAATCATGAAACAATAGAAACTGTATTCTCTTCACCCATAGGTCAAAGGGCTGGTAATTTACAGTACAGGAGGGGTCATAGGTCGGTTTGAATAGGTGGGCAATGCCTGGTCCAGGTGCACTTGCAGATGTTCTCCATTGGGTTCCCGCCGAATATCAAGAGTACAGTAAGTACAGTGTAATATTAATATTCTGTTCCTGCGCATATCTGTGTGCAGGAGCGTGCTATCTTCTGCAAACTGCTACCAGAATATTGCTCTTAAAATACTGTACAGCTGGATACCAAACACCACCTCCTAACCTAATTCTGTCCCCTCATATCCTGTAAAGTCGAATACCTCAATTGTTATACCTTGAAAGTAAATGTAACTCGCTGGTGTGGTGCATGTAGACTATGGGGGTGATTCCGAGTTGTTCGCTCGCTAGCTGCTTTTAGCAGCATTGCACACGCTAGGCCGCCGCCCTCTGGGAGTGTATCTTAGCTTAGCAGCAGTGCGAACGAAAGATTAGCAGAATAGTGAATAGAAATTTCTTAGCAGTTTCTGAGTAGCTCCAGACTTACTCAGCCATTGCGACCAGCTCACTCCTTTTCGTTCCTGGTTTGACGTCACAAACACACCCAGCGTTTGCCCAACCACTCCCCCGTTTCTCCAGCCACTCCTGCGTTTTTGCAATTTGAACGCCTGCGTTTTTCCGCACACTCCCATAAAACGGCCAGTTTCCGCCCAGAAACACCCACTTCCTGTCAATCACACTACGATTAGCACAGCGATGAAAAAGCTTTGTTATGCCGTGAGTAAAATACCTAACTTTTGTGTAAAATAACTAAGCGCATGCGCTCTGCGAACCTTGCGCATGCGCAGTAAGCGACTAATCACAGTATAGCGAAAATCGGCAACAAGCGAACAACTCGGAATGACCCCCTATGTGTTAATTATATGCCATGTGGATTAAATATGAGATATTTCTTTGTGGCTTTTCCATGCGAATGCATATGCTACCGTATTTACTCATACCACACGGTAATACGCAGGACCTCGTGGGCCAATATACGCAACGTGTGAGTATGCACACGCACGGCAGAACAAGCACGCGCACAGAGGCCACTTGTGTGGAGTTTGTATGTGATGCGTGTGACCATAATTTCTCTGATGTCCTAAGTGGATGCTGGGACTCCGTAAGGACCATGGGGAATAGCGGCTCAGCAGGAGACTGGGCACAACTAAAGAAAGCTTTAGGACTACCTGGTGTGCACTGGCTCCTCCCACTATGACCCTCCTCCAGACCTCAGTTAGAATCTTGTGCCCGGCTGAGCTGGATGCACACTAGGGGCTCTCCTGAGCTCCTAGAAAGAAAGTATATTTTAGGTTTTTTATTTTACAGTGAGATCTGCTGGCAACAGACTCACTGCAGCGAGGGACTAAGGGGAGAAGAAGCGAACCTACCTGACTGAAGATAGTTTGGGCTTCTGAAGCTACTGGACACCATTAGCTCCAGAGGGATCGAACACAGGACCCGACCTCGATCGTTCGGTCCCGGAGCCGCGCCGCCGTCCCCCTTACAGAGCCAGAAGCAAGAAGTGGTCCGGAAAATCGGCGGCAGAAGACCTCGGTCTTCAACAAGGTAGCGCACAGCACTGCAGCTGTGCGCCATTGCTCCTCATGCACACCTCACACTCTGGTCACTGATGGGTGCAGGGCGCTGGGGGGGGGGGGGGGGCGCCCTGAGCAGCAATATAAACACCTTGGCTGGCAAATATCACAATATATAGTCCCAGGGCTATATATGTGATAAATTACTCCTGCCAGAATCCATGAAAAAAGCGGGAGAAAAGTCCGCCGAAAAAAGGGGCGGGGCTATCTCCCTCAGCACACTGGCGCCATTTTTTCTTCACAGTGCAGCTGGAAGACAGCTCCCCAGGCTCTCCCCTGTAGTTTTCAGGCTCAAAGGGTTAAAAAGAGAGGGGGGGCACTAAATTTAGGCGCAATATGTGTATACAAGCAGCTATTGGGGGAAAATCACTCAGTTATAGTGTTAATCCCTGCATTATATAGCGCTCTGGTGTGTGCTGGCATACTCTCTCTCTGTCTCCCCAAAGGACTTTGTGGGGTCCTGTCCTCAGTCAGAGCATTCCCTGTGTGTGTGCGGTGTGTCGGTACGGCTGTGTCGACATGTTGGATGAGGAAGGTTACGTGGAGGCGGAGCAGAGGCTGATAAATGGGATGTCGCCCCCTGTGGGGCCGACACCAGAGTGGATGGATAGGTGGAAGGTATTAACCGACAATGTCAACTCCTTACATAAAAGGCTGGATGACGTAACAGCTGTGGGACAGCCGGCTTCTCAGCCCGCGCCTGCCCAGGCGTCTCAAAGGCCATCAGGGGCTCAAAAAACGCCCGTTACCTCAGATGGCAGACACAGATGTCAACACGGAGTCTGACTCCAGTGTCGACGAGGTTGAGACATATACACAATCCACTAGGAACATCCGTTGCATGATCTCGGCAATGAAAAATGTGTTACACATTTCTGACATGAACCCAAGTACCACATAAAAGGGGTTTTATGTTTGGGGAGAAAAAGCAGCCAGTGTTTTGTTCCCCCATCAGATGAGTGAATGAAGTGTGTAAAGAAGCGTGGGTTCCCCCGATAAGAAACTGGTAATTTCTAAAAAGTTACTGATGGCGTACCCTTTCCCGCCAGAGGATAGGTCACGTTGGGAGATATCCCCTAGGGTGGATAAGGCGCTCACACGTTTGTCAAAAAAGGTGGCACTGCCGTCTTAGGATACGGCCACTTTGAAGGAGCCTGCTGATAAAAAGCAGGAGGCTATCCTGAAGTCTGTATATACACACTCAGGTACTATACTGAGACCTGCAATTGCCTCAGCATGAATAGTGCTGCTGCAGCGTGGTCTGATACCCTGTCAGATAATATTAATACCCTAGACAGGGATAATATTTTGCTAACATAGAGCATATTAAAGATGTCGTCTTATATATGAGGGATGCACAGAGGGATATTTGCCGGCTGGCATCCAGAATTAATGCAATGTCCATTCTGCCAGGAGGGTATTAGAGACCCGGCAGTGGACAGGTGATGCTGACTTTAAAAGGCACATGGAGATTCTGCCTTATAAGGGTG
The DNA here is from genome assembly GCF_028390025.1 of Pseudophryne corroboree. Lineage (NCBI taxonomy): Eukaryota > Metazoa > Chordata > Amphibia > Anura > Myobatrachidae > Pseudophryne > Pseudophryne corroboree. The sequence goes on from NC_086447.1 coordinate 111,854,218, forward strand.
AGGAATTGTTTGGGGATGGTCTCTGGGACCTCGTATCCACAGCAACAGCTGGGAAGAATTTTTTTTACCTCAGGTTTCCTCACAGCCTAAGAAAGCACCGTATTTTCAGGTACAGTCCTTTCGGCTTCAGAAAAGCAAGCGGGTCAAAGGCGCTTCCTTTCTGCACAGAGACAAGGGAAGAAGGAAAAAGCTGCACCAGACAGCCAGTTCCCAGGATCAAAAATCTTCCCCCGCTTCCTCTGAGTCCACCGCATGACGCTGGGGCTCCACAGGTGGAGACAGGTGCGGTGGGGGCGCGTCTCGGGAATTTCAGGGACCAGTGGGCTTGCCCACAGGTGGATCCCTAGGTTCTGCAAGTAGTATCACAGGGATCAAGCTGGAGTTCGAGGCGACTCCCCCTCGCCGTTACCTCACATCAGCCTTGCCTGCTGCCCTCTGAGAAAGGGAGGTAGTACTGGCGGCAATTCACAAGCTGTACTTCCAGCAGGTGAAATCAAGGTACCCCTCCTTCAACAAGGCAGGGGTTACTATTCCAAAATGTTTGTGGTACCGAAACCAGACGGTTCGGTGAGACCCATTCTAAAATTTAAATCCTTGAACACTTATATACGAAGGTTCAAGTTCAAAATGGAATCGCTCAGGGCGATTATTGCAAGCCTGGAGAATATCATGGTATCACTGGACATCAAGGATGCTTACCTGCATGTCCCTATTTACCCTCCTCACCAGGAGTACCTCAAAATTGTGGTACAGGATTGTCATTACCAATTCCAGACGTTGCCGTTGGTCTGTCCCCGGCACCGAGGGTATTTACCAAGGTGATGGCCGAAATAATTATCCCGTACTTGGACGATCTCCTTATAAAGGCGAGGTCCAGGGAGCAGTTGTTCGTCGGAGTAGCACTATCTCGGGAAGTACTACAACAGCACGGCTGGATTCTGAATATTCCAAAGTCGCAGCTGGTTCCTACGACGCGTCTACTGTTCCTGGGTATGGTTCTGGACACAGAACAGGAAAAAAAGGGTTTCTCCCGGAGGAGAAGTCCAAGGAGTTGTCGTCTCTAGACAGAGACCTCCTAATACAAATACAGGTGTCGGTGCATCAATGCACGCGAGCCTTGGGAAAGATGGTAGCTTCTTACGAAGAAATTCCATTCGCCAGGTCCCATGCAAGGATCTTCCAGTGGGATCTGTTGGACAAGTGGTCCGGGTCGCATCTTCAGATGCATCGGCGGATAACCCTGTCTCCAAGGGCCAGGGTGTCGCTGTTGTGGTGGCTGCAGAGTGCTCATCTTCTAGAGGGCCGCAGATTCGGCATACAGGACTGGGTCCTGGTGACCACGGATGCCAGCCTTCAAGGCTGGGGGGCAGTCACACAGGGAAGAAACTTCCAAGGACTATGGACAAGTCAGGAGACTTCCCTACACAAAAATATTCTGGAACTAAGGGCCATTTACAATGCCCTAAGTCAGGCTAGACCCCTGCTTCAACACCGGCCGGTGCTGATCCAGTCAGACAACATCACGGCGGTCGCTCATGTAAACCGACAGGGCGGCACAAGAAGCAGGATGGCGATGGCAGAAGCCACAAGGATTCTCCGATGGGCAGAAAATCATGTGTTAGCACTGTCAGCAGTGTTCATTCCCGGAGTGGACAACTGGGAAGCAGACTTTCTCAGCAGACACGACCTCCACCCGGGAGAGTGGGGACTTCATCCAGAAGTCTTCCAAATGATTGTACACCGTTGGGAAAGGCCACAGGTGGACATGATGGCGTCCCGCCTCAACAAAAAGCTAAAAAGATATTGCGCCAGGTCAAGGGACCCTCAGGCGATAGCTGTGGACGCTCTGGTAACACCGTGGGTGTACCAGTCGGTGTATGTGTTCCCTTCTCTGCCTCTCATACCCAGGGTAATGAGAATAATAAGAAGGAGAGGAGTAAGAACTATACTCATTGTTCCGGATTGGCCAAGAAGAGCTTGGTACCCAGAACTCCAAGAAATGATCTCAGAGGACCCATGGCCTCTGCCGCTCAGACAGGACCTGCTGCAGCAGGGGGCCAGTCTGTTCCAAGACGTACCGCGGCTGCGTTTGACGGCATGGCGGTTGAACGCCGGATCCTGAAGGAAAAGGGCATTCCGGAGGAAGTTATCCCTACGCTAATTAAATTAAAGCTAGGAAAGAAGTGAACGCAAACCATTATCACCGCATATGGCGGAAATATGTTGCGTGCTGTGAGGCCAGGAAGGCCCCAACGGAGGAATTTCAGCTAGGTCGATTTCTGCACTTCCTACAGTCAGGGGTGACTATGGGCCTAAAATTGGGCTCCATTAAGGTCCAGATTTCGGCTCTATCGATTTTCTTCCAAAATAGAACTGACTTCACTGCCTGAAGTTCAGACTTTTGTTAAGGGAGTGCTGCATAGTCAGCCCCCGTTTGTGCCTCCGGTGGCACCGTGGGATCTCAACGTGGTGTTGGATTTCCTGAAGTCGCATTGGGTTGAGCCACTTAAATCCGTGGAGCTAAAATACCTCACGTGGAAAGTGGTCATGCTGTTGGCCTTGGCGTCGGCCAGGCGTGTATCAGAATTAGCGGCTTTATCATGCAAAAGCCCGTATCTAATTTTTTTATATGGATAGGGCGGAATTGAGGACTCGTTCCCAATTCCTTCCTAAGCTGGTATCAGTTTTTCATGTGAACCAACCTATTGTGGTGCCTGCGGCTACTTGGGACTTGGAGGATTCCAAGTTACTGGACGTAGTCAGGGCCCTGAAAAATATATGTTTCCAGGACGGCTGGAGTCAGGAAAACTGACTCGCTATTTATCCTGTATGCACCCAACAAGCTGGGTGTTCCTGCTTCTAAGCAGACTATTGCTCGCTGGATCTGTAGCACGATTCAACTTGCGCATTCTGCGGCTGGACTGCCGCACCCTAAATCTATAAAAGCCCATTCCACGAGGAAAGTGGGCTCTTCTTGGGCGGCTGCCCGAGGGGTCTCGGCTTTACAAATTTGCCGAGCTGTTACTTGGTCGGGTTCAAACACTTTTGCAAGAGTCTACAAGTTTGATACCCTGGCTGAGGAGGACCTAGAGTTTGCTCATTCGGTGCTGCAGAGTCATCCGCATTCTCCCGCCCGTTTGGGAGCTTTGGTATAATCCCCATGGTCCTTACGGAGTCCCAGCATCCACTTAGGACGTCAGAGAAAATAAGATTTTACTTATTTTTTTCGACTTCGACAGGTCATTCCCCTCATCAGGCTTTTGCAGAAGCAGCTGGAGAAATTTAAGGAGGAGCTAAGACGGTGTGATTCCGCAAAGTATGTGGGAATTGTGGATGGAGCCCTTCATTTGCTTTGCCAGGATTCAAGTGTGGTCAATCTGTTGAAATCAGAGCACTACATTTTGGACTCCGTGCTCGATCCTAGGTTTAATGCCTACGTTGTATCTCTCTTTCCGGCAAACACAAGTCTGCAGAGGTTCAAAGACCTGATGGTGAGAAAATTGTCAACTCAAGCGGAACGTGACCCGTCAACAGCTCTTCCTTCATTTTCTTCCGCAACTGGGGCTGCGAGGAAAAGGATAAGATTTCCTAACCCACCCACTGGCGGTGATGCAGGGCAGTCAGGAGCAAGTGCTGACATCTGGTCCGGACTGAAGGACCTGCCAACGATTACTGACATGTCTACTGTCACTGCATATGATTCTGTCACCATTGAAATAATGGTGGAGGATTATATGGGTGACAGCATCCAAGTAGGCAGTCCGTACATATACTGGCAGGAAACAGAGGCAACTTGGATGCCCTTGCACAAACTGGCTTTATTTTACCTAAGTTGCCCCCCTCCAGTGTGTACATCGAAAGAGTGTTTAGTGCAGCCGGTAACCTTGTCAGCGATCGGCGTAGGAGGTTACTTCCACAAAATGTGGAGAAGATGATGTTCATCAAAATGAATTATAAATTAGTCCGGGAAGACCTTGACCAGCAATTGCCTCCAGAAAGTACACAGGGACCTGTGATGGAGGATTCCAGTGGGGACGAATTAATACTCTGTGAGGAGGAGGATGTACACATTGAAAGGCGTAAGGAATTGGAGGATGAGGATGAGGATGAGGTTGACATCTTGCCTCTGTAGAGCAAATTTGTGCAAGAAGAGATTGATTGCTACTTTTTTGGTGGGGGCCCTAACAAACAAGTCATTTCAGCCACAGTCATGTGGCAGACCCTGACGCTGAAATGGTTGGTTTGTTAAAGTGTGCATGTCCTGTTTATACAACATAAGGGTGGGTGGGAGCCTGTCTGACACTGCCGTACAACTCCAGGGGTACTGCCGTATAAGTCCAGGGGTACTGCCGTATATGTCCAGTCCAGTGGTGCTGTCTTGTGCTGCATCAGTCCAGTGGTGGTGTCTTGTGCTGCCATAAGTCCAGTGATGGTGTCCTGTGCTGTATATTATTTACTCCAAATAAAAGGGTTATATACATTACTTATATTATTATCCAAATAATTTTTACAGGGTTTGCCCTGTGTGGTGTAGGGTACGCTCGCCTGTGCTGCATATTATTATAATAGCTCCAAATAAAAGGGTTATTATTATCCAAATTAATTTTACAGGCTTTGCCGTATGTGGTTTAGGGGTATGCTCTCCTGTGCCACCAATATTGTGCGTGTATTACATCTGGGCAAATTCCAGCACGTCCCATGTTGTTTGTGCCGCACACTTGTGTCGCTTAGCTTAGTCATACAGCTACCTAATTGCACCTCTTTTTCTTCTTTGCATGATGTGCTGTTCGGGGCATAGTTTTTTTTAAGTGCCATCCTGTCTGCAACTGCTGTGCCACTCCTAGATGGGTCAGGTGTTTGTGCCGCACACTTTTGTTGCTTATCTTAGTCATACAGCTACCTCATTGCTCCTCTTTTTCTTCTTTGCGTGATGTGCTGTTTGTGGCCCATTTTTTAAATCTGCCACTGCAGTGCCACTCCTAGATGGGCCAGGTGTTTGTGCCGCACACTTGTATCGCTTAGCTTAGTCATCCAGCCATCTCGGTGCAGCCTTTTGGCCTAAAAACAATATTGTGAGGTGTGAGGTGTTCAGAATAGACTAGAAATGAGTGGAAATGAATGTTATTGAGGTTAATAATACTGTAGCTTTAAAATTACCCCCAAATTCTGTGATTTTAGCTGTTTTTATGTTTTTTTCCAAAAATCATCCAGATCCAAAACTAAAACCAAAACACGAAAGGGTGGTTTTGGCAAAGCCAATCCAGATCCAAAACACGAGGATGGAACCAGAACCAAAACCAAAACACAAAACACGAAAAAGTGCACGCCGCACATCTCTATAATAGATTGTCCTGGTGAATTGACTAGGGATAAATCTTAGTTCACCACAGAACATAAAAATGATCAACAGACACAGATAGGGACATTGCTTCACTCTAGTTTAAAATCCCAAATTAGCATTCTGAGTTATAGCGCGTGCCCTGTCAGACGCAAAAGCTCTAAAGGGCAGATTAAGTTACCCATGAGACTTACTGTGCAGTTGTAGCTCTTTATTTTAATGCTATATTTTAATGCTCAGAACCATTCAGTCACTAGCCAATTTTCCCACATTGTAAGATTGTGTCTAACACGTGTTAACTAGAGATGAGCAACTCAGATTTAGTGGAATCCAAGCCCCCTCCCAATTTCCGGTAACTGAATAAATCTGAGTAAATCCTAGTCCTGGCTCGGGTTGCCCTGCCAGGCTCAGACGGCAAATCGAGGCAAAACATCATCTGGATTCTATAGGTCCCTGCAGCAGTAACTCCATTTAACTCAATTCACGCTCCTGTATGCTTTGCTATGCTCTGCTGTGTCCATCCACAAGTGCTGTGCTCTCCTGTGTCCATCCACAAGCTGTGCTGTATTCATCCACAAGCTGTACTGTGTCCATTAAGTGGCTGTGCTGGATCCATCAATTGGCTGTGCTCTGTCCTTCAAGTGACTGTGCTATGTCCAGTTCCCATATTCTGTAACAGAGTGGGTGCTGCACTGACTCTGCAGGTCATGCCACACTAAGTTGACATATAAACACTGCAGTGTGATTCTGCCGTGCCAGCTGTGAGAAAAGTAAAAAGAAAGTAAATAAAAAGTTACAAAATAAAAATAAATAAGTAATTTTTTCTTAAGTTTATACAACCTGTGTATGTTGTAACCCAGTTTTACTTTGTTCACTTATATAGAAAAGCCCTTTGAATCCCAGCAGTGTGAGTGTCACGATCCTAGGCACATCGATTCCCTAGATACGCCAATCTGTGAATCCCTGCCACGTGACGATGTTACTGGATACCTGAGCGCATGCGTTAATTTCAACACGGTCACTGCCACCAGCCAAAGTACAAACATTTAGGGTATGACCCAAGGCACACTTATGGCTTTTGCCTGCACCCAGAATTATTAATATTTTGGTAACGCCTCTTTCAGAGAGTTGGGTTGGACACACAACAGAAAACCATAGCTAAAATTAGATCATTTAATTTAAGTAAAACACTTCAAATCTTATGTTACAGAAAAGAAAGTTACAAGATAGAATGATAAAAAGTCAAAGTCATATGAGTAAATACAGTTTCAAGAAAAATAAAAATAGGGAGATAAAACCCACCGATCCTAACACATGCAGAGTGGAATGATGGAATGAAGTGAAGCCTCTTCAGATCTTATCGGGACATTACAGAGCCAGGATGCTTCTCCTGACTCGCTTCTTTGATAATGACAATTTGCAGTCTGTGCTTCTCCTATTTAAAACTGAGACTGCCCCTTCTGCCCCCATCCCTCTGGAGAGTTCGTTGTAACCCTTCCAAAGCCAGAGAAGGTATTGAGTGTCAGCTCATACTGGGCTTCCCAGCCACTCGCTCAGGGGTAAAATGCCTTTTCTTCTAATAGCCTTTGAAGCTCTTGCCATGGTTCTTGTGTAAACAAATGGTCAGTTCTGAGAAGACACAGACCAGGAAGCTTAACACATTTCTGTCCATAGCTCTGGTTCTGGGGTAATTAAACTAGCTCTGGTCAGGAGGAATTTCACACCTGAGTAGCCAGTGTGTCTCTGAGTTCTGTGGCTATAATGAAATGCCAGCAGATCAATCCAGCTTCAACCATTTGACATGCAAAGACAGTTATCACACACTGGTACATTGATACATCGATCAGAATAGTGATATCACATACCTTGATTTTAACAGGCCTATTTCTACTTGAAATAGCCTGGATCATGACACCTCCCCCTTTAGGATCAGCATGGGAGCAATGGCACGTCAGGCCAGTACTATTCTTCCATTTGTCCTGAGAAGACATTTACAACACATACAATATACAATAGATCACATACAGTACTTAATATAGTTTTTTTTTGGATACAGAGAGTAAGGGGATACAATATGCTTCTCTGAGTATGTAAGTTCCATTGTCTCTATTGTTCTGTTAGCTGTACCCCAGTGTGACTTTGTTCCCATATGTTGGGCCTAATTCAGACCTGATCGCTAGGCTGCATTTTCGTACAGCATGCGATCAGGTCTGAACTGCGCATGCCTATGCACTGCAATGCGCAGACGTGTCGGTCCGCAGTGCCGGGGAGCGCCGGGCTTTGACTGATGGTGCAAGAAAAGCAATCACATGGGTGATCGCAAGGTTACTGACAGGAAGAGGCAGTTTATGGGTGGCATCTGACCGTTTTTAAGGAGTGTCCGGAGAAACGCAGGAGGGACCAGGCGTTTGGAAGCAGGGATTCTGACGTCAGCTCCAGCCCCGATCATTGCACAGGAAGAGTAAGTCCTGGCCTGTGCAGAGACTGCACAAACTTCTGTTTGTGCAGCTCTCCTGCACATACAATCGCACCCCTGCACAGCGATTTCCCCCTCCCCCTGTAGGCAGCAACTACCTGATCACAGGTATGCAAAAAACGCACCCTAGCAATCAGGTCTGAATTAGGCTCATAGAAAAGCCTATTGAATCTCCCAGTGTGAGCTGAACTGTGAATTTTAAAAATAGAAATAAATATATTGTTATATTGTTTGTACTGCACTGTGCGCTGTACCCCAGTGCAACTTTGTAACCAGCCAGCTCACTGCAGCCTTTGGCCTTAACTGGATGAAACCAATATTGTGAGCTGTGAGATGGTCAAAATTGACTGGAAATTACTGGAAATTATTGTTATTGAGGTTAGAATACTGCAGAGACAAAAAAAAAAAATCCCAAGTTTTGTGATTTTATTTATTTTTATTCATTTAAAAAAAAAAAAAAACAGATCGAAAACCAAAACAAGTGAGACGGTTTTGGCAAAACCAAAACCTGATGACAAATTATAACCAAAACAAAAACAAAAAATGGACCGGCGCGCATCTCTATTGTTAACCCATGGTTTCCGGTTTATTGCCCAGAACTATGGAGTTACCACATGCGGAAAGCCCTAGAGGGTGCACTTAATATGGAATTTCTCATACATCCTAGAGGATGCTGGGGACGACATCAAGACCATGGGGTATAGACAGGATCCGCAGGAGACATGGGCACTCTAAAGACTTTTCATTGGGTGTGAACTGGCTCCTCCCTCTATGCCCCTCCTCCAGACCTCAGTTTTAGAAATGTGCCCAGGTCGACTGGATGCACTCTGAGGAGCTCTACTGAGTTTCTCTGAAAAGACTTATGTTAGGTTTTTTATTTTCAGGGAGTACTGCTGGCAACAGACTCCCTGCTTCGTGGGACTGAGGGAGCAGAAGTAGGAACCAACTTCCTAAAGAGTTTCATGGCTCTGCTTCTGGCTGACAGGACACCATTAGCTTCTGAAGGGAACTGAACGCTAGCCGTGCCTAGATGCCGTCACCCCCCTCACAGAGCCAGAAGTCAGAAGACAGGTGAGTGTTAGAAGACAGATCTTCAATCAAGAAAGTGACGGCTAAAGGTACCGCGCGGCTGGCGGGAGCGCAGCACGCCATGTTGCCCACACGTACACAGGCACTGCAGGGTGCAGGGCACGGGGGGGGCGCCCTGGGCAGCATGAAACCTATGGAAACTGGCATAAATAAGGGGCATAAGTTGCTGAGGCACAGTCCTACCCCCGCCAGTATAAAAAATTACCTCATAAAAGCTGAGGAGAAACACACCATTGAAGAGTGGAGCTTCGTCCTCAGTCAGCCAGCACACTGCTCAGCGCCATTTTCTCTCTCTCCTCAGGCTGCAGAGACAACACTGGTCCTCCTCCACTACTGAACAAGTATCAGGGTGCAAAACAGGGGGGGCCACAGTGAATTTGGTTCTATATAATTGTGTGATTAACATTATAAAAGCGCTGAATATCAGTGGGCATTTTGTGTTCACAGACATTGTGTTACTGGCGCTGGGTTGTGAACTGGCAAAATCCTATCTGTGTCCCTCTGACAGATTTTACTGTGGGTCTGTCCCCTATAAATCCCGGAGTGTCTGTGGTGTGGTTTGCACGTGTGTGACATGTCTGTGGCAGGGAACTCTGTGGAGACATGTTAGGGACACAGAGGTGTAATATGACACCAAGAGCCTGACTGGGTGAAAGGTTAATGATAGTGTGAATCATATCAGTAAGAGGTTGGACTGAATCTCATACAGAAAACTGAATATAATCTGTTGAAGATGTGATTTTTAATAGTTCTGCCTTTCATCCACAGGGACTTTTCTGGGTCACATACAAATTTGCACAAGTAGTACAAACTGATACCGACACGGACTCCTGTGTCGACACTAGTGATTCCAGGGGAATAGGTCCTAAGTTAGCAAAAAAGCATTCAAAACATGTTTTAGCTATAAAGGAGATGTTAGAAGTTACGAAGCCCCCTCTTTTACCACAAGGAGAGGGTTTACTTTAGTAAAGAAGTAATGTAATTTTCCCTCCACCTCAGGTCTGATTTAACCTGAAAAGAAATTTCAGATTCCCAAAAAGAATTCAGGCAGCTTATCTTTTTCCAAAAAAGGTGGGAGTCACCCCGCATTTTAGACAGGGCCCTGTCATAAAAGAGAAAAGGTGTTTCTCCCTTCCCCTGGAATGGCTTCACTTAAGGAGCCGACAGACCGCAAGTGAGTGAGGTGATTTATTGATGTGGCCAATGGGACACTACTCAGGCCTACCATTGTCTGTGAGTGGGTGAGTAGTGCTATTGAAAAGTGGTCAGAAAACTTGTCATTAGACATTGACACAATAGATGGAGACGAGATACTCCTAACGTTAGGTTATATCAAAGACGCTGCTGCGTACGTACTAGAATCCATTAAATATATTGGTTTCTTAGGATCAAGAACCACTACCATGGCAGTATCGGCTCGGAGGGCATTGTGGATTCACCAGTGGAATGCTGATGCAGATTCCAAAAGAAATATGGAGGCTCTCCCGTATAAAGGTGAGGCCCTATTTGGTGATGGGCTGGATGCATTAGTCTCAACGGCTATCACAGGTAAGTCGACATTCTTGCCTTATGCTCCTACACCGGCAAAAAAGACACATCACTCTCACATACAGTCCTTTCGGCCCAACAAATACAAAAAGGCCAAAGGTCTCCCCTTTTTTTGCAGGTAGGGGAAGTGGAAAAGGAAAGAAATCCGCAGCATCTACCGGATCGCAGGAGCAGAAGTCCACCCCTGCTTCTGCCAAATCTGCAGCATAACGCTGGGGCTCCCTTGCGGTAGTCCGCTCGGGTGGGAGCATGTCTGAAACTTTTCAGCCAAATCTGGATTCAATCTGGCCTGGACCAATGGGTCTTACAAATAGTGTCCCATGGGTACAAACTAGAGTTTCAAGACGTCCCCCCATGCCGATTTTTCAAATCGACCTTGCCAGCTTCTCTTCCGGGAAGAGAGGCAGTAACAACGGCAATTCAAAAATTATGTCAGGATCAGGTCATTGTCCTGGTACCCTTGGCACAGTAAGGAGAAGGTTTTTTATTCAAGCCTCTTCGTAGTTCCGGAGCCGGACGGCTCGGTCAGACCAATTTTAAACCTGAAAAATCTGAATCTCTACCTGAAAAGGTTCAAGTTCAAGATGGAATCCCTGAGGGTAGTGATTTCCAGTCTGGAGGAGGGGGACTTCATGGTGTCAGTAGACATAAAAGATGCTTACTTGCATGTTCCCATTTATCCTCTTTACCAAGCTTATCTGAGATTCGCAGTACAGGATTGCCATTACCAGTTTCCGACGTTGCTGTTCGGACTCTCCACGGCACCGAGGGTATTCACCAAGGTGATGGCGGAGATAATGGTCCTCCTTCGTTAAAAAGGAGTCAATATAATTCCTTATCTGGACAATCTCCTGATAAAAGCGAGATCCAGGGAAGAGTTGGTGCAGAACATCGCACTCTCCCTGTCAATACTCCAACAACACAGATGGATCATGAATTTTCCAAAGTCGCAGTTGGAACCGACGACAAGATTGTCCTTTTTAGGGATGATTCTGGACACAGAAGTACGGAGAGTATTTCTTCCAGTGGAAAAGGCTCTGGAAATCCAGAAAATGGTCAAACAAATATTGAAACCAACAAGCGTGTCGATCCATCAATGCATTCGGTTGTTGGGGAAAATGGTAGCGGCCTACGAGGCCATACAGTTTGGCCGATTTCATGCCAGAGTATTCCAGTGGGACCTGTTGGACAAGTGGTCCGGATCCCACTTACACATACACCGGAAAATAATCCTGTCCCCCAAAGCCAGGATTTCGCTCCTGTGGTGGCTACACAGTTCTCACCTACTAGAGGGACGCAGGTTTGGGATTCACGACTGGGTCCTAATAACCACGGATGCATGTCTCCGAGGCTGGAGAGCTGTCACACAGGGGGAAAGCTTCCAAGGAAAATGGTCAAGTCAGGAAGCCTGCCTTCACATAAACGTTCTGGAATTGAGAGCCATTTACAACGGCCTTCTACAAGCGGTACATCTTCTTCAAGATCCCGTGCAGATCTAGGCGGACAATGTAACAGCAGTCGAGTACATAAACAGGCAAGGTGGAACAAAAAGCAGAGCTGCAATGGCAGAGGTGACAAGGATTTTCCTCTGGGCAGAAAGACATGTTAGAGCTCTGTCAGCAATTTTCATTTTGGGAGTGGACAACTGGGAAGAAGACTTCCTCAGCAGACACGATCTCCATCCAGGAGAGTGGGGCCTCCACCAAGAAGTCTTCGCAGAGGTGACAAGTCTTTGGGGAGTTTCTCAAGTAGACATGATGGCAACTCCTCTAAACAAGAAGCTTCAGAGGTATTGTTCCAGGTCGAGAGTCCCTCAAGCAATAGCAGTGGATGCACTGGGGACCCAGTGGGTGTTTCGGTCGGTATATGTTTTTCCTCCACTTCCACTGATTCCAAAAGTTCTCAAAATAATAATAAGAACAAGAGTTTGAGCAATCTTCATTGCCCTAGACTGGCCAAGGAGGGCTTGGTATCCATATCATCAGGAGTTGCTCATAGAAGATCCTCTGCTTCTTACTCCTCGAGAGGACCTACTACAGCAGGGGCCATGTGTGTATCAAGACTTACCGCGGCTACATTTAACTGCATGGCTGTTGAGCGTTGAATCCTAGCCCAAAAGGGTATTCCCAAGGAAGTCATCCCCACTCTTATTCAGGCCAGGAAAGGAGTAACGTCTAAACATTACCACCATACTTGGAGAAAATATGTGTCTTGGTGTGAATCCAAGAAGGCTCCTACGGAAGAGTTTGAGTTGGGACGTTTTCTCCATTTTCTGCAGGCTGGTGTGGATGCGAGCCTTAGATTGGGGTCAATCAAGGTCCAGATTTCGGACTTATCAGTTATCTTTCAAAAACAATTGGCCTCCTTTCCAGAAGTTCAGACGTTCATGAAAGGGGTTCTGCACATCCAGCCTCCATTTGTTCCTCCAGTAGCACCATGGGACCTTAATGTGGTGTTGCAGATCCTTCAATCGGGTTGGTTTGAGCCTCTACAAGAAATAGAGTTGAAGTTTCTCACTTGGAAAGTGGTGATGCTTTTGGCGTTGGCATCCGCAAGGCGGATGTCTGAATTGAGGGCCTTGTCCCACAAGAGCCCTTACCTGATCTTCCATGAAGATAGGGCAGAGTTGAGAACTCGTCAACATTTTCTTCCAAAGGTGGTTTCCTCTTTCCACATAAACCAACTTATTGTGGTGCCAGTTGCTACTGACACGTTCGCTGAGTCAAAGTCTCTAGATGTGGTTAGAGGTTTGAAGATTTATGGCGCTAGAATAGCTCGAATACGTAAAACAGAGGTTTTGTTTGTCCTGTATGCTCCCAACAAGATTGGGTGTCCTGCTTCCAAGCAGACTATTGCGCGCTGGATCAGAGGTACGATTCAGCAAGCTCATTCTACGCCTGGATTGCCGTTACCGATATCGGTGAAGGCCCATTCTACTAGGAAGGTGGGCTCCTCCTGGGTGGCTGCCCGGGGGGTCTCGGCATTACAACTTTGCCGAGCAGCTACTTGGTCAGGGTCAAACACATTTGCAAAATTCTACAAGTTTGACACCTTGGCCGATGAGGACCTCAAATTCGGTCAATCGGTGCTGCAGGGCCATCCGCACTCTCCCGCCCGAACTGGAGCTTTGGTATAGACACCATGGTCTTGATGTCGTCCCCAGCATCCTCTAGGACGTATGAGAAAATAGGATTTTGATAACCTACCGGTAAATCCTTTTCTCCTAGTCCGTAGAGGATGCTGGGCGCCCGTCCCAGTGCATACTTTACCTGCAGTTTAGTTATTACAGTTACACAAGTTGTGTTACCTTGGTTTCAGCATGTTGCTGCAATTAGTTAATGTCTGTTGGCATGTGTTATGTTGAATGCCATGTGTGCGGCATGGTTGAGGGTGTGAGTTGGTAGATATCTCCCCACTAGTTAAGTAATTCCTTTCCTCAAAATGTCAGTCTCCCTGGGCACAGTTCCTACAACTGAGGTCTGGAGGAGGGGTATAGAGGGAGGAGTCAGGTCACACCCAATGAAAAGTCTTTAAAGTGCCCATGTCTCCTGCGGATCCCGTCTATACCCCATGGTCTTGATGTCATCCCCAGCATCCTCTACGGACTAGGAGAAAAGGATTTACCGGTAGGTTATCAAAATCCTATTTTTTCATGTAGACACTGGAGCAGTGAGTAAAGAAAAATCTGCATTAAGTGCACCTCCTGGGGCTTACCATGCGGGGTAGAGACAGTAATTGGATAGCTCTAGGCAGAACTTCAACAACCTAATAACCACCATTGATAACTGAATCTGCCTCCAAGTGTTCAAGTACTACTGCATTCTAATCCTTCATGCCAGGTAAACTACTGTAGTTCTACTTGCCTTCTCCCTGCTTCTTATGTGGACATATTATGTAGTAGATCATCAGTGACATCAAAACATTTAAGGAGGGTACTACTACCACTACCCTCTCTTTTTATTGCCAATAGAAATACTTTAGTGTTACTTCACTGGTATTGCTAGCTATTTTTAAATTCTATATTCCAATGAGTAAATGTGAACTCACTGTGTGTAAATAAGAATGCTAAATCTAACAGGCCCGTCACAAAGAGAGGAATGGTTATCTGTAATGAGAAAAGAGACTTGGAATCCAATGACAAGATAATACCAACATGTCATCTTGAGTTAATGATGTCTTCCAGGTTATCACCTTTAAAGCAATCATTTTTGTAATAAAAATTTGGGGAGATATATATTTGTAATCAGTGAAATGGGCTACATGATGTGTCAAATTTCAATATTAATTTACTAGGAAAATAGAGAAATTGTCTATTTTCCTAAAAAATCCATATTTAAAATGTATGTTTGATATGTCTCTATATGTAAATACATATTCGGTCTAATGCTATTATTATTACATGCAGTCATAAAATTATTAATAATACTTAGACTCTTTTAGTCACCTCACAATGAAGAGGGTATTATTGAGCTCCAGCACTATTGAGGGAGACCCCTAGAGCCAATAACAGCCCCCCGCTGTTTCCTTATAATATGACTCACACACTGGTACTTAGGTTGCCACCTGGACTTATAACTCTAGCAGTAGTGACTTCAACAATAGGATTGAGACCACAGGAAAATAGGCTAAAATAGTAGCAGAGAACAAGTATGGACTACATGAAAACACAGAGCGTTAAGGCATCTCTTAAGGATCTCAGCGAGGGCAGATGAGGCACTGTGAGATGGATTACCAGCACTGTGCGGAACACTGAGGAGGCAGACAAGAGGTTAATACACTCAGGTACTGGATGTGTGTTCAGACAGGACAAGGCTTGGCAATGGACAGCCAGATAATCCAGAAGAGTATCCACAGGATCTAGAGACAGGAACCAGCAATTTACACTGACAGAGTATAAGCTATAACTGGTTGTGTATTGCAGGGCTGATTGCCTTTTAAAAGATTCAAGCATCAATCAGTGCAGCCAGAGAGGGAAGCATCTCTAAATTAATAACTTCATGCAGCTGCAGTGCTGCACGTACTTCACGAGTCCCGGCTGTTAGGGAGCAGCAGCCCAGAATTCCCTGCAGCCAACCGGCGTTCTGGTTGTTAGGTTTACAGTGTCTCTGATTAAGATGTTATTGTGTTGTTGACATACCTGAAAACTTACTAAATAGTGACAGTTCTTGAAATAAATCTTAGTGTTGGCAGAACTGAGTGATTACTAGTGTTCGCAAGATATATTTGGTGGGACTTTGACCAATCTTAGACAGAGCAGGAGCTGGTTGTAATTCCGTCCAAGTTTGCCGGATGTGCTGGTTGTCAGCCGAACTCAGACTATTTTTTAAAGAGGCAGTCATTTACAAGGAATGGTTTTGCCTTGGAAATTACTGCCCCTTTAAAAAAAGTCAGAGTTCTTCCGACAGCCCAAACATCTGGCGAACTCGGACGACATTACATAAATCCTTAGGTGTTTTTGTTTTGATTCAAATTTTCACACCTATGTGTCATGCATGCTTAGCTGGGACTTGTGACAGAATATGAGTGAATTAGATATAATATACCTCTAGGAGGTAGCCCTGATAAGTTATTTTATCCTTCAGCCTAAGCTCATTCTTTTATGTATTCTCTAGTATGATATAGAGGCACTGCATACAATGTTTGTGTGCTTACTGTTTTGTTACAATTGCTATAATTTTGTTTGATATACTGTTGCCTTTATTTTCATTTTGTAAGCAAACAATGTAAAGATTACTGCAGACGTTCTCACTTATTAGCGTGATTGTCTGGGTGGAATTTTTGCAGTATCAGCACCAGCTGGAGATATTTCTCTAACAATGAAATCTAAATCATACTGTATATCAAAGATCATTACAGATTGTTTAGCTGAGTCGAAACATTTTCTGTTTGCGAAATGCGTGCCACCTGCCCCAGATTTCCCATACTGATGAGAATGTTTGGAAAGAGAGAAATACAAGAATTTATAGGTTTGCATTTTATTGCAATAAAGAAAATGTCTGATATGAATTAGATTTATTAGCGCAGTGCTCCTGCTCTCTGTGGATTCAGACACTTTCATGTAATTTACTGCTTATTTATAATTTGATTGTAGCCTCTTGTGTGTACAAGCACTTAGGTTGTTGGCAAGTTTCTGTTGGTGTCCGTATTGCTTGATGTGTGCGTTAAGTGGTTTAGTCTGCGACTGAGAACATCCACTTGACAGAAACCTGATAAAGAGGAAAAATGTTAAAGCAAAAGAAATTAAATATATCAGATGATTTCATTTATTCGACAAACTGTAAGGAACATACATCTTCACAATAATCTTACCTTCACTCAAGTTGATATAACACCAGATTAGAGATAATTTATGGTGACATTTTATGTTTTACAGGAGATGTCGCGAAACTCTTGTCATGGACACCGGCCTTTTGGTCAAGCAATAATAGAGAGACTCTGCATACTGAGAGAGGTAGGAGATATGCCAGGTACAGACCTTTCCCATTTCACTGACGATGTGATCTAATTCACAAATTTTCTTGCAAGGAAATATTCCAGAGAGTTTCCAATATCTTGCGTACACACTATACAATTGTTTCTTCTAATCTTCACTGATTGTCCTAATGATTGGATGGAAAAGTTGTGTCCCTGTATACACTGCACAGATTATATGCCTGTGTAGCTACCCATGGTTGGACTGGCCCACAGGTGTTCTGGGGAAATCCCCAGTGGCACCCACTGCCTGAGAATCTCACCCTGTCCTCTAAGGGTCAGTAACATGATGGAGCAGAATGAATAATGGTGCTTGGTTTGTTTTTATAGAAACTACACCAAGATTAGTAGTCCTGCCAATCTAAGCGGGTGGTCATGACACACCCCTGTCCCTTCCTTTACAAAGGGGCCCTGTTCTTTGCATGTCTTCTATAATGGTTGGCCAAGTCCCTCTGTGGTGGCTGACAACACCTTTTCTGGTAGCTGGCCACATCCCTTTAACTTGGGCAGCTACCGCTGTATTCCCTGTTGGGCTTGTATGTGTGTATGGCTCGGGAATTGTGTAGTGTGTACCCAGCTTAATGGACAAAGTAGTCGCTATAATGGTCGAGAACTCAGACACATCATACTGTAGTTCACATTAACGCACAAACTCTGAGAATCTGTACCTAGCATGTGGCTGGTGTAAGTTTCTATGGTTGCGTCTAAGGATGAGACGCTCAAAGTGGACGTCTCAGTCCTTGTACAGTCAGATGCATGGATGTGTACCAGGGAAGGGACTTGTAATGGTATGTGCATACAGTCTCAGACACGGATGCCACTGTGGCTGACTCTGAATTATCCCTTTTATTTATGTACCATTTAAGCTCTTTTCATTGATTTGGAAACCATAGATAGTTGCAGACACCACCCACCCCATTCCCCCAGGAGTGACAAACTGGAATTGCCTGAAATCATACTTAGCTTTTGACTTCTTTCAAAATAAACAAATAATTATTCCCCAGGGGTCTTGTGTCTGTCAAATTGAGCCTGTCGCTCTAAACAATGCTCGGTCTTTGTTGTTTTTTCTATTATGTTATGCAAATCAGGATATCATTACTGAGGAGTGAAGTGTACATTTTCCCTGCACATAATGATAAGATATTTTATCTTCTCCCCAGAAGTGACATTCTCTCATGGGATAAGAAGAGTGACACCACTCAAGACACGGACTGGTCCTCTTAGGATCGGCCTGTCAAGGAAAGCCAAGATTAAACAGCTTCATCCTTATCTCCGATAGAGAGTCAGATTCCTAAAAGAGCATAAATAGATTGCATTAGATTACAACCACTGGGATACATTTCATAGTACTGGATAAAAGAACCAAAACCTTCTGCTGAAAATGTATTTTATATTCATTGGATATATTTGGTGTTATTAAGGTATTTACATGTTTGTTTTAATGCTTCGTGTTTATGTTAAAATGTTACATTTTAAAATGTTTCTTTCAATCTCAAGGTTTTAAACATAATACTGCAGAACTTTTTCAGCCTACTTTTACCATCTATGGGGGGTATTCAATGAAAGTAAAAACTGCCGTCTTGTTGGAAAGACGGCAGTTTCCGACTGTTTTAGGTCGGGAGGGGTTCCGACCTATTCAGTGCTGGCTCTTTTTTTCTGACAAGTCGAGAAATCCGACTTGTCGGAAAGCACGCGGATTGGCGGCTTAACCCACCGATCCAAGTGTATTGTCGGAAAGCGCGGCCAAACCCAACAAGTTTTAGCCCCGTATCCGACAATGTCTATCAAACTTTAAAAAAAGTCGGATTGGCATTGTCGGGAACGGGCCAAACCTGTCGGGTTTGGCATGCATTGAATACTCACTTGTCGGATCCTTTCCGTTGGAAAGGATCCGACATGAAATTAATATATGCCTATTTGGGCATAGCTGCCAACACTGTTGTGCTAGCTCCTATTCTGTGCATTTTACTGCTTTTATACATCTTCATTGTAGGGGACAAATAATTCAAAGGATATAGAAGGGACTCTCAGACTTTATGCTAGCATTGGATGTACCAAGAAATACACAGAAAAGTAATAATAGCTCTGAGTATAAAGTGCTAAAAATTAGATTGAAATTGATGTAACCATTTATCTTTGTTTATGCATGCAATAAACAGGCCTGGCCAATTTATAGCACTTACAGTATTTCATAAATGTGAAATTAGTATGTTATCAGTGAATGGCAAAAGGCAAAACACATTGAGAGCTAAGGAACCCTTGAATTAAAACTTATTTGTCTACTTTTACAGTGTTTCCATAGTTTTGGAAATCTATGGAAATACAGTATAACATCAAAGGTCTTGTGATTTTTTTTTAAAGAAACGTTACCCTAGTACTCACTCTTTAAAGGACATCATTATTATGCAATGCTGCTGTTAAAGCATTTTCCCACTTTAGGACACTCCATCCTGCCTAGCTAGTGTCTCAATCCCTGGGTACAACAACACTACTTTTACACTTTAAATTGCTGCTGAAAGACTCATGATCTTGACTTTGGACAACTGTCCTCCTGTCACTCGTGGTCAAATCCTTGAGTAACTCAGCATTTAGTAAAGGGTGGGATCTGATAAACTTCTGCAATAGCTAGAAATGGTTGATTAACAACCATCTTGAATCCTTGATGAAACTCTTCAACAAATAAGGAAAATGAAAAAATAATTTACAGGATTATTAAACCTGGTTTAGTTTTATAGTATCTTTAAATAGTATTTTTATAGTATCTTTAAAAATGTTTATTATGTTGCCCTTGGATGGAGACATAAAATGAAGACTTGGATGGAGACATACAATGAAATAAAAAAAAGCGATTTACCAGTTACATGTAAGTAGACAGGAGGTACCCTGTGATATGTGTGAAAAGTGTTTTGTCTCTGATGTACGATATTACATTCCTCATTACGGATCCCGGCTCCAATGCTTACTGTACTCTACAACCCTCCTCTTTACAGGGGATAGATGGAGAATAAGTCAACACATTATTTTTAAGAAACATATGTAGTTTGCCGTTTTGTTCCAGAGGCTAAGCCTGTAAATAGGAATATCGATTATCCTTTACTGTGCTTAATTACAAAACTCTATTTCTCTGTAAACACCAGAGTTGTATGTTAATTTTGTGGACATTGATCATCCTTCATTACATATATTCCAAAACATATTTTACTGTGTCTACAGGAATAAATTGTAATCCATGAAATAGGTGCGGCTGTTGTTAATGGGAAAGCAATTGTGATGTTTACTGTATTAAAAGGATTTCAAATAAATGTCATACTCTCTTCATTAATTGTATTCTCAATTAAAAAAGTTACGGTGACCAGAACCACAGTACGTCTCCACTAACAGAAATACCATCAAATACCAAACTTTTTTTAATGTCTGTTCAGACATTGAAACTAATTACAATTCTTTAATATCCTCTATGATTCACTTATTAATGTACCAACAAGACTCACACTGCCAGACAGCACAATAGACAGGAAGAACATGTTCCTAATGTACCGGGAATATAAAGTATAAATGCTTGCTGAGCGCACTTTAGTTTTTGTTAAGGTCAAACTGACATTACTGAGCTAGAATGGGGAAAGTGTGGGCCCCCTTACCGCTTAGGGCCCTTGGCTATCATCAAAAATGACAACACTTCCTGGGGAAAATATGTAAATTCTCCTCTCTAAAATCTAATTCCAGCATAACACTTTCCAGCTGCTAAGGCTTTATAAATATGTCCGCCTTGGAACTGCATTATAAGGTTGTTTACCATAATTCTTATTTATCAAGAGTGGGTTGTCATTTTGATACGCAAGCAAGAGAAAGGGTTGGCCCATTGCATGCAGGAGTTCTATTTCAAAACACCTGGAGAGGCATCTGAAGCCTGTCATTAACGATTGCAGATCAGTATGTATGGTATAAATAGATTATATACTGCATTTAATAGGGGAAAAAATGGGATTATTATTTTCATTGCAGTGCAAGATTTAGAACAATACTTGACTGTTATTTAAACGATTCCTCAAGTAAAGTAGTAGTATATCATTTGTCAGTCTTTTTTTTTTCACAAGGAAATTACTGTTATTGATACTTAATATCATAGAGCCATCGGAAATTCATTCATGTATGTAGGGACTCACCTACTTAATAGTAGTGATGAGCGGATTCGGTTTTACTCGGTTTTACTCGGTTTTACTCGGTTCTCAAAACGGCATCTTATTGGCTCACGGATGTCACGTGTTTTGGATAGCCAATAAGATGCCGTTTTGAGAACCGAGTAAAACCGAGTAAAACCGAGTAAAACCGAACCTCGCTCATCACTACTTAATAGTGCCAGCAATCACCGAGTAAAAGATGAAAGCCAGGCCAGGAGCTCTGCTTTTCTCTGCTTCACTTGAAAGGTAAAATACTTTAATAATGAATGAAAGTATATTCATGAAAAGGATTACCAGTTTCTCTTAACAGTGGAATAATAAGACAAAATTGGAATTTCTAAAATGGAAATGCTGTACAATGAAAGACAACGGTTTATCACTTGTAAAAAATGTTAAGAAGCTTGCAAGAGATTGAATTTGATTAAAGCTTTCAATATTGTATAAGGATGTCTTACTTTACTGCCAAGCAGAGCATGTCAGGTAATAGTTCAAACAGACTATAGACTAGGGAACATTTGATATAACAGCGCCAAGCTGATAGAGTCACACTCCGTGGAAATGCCGTCTAAGAGGCATTATTATAAAGGCTGAAGTATGCTGTACATCTCTTTAAACATTCATCCAACAAAATGCTTTTCTTTTTTCAGAACACTTTTTTTTTTTTTTATAAGTGTACTACCTTGGGGATTCTGTCGAGCTGAAATCACACCCATTTTCAGAGTATACATTGCGCATATCGAGCTGCACCTGCTAGTACAGTGATGAAGAGAGCTATGGGTTTTCGATTGTAGACTGACAACTCAAGATGCATAATCAGGCTATTACCAGGCATTCTCACTTACAAAAAGTTTGCTTGGATTGCTTCAATGCAGCTACCATAGTCAAATTAAAAGGGGGGCGGGGCGCAGGGCGTATTGTACCCTTGGCCCCCATTTGTCAGGGTACTCCCCTGGCGAGAGCACAATGACATCACTAGCTTTCCCTCTTATGCAGCAACAGAACCAGGCATCCAGAATATGTGCAGTGTTTCATGAGCTACCGATGGACCTTTCTGACCAATGGAGACATAGTAGGGTGAAGAGAGCTGTAACTGACACAGCGATCCCAGCTTCTCCTCCTCCCTCCCTGAGTGTCTGGGTCATGTGTAACCTGTTATCTAATGAGTAGAGAGAGACAAACACACACAGTCCTCCTGAGTCCTGTCCCAGTGTGTAAGTAATACAGAGGCTGCTGCTATTTTTGCATGTGATAAGATAAATTATAGATTTTTCTCTGACGTCCTAAGTGGATGCTGGGGACTCCGTCAGGACCATGGGGAATAGCGGCTCCGCAGGAGACAGGGCACAAAAGTAAAAGCTTTAGGATCAGGTGGTGTGCACTGGCTCCTCCCCCTATGACCCTCCTCCAAGCCTCAGTTAGGTTTTTGTGCCCGGCCGAGAAGGGTGCAATCTAGGTGGCTCTCCTAAAGAGCTGCTTAGAGTAAAAGTTTTGTTAGGTTTTTTATTTTCAGTGAGTCCTGCTGGCAACAGGCTCACTGCAACGAGGGACTTAGGGGAGAAGAAGTGAACTCACCTGCGTGCAGGATGGATTGGCTTCTTAGGCTACTGGACACTAGCTCCAGAGGGACGATCACAGGTACAGCCTGGATGGGTCACCGGAGCCGCGCCGCCGACCCCCTTGCAGATGCTGAAGAGAGAAGAGGTCCAGAAATCGGCGGCTGAAAACTTCTCAGTCTTCATGAGGTAGCGCACAGCACTGCAGCTGTGCGCCATTGCTCTCAGCACACTTCACACCAACGGTCACTGAGGGTGCAGGGCGCTTGGGGGGGCGCCCTGGGCAGCAATGAAAGTACCTATGCTGGCTAAAAATACATCACATATAGCCCCTGGGGCTATATGGATGTATTTAACCCCTGCCAGGTTGTCAGAAAAACGGGAGAAGAAGCCCGCCGAAAAGGGGGCAGGGCCTATTCTCCTCAGCACACAGCGCCATTTACCTACACAGCTCCGCTGCTAGGAAGGCTCCCAGGCTCTCCCCTGCACTGCACTACAGAAACAGGGTTAAAACAGAGAGGGGGGGCACTTATTTGGCGATATTATTATATATTAAGATGCTATAAGGGAAAACACTTATATAAGGTTGTCCCTGTATAATATAGCGTTTTGGTGTGTGCTGGCAAACTCTCCCTCTGTCTCCCCAAAGGGCTAGTGGGGTCCTGTCCTCTATCAGAGCATTCCCTGTGTGTGTGCTGTGTGTCGGTACGTGTGTGTCGACATGTATGAGGACGATGTTGGTGAGGAGGCGGAGCAATTGCCTGTAATGGTGATGTCACTCTCTAGGGAGTCGACACCGGAATGGATGGCTTATTTAGGGAATTACGTGATAATGTCAACACGCTGCAAGGTCGGTTGACGACATGAGACGGCCGGCAAACCAATTAGTACCTGTCCAGGCGTCTCAAACACCGTCAGGGGCTTTAAAACGCCCATTTACCTCAGTCGGTCGACACAGACACAGACACGGACACTGACTCCAGTGTCGACGGTGAAGAAACAAACGTATTTTCCATTTGGGCCACACGTTACATGTTAAGGGCAATGAAGGAGGTGTTACATATTTCTGATACTACAAGTACCACAAAAGAGGGTATTATGTGGGGTGTGAAAAAACTACCTGTAGTTTTTCCTGAATCAGATAAATTAAATGAAGTGTGTGATGATGCGTGGGTTTCCCCCGATAGAAAATTATTGGCGTTATACCCTTTCCCGCCAGAAGTTAGGGCGCGTTGGGAAACACCCCTTAGGGTGGATAAGGCGCTCACACGCTTATCAAAACAAGTGGCGTTACCGTCTCCAGATACGGCCGCCCTCAAGGAGCCAGCTGATAGGAGGCTGGAAAATATCCTAAAAAGTATATACACACATACTGGTGTTATACTGCGACCAGCGATCGCCTCAGCCTGGATGTGCAGCGCTGGGGTGGCTTGGTCGGATTCCCTGACTGAAAATATTGATACCCTTGACAGGGACAGTATTTTATTGACTATAGAGCATTTAAAGGATGCATTTCTATATATGCGAGATGCACAGAGGGATATTTGCACTCTGGCATCAAGAGTAAGTGCGATGTCCATATCTGCCAGAAGATGTTTATGGACACGACAGTGGTCAGGTGATGCAGATTCCAAACGGCACATGGAAGTATTGCCGTATAAAGGGGAGGAGTTATTTGGGGTCGGTCCATCGGACCTGGTGGCCACGGCAACAGCTGGAAAATCCACCTTTTTTACCCCAAGTCACATCTCAGCAGAAAAAGACACCGTCTTTTCAGCCTCAGTCCTTTCGTCCCCATAAGGGCAAGCAGGCAAAAGGCCAGTCATATCTGCCCAGGGATAGAGGAAAGGGAAGAAGACTGCAGCAGGCAGCCCATTCCCAGGAACAGAAGCCCTCCACCGCTTTTGCCAAGTCCTCAGCATGACGCTGGGGCCGTACAAGCGGACTCAGGTGCGGTGGGGGGTCGTCTCAAGAGTTTCAGCGCGCAGTGGGCTCACTCGCAAGTGGACCCCTGGATCCTACAAGTAGTATCCCAGGGGTACAGATTGGAAATTCGAGACGTCTCCCCCTCGCAGGTTCCTGAAGTCTGCTTTACCAACGTCTCCCTCCGACAGGGAGGCAGTATTGGAAACAATTCACAAGCTGTATTCCCAGCAGGTGATAATCAAAGTACCCCTCCTACAACAAGGAAAGGGGTATTATTCCACACTATATTGTGGTACTGAAGCCAGACGGCTCGGTGAGACCTATTCTAAATCTGAAATATTTGAACATTTACATACAAAGGTTCAAATCAAGATGGAGTCACTCGGAGCAGTGATAGCGTACCAGGAAGAAGGGGACTATATGGTGTCCCTGGACATCAAGGATGCTTACCTCCATGTCCCAATTTGCCCTTCTCACCAAGGGTACCTCAGGTTCGTGGTACAAAACTGTCACTATCAGTTTCAGACGCTGCCGTTTGGATTGTCCACGGCACCCCGGGTCTTTACCAAGGTAATGGCCGAAATGATGATTCTTCTTCAAAGAAAAGGCGTCTTAATTATCCCTTACTTGGATGATCTCCTGATAAGGGCAAGGTCCAGAGAACAGTTGGAGGTCGGAGTAGCACTATCTCAAGTAGTTCTACGACAGCACGGGTGGATTCTAAATATTCCAAAATCGCAGCTGTCTCCGACGACACGTCTGCTGTTCCTAGGGATGATTCTGGACACAGTCCAGAAAAAGGTGTTTCTCCCGGAGGAGAAAGCCAGGGAGTTATCCGAGCTAGTCAGGAACCTCCTAAAACCAGGAAAAGTGTCAGTGCATCATTGCACAAGGGTCCTGGGAAAAATGGTGGCTTCTTACGAAGCGATTCCATTCGGCAGATTTCACGCAAGAACTTTTCAGTGGGATCTGCTGGAAAAATGGTCCGGATCGCATCTTCAGATGCATCAGCGGATAACCCTGTCTCCAAGGACAAGGGTGTCTCTTCTGTGGTGGCTGCAGAGTGCTCATCTACTAAAGGGCCACAGATTCGGCATTCAGGACTGGGTCCTGGTGACCACGGATGCCAGCCTGAAAGGCTGGGGAGCAGTCACACAAGGAAAACATTTCCAGGGAGTGTGATCAAGTCTGGAGACTTCTCTCCACATAAATATACTGGAGCTAAAAGCAATTTACAATGCTCTAAGCTTAGCAAGACCTCTGCTTCAAGGTCAGCCGGTATTGATCCAGTGGGACAACATCACGGCAGTCGAACACGTAAACAGACAGGGCGGCACAAGAAGCAGGAGGGCAATGGCAGAAACTGCAAGGATTCTTCGCTGGGCGGAAAATCATGTGATAGCACTGTCAGCAGTGTTCATTCCGGGAGTGGACAACTGGGAAGCAGACTTCCTCAGCACGACCTCCACCCGGGAGAGTGGGGACTTCATCGGGAAGTCTTCCACATGATTGTGAACCGTTGGGAAAGACCAAAGGTGGACATGATGGCGTCCCGCCTGAACAAAAAACTGGACAGGTATTGCGCCAGGTCAAGAGACCCTCAGGCAATAGCTGTGGACGTTCTGGTAACACCGTGGGTGTACCAGTCGGTGTATGTGTTCCCTCCTCTGCTTCTCATACCTAAGGTACTGAGAATTATAAGACGTAGAGGAGTAAGAACTATACTCGTGGCTCCGGATTGGCCAAGAAGGACTTGGTACCCGGAACTTCAAGAGATGCTCACAGAGGACTCATGGCCTCTGCCGCTAAGAAGGGACTTGCTTCAGCAAGTACCATGTCTGTTCCAAGACTTACCGCGGCTGCGTTTGACGGCATGGCGGTTGAACGCCGGATCCTAAGGGAAAAAGGCATTCCGGAAGAGGTCATTCCTACCCTGGTCAAAGCCAGGAAGGAGGTGACCGCACAACATTATCACCACATGTGGCGAAAATATGTTGCGTGGTGTGAGGCCAGGAAGGCCCCACGAAGAAATTTCAACTCGGTCGATTCCTGCATTTCCTGCAAACAGGAGTGTCTATGGGCCTCAAATTGGGGTCCATTAAGGTTCAAATTTCGGCCCTGTCGATTTTCTTCCAGAAAGAATTGGCTTCAGTTCCTGAAGTCCAGAAGTTTGTCAAGGGAGTACTGCATATACATCCCCCTTTTGTGCCTCCAGTGGCACTGTGGGATCTCAACGTAGTTCTGGGATTCCTCAAATCACATTGGTTTAAACCGCTCAAATCTGTGGATTTGAAATATCTCACATGGAAAGTGACCATGATGTTGGCCCTGGCCTCGGCCAGGCGAGTGTCAGAATTGGCGGCTTTGTCTCACAAAAGCCCATATCTGATTGTCCATTCGGACAGGGCAGAGCTGCGGACTCGTCCCCAGTTTCTCCCTAAGGTGGTGTCAGCGTTTCACCTGAACCAGCTTATTGTGGTACCTGCGGCTACTAGGGACTTGGAGGACTCCAAGTTGCTAGATGTTGTCAGGGCCCTGAAAATATAGGTTTCCAGGACGGCTGGAGTCAGGAAAACTGACTTGCTGTTATCCTGTATGCACCCAACAAACTGGGTGCTATTGCTTCTAAGCAGACGATTGCTAGTTGGATGTGTAGTACAATTCAGCTTGCACATTCTGTGGCAGGCCTGCCACAGCCAAAATATGTAAATGCCCATTCCACAAGGAAGGTGGGCTCATCTTGGGCGGCTGCCCGAGGGGTCTCGGCTTTACAACTTTGCCGAGCTGCTACTTGGTCAGGGGCACACCCTGGATGAGGAGGACCTGGAGTTCTCTCACTCGGTGCTGCAGAGTCATCCGCACTCTCCCGCCCGTTTGGGAGCTTTGGTATAATCCCCATGGTCCTGACGGAGTCCCCAGCATCCACTTAGGACGTCAGAGAAAATAAGAATTTACTTACCGATAATTCTATTTCTCGTAGTCCGTAGTGGATGCTGGGCGCCCATCCCAAGTGCGGATTGTCTGCAATACTTGTACATAGTTATTGTTACAAAAATCGGGTTATTATTGTTGTGAGCCATCTTTTCAGAGGCTCCGCTGTTATCATGCTGTTAACTGGGTTCAGATCACAGGTTGTACAGTGTGATTGGTGTGGCTGGTATGAGTCTTACCCGGGATTCAAAATCCTTCCTTATTGTGTACGCTCGTCCGGGCACAGTATCCTAACTGAGGCTTGGAGGAGGGTCATAGGGGGAGGAGCCAGTGCACACCACCTGATCCTAAAGCTTTTACTTTTGTGCCCTGTCTCCTGCGGGGCCGCTATTCCCCATGGTCCTGACGGAGTCCCCAGCATCCACTACGGACTACGAGAAATAGAATTATCGGTAAGTAAATTCTTATTTATTTTTCTATGTGTGTTTTAAGGTTGTTTAAGTTGTCTCTGTTCCACTACAAGGAAATTGTATAAAATAGGTGTCTCTCAATTAGGTGGAGCTATAAATAGTACCCAGGTATTCGGGAAATCATATTGAATCCTTCTTAAACTATTAGTTTAAATCTAATATACACTATTGGTTTAAATTTAATATGCACAACCCATACCTCCCAACATGATCCATTCCAGGAGGGAAAAAATGCTGTCTAAATGGAAATCCTTCTTAAGTTATGATTGCAATCACCTGTGTTGAAATACCTTTCTTATCAATTAAATAGTTCAACACAGGTGACACTAATATATTAAGAGGGAAGCTCAGGTAGCGAGCACTTTGTACCTCCTGGAATTGGTCATGTTTGGAGCTATGCACAAACTAATATACAACACACCCTTTCACTGCCCCCCCTGTCTTAAGTGCTTAATCCAGCCATGGCAGCTACAGACTACATAGAGTTGGACATAAGATAAATATCCATATTTTCAGATGCATCTTCTGTGTCAAGTTTAAGACTGGTGCAAGTGTACCCAGATGATAATGACTACTAGTAAACCCAGCAAACAGATGGAGGGGGGGAGCTTTATGTGAGGGTTTATAGTCTGAAGGGGAAGGGGGGTGTCATGTGTCGTGCTGCGGGAATGTCTGGGTCCAGTGCTGCGCTGGGTCATCTCCTTCATGCTGGCAGGGTCTCCCTGCGGGACATGCAGGCTACCATCTTTGCTTGGTTCAGACAGCCACATCGGTGTCTTCTCCGATCAGCTGCGGCCAAGTGACCAGACTAAATGAATCACTGCGCTCCTGAAAGAAAAAAAAGAAAAACTAGTTGCACTGTTGTTCTCATATGATATGTACAATATGGGCAATCAGATATCTTATTTAAACAAACATATAAAATGCACTAATAGAACACATAAACTTAGTTAGAACAGTACAGTAAATGAGGGGCATGTACAGTTAGATATGAACACAATTGATCTGGTCCTGGATCTGAATAATGAATTATTATCAAAAGCAATACCCATTTATACCCTTTTCACACCGCACAAATAACCTGGTATCAATCCGGTATATTGCCGGGTCGACGCGGGTCGCTGTGCGGTGTGAGAGGGGTCACTGATGAATTCCCGGGTCGCCTGACCCGTTAATTCAACCCGGGAATAAAGAAGGGCTATTCCTGGGTTATTACCAGGTCAGGTGCAGTGTGAACAGGTTGCCGGGTTACCCAACCCCGATGCTAGCTCCGCCCCCCACCTGCGATGGCAACCCGACCTGACATTATTGCCGGGTTGGGAAGCCAATGTGAATGGGACCAATGCCGAGTCGCACCTGGGAATGGCCCATTTCCAATTCCCAGATGCGACCCTGCACAATATGCATAAAATGTACCGTTGCAAGATATTTTTTGAATTTTTAAAAAAAACAAAAACAAAGAGGGCATACAATAGCACTGCATAAAAAAAAAAAAAAGATACTAGTAAAAAAAGCATAGTCTGGGATTTTATATGCAAAGTTCATCTGTGGAGGTTGGCCACAGTCCTGGGGAAAGTGGTCACTTGCAACTTGTGATGGAAATGGTGACCTCTTGCAGCTTGATTGTGGACCCAAGATAGTCCTATTGTAAGCTCCGTTCATTAAGCATAAATGTAGATCGAAATAGTAATCCAACTTGCGTACATCTAGACTTGCCTCCTGGTAAATCCAATAGTAGCAGTACCAAGCTCCTTCACCCACTATTGGACTTGCAATATTGCATTTCCCAGGACTGTGGCCAGCCTGTATATAAATCCCAGCCTATGCTTTTTTACTAATATCTTTTTCTCTAACGTCCTAAGTGGATGCTGGGGACTCCGTAAGGACCATGGGGAATAGCGGCTCCGCAGGAGACTGGGCACATCTAAAGAAAGCTTTAGGACTATCTGGTGTGCACTGGCTCCTCCCCCTATGACCCTCCTCCAAGCCTCAGTTAGATCTCTGTGCCCGAACGAGAAGGGTGCACACTAGGGGCTCTCCTGAGCTTCTTAGTGAAAGTTTTAGATTAGGTTTTTTATTTTCAGTGAGACCTGCTGGCAACAGGCTCACTGCATCGAGGGACTAAGGGGAGAAGTAGCGAACTCACCTGCGTGCAGAGTGGATTGGGCTTCTTAGGCTACTGGACATTAGCTCCAGAGGGACGATCACAGGCCCAGCTTGGATGGGTCCCAGAGCCGCGCCGCCGGCCCCCTTACAGAGCCAGAAGGCAGAAGAGGTCCGGAAAATCGGCGGCAGAAGACGTCCTGTCTTCAACAAGGTAGCGCACAGCACTGCAGCTGTGCGCCATTGCTCTCAGCACACTTCGGTCACTGAGGGTGCAGGGCGCTGGGGGGGGGGCGCCCTGAGACGCAATAAAAACACCTTGGATGGCAAAAAAAAATGCATCACATATAGCTCCTGGGCTATATGGATGCATTTAACCCCTGCCAGAATCCATAAAAAAGCAGGAGAAAAGTCAGCGAAAAAGGGGCGGAGCCTATCTCCTCAGCACACTGGCGCCATTTTCCCTCACAGCTCCGTTGGAGGGAAGCTCCCTGTCTCTCCCCTGCAGTCACTACACTACAGAAAGGGTTAAAAAAAGAGAGGGGGGCACTAATTAGGCGCAGTATTAACTATACAGCAGCTATAAGGGGAAAAACACTTATATAAGGTTATCCCTGTATATATATAGCGCTCTGGTGTGTGCTGGCAAACTCTCCCTCTGTCTCCCCAAAGGGCTAGTGGGGTCCTGTCCTCTATCAGAGCATTCCCTGTGTGTGTGCTGTATGTCGGTGCTTTTGTGTCGACATGTATGAGGAGAAAAATGATGTGGAGACGGAGCAGATTGCCTGTAATAGTGATGTCACCCCCTAGGGGGTCGACACCTGAGTGGATGAACTGTTGGAAGGAATTACGTGACAGTGTCAGCTCTGTATAAAAGACAGTGGTTGACATGAGACAGCCGGCTACTCAGCTTGTGCCTGTCCAGACGTCTCATAGGCCGTCAGGGGCTCTAAAGCGCCCGTTACCTCAGATGGCAGATATAGACGCCGACACGGATACTGACTCCAGTGTCGACGGTGAAGAGACGAATGTGACTTCCAGTAGGGCCACACGTTACATAATTGAGGCAATGAAAAATGTTTTACACATTTCTGATAATACGAGTACCACCAAAAAAAGGGGTATTATGTTCGGTGAGGAAAAACTACCTGTAGTTTTCCTGAATCTGAGAAATTAAATGAGGTGTGTGATGATGCGTGGGTTTCCCCCGATAACAACGGATAATTTCTAAAATGTTATTGGCATTATATCCTTTCCCGCCAGAGGTTAGGGTGCGTTGGGAAACACCCCCTAGGGGGGATAAAGCGCTCACACGCTTGTAAGGGCTCTACCTTCGCCTGAGATGGCCGCCCTTAAGGATCCTGCTGATAGAAAGCAGGAGGGTATCCTAAAAGGTATTTACACACATACTGGTGTTATACTGCGACCAGCAATCGCCTCAGCCTGGATGTGCAGTGCTGGGTTGGCGTGGTCGGATTCCCTGACTGAAAATATTGATACCCTAGATAGGGACAGTATATTTTTGCCTATAGAGCATTTAAAAGATGCATTTTTATATATGCGTGATGCACAGCGGAATATTTGCCGACTGGCATCAAGTCTAAGCGCGTTGTCCATTTCTACCAGTAGAGGGTTATGGACACGTCAGTGGTCAGGTGATGCGTATTCCAAACGGCATTTGGAAGTATTGCTTTATTAAGGGAGGAGTTATTTGGGGTCGGTCTTTCAGACCTGGTGGCCACGGCAACAGCTGGGAATTCCACGTTTGTACCCCAGGTCGCCTCTCAACATGAGAAGACGCCGTATTATCAGGCGCAGTCTTTTCGTGGACAAGCGGGCAAAAGGTTCCTCATTTCTGCCCCGTGACAGAGGGAGAGGAAAAAGGCTGCAGAAATCAGCCAGTTCCTAGGAACAGAAACCCTCTCCCGCCTCTGCCAAGCCCTCAGTATACGCTGGGGCTTTACAAGCAGAATCAGGCACGGTGGGGGGCCCGTCTCAATGAATTTCAGCGCGCAGTGGGCTCACTCGCAAGTAGACCCCTGGATCCTTCAGGTGATATCTCAGGGGTACAAATTAGAATTCGAGACGTCTCCCCCTCGCCGTTTCCTAAAGTCGGCTTTACCGATGTCTCCTTCTGACAGGGAGACAGTTTTGGAAGCCATTCACAAGCTGTATTCCCAGCAGGTGATAATCAAGATACCCCTCCTGCAACAGGGAACGGGGTATTATTCCACACTGTTGTGGTACCGAAGCCGGACGGCTCGGTGAGACCGATTCTAAATCTAAAATCTTTGAACACTTACATACAGAGGTTCAAATTCAAGATTGAGTCACTCAGAGCAGTGATTGCGAACCTGGAAGAAGGGGACTACATGATGTCTCGGGACATCAAGGATGCTTACCTTCATGTCAAAATTTACCCTTCTCACCAAGGGTACCTCAGGTTTATGGTACAGAACTGTCACTATCAGTTCAGACTCTGCCGTATGGATGGTCCACGGCACCCCGGGTCTTTACCAAGGTAATGGCCGAAATGATGATATTCCTTCGAAGGAAGTGAATTTTAGTTATCCCTTACTTGGACAATTCCCTGATAAGGGTAAGATCCAGGGAACAGTTGGAGGTCGGTGTAGCACTATCTCAGGTAGTGTTGCGGCAGCACGATTGGATTCTCAATATTCCAAAATCGCACCTGGTTCCGACGACGTGTCTTCTGTTCCTAGGGATGATCCTGGACACAGTCCAGAAAAAGGTGTTTCTCCCGGAGGAGAAAGCCAGGGAGTTATCCGAGCTAGTCAGGAACCTCCTAAAACCGAGCCAAGTCTCAGTGCATCAATGCACAAGGGTTCTGGGTAAAATGGTGGCTTCCTACGAAGCAATCCCATTCGACAGATTCCACGCACCAGTGGGACCTGCTGGACAAATGGTCCGGGTCGCATCTTCAGATGCATCAGCGGATAACCCTGTCACCAAGGACAAGGGTGTCCCTCCTGTGGTGGTTGCAGAGTGCTCATCTTCTAGAGGGCCGCAGATTAGGCATTCAGGACTGGCTCCTGGTGACCACGGATGCCAGCCTGCGAGGCTGGGGAGCAGTCACACAGGGAAGGAATATCCAGGGCTTATGGTCAAGCCTGGAGACATCACTTCACATAAATATCCTGAAGCTAAGGGACATTTACAATGCTCTAAGCTTAGCAAGACCTCTGCTTCAAGGTCAGCCGGTGTTGATCCAGTCGGACAACATCACGGCAGTCACCCACGTAAACAGACAGGGTGGCACAAGAAGCAGGAGGGCAATGGCAGAAGCTGCAAGGATTCTTCGCTGGGCGGAAAATCATGTGATAGCACTGTCAGCAGTATTCATTCCGGGAGTGGACAACTGGGAAGCAGACTTCCTCAGCACGACCTCCACCCGGGAGAGTGGGGACTTCACCCAGAAGTCTTCCACATGATTAAAAACTCGACAGGTATTGCGCCAGGTCCAGGGACCCTCAGGCAATAAGCTGTAGATGCTCTGGTAACACCGTGGGTGTACCAGTCAGGGTATGTGTTCCCTCCTCTGCCTCTCATACCCAAGGTACTGAGATTGATAAGATGGAGAGGAGTAAGCTCTATATTCGTGGTTCCGGATTGGCCAAGAAGAACTTGGTAACCGGAACTTCAAGAGATGCTCACGGAAGATCCGTGGCCTCTACCTCTAAGAAGGGACCTGCTCCAGCAAGGACCCTGTCTGTTCCAAGACTTACCGCGGCTGCGTTTGACGGCATGGTGGTTGAACGCCGGATCCTGAAGGAAAAAAGGCATTCCAGATGAAGTCATCCCTATCCTGATCAAAGCCAGGAAGGATGTAACAGCAAAAACATTATCACCGCAATTGGCGAAAATATGTTGCGTGGTGCGAGGCCAGTAAGGCCAGACGGAGGAAATTCAACTGGGTCGATTCCTACATTTCCTGCAAACAGGAGTGTCTATGGGCCTGAAATTGGGGTCCATTAAGGTTCAAATTTCGGCCCTGTCAATTTTCTTCCAAAAAAGAACTAGCTTCAGTCCCTGAAGTTCAGACGTTTGTAAAAGGGGTACTGCATATACAGCCTCCTTTTGTGCCTCCAGTGGCACTTTGGGATCTCACTGTAGTTTTGGGTTCCAAAAGTCACATTGGTTTGAACCACTTAAATCTGTGGAGTTAAAATATCTCACATGAAAAGTGGTCATGCTGTTGGCCCTGGCCTGGGCCAGGCGCGTGTCAGAATGGGCGGCTTTATCCTGAAAAAGCCCTTATCTGATTTTCCATTCGGACAGGGCGGAATTGAGGACTCGTCCTCAGTTTCTCCCCAAGGTGGTTTCAGCGTTTCACCTGAACCAACCTATTGGTGGTGCCTGCGGCTACTAGGGACTTGGAGGCCTCCAAGTTGCTAGACGTTGTCAGTGCCCTGAAAATATATGTTTCCAGGACGGCTGGAGTCAGGAAATCTGACTCGCTGTTTATCCTGTATGCACCCAACAAGCTGGGTGCTCCTGCTTCTAAGCAGACTATTGCTCGTTGGATTTGTAGTACAATTCAGCTTGCACATTCTGTGGCAGGCCTGCCACAGCCAAAAATCTGTAAATGCCCACTCCACAAGGAAGGTGGGCTCATCTTGGGCGGCTGCCCGAGGGGTCTCGGCTTTACAACTTTGCCGAGCAGCTACTTGGTCAGGAGCAAATACGTTTGTAAAATTCTGCAAAATTGATATCCTGGCTGAGGAGGACCTGGAGTTCTCTCATTTGGTGCTGCAGAGTCATCCGCACTCTCCCGCCCGTTTGGGAGCTTTGGTATAATCCCCATGGTCCTTACGGAGTCCCCAGCATCCACTTAGGACGTTAGAGAAAATAAGAATTTACTTACCGATAATTCTATTTCTCATAGTCCGTAGTGGATGCTGGGCGCCCATCCCAAGTGCGGATTGTCTGCAATACTTGTACATAGTTATTGTTACAAAAATCGGGTTATTATTGTTGTGAGCCATCTTTCAGAGGCTCCTCTGTTATCATGCTGTTAACTGGGTTCAGATCACAGGTTATACGGTGTGATTGGTGTGGCTGGTATGAGTCTTACCCGGGATTCAAAATCCTTCCTTATTGTGTACGCTCGTCCGGGCACAGTATCCTAACTGAGGCTTGGAGGAGGGTCATAGGGGGAGGAGCCAGTGCACACCAGATAGTCCTAAAGCTTTCTTTAGATGTGCCCAGTCTCCTGCGGAGCCGCTATTCCCCATGGTCCTTACGGAGTCCCCAGCATCCACTACGGACTATGAGAAATAGAATTATCGGTAAGTAAATTCTTATTTTTTTTTTCAATGCAGTGCTATTGTATGCCCTCTTTGTCTTTTTTTAATTTTTTTTTGAATGCATTTCTTAGAATATTTTGCAATGGTAAATTTTATGCATAATGGGGCAGATGTATTAACCTGGAGAAGGCATAAGGAAGTGATAAACCAGTGATAAAGTGCACAGTGATAAACGCACCAGCCAATCAGCTCCAATATGCAAATTGACAGTTAGGAGCTGACTGGCTGGTGCGTTTATCACCTTGCACGTATTACTGGTTTATCACTTCCTTATGCTGTCTCCAGGCTTAATACATCTACCCCATTGTGTATAAATAAGTGTAATATTTTTACTATATCCAGCTCCGTAGCGCTGATTTTACATTTCCTTACTATATAACAAAAACAGTTTGGTATATAAATTACATATAAAGAATCAATCTGACAAAACCAGCCCATAGTATATAGTATATACAGGGCCGGATCTAGACCTTGTGGTGCCCCGGGCAAAAAAATAGGGGTGTGGCTTCATGAAGTGGCGTGGTCAGTTATGCCCCTAGTAGTATTGCCCCCAGTAGAGTTGTTGTGCCCCCTAGTTTGTGCCCCCAGTAGTATTGCCCCCAGTAGAGTTGTGCCCCCTAGTTATTGCCCCCATTATAGTTGTGCCTCCTAGTTTGTGCCGCTTACAAAAAAAAAAATTAATACCATCCCTGCTCCTGATTTCCAACCGCTGCTGTCCTCCGTGTCCGGCCACCGCCGCTGCTCCTCTGATCTATAGGAGAGACGTCATGACGTCTCTCCCATAGCACCGCATAGACACTAGAGGACAACCTCTAGTGTCTATTTGCCACTCCCACAATGCCGTGCGGGTGCGCGATGACCTGCAAAAATCCTTCATGCCCGTAGCAAGATCTGCTACTGAGTATATATTTGGGAAAGGTTTATATATTGGGGAACCAATTAGCAATAACAGCTAAATTATTATAAAAATATAAATATCCAGAAAAAAAATCTTATGTTCTAGAGCAGAGGTTCCCAAACTCTGTGCCGTGGCTCCCTGGGGTGCCTCGGGACACTTGCAGGGGTGCCCTGGGTTGGTGCTCCAGGACCAATTCAAATTATTCATGGTCAATATAATAGGCAAAACCAGTGCTGGTGGCTGCCAGTCATAAAATATGTGGCCAAACAGAAGCAAATCTCGTCCCTCACCACACAACTGACCCTAAGGAGGACATATAAACGCGATCTACTTAACGTAATATTTCTTTCTAAATTTCTCAATAAGAAATTTTTGGCCTAGGGGTGCCGTGAAAAAAATTCTGATATTCTAGGGCGCCGTGATTCAAAAAAGTTTGGATACCACTGTTCTAGAAGAATAAAAGAGATAAAACAATAATTCAAATAATTATATACCATTTACACTTATTAAGGACGTTAAATCATACATTTATATGAACAAGTCAAAAATGAATAAGAAATATCATAAGATTCTATTATCCCCAAATGGCGATAACAGAGATTACTAGACGTGATATAAGGGTAACAAAGAATCAGAAAAGAAAACATAGATCTACAAATATAAATCCATTTAACTGACTGATTCTTTGAGTACCCCTACTTACGGGGTCCTTTACCATTAGGCATACATTCTAACAGCAGTCAGAGGAGGAGAAGAAGAAGATATAGATTTCCAGATCAATCTCAATACTTTTGTTAAGTCCTTTTGGACAGAAGGTCCTCAACTTATGGATCCAGAAGTTTTCCCAGAGGCATACTGTCGTATCTGCGGTGGTGGATGACATATGTTCAATGCCAGTCACTTTTAGTTATTTTAAATTATTATGATATATTCTCAAAAAGTAACTCTGAACAGCATTGACCTATGTCCTTTAATGATATTCCTCCGATGCACAAGGAATCTCGTTCAGAGTGCCCTTGTAGTTCTCCCAACATATTGCATGTGACAAGTACATTCCAGAAAATAAATGACGTAGAAGGAATTAAACATTAATTTCCAAGCAATACAAATAAAAAAGAACTAGTAGCACTGTTGTTCTCATATAATATACAATTTAAGCAGTCAGATATCCATAACAATGCTTATTAAAAAACATATAAAGCGGCCTATTAAATCCTGCTGGTT
The DNA here is from genome assembly GCF_028390025.1 of Pseudophryne corroboree. NCBI lineage: Eukaryota > Metazoa > Chordata > Amphibia > Anura > Myobatrachidae > Pseudophryne > Pseudophryne corroboree. The sequence continues at coordinate 111,891,750 of NC_086447.1, forward strand.
CTAGCATTCCTTGCCAATACTTCTCTCCTTAGTGGATCCCTGTCTCTTGGTGCTCAGGGTTGCAGTTATGTGACCGGCAGACGGGAGACCGATGGTCACAATACCGGCACCTAAATCCCTCCCGCTCACAACTGTCAGCATGCCTATCTTTAACCCCGGCCAGTGCTTTCCGAATTGCCTCTTTTTTTTTTATTTTTTTTATTTAATCATCTTTATTAGTAGTTTTTACTTACAAACATACAATATCACAAACTACATAAGTCAAGACAAACATATTAGAGAAACTAGACAGTTCTGGTAGTGTGGTACCTTTCAATGATGTATTTATGCAGATATTATATTCTTTCTAAGACCTTGGGCATGTTTTGACTTTTTTCTTTTTTCTTATTTAACCCTTACCCTACCCATTCATCTCGCCCCCTTTCAAAAAAAGTGTATTCATAAATATTATATACATGTTTTTCATTTTCTGTGTTTATCTCAAATCTATACATTTATGTTGAAATAAATAACTATAAAGAATTAATATTAATATGTGTCTATTCTCTTCTCTAATATATACACTGCTCAAAAAAATAAAGGGAACACTAAAATAACACATCCTAGATCTGAATGAATGAAATATTCTTATTAAATACTTTGTTCTTTACATAGTTGAATGTGCTGACAACAAAATCACACAAAAATTATCAATGGAAATCAAATTTATTAACCCATGGAGGTCTGGATTTGGAGTCACACTCAAAATTAAAGTGGAAAAACACACTACAGGCTGATCCAACTTTGATGTAATGTCCTTAAAACAAGTCAAAATGAGGCTCAGTAGTGTGTGTGGCCTCCACGTGCCTGTATGACCTCCCTACAACGCCTGGGCATGCTCCTGATGAGCTGGCGGATGGTCTCCTGAGGGATCTCTTCCTAGACCTGGACTAAAGCATCCGCCAACTCCTGGACAGTCTGTGGTGCAACGTGGTGTTGGTGGATGGAGCGAGACATGATGTCCCAGATGTGCTCAATTGGATTCAGGTCTGGGGAATGGGCGGGCCAGTCCATAGCATCAATGCCTTTGTCTTGCAGGAACTGCTGACACACTCCAGCCACATAAGGTCTAGCATTGTCTTGCATTAGGAGGAACCCAGGGCCAACCGCACCAGCATATGGTCTCACAAGGGGTCTGAGGATCTCATCTCGGTACCTAATGGCAGTCAGGCTACCTCTGGCGAGCACATGGAGGGCTGTGCGGCCCCCCAAAGAAATGCCACCCCACACCATTACTGACCCACTGCCATGCTGGAGGATGTTGCAGGCAGCAAAACATTCTCCTTGGCGTCTCCAGACTCTGTTACATCTGTCACATGTGCTCAGTGAGAACCTGCTTTCATCTGTGAAGAGCACAGGCCACCAGTGGCGAATTTGCCAATCTTGGTGTTCTCTGGCAAATGCCAAACGTCCTGCACGGTGTTGGGCTGTAAGCTTGACAATGCTAAATTCCTTTGTCGTATAAACAACCCTTTATGAAGCTAAGAACACTGTACGCTGTTTACTTAAGAAGTACCGTAATGGTACGCTAGTTGCGTAACGATCGCTCAGCCGTAGGCGAGACGCTCAAGCGTCACGTTCGCTCACGGCCCAGGGATCACAGGACACGTTATTGGTTATGTCTAGGGTAATGATTCGCTATGGCGTAGCTTACGCTCGAGACCACGAGGAGGTCACCAGCGATGCAGACGCTCACAACACTATACCTTTATGATAAAACCTTATACCAATGAAATACACTGAATACCTTAATGTGAGTACAGGGTGTAAGTGCAACCTTGTGTAACCTGACTAACTACAAAGCTGCTTGAGCGTCACCGACGCTCAAGTGAACACTTAACACTATAGAAAATACACAGATGCTGGTTTAGGTTCCAAAGCCTATTGACTGTATTATATCTAATATACTTGTAAAAGGGGATAACAGTACAAATGATACACTACAATATAACAGAGACTTCCTAACCACAGATCTAAACAATAAATACAAAAAGACAATACTATACTAACCTGAATGCTATACAATACAATGCTATAATACTATGAGAGATATAAGAGTAAAGAAGAGAGAGAGAGATGGAGAGAGAGAGAGAGGAATTGGCTCACAGAAAGACAATGATTACGGAGAGAAACTTACGCACAAAGGGTATGATCGCCTGCGCCTCGATATCCAGCTCCCGGCTATCAGCAGATAACCGTTGATGAGAGAGTGAGAGCTGGATGTGGTCGGCCTGCCTATTTATGCCCCACACACAATGCAATCTCCTGGTCCTACAATCCCATTGTCCATTGGCCGAAGGAATTCGGCCCTGCATCATAACAAAAGGTCATAGGGTGATTCATACAGGTGGGCTGTGACGATTTCCAACAGCTCAGGTGGGTGGGAAACTGGGTTTCCCGCCGCATACCTGAGTATGTGTAATTAATAGAAATGGACATAAACTTCTTATGTCCATAACTATTCGCACGAGCGATTAATACGCTCCAAACCAACACCGGAATATTGCTAATTAAATACTCTTCCGATGGGTACCAAACACTGCTGTATGATTCCTGTTAGACCCTTCGTACGATATAAAGAGGGATTCCTCAGCTCTGGGACATTGTATTTTAACCAAACTTTCAGAATCTATCAAAGGGACCATGATCTATAAACTACATTAATTGTGAACATTTGTAACGAATGAGTCGCACGCTACGACTACATAAACTCTACCGTAAATACGCATACTGCGCCTGCGAGTGCACGTTATTGCGGGTATGCGCATCCACGGGAGAGCGCACGCACGCGCAGCGCGGACCAGTGTGCGGTGCAAATATGGCAACGTGCATTGAGACATTTTTCTGACTTTGATAAGCTCAACCCACACCTGTGGACGTCGGGCCCTCATACCACCCTCATGGAGTCTGTTTCTGATCGTTTGAGTAGACACATGCACATTTGTGGCTTGCTGGAGGTCATTTTGCAGGGCTCTGGCATTGTTCCTCCTGTTCCTCCTTGCACAAAGGCGGAGGTAGCTGTCCTGCTGCTGGGTTGTTGCCCTCCTACGGCCTCCTCCACGTCTCCTGATGTACTGGCCTGTCTCCTGGTAGCGCCTCCATGCTCTGGACACTACGCTGACAGACACAGCAAACCTTCTTGCCACAGCTTGCATTGATGTGCCATCCTGGATGAGCTGCACTACCTGAGCCACTTGTGTGGGTTGTAGACTCCGTCTCATGCTACCACTAGAGTGAAAGCACCGCCAGCTTTCAAAAGTGACCAAAACATCTGCCAGAAAGCATAGGAACTGAGAAGTGGTAACATAGTAACATAGTATCTAAGGTTGAAAAAAGACAATTGTCCATCGAGTTCAACCTATTTGTGGTCTCCTATGCACGATTATTTTGTATAAAATTTTGACTGAAGTTGATGACTGCCGTTACGTTTTACCCCTTTTTTATAATAACCATAGTGCGTGACTATGCCCCGTAACCCTGGATATCCTTATCCATTAGGAATGTATCTAACCTATTCTTAAAGGTGTTGACTGAGTCGACCATTACAACTCCCTCAGGCAGGGAATTCCAAACATGTATCGTCCTTACCGTAAAAAAGCCTTTACGCCGTATTGTGCGGAATCTCCTCTAACCTGAGCGAGTGTCCACGAGTTCTCTGTGTTGATCTAACTAAAAACAGGTCCTGCGCAAGATATGTATATTGTCCCCTTATATATTTGTAAATGTTGATCATGTCCCCTCTTAATCTCCTCTTTTCCAGTGTAAACATGCCTAGTCTTGAAAGCCTTTCCTCATATTCCAGCGTCTCCATACCCTTAATTAGTTTGGTCGCCCGCCTTTGAACCTTTTCTAGCTCCAGGATATCCTTTTTGTAGTAAGGTGCCCAGAATTGTACACAGTATTCAAGGTGTGGCCTCACAAGTGATTTATATAACGGGAGTATAATACTCTCATCCCTAGCATCAATTCCCCATTTGATGCATGCTAATATCTTATTAGCCTTCTTTGCTGCAGTCCTACTTTGGGTACTACTGTTTAGTTTGCTATCTATGAGGACACCTAAGTCCTTTTCCAGTACAGAATCCCCTAATTTTACCCCATTTAGTAGGTAGGTGTTATTTTTGTTCTTATTACCACAGTGCATTACCTTACACTTGTCTGTATTGAAGCGCATTCTCCATTTCGCTGCCCAAGCTTCTAATTTAACTAAGTCGTTCTGAAGCGACTCAGCATCCCCCTCCGCATTTATAACTTTACACAATTTGGTATCATCTGCAAAAATTGACACCATGCTCTCTAGACCTTCTGTTAGGTCGTTAATGGAAATATTGAACAATAGCGGTCCTAATACTGAGCCTTGCGGCACACCACTTAGCACTTCAGTCCAAGTTGAAAAAGATCCATTAGCCACAACGCGCTGCTCCCTATTATCTAACCAGTTTTTGACCCAAGTGCATATTGTGCTTCCTAGCCCTGATTCTTGTAGCTTGTAGATAAGTCTCATGTGTGGTACAGTGTCGAATGCTTTGGCAAAATCTAAAAAGATTACATCCACCTCTTTACCCTGATCTAGGTTTGCGCTTACTGTTTCATAAAAGCCAAGTAAGTTGGTTTGACAGGATCTGTCCTTCATAAACCCATGTTGATTCCTTTTAATGACCTTATTGACTTCAAGGAACTTCTGAATACTATCTCTTAGAATACCTTCCAATACTTTCCCCACTATAGATGTAAGACTAACTGGTCTATAATTACCTGGTTCAGCTTTACTTCCCTTTTTGAATATAGGCCCTACTTCCGCTATACTTCAGTCTTTGGGAACCATACCTGATATTACTGAATCCTTAAAGATCAAAAATAGTGGTTTTGCAAGTTCAGAGTGAAGCTCCATTAGAACCCTTGGGTGAATATACCATCGGGACCTTGTGATTTATTAATCTTTAAATGTTTTAATCGGTCACAAACTACTTCCTCGCTTAAATAAGTACCTATCAGTGGGATATTCTCATTTTTGAGATTATGTGTTAGTCCCTGAATTGGGTTCTCTCTAGTAAATAAAATACTGTTGAAAAAAACTCATTTAGTGTGTCCGATATGTCATTATCATTTTTGCTTAAGACTCCCAACTTGTCTTTTAAAGGGCCTATACTCTCCTTCCTTAATCTCTTGCTATTAATGTATTTATGGTCTGTGGTCACCACCTGCAGAACAACTCCTTTATTGGGGGTGTCTCGCTAATTGCCTATAATTCCCACCTGTTGTCTATTCCATTTGCACAACAGCATGTGAAATTGATTGTCAATCAGTGTTGCTTCCTAAGTGGACAGTTTGATTTCACAGAAGTGTAATTGACTTGGAGTTATAGTGTGTTGTTTAAGTGTTCCCTTTATTTTTTTGAGCAGTGTATATGCTTAGTAAACAATTAAGTGTACCTTGTGATTTATTTAGTGTGCTCAAATTTTATCCTTTTTGTTTATATATTCTTTCACCTATTTCCAATCCAATATTATTAATTCATCATACCCCTAGTTTTATCAAAACATTCATTTCCTGCTATCCTACATCATACTCAATATCGTATCACACTATCAGAACATAACACATATATTTCAATAACTGTACCTGTGCTTCTTCTATCCTAAATGCACTAACATTTAGGATTACCGCCTCATATTTGTTATTCCTACTAGCCTTATATGTTCATGCATTTATAATGTGTCTTAGTATTTAAAGAGATCTGAGCAAGTAGTACTATTATCTATAACCATACCAGTATTTTATATATACGGAAAATCAATCCAGTAATCTTAATACTGCTAAATTACCATCTTGTACTATACTGTAGCTTAGTATTTTAATATGTGGCTAGCTCCGGGTCACCACCACCACCCGTTCTCATAGTGGGATATCCCACACCTATGATGGATCAAAAAGCATATGGAGAATCAAGCCATTTGCCCCAAAAGCTGTTATATTTTTTTGGCGCTTTTCTTGCCAAATATACAATCTTGTCATGTGCCATAATTTCATTAATTAGTGCTTTCCAAGTCTGTAGTTCTGGAGCTTTCTTATCCAGCCATAGGGGTATATGCAATTGCGGTCGAATTCCTGAAAATGTCTAAAAACGGGACATTTTCGCCCCAAAAAAAATTTCGACAATGCAATTCAGTACTTTTCGTCAAAAAAAACGGACTTTCAAAATTCGACTTTTTGAAATTCGACATTTGTCAAATTCGACATTTCTGCAATGGTACAAATGCGGCAATTCGACAAAAGTATATTCAATTGAAGATTGTAAATTCGACAACAGTGCTTTTAGCAAGTAAATTCGTCATTTTCAATCCGCCACACTTTGCTGGCGGAATCTAATAAAATTTTTTAAAAACATGTTTTTTTTTGTGTTTTTTTTTTTTAATTGGTAATAGCATATCTATTTATATTAGAAGGGATTAGGTACTTGGTTTGTCTATTTTGGAGGCACAAGTATTATTTATATATCAAGGGGTATTTATTCAATCAAGGGATCCCCCCCTCCAGCCACCCAAGGGCCAGGGGTGAAGCCCGAGGCTGTCCCCCCCATCCAAGGGCTGCGGATGGGGGGCTGATAGCCTTTTGAAAATTGAAAGAATATTGTTTTTTCCAGTAGTACTACAAGTCCCAGCAAGCCTCCCCCGCAAGCTGGTACTTGGAGAACCACAAGTACCAGCATGCGGGAGAAAAACGGGCCCGCTGGTACCTGTAGTTCTACTGGAAAAAAAATACCCAAATAAAAACAGGACACGCACACCGTGAGAGTAAAACTTTATTTCACACATGTCGACACACACATACTTACCTATGTTCACACGCCGACCTCTGTCCACTTGTCCAAGTAGAATCCACGGTGTACCTGAAAATAAAATTATACTCACCTGATCCAGTGTCCTGTGGTCTTTTATTATAATCCACGTACTTGGCAAAAAAAAACAACGAACACCCGGACCAGGCGGACTGAAAGGGTTCCTATGTTTACACATGGGACCCCTTTCCCCGAATGCAGAGACCCCCCCGTGACTGCTGTCACAGAAAGGTCTCTTCAGCCAATCAGACTTTGTGGCACTCTCCTGATTGGCTGTAGGCGCGTCTGAGCTGGCAGACAGCGCATCGCACAGCTCCCTCCATTAGTTTCAATGGCAGGAACTTTGCGGTCAGCGGTGGGGTTACCCGCGGTCAGCCGCTGACCGCGGGTGACCTCACCGCTGACCGCAAAGTTCCCACCATTGAAGATAATGGTAAGGCTTTGCGATGCACTGTCTGACAGCTCAGACGCGCATTGCCAATCAGCAGAGTGCCACGACGTTGCTCTCGCTGATTGGCTGAAGGGACCCTCTGTGACAGGAGTCACGTGGGGTCCCGGCATTCGTGGAAAGGGGTCCCATGTGTAATGATGGGACCCCTTTCAGTCCGTTTGGTCCGGGTTGCCGTTTTGTTGTTTTGCCAAGTACGAGGATTATTTAAAAAGATCCGGACACTGGATCAGGTGAGTATAATTCTATTCACAGTGACGAGGGGGCGTGGCAGTTGGCAGGTCAACATAGGTAAGTATGTGTGTGTCGGCATGTATGAAATAAACTTTTACTTTCACGGTGTGTGTCTCCTGTTTTTATTTGGGTATTTTTTTTTCAGTAGAACTACAGGTACCAGCGGACCCGTTTTTCCACCCGCATGCTGGTACTTGTGGTTCTCCAAGTACCAGCTTGCGGGGGAGGCTTGCTGGGACTTGTAGTTCTTCAGGAAAAAACAATATTCTATCATTTTAATCAAGGCTATCAGCCCCCCATCCGCAGCCCTTGGATGGGGGGGACAGCCTCGGGCTTCACCCCTGGCCCTTGGGTGGCTGGGGGGGGGGGTCTTCTTGATCCCCCAGGGTACCCCAGCCAGGGGTGACTAGTTGGATATTTAATGCCACGGCCGCAGGGCGCTGTATAAAAGTGACCCCCGGCTGTGGCATTATCTGTCCAGCTAGTGGAGCCCGATGCTGGTGTAAAAAATACGGGGGACCCCTACGCTTTTTGTCCCCCGTATTTTTTGCACCAGCACCAGGCGCAGAGCCCGGTGCTGGTTTTAAAAATACGGGGGATCCCCTGTCAGTTTTTCCCCCGGATTTTTAGAACCAGGACCGGCTCGAAGAGCCCGAGGCTGGTTATGCTTAGGAGGGGGGACCCCACGCAATTTTTTTTCGGGGTTTTTCCCGTTTTTTTACATTTTTACAAGTCTAATCAAAATCCGTCAAATCGGCCGTTTTTCGACAGCGGGACTGTCGAATCCGTTTTTTATTGAATATGTTGAATTCCGGCACCCACTTGCCGGAATTCGACGGTCGAATTGTGTCGAATTAAAAAACGGGCGAAAAATTGCCGCGATTCGCCGGCAATTGCATATACCCCATAGTCTTGCTATGCATACCTTAGCTAACACACATGTATTAACTATATATTGTCTACTAGGAGCATCTAGTAAATCATTTTCAATTGCTGACACAACACATACAACCGGGGTAAGAATAGACGTCGGATTCCAGTTACTGTCAATACATTAATCACCCCATTCTAAAAAGCTGCTACCGATGGACATAGCCATATTAGATGCCAACAATTGGCATCTCCATTCCCACATTTAGGTCATTTCGTAGAGTATGTAATTCCAAACCGAAACATTCTTACCGGTGTCATGTATACTCTATGAATTATATACATTTGAATTTGCTGATATCTAATAGCATTTGTAGCAATAGTAGAGGAGCTTAACGCCCCATTCCACGTCTCATCCGTTAATGGTCCCAAATCTGCTTATCATTTATTCCTAAGATTAATCATGGGATCAGTTTGTATTATAGTTGAATATATACCAGATACTAAGTGCTCATTCCCTCGATTCTGCAGCATCAATTTGAGGGGCGAGTTAACAATATTTGGAAAAACTCCAGAAGGGCACGCCATATTCTTGTCGAAGTTGCTGAAAGGGTTTAAGTACATTATTAATATATAGTTGCACCAGTGATGTTATACCCTACCTCCCCAAGATCTCCTTGATTTGTATCAAGGAAAATTCTGTGAAGCCATACTTATTATCTAACGGGGTATCTGGGTCAAACCCTTGGCCATGTAGAATAGAATGTACTGCCTTCCAGACAAGTATTGCTTGCTTTATTAATGGAAGCTTGGACATTTTAGTATTTCCACAAAGGAGTAATTGAAGAGGCGTGCCCTCTGGATATTCCCGTAGTACCATTTGAGAGTGTAAAGATAACCTATCAGAGTTGTTTACACAGTCCCAAATATGTGTCAATTGAGCTGCATAGTATTGAGCTTAAAAACAGGAAGGACCAACCCAGGGCCGTTTCTAGACAATTTGGCTCCCAGTGCGAGATTTCAAAATGCGCCCCCCCCCCCTATTGCTCTAAAAAAAAATGTGTGCCCCCCCCCCATATAGCCATAAAAAGAAAAAGCATGCGCGCGCCGTAGGCGCGCGCGCTCCCGACAAGGGTGTGTGGCCTGATTAAAATGGGCGTGGTCTCATTAAAGTGGGCATGGCCTCATCTGATATCATCACACCCACCACAGGGGGGAAAAAATAAAAATAAAAAAGTCCCCTTTTTACACATTACAGCAGGCAAGTGTCCCCATATTACACAGCGCGGCAGGCAGGTGTCCCCATTTTACACAGTACGGAAGGCAGGTATCCCCATTTTACACAGTACGGTAGGCAGGTATCCCCATTTTACACAGTACGCAGGCAGGTGCCCCCATTTTACAAAGTGCAGCAGGCAGGTATCCCCATTTTACACAGTGCGGCAGGCAGGTATCCCCATTTTACACAGCACGGCAGGCAGATATCCCCATTTTACACAGCACGGCAGGCAGATATCCCCATTTTACACAGCACGGCAGGCAGATATCCCCATTTTACACAGCACGGCAGGCAGGTATCCCCATTTTACACAGCGCGGCAGGCAGATATCCCCATTTTACACAGTACACAGGCAGATGCCCCCATATTACACAGTACGCAGGCAGATGCCCCCATATTACACAGTACGCAGGCAGATGCCCCCATATTACACAGTACGCAGGCAGATGCCCCCATATTACACAGTACGCAGGCAGATGCCCCCATATTACACAGTACGCAGGCAGGTGCCCCCATATTACACAGTACGCAGGCAGGTGCCCCCATTTTACACAGTGCGGCAGGCAGGTATCCCCATAGGCAGGTGTCCCCATTTTACACAGTGCGGCAGCGGCAGGCAGGTTTCAAGTTGAGGGGAAGGAAGGGGGAGAGGGGGGGAGAGAGAGAGAATACTTACGTCTTCCCGCTCTTCGGTCCCGCCGCCTCACGTCCCTCGCGCCGGCCGCCTCCTCCTTCATGCTGATCTCCTTCTCGCCTCTCCCGAGCGCTCCTGCTCGGGGGGCGGGGCTTCGCGGAATGACGCGTTTGCGTCGTGACGTCACGACGCAACGCGTCATTCCGCGAAACTCCGCCCCTCGAGCAGGAGCGCTCGGGAGAGGCGAGAAGGAGTAACAAAGTGCCGCGGCGGGCGCCCCGTGCGGTTGCACGGCTCGCCCGCCGCTAGAAACGGCACTGGACCAACCCTCCTACTGTTTTCGGGCGAGATAGTGTTTCAGTTTTTATTCGGGCTCTCTTATTAGCCCATATCAGAGACAACATTAGACTATCTATTTGTTTAAATACTTTCAAATTAATGTATATAGGTGATTGCTGAAGAACATAGAGAAGCTTAGGCTGGTAAACCATTTTAATCAAATTCAATCGCCCTGTAGTAGTTAGGGGCAATTTCCCCCAGACCTTAATTTTAGAGCGAAGATAATGTATCTGTGGGGTAATATTAAGCAAGATATAGTTACTGGCCTCATTCGACAGCCATATACCCAAATATTTAAATTAATCTACCCACCTAAGTGGGAAAGACAATAGAGGACTACTTGATATTTTACCCTTAAGTGGGATGATACAGGACTTATCCCAATTAATTTTAAGATCAGAATATTGACCGTAGGTATTTATCATCTTCAAGATTTTAGGCATTGATGCTACGGGTGTAGTATGGTATGCCGGCGCCGGGCTCCCGGCGACCAGCATACCGGTGCCGGAAGCCCGACCGCCGGCATACCGACAGCGTGGCGAGCGCAAATGAGCCCCTCGCGGGCAAGGTGGTGGGCCACGCACGCCACGCTATCTATTCTCCCTCAAGGGGGGTCGTGGACCCCCACGAGGGAGAAAAAGTGTCAGTATGCCGGCTGTCGGGATTCCGGCGCCGGTATACTGTGCGCCAGGATCCCGACAGTCGGCAACCTGAAGACCACCCTGATGCTACATAGTCATCTACAAATAATAATAGATCATCTGCATATAATGCCACTCTATCTTCCCTTGCTCCAACTTTTATTCCCATGATATCCTGGCTAGCTCGTATTAAGCATGCTAGGGGTTCAATAGCGATGGCAAACAGAATTGGGGACAGCGGGCACCCCTATCTCGTTCCTCTAGATATCGAAAATGATTGTGAAACATAGCCATTCACTGAAACTCTGGCTGTAGGCACAGAGTATAATAACTTGACATATTTGATATAGTTCGGGCCTATGCCAAATCTGCCCATGATTTCCCACAGTAAAGCCCATTCTACAGAATCGAAGGCGTTTGCTGCATCTAGTGAGACTATAAAAGAAGAACTGGCATCTCCGTGGGCAACTAATTAATCTAGTCGCCAGGAATTTTGCCAAAATTTTAATATCAGTGGGTAGCAGAGAGATAGGACGATAAGACTCAACAAGTCTAGAGTCTTTATCTGGTTTAGGGATTACGATAATTAATGTTTCTGCCATAGACAGAGGAAGTGTATTTTGTTAAAAAATTGCCCCAAATAGCTGTAATATTTGGGGCACAAAGAAAGCTAAATGGCTTTTATATACCTCAATGGGAATGCCATCTAGGCCAGAAGCTTTGCCCCCAGGAAATACTTTTATCGCCTCTTGTTTTGCAGTTCCTCATAACCTCATGCCTCCTATTTTACTGTTCCTTGTAATATCATGCCTCATGTTTCTCCACTTTGTCCGTAGGCTAATTGTATAATTTTACTACTCTGTCATATGGATTCTCTTTCGGTGTCTCCTGCATATACAGTAGTTCATCACTGTAGTCTGCTGCCATCTCATCTCATACTGCTCTCACCCTGTGTTGATTCAGATGGTCGAAACATCCAGACTCCCTTCAGCAGAGTACAGCCAACCTTGTGGAAGTTGTTGGTAAATTTAGTAGCGCCAAACCCGAAACAGACTGACTCAGGATTCTCTATCTTATAGTGCTGTGTAACTGAGTAGTAGTATAGGGTATGGCGGAGAGGGGAGACAGAGGCAAGATGAGGCAAGATGAGCCAAGCAGCAGCACTGGGGCAGTAGCAGATCCATGGAAAGGAGGGGGCTATCATTACGATCTCCATCTGTACCACACACACCTCCTTTGGGAAGCTGTGACCTCCCTCTCCTCCCCAGAGCTGAGCTCTCGGCAACGGGGAAAAGTGGAAAGTTGCAGCCATCCGAAGGAAATGGTATTTGTTTTACAGGGTGAGATTACCCTGATCACACTCCACCCGCCCCCTCCCTGAATCTAATACTACATTGAGAACAGATTGATGACGGCGTCAATGAGGCCAGATAAAAGGAGGTACTGTAAGAGTAGTGCAGCCTAGAGATGACAGTTGAGTGGAACAGTGACCAGTGAGTGGATGAGGGCCTTCATTGTCTCCAGGGTGGTGAAGCCAGTGACAAATAAAAAAGGAGGGGGGCAGGGAGTAAGTACCCATGGTCATCCTCTCTCACGGGGGCCCCCTGGCCAGTGCTGCTGCACAGGGTGATTCTGCCCGTCTTCAGGTTCCACTACCACCCCCAGCAGCAGTGGCAACTGCTGGGAGATCTGCTGCTGGCTGTGGAGCCTGGAAAGAATTAGAATAATTCCAGACTCCTGCACCTGTGCCTAACTCTGTACCCACAATGCTGTTTGCTCCCCTCCTTTGGTGGCTCCAGTGATTACTAGATGGTGCACTGCAACTGGCACGAGAAGTAGAAGTAGATATACTCCTCATGACATCTCAATCCCGCAAGAAGGTGACAAGGAGCAGAAGGCTGGACTCTGAAGCTGCCTGACTGCTCAGGGATACTGCACTGCTTCCAGAGTGGAGGAACTTGGAAGCAGTGCAGGAGTGGTGGAAAACATTAAATAGCGCAATATTAAAGGCAACAGACCTTTGTATCAAAAGTGTGAAAAACACAAGTAAAAGGAAGCCAGTGTGGTTTGCAAAAGAAGTAGCAAATATTGTGAAAGCAAAAAAGATGGCTTTTAGGAAATATAAGCAGACACAAAATAACAAAGACAAAGAGATATACAGTATCTTGTTAGACAGAAGGAGACTAAGAAGGTAATCAGATGTGCAAAGGCACAAGCTGAGGAGAAAATGGCCCAGTCAGTGGGTAAAGGAGGCAAAACTTTTTTTAGGTATATAAGTGAAAAGAGAAAACAAAAGGCGAAGACTGGGAGTCTTGTTAAGGTAGACAATGTAATAGCAGATCATCTTAATAATTTATTTTTGCTCAGTATTCACTACTGAAAGAGAGGGGAAGGGGCAACAGTTAAGTTGCAGGGATATTCAGGAAAATGAAACAAGTACATTTACAGAGGAGAAGGTCATAACAGAACTCTCAAAGCTGAAAGTGGACAAATCTGTGGGGCCAGATGGGATACATCCAAGTATTCTAAAAGAACTTAAAGGGCTGCTTATAGCACCATTAACAGAATTATTCAACCAGTCATTAGCTACAGGAGTAATTCCAGAGGACTAGAAAAGAGCGAACGTAGTCCCACTGCACAAAAGTGGGAGCAAGGAAGAAACAGACAACTACAGACCAGTGAGTCTTACATCAGTAGTAGGGAAATTAATGGAAACACTCTTAAAAGTAAGAGTTGTAGTTTATCTCAAATCCAGCAGTTTACAGGGATCCGGTCTCTAGGTTGACAGTAACTAGGTCAACGCTATCTAGGTCGACCACTATTGGTCGACAATAGCTAGGTTGACAGGGTTTCTAGGTCGACATGTACTAGGTCAACAGGTCAAAAGGTCGACATGAGTTTTTTTGAAAAAAAATTCTGAACCTTTTCATACTTAACGATCCACGTGGACTACGATTGGAATGATAATCTGTGCTGAGCGAAGCGAGGCACCTTGCCCGAAGCATGGTGAGCGACGCGAGCCATGCGAGGGGACACGCTGCACTAATTGGGGTTCCCGGTCACTGTACGGAGAAAACAACACCAATAAAGCATAAAAAAACCCATGTCGACTTTTGACCTGTCGACCTAGACCATGTCGACCTTAAGACTCTGTGGACCTAGAGACGCTGTCGACCTAGTTACTGTTGACCAATAGTGGTCGACCTAGACACAGTCGACCTAGTTACTATCTACCTTCCATACCACACCCCAATTTACAGGATCCCAAACAGCATGTATTCACTGGGGGGAGATCATGTCAAACAAATCTTATTGACTTTTTTGACTGTGTGACTAAAGTTATGGATAAAGGTGGAACCGTCGATATAGCTTATCTATACTTTAGTAAGGCTTTTGACACTGTTCCACATCGCAGATTGCTAAATAAACTTGAAAGCTTCGGATTAGATACTAGGATTATTGAATGGATAAGATCTTGGTTGCAGGATAGAAAACAGAGAGTTGTGGTAATTGGAGTGCATTTACAGGAGGGAAATGTTACCAGTGACCCAGAGTACCCCAGGGATCTGTACTTGGACCATTGCATTTTAATATCTTGATTGGTGACATTGCAAATGGCATTAAAGGGAAAGTATGCCATTTTGCAGATGACACAAAGGTATGCAACAGGGTAGACACACCAGGAGTGGTAAAAAAGACGATTGAGGATCTAGGTACACTAGAGGAATGGTCAAGGGTATGGCAATTAGTTTAATGCCAAAAAATGCAAAATCATTCCCTTGGGTCTCAAAAATCCAGAGGCTAAATATAGTATTAATATCACTATACTGGAAACTACTGAGGAGGAAATAGATCTAGGAGTCACTATTTCAGGTGGCTTAAAGGCAGGAAAGCAATGTAACAAATAGGGATGAGCGGGTTCGGTTCTCAGAGAATCAAACCTCCCCGAACTTCACGCTCCAAGCCAGGATCCAAGTACAGCTCGGGACTTCCTGCCTGCCAGACTCGGAAACCAGAACGAGGCAAAACATCATCATCCCGCTGTCGTAATCTCGCGGGATTTGAATTTCATATAAACAGTCGCGCGTACACTGCCATATTCACTCCGCACTTGGAGAGTGAGGGATACAGACCTCTGTCTCTCTGTGGGTGGTGGCATCTGGTGGGGTCAGTGCTGCTCCTGGCCCTGTGGTGTACCTGTGCTGTGTGAAAATGTCCTGGCTGTCACTGGTGTTTCATGTGCTGTTAGGGGTGCAGCAGCTGTACATGGGTGTTGCTGTCCTGGCTGTAACTGTATTGTACAGGGGGCAGGGGCACTGTCCTCCTGTTTGCTGTAAAAATTCAGGGGTACTGTTGTTAAAATAAAAGCACACTGGTACTGTATGCTGTGAAAATACAGGGGTGCTGGCCCAATCTTGTATGTTGTAAAAATTCAGGGGTGCTTCTGTTGTTAAAATAAAAGCACACTGGTCCTGTATGATGTTAAAATTCAGGGGTGCAGTTGTTAAAATAAAAGCACACTGACCCTGTATGCTATAAAAATACAGGGGTGCTGCTGTTAAAATAATATTACACTGGCCCTGTATGCTGTAAAAATTCAGGGGTGCAGTTGTTAAAATAAAAGCACACTGGTCCTGCATGCTGTGAAAATACAGGGGTGCTGGCCCAGTCTTGTATGCTGTAAAAATTATGGGGTGCTTCTGTTGTTAAAATAAAAGCACACTGGTCCTGTATGCTGTAAAAATGCAGGGGTGCAGTTGTTAAAATAAAAGCACACTGTTCCTGTAAGCTGAAAAAGATTCAGGGGTGCACTTGTGAAAATAAGTGCACCCTGGTCCTGTATGCTGTGAAAATACAGGGGTGCTCACACGCACATGCAAGGGTTTTCCGAGTAAGTAGCTAGAAACCCCACCAGCCCGCCGATCTATCGCCTCAGCTATCCAATGTTTATTTAATTGTAAACAGTGCAGACTGTGCGGCTGCCGGCAGCTGCCTCCTGCTCATAGGCACAGGCTGGCTGCTGGCTGAATCCTCTGAATGTGGGGGTGGGAGCTAGTTGCAGAGGCAGTGTGTAGCTCCTCCCCTGCAGGTCATGTGACTTTAGGACAGAGCTGGACGGACGGGTGAGGCACTGACTGACTGTCCTCTGCAGCTGAGCACTGCAGCCAGGTGATGGGGCCTTATTATGGGTACTGGGTGTAGTACTCACTGTTCTAATGTTTGGGGGGATGTATGCTATGTGTATGATATGTTTGTATGATATGTGTGTGTGTGTGTGTGTGTATGCTATGTGTGTTTGTGTGTATATGCTGTATGTGTGTGTGTATGATATGTTTTGTATATGCTGTGTGTGTATGCTGTGTGTATGTATGATATGTGTGTATATGCTGTTTGTGTGTGTATATATGCTGTGTGTATGCTGTTTGTGTGTATATACTGAGTGTGTGCATGTTATGTGTATATGCTGTTTGTGTATATGCTGTGTGTATGCTCTGCGTGTTTGTGTGTATGATGTATGTGTATGTATGTATGTATGTATGTATGTATGCTATGTGTGTTTGTTTGTATGTATGATATGTACGTGTATATGCTGTGTGTGTATGATATGTGTGTTTGTGCATATACTGTGTGTGCATGATGTTTTTGTGTATGATGTGTGTGTATGCTGTTTGTGTGTGTGTTTGTGTGTATTAATGCTGTGTGTGTATGCTGTGTGTACTTGTGTGCATATGCTGTGTATGTGTATGCAATGTGTGTGTGTGTGTTTGTGTGTGTATACTATGTGCGGATACCACCCCATGAAAATCCTGCGTTTGTCCCTGGTGCTGGCCCAGTCTTGTATGCTGTAATAATTCTGGGGTGCTGCTTTTTTTAAAATAAAAGCACACTGGTCCTGTATGCTGTAAAAATACAGGGGTGCCGCTTTTAAAGTAATATTACACTGGCCCTGTATGATGTAAAAATTCAGGGGTTCGGTTGTTAAAATAAAAGCACACTGGTCCTGTATGCTGTTAAAATACATGGATGCTGGCCCAGTCTTGTATGCTGTAATAATTCAGGGGTGCTGCTGTTGTTAAAATAACAGCACCCTGGTCCTGTAGCTGTAAAAATACATGGGTGCAGTTGTTAAAATAAAAGCACACTGGTCCTGCATGCTGTCGAAATTCAGGTGTGCAGTTGTTAAAATAAGAGCACACTGGTCCTGTATGCTGTAAAAATACAGGGGTGCTGCTGTTAAAATAATATTACGCTGCCCCTGTATGCTGTAAAAATACAGGGGTGCAGTTGTTAAAATAAAAGCACACTGGTCCTGTATGCTGTAAAAATACAGGGGTGCTGTGAAAATAAAGGGGCACTGTTCTGTGTGCTGTAATAGTAAAGGGGTGCTGTCCTGTGAAATGGAGAACAGCAATTTGGAGGAAAAAATAGTGGAAGATCAGGAACCACTTCCAGTTCCTAGTACTTGTGCTGAAGCTGCTGAAGACACCAGTCATGATATTGACGATGCAATTCCATCAACGTCGTCTGCTAAGGCCGAAGCCCAATGTCATAGAAGGCATGTAAAATCCAAGAAGCAAAAATTAATAATTAGAAAAAAAAGAAATTATCTGATGAGAAATGAAAAATTGGCAATATGCCATTCACGACACGAAGTGAATGATTGAGGATGTCACTGTAGACGTACACCAGGATGAGGAGGATATTGGTGTAGCTGGTGCTGAGGAGGAAGCTGACAATGAGGATTCTGATGGTGATGTGGTTTGTTTGAATAAGGCACTAGTGGAGACAGTTGTTGCCCATGGGATGAGAAAGCCCATTGTCATGCTGGGCAAAATACCAAAAAAGCCACCTCTTCGGTGTGGAATTATTTCTCCACAAATACGGACAACAGGTGTCAAGCCATGTGTTGCCTTTGCAAGCTATAATAATTAGGGGTAAGGACGTTAACCTCCTAGGAAAATCTTCCCTTATACGTCACCTGCAGCGCATTCATCAGAAGTTATTGTCAAGTTCAGAAACTTTGGGTAAGAGCGTAACCAGTCCACTGACACCTAAATCCTTTCTTCCTGTTGTACCCAAGCTCCTGCAAGCCACACCACCAACTCCCTCAACGTCAATTTCCTCCTCAGTCAGGAACGTAAGTAGTACTGTAGGCCATGTCACTGGCATGACTGATGAGTCCTCTCCTTATCGGGATTCCTCCGAAGGATCCTTGAGTGGTACACCTACTTCTGCTGCTGTTGTTGCTGCTGGGAGTCGATTGTCATCCCAGAGGGGAAGTCGTAAGACCACTTGTACTACTGCAACTAAGCAAATGATTGTCCAACAGTCCTCTGTGAGGAAGATGTAATATGACAGCAGTCACCCTGTTGCAAAGCGGATTACTGAGGCCATAACTACTATACTGGTGTTAGATATGCGTCCGGTATCTGCCATTAGTGCAGTGGGATTTAGACAGTTGATGGATGTACTGTGTCCCCGGTACCAAATCCCGTCTAGAATCCACTTCAATAGGCAAGCGATTCCTGGACTGTACAGGGACATTAAGAAAAGTGTCCTCAGTGTCCTGAAAAATGCGGTTGTACCCAATGTCCACATAACCACGGACATGTGAACAAGTGGAGCAGGGCAAACTAAGGACTACATGACTGCGAGAGCCCCCTGGGTAGATGTATTGCCTCCCGCAGCTTACTCCACTTAGATTCTCCTGGGGATTTGTGCGTGCATTACATCTGGGCAAATTCCAGCACGTCCCATGTTTTGCACATACAATTAATTTGGTGGTGCAGATTTTATTGAAAAATGACAAGGGTGTGCAGGAGATGCTGTTGGTGGCCCGAAAAATTGCGGGCCACTTTCGACATTCAGCGACTGCGTGCCAGAGACTGGAGTGCCAGCAAACACTCCTGAACCTGCCCTGCCATCACCTGAAGCAAGAGGTGGTAACGAGGTGGAATTCAACTTTCTATATGCTTCAGAGGATGGAGGAGCAGCAAAAGGCCATTCAATCCTATACATCCACCTACGATATAGGCAAAGGAGAGAAAATGCACCTGACTCAAGCACAGTGGAGAATGATTTCCATGTTGTGCAAAGTTCTCCACACCTTTGAACTTGCCACATGTGAAGTCAGTTCAGACACTGCCAGCTTGAGTCAGGTCATTCCCCTCATCAGGCTTTTGCAGAAGTAGCTGGAGAAATTGAAGGAGGAGCTAAGACAGAGCGATTCCACTAAGTATGTGGGACTTGTGGATGGAGCCCTTCATTCGCTTTGCCAGGATTCAAGGGTGGTCAATCTGTTGAAATCAGAGCACTAAATTTTGGCCACTGTACTCGATCCTAGGTTTAAAGCCTATGTTGTATCTCTCTTTCCAGCAGACAAAAGTCTGCAGAGGTTCAAAGACCTGCTGATGAGAAAATTGTCAACACAAGCAGAACGTGACCCATCAATAGCTCCTCCTTAATTTTCTCCTGCAACTGGGGCTGCAAGGTAAAGGATAAAATTTCCAAGCTCACCCACTGTTGGTGATGCAGGGCAGTTAGCAGCAAGTGTTGACATCTAGCGGTATATTTACTAACAATTCGATTTTGGCCGATTTTGGCCGATTTGTTTTTTTTTTTCAAAGTGTCGAAATCAGGAATTTATTAAAGTCAAATTTCAGTAGTGATGTTGGTATTCATATTTTGTGAAACTCAAAGTTCAAAATTACGATTGAATACACCATCAGTCAAATTCGGCTGTTTAGGTATAGAACACGGTCATTTACTATAAAAATGTCGGCCGGGATTTTTGAAACCCTGCCGTGAAAAATGTACAAATCGCAAAAAATCACGCCAAAAAAATAGAACTGCTTTTGTCAAGCGTATTTTGTTAGTCATGCATGGATCCACGAGATCCGTGCATGCATATCTGTGGTCAAGGGTCTGTTAACATTAGAACTGTTTTGTAAAATTGGTGTGGGGTCCCCCCTCTTCTGAAAAACCAGCCTCGGCCTCTTTGAGCCGGTCCTGGTTGTAAAAATACGGGAAAAAAATTGACAGGGGTTCCCCCATATTTTAACAACTAGCACCGGGCTCTGCACCTGGTCCTAGTGCAAAAAATATGGGGGACAAAAGACGTAGGGGTCCCCCGTATTTTTAACACCAGCACCGGGCTCCACTAGTCAGAGAGATAATGCCACAGCCGGGGGACACTTTTATATTGGTCCCTGCGGCCCTGGCATTAAATCACCAACTAGTCACCCCTGGCCGGGGTACCCTGGAGGAGTGGGGACCCCTTAAATCAAGGGGTCCACCCTCCAGCCACCCAAGGGCCAGGGGCGGCAGATGGGGGGCTGATAGCCTTTTGTGACAAAAAAAAGAATGTTTTTTTGTAGCAGAACTACAAGTCCCAGCAAGTCTCCCCCGCAAGCTGGTACTTGGAGAACCCCAAGTACCAGCATGCGGGGGGGGGGGGGGGAAATTGGTCCACTGGTACCTGTAGTTCTACTACAAAAAAATACCCAAATAAAAACAAAACACACACACTGTGATACATACATGCACACTTACATTCATACATACTTACCTATGTTGACACGAAGAGTTGGTCCTCTTCTCCAGTAGAATCCAGGGGTACCTGTAATTAAAATTATACTCACAACAATCCAGTGTAGATTGGTCCTCTTCTGTTTGTAATCCACGTACTTGGCAAAATAAAAAAACGAAAAACACGAACTGAAAGGAGTCCCATGTTTAAACATGGGACCCCTTTACCCGACTGGCGGGACCCCCCGTGACTCCTGTCAAAGAGGGTCCCTTCAGCCAATCAGGGAGTGCCACGTCATGCCACTCTACTGATTGGCTGTGCGCACCTGAACTGTCAGTCAGGTGGCGCACTGGAGATACAATGTAGCGCATAGGCGCTCCATTGTATCCAATGGTGGAAACTTTGCAGTCTGTGGTAGACCGTGAGGTTAAGTGGGGTCACTCTTGTGGTTGCCCCCACTTAACCTCGCGGTCTACCATGGTGTTTGTGTGGTCAGTTGAGCAGTTGGTGGTGTCTGTGTGGGTGAAGAAGGCTGCTGTTGCTGCACAGAATTATCATCACTCAATGTGTCCTGCTGTGTTTCCTGGGGCATGTCGGATTCTGTATGGGTTGCAATAAAGGTTTGATTAATTTAGTAAGTCATTTTAGACATGTCGGAACATTCAGCAAACCATGCATGATGTAGGTCATATTGGCTGGGTAAATGATCCATAAATCACCCAAACATAAAATCCAAACTAATTTTTTATTTGGTTAGATTTTGATTTGACTTTGTCAATAACATGATTACACACTCCTGCCAAAAATAACAAATTAAAACATTCACAAATCACTATAACATTTTAAAACCACCCAAAAAACAAAAAAAACAACAACAACAACAAAAAACATTGGAAACACATGAGCTGAATCTATGCCTTACATTTGATACTATGTAAGCTACATTTAAGATGGCATGCTAAGCAACACAACACAGCAAGACAACAAATGAATTCATATAGCACCTTCTACAACATTGATGGGTAACCTTTACACTACAGCTGCTGATGACATACACATCCCAGCATAGCCTGCGTAAGTTTCCAATACTCCAAATGTACAAAATGTCGCAGGACATGTTGGGATGATAAGTTCAGCAACAGCTGGAGTCGGAAGGTTAGCCATTAAGGTTACATAATATAATACATGCAATATGCTTGTTTGCTCTGGTCAACATCCAACCTCCAAAAATACCACAAATTAATCACATTGGCAACTATGTTGCCATGGATCAATTTGTAAAGAATCAATTCTGCTGAACTTTGCTATGCGGACAATTCCGCATGCACTTTCTTTAAAAATAGAAAATATGCACAAGTGACAACACATATGTTTAACCAAACCAATTTTATGTGATAAACAATATCCTTTACTTATCACTTCTTTACTTGCCACATTTCTGTGAGACATATTGACGGGGCCGGAATGACACACAGGGTTAGCATACAAAACACCGGTACACACCACTGCATGAGGGGCCACTACTTCCTCTAGTGAGCGGAATCAAGACTGTGCACTTGTCTTATACATGGAATTTATGTATCATTACACTGTAGGACTTTATTGGTTTTGGCACGCCTCTGTGTTGTTTTCATTGAACACCTTGGTTGGCTTTGACCAGGCAAAAGTATGGGTCCATAACAAGAGGTGTTCCCGGTGTGCCCTTCATGTCCCAGTACGACACTGCATGCTGACAATGTGTCTTTAAATACATTTCTCTATCGTCCTAAGTGGATGCTGGGGTTCCTGAAAGGACCATGGGGAATAGCGGCTCCGCAGGAGACAGGGCACAAAAAAGTAAAGCTTTACTAGGTCAGGTGGTGTGCACTGGCTCCTCCCCCTATGACCCCCCTCCAGACTCTAGTTAGATTTTGTGCCCGAACGAGAAGGGTGCAATCTAGGTGGCTCTCCTAAAGAGCTGCTTAGAGAAAGTTTAGTTTAGGTTTTTTTTTTTTTCTTTACAGTGAGTCCTGCTGGCAACAGGATCACTGCAACGTGGGACTTAGGGGGAAAGTAGTAAACTCACCTGCATGCAGAGTGGATTTGCTGCTTGGCTACTGGACACCATTAGCTCCAGAGGGATCGAACACAGGCCCAGCCGTGGAGTCCGGTCCCGGAGCCGCGCCGCCGACCCCCTTGCAGATGCTGAAGCGTGAAGAGGTCCGGAAACCGGCGGCTGAAGACTCCTCAGTCTTCATAAGGTAGCGCACAGCACTGCAGCTGTGCGCCATTTTCCTCTCAGCACACTTCACTGGGCAGTCACTGAGGGTGCAGAGCGCTGGGGGGGGGCGCTCTGAGAGGCAAATATAAACCTTATACAAGGCTAAAAATACCTCACATATAGCCCATAGGGGCTATATGGAGATATTTAACCCCTGCCTGACTGGAAAAATAGCGGGAGAAGAACCCGCCGAAAAAGGGGCGGGGCCTATCTCCTCAGCACACGGCGCCATTTTCTGTCACAGCTCCGCTGGTCAGAACGGCTCCCAGGTCTCTCCCCTGCACTGCACTACAGAAACAGGGTAAAACAGAGAGGGGGGGCACATTAATGGCTATATATATATATATTAAAGCAGCTATAAGGGAGCACTTAATATAAGGATATCCCTTGTATATATAGCGCTTTGTGGTGTGTGCTGGCAGACTCTCCCTCTGTCTCCCCAAAAGGGCTAGTGGGTCCTGTCTTCATTAGAGCATTCCCTGTGAGTTTGCGGTGTGTGTCGGTACGTGGTGTCGACATGTATGAGGACGATATTGGTGTGGAGGCGGAGCAATTGCCAAATATGCAGATGTCACCCCCCAGGGGGTCGACACCAGAATGGATGCCTTTATTTGTGGAATTACGTGATGGTTTATCTTCCCTTAAACAGTCAGTTGAGGACATGAGGCGGCCGGACAATCAATTAATGCCTGTCCAGGCGCCTCAAACACCGTCAGGGGCTGTAAAACGCCCTTTGCCTCAGTCGGTCGACACAGACCCAGACACGGGCACTGATTCCAGTGACGACGGTAGAAATTCAAACGTATTTTCCAGTAGGGCCACACGTTATATGATTTTGGCAATGAAGGAGACGTTACATTTAGCTGATACTACAGATACCGTAAAACAGGGTATTATGTATGGTGTGAAAAAACTACAAACAGTTTTTCCTGAATCAGAAGAATTAAATGACGTGTGTGATGAAGCGTGGGTTGCTCCTGATAAAAAGTTGATAATTTCAAAAAAGTTATTGGCATTATACCCTTTCCCGCCAGAGGTTAGGGCGCGCTGGGAAACACCCCCTAAGGTGGACAAGGCGCTCACACGCTTATCCAAACAAGTGGCGTTACCCTCTCCTGAGACGGCCGCACTTAAGGATCCATCAGATAGAAAGATGGAAGTTATTCAAAAGAATATATACACACATGCAGGTGTTATACTACGACCAGCTATAGCAACTGCCTGGATGTGCAGTGCTGGAGTAGTTTGGTCAGAATCCCTGATTGAAAATATTGATACCCTAGATAGGGACAATGTTTTACTGTCGTTAGAACAAATAAAGCATGCATTTATCTATATGCGTGATGCACAGAGGGATATTTGCACACTGGCATCTCGGGTGAGTGCTATGTCCATTTCAGCCAGAAGAGCCTTATGGACACGACAGTGGACAGGCGATGCGGATTCAAAACGTCACATGGAGGTTTTGCCGTATAAAGGGGAGGAGTTATTTGGAGTTGGTCTATCAGACTTGGTGGCCACGGCTACTGCCGGGAAATCCACTTTTTTACCTCAAGTCACTCCCCAACAGAGAAAGGCACCGACCTTTCAACCGCAGCCTTTTCGCTCCTACAAAAATAAGAGAGCAAAGGGCTTGTCGTACCTGCCACGAGGCAGAGGAAGAGGGAAGAGACACCAACAGGCAGCTCCTTCCCAGGAACAGAAGCCCTCCCCGGCTCCTGCAAAAACCTCAGCATGACGCTGGGGCCTCTCAAGCGGACTCGGGGACAGTGGGGGGCCGTCTCAAAAATTACAGCGCGCAGTGGGCTCACTCGCAGGTAGACCCCTGGATCCTGCAGATAATATCTCAGGGGTACAGGTTGGAATTAGAGACGGATCCTCCTCATCGTTTCCTGAAGTCTGCCTTACCAACCGTCTCTTCCGAAAGGGAGAGGGTGTTGGAAGCCATTCACAAGCTGTACGCTCAGCAGGTGATAGTCAAAGTACCCCTATTACAACAAGGAAAGGGGTATTATTCCACTCTATTTGTGGTACCGAAGCCGGATGGCTCGGTAAGGCCTATTCTAAATCTGAAGTCCTTGAACCTCTACATAAAAAAGTTCAAGTTCAAGATGGAGTCACTCAGAGCAGTGATAGCGAACCTGGAAGAAGGGGACTTTATGGTATCCTTGGACATCAAGGATGCGTATCTACACGTTCCGATTTACCCCGCACACCAGGGGTACCTCAGGTTCATTGTTCAAAACTGTCACTATCAGTTTCAGACGCTGCCGTTCGGATTGTCCACGGCGCCTCGGGTCTTTACCAAGGTAATGGCCGAGATGATGATTCTTCTTCGAAGAAAAGGCGTATTAGTTATCCCATACTTGGACGATCTCCTAATAAGGGCAAGGTCCAGAGAACAGCTGGAGACAGCTTTAGCACTATCTCAAGAGGTGCTAAGACAACACGGGTGGATTCTGAATATTCCAAAATCCCATTTAATCCCGACAACTCGTCTGCTGTTCCTAGGAATGATTCTGGACACGGTTCAGAAAAAGGTTTTCCTTCCAGAGGAAAAAGCCAAGGAGTTATCCGATCTGGTCAGGAACCTCCTAAAACCAGGAAAAGTGTCAGTACATCAATGCACAAGAGTCCTGGGAAAAATGGTGGCTTCTTACGAAGCAATTCCATTCGGCAGATTCCATGCAAGAATATTCCAAAGGGATCTGTTGGACAAATGGTCAGGGTCGCATCTGCAGATGCACCTGCGAATAACCCTGTCACCAAAGACAAGGGTGTCACTTCTGTGGTGGTTGCAGAAGGCTCACCTATTAGAAGGCCGCAGATTCGGCATTCAGGATTGGATCCTGGTGACCACGGACGCCAGCCTGAGAGGCTGGGGAGCAGTCACACAAGGAAGAAACTTCCAGGGAGTATGGACGAGTCTGGAAAAGTCTCTTCACATAAACATTCTGGAACTAAGAGCAATATACAATGCTCTAAGCCAGGCGGAACTTCTCCTGCAAGGAAAGCCGGTGTTGATTCAGTCGGACAACATCACGGCGGTCGCCCATGTAAACAGGCAGGGCGGCACAAGAAGCAGGAGTGCAATGGCAGAAGCTGCCAAGATTCTTCGCTGGGCGGAGAATCACGTGATAGCACTGTCAGCAGTGTTCATCCCGGGCGTGGACAACTGGGAAGCAGACTTCCTCAGCAGACACGATCTTCATCCGGGAGAGTGGGGTCTACATCCAGAAGTCTTCAACATGTTAATAGACCGTTGGGAAAGACCAATTGTAGACATGATGGCGTCTCGCCTCAACAAGAAACTGGACAAATATTGCGCCAGGTCAAGAGATCCACAGGCAATAGCTGTGGACGCACTGGTAACTCCTTGGGTGTACCAGTCAGTGTATGTGTTTCCTCCTCTGCCGCTCATACCAAAGGTATTGAAGATCATACGGCAAAGAAGAGTAAGAACAATACTAGTGGTTCCGGATTGGCCGAGAAGGACTTGGTATCCGGAACTTCAAGAGATGCTCACGGACGAACCGTGGCCTCTACCTCTGAGAAGGGACCTGCTACAGCAGGGTCCCTGTCTTTTTCAAGACTTACCGCGGCTGCGTTTGACGGCATGGCGGTTGAACGCCAGATCCTAAAAGGGAAAGGCATTCCAGAAGAAGTCATTCCTACCTTGATTAAGGCACGGAAGGAAGTCACCGTGAAACATTATCACCGCATTTGGCGAAAATATGTAGCGTGGTGCGAGGATCGGAGGGTTCCGACGGAGGAATTCCAACTGGGTCGTTTCCTACATTTCCTGCAATCAGGATTATCTATGGGTCTCAAATTGGGATCCATTAAGGTTCAAATTTCGGCCCTGTCAATATTCTTCCAAAAAGAATTGGCCTCTGTCCCTGAGGTCCAGACTTTTGTCAAGGGAGTACTGCATATACAGCCTCCTGTGGTGCCTCCGGTGGCACCGTGGGATCTAAATGTAGTTTTAGATTTCCTCAAATCCCATTGGTTTGAACCATTGAAAAAGGTGGATTTGAAATATCTCACATTGAAAGTGACTATGTTACTAGCCCTGGCCTCTGCCAGGAGAGTATCTGAATTGGCGGCTTTATCTTATAAAAGTCCTTATCTAATCTTCCATTCGGATAGGGCAGAACTGCGGACTCGTCCGCATTTTCTCCCTAAAGTGGTATCAGCATTTCATCTGAACCAACCTATTGTGGTGCCTGCGGCCACTAGCGACTTGGAGGACTCCAAGTTGTTGGACGTTGTCAGAGCCTTAAAAATATACATTGCAAGGACGGCTGGAGTCAGAAAATCTGACTCGCTGTTTATATTGTATGCACCCAACAAGTTGGGCGCACCTGCTTCTAAGCAGTCGATTGCTCGTTGGATTTGTAACACAATTCAACTTGCACATTCTGTGGCAGGCCTGCCACAGCCTAAAACTGTAAAAGCCCACTCCACAAGGAAGGTGGGCTCATCTTGGGCGGCTGCCCGAGGGGTCTCGGCATTACAACTCTGCCGAGCAGCTACGTGGTCGGGGGAGAACACGTTTGTAAAATTTTACAAATTTGATACCCTGGCAAAGGAGGACCTGGAGTTCTCTCATTCGGTGCTGCAGAGTCATCCGCACTCTCCCGCCCGTTTGGGAGCTTTGGTATAATCCCCATGGTCCTTTCAGGAACCCCAGCATCCACTTAGGACGATAGAGAAAATAAGAATTTACTTACCGATAATTCTATTTCTCGGAGTCCGTAGTGGATGCTGGGCGCCCATCCCAAGTGCGGATTATCTGCAATACTTGTACATAGTTATTGTTAACTAATTCGGGTTATTGTTAAGGAGCCATCTTTAAGAGGCCCTTTCTGTTGTCATACTGTTAACTGGGTTTAGATCACAAGTTGTACGGTGTGATTGGTGTGGCTGGTATGAGTCTTACCCGGGATTCAAAATGCCTCCCTTATTGTGTATGCTCGTCCGGGCACAGTACCTAACTGGAGTCTGGAGGGGGGTCATAGGGGGAGGAGCCAGTGCACACCACCTGACCTAGTAAAGCTTTACTTTTTTGTGCCCTGTCTCCTGCGGAGCCGCTATTCCCCATGGTCCTTTCAGGAACCCCAGCATCCACTACGGACTCCGAGAAATAGAATTATCGGTAAGTAAATTCTTATTTTCTCTGACGTCCTAGTGGATGCTGGGGACTCCGTAAGGACCATGGGGGAATAGACGGCTCCGCAGGAGACTGGGCACATCTAAAGAAAGATTTAGGACTATCTGGTGTGCACTGGCTCCTCCCCCTATGACCCTCCTCCAAGCCTCAGTTAGATTTCTGTGCCCGGCCGAGCTGGATGCACACTAGGGGCTCTCCTGAGCTCCTAGAAAGAAAGTATAGTTTAGGTTTTTTATTTTACAGTGAGACCTGCTGGCAACAGGCTCACTGCAGCGAGGGACTAAGGGGAGAAGAAGCGAACCTACCTAAGTGGTGGTAGCTTGGGCTTCTTAGGCTGCTGGACACCATTAGCTCCAGAGGGATCGCACACAGGACCCGACCTCGTCGTCCGTTCCCGGAGCCGCGCCGCCGTCCCCCTTACAGAGCCAGAAGCAAGAAGGTCCGGAAAATCGGCGGCTGAAGACTTCTGTCTTCTCCAAGGTAGCGCACAGCACTGCAGCTGTGCGCCATTGCTCCTCATGCACACCACACACTTCGGTCACTGATGGGTGCAGGGCGCTGGGGGGGGGGGGGGGCGCCCTGAGCAGCAATATTAACACCTTGGCTGGCAAAACTGACACCATATATAGCCCCAGAGGCTATATAGGTGTAAATTACCCCTGCCAGAATAACACAAAAAGCGGGAGAAAGCCCGCCGAAAAAGGGGCAGAGCCATCTCCCTCAGCACACTGGCGCCATTTTCCCTCACAGCTCCGCTGGAAGGATCACTCCCTGGCTCTCCCCTGCAGTCCTGCACTACAGAAAGGGTAAAAAAGAGAGGGGGGGGGGCACTAAATTTAGGCGCAGTATATATATAATACAAGCAGCTATAGGGGAAAACACTCTGTATAGTGATATCCCTCTGTTATATAGCGCTCTGGTGTGTGCTGGCATACTCTCCCTCTGTCTCCCCAAAGGGCTTTGTGGGGTCCTGTCCTCTGTCAGAGCATTCCCTGTGTGTGTGCTGTGTGTCGGTACCGCTGTGTCGACATGTATGATGAGGAAAATGACGTGGAGGCAGAGCAAATGCCTGTAAATGTGTTGTCACCCCCTGAGGGGTCGACACCTGTGTGGATGGACTTATGGAAGGAATTACGTGACAGTGTCTGCTCCTTACATAAAAGGTTTGACGACATAGGACAGCCGGCTACTCAGCTTGTGACTGTTCCAGCGTCTCAAATGTCATCAGGGGCTTTAAAACGCCCGCTACCTCAGATGGCAGACACAGATGTCGACACGGATACCGACTCCAGTGTCGACGACGATGAGACTAGTGTACCCTCCAATAGGTCCACCCGTTACATGATTGAGGCAATGAAAAATGTATTACACATTTCTGATAGTACCCCAGGTACCACAAAAAAGGGTATTATGTTCGGTGAGAAAAAACTACCAGTAGTTTTTCCTGCATCTGAGGAATTAAATGAGGTGTGTGAGGAAGCCTGGACTTCCCCCGATAAGAAATTGATAATTTCTAAACGGTTATTGGCAGCGTACCCTTTCCTGCCAGAGGATAGGTCACGTTGGGAAACATCCCCTAGGGTAGATAAAGCGCTTACACGTTTATCAAAACAGGTGGCACTACCGTCTCAGGATACGGCCGCCCTAAAGGATCCTGCTGATAGAAAGCAGGAGGCTACCTTAAAAGCTATATATACACACTAGAGATGAGCGCCAGAAATTTTTCGGGTTTTGTGTTTTGGTTTTGGGTTCGGTTCCGCGGCCGTGTTTTGGGTTCGAACGCGTTTTGGCAAAACCTCACCGAATTTTTTTTGTCGGATTCGGGTGTGTTTTGGATTCGGGTGTTTTTTTCAAAAAACACTAAAAAACAGCTTAAATCATAGAATTTGGGGGTCATTTTGATCCCAAAGTATTATTAACCTCAAAAACCATAATTTACACTCATTTTCAGTCTATTCTGAATACCTCACACCTCACAATATTATTTTTAGTCCTAAAATTTGCACCGAGGTCGCTGTGTGAGTAAGATAAGCGACCCTAGTGGCCGACACAAACACCGGGCCCATCTAGGAGTGGCACTGCAGTGTCACGCAGGATGTCCCTTCCAAAAAACCCTCCCCAAACAGCACATGACGCAAAGAAAAAAAGAGGCGCAATGAGGTAGCTGTGTGAGTAAGATTAGCGACCCTAGTGGCCGACACAAACACCGGGCCCATCTAGGAGTGGCACTGCAGTGTCACGCAGGATGTCCCTTCCAAAAAACCCTCCCCAAACAGCACATGACGCAAAGAAAAAAAGAGGCGCAATGAGGTAGCTGACTGTGTGAGTAAGATTAGCGACCCTAGTGGCCGACACAAACACCGGGCCCATCTAGGAGTGGCACTGCAGTGTCACGCAGGATGTCCCTTCCAAAAAACCCTCCCCAATCAGCACATGATGCAAAGAAAAAGAAAAGAAAAAAGAGGTGCAAGATGGAATTGTCCTTGGGCCCTCCCACCCACCCTTATGTTGTATAAACAAAACAGGACATGCACACTTTAACCAACCCATCATTTCAGTGACAGGGTCTGCCACACGACTGTGACTGATATGACGGGTTGGTTTGGACCCCCCCCCAAAAAGAAGCAATTAATCTCTCCTTGCACAAACTGGCTCTACAGAGGCAAGATGTCCACCTCATCTTCACCCTCCGATATATCACCGTGTACATCCCCCTCCTCACAGATTATCAATTCGTCCCCACTGGAATCCACCATCTCAGCTCCCTGTGTACTTTGTGGAGGCAATTGCTGCTGGTCAATGTCTCCGCGGAGGAATTGATTATAATTCATTTTAATGAACATCATCTTCTCCACATTTTCTGGATGTAACCTCGTACGCCGATTGCTGACAAGGTGAGCAGCGGCACTAAACACTCTTTCGGAGT
The DNA here is from genome assembly GCF_028390025.1 of Pseudophryne corroboree. Taxonomy (NCBI): domain Eukaryota; kingdom Metazoa; phylum Chordata; class Amphibia; order Anura; family Myobatrachidae; genus Pseudophryne; species Pseudophryne corroboree. The sequence continues at coordinate 111,922,960 of NC_086447.1, forward strand.
ACACACTTGTGGGAGGGCAACTTAGGTAGAATAAAGCCAGTTTGTGCAAGGGCCTCCAAATTGCCTCTTTTTCCTGCCAGTATAAGTACGGACTGTGTGACGTGCCTACTTGGATGCGGTCACTCATATAATCCTCCACCATTCTATCAATGTTGAGAGAATCATATGCAGTGACAGTAGACGACATGTCCGTAATCGTTGTCAGGTCCTTCAGTCCGGACCAGATGTCAGCATCAGCAGTCGCTCCAGACTGCCCTGCATCACCGCCAGCGGGTGGGCTCGGAATTCTGAGCCTTTTCCTCGCACCCCCAGTTGCGGGAGAATGTGAAGGAGGAGATGTTGACAGGTCGCGTTCCGCTTGACTTGACAATTTTGTCACCAGCAGGTCTTTCAACCCCAGCAGACCTGTGTCTGCCGGAAAGAGAGATCCAAGGTAGGCTTTAAATCTAGGATCGAGCACGGTGGCCAAAATGTAGTGCTCTGATTTCAACAGATTGACCACCCGTGAATCCTTGTTAAGCGAATTAAGGGCTGCATCCACAAGTCCCACATGCCTAGCGGAATCGCTCCCTTTTAGCTCCTTCTTCAATGTCTCCAGCTTCTTCTGCAAAAGCCTGATGAGGGGAATGACCTGACTCAGGCTGGCAGTGTCTGAACTGACTTCACGTGTGGCAAGTTCAAAGGGCATCAGAACCTTGCACAACGTTGAAATCATTCTCCACTGCACTTGAGACAGGTGCATTCCACCTACTATATCGTGCTCAATTGTATAGGCTTGAATGGCCTTTTGCTGCTCCTCCAACCTCTGAAGCATATAGAGGGTTGAATTCCACCTCGTTACCACTTCTTGCTTCAGATGATGGCAGGGCAGGTTCAGTAGTTTTTGGTGGTGCTCCAGTCTTCTGTACGTGGTGCCTGTACGCCGAAAGTGTCCCGCAATTTTTCTGGCCACCGACAGCATCTCTTGCACGCCCCTGTCGTTTTTTAAAAAATTCTGCACCACCAAATTCAAGGTATGTGCAAAACATGGGACGTGCTGGAATTTGCCCATATTTAATGCACACACAATATTGCTGGCGTTGTCCGATGCCACAAATCCACAGGAGAGTCCAATTGGGGTAAGCCATTCCGCGATGATCTTCCTCAGTTGCCGTAAGAGGTTTTCAACTGTGTGCGTATTCTGGAAAGCGGTGATACAAAGCGTAGCCTGCCTAGGAAAGAGTTGGCGTTTGCGAGATGCTGCTACTGGTGCCGCCGCTGCTGTTCTTGCGGCGGGAGTCCATACATCTACCCAGTGGGCTGTCACAGTCATATAGTCCTGACCCTGCCCTGCTCCACTTGTCCACATGTCCGTGGTTAAGTGGACATTGGGTACAACTGCATTTTTTAGGACACTGGTGAGTCTTTTTCTGACGTCCGTGTACATTCTCGGTATCGCCTGCCTAGAGAAGTGGAACCTAGATGGTATTTGGTAACGGGGGCACACTGCCTCAATAAATTGTCTAGTTCCCTGTGAACTAACGGCGGATACCGGACGCACGTCTAACACCAACATAGTTGTCAAGGACTCAGTTATCCGCTTTGCAGTAGGATGACTGCTGTGATATTTCATCTTCCTCGCAAAGGACTGTTGAACAGTCAATTGCTTACTGGAAGTAGTACAAGTGGGCTTACGACTTCCCCTCTGGGATGACCATCGACTCCCAGCGGCAACAACAGCAGCGCCAGCAGCAGTAGGCGTTACACGCAAGGATGCATCGGAGGAATCCCAGGCAGGAGAGGACTCGTCAGAATTGCCAGTGACATGGCCTGCAGGACTATTGGCATTCCTGGGGAAGGAGGAAATTGACACTGAGGGAGTTGGTGGGGTGGTTTGCGTGAGCTTGGTTACAAGAGGAAGGGATTTACTGGTCAGTGGACTGCTTCCGCTGTCACCCAAAGTTTTTGAACTTGTCACTGACTTATTATGAATGCGCTGCAGGTGACGTATAAGGGAGGATGTTCCGAGGTGGTTAACGTCCTTACCCCTACTTATTACAGCTTGACAAAGGGAACACACGGCTTGACACCTGTTGTCCGCATTTCTGGTGAAATACCTCCACACCGAAGAGCTGATTTTTTTGGTATTTTCACCTGGCATGTCAACGGCCATATTCCTCCCACGGACAACAGGTGTCTCCCCGGGTGCCTGACTTAAACAAACCACCTCACCATCAGAATCCTCCTGGTCAATTTCCTCCCCAGCGCCAGCAACACCCATATCCTCCTCATCCTGGTGTACTTCAACACTGACATCTTCAATCTGACTATCAGGAACTGGACTGCGGGTGCTCCTTCCAGCACTTGCAGGGGGCGTGCAAATGGTGGAAGGCGCATGCTCTTCACGTCCAGTGTTGGGAAGGTCAGGCATCGCAACCGACACAATTGGACTCTCCTTGTGGATTTGGGATTTCGAAGAATGCACAGTTCTTTGCTGTGCTGCTTTTGCCAGCTTGAGTCTTTTCATTTTTCTAGCGAGAGGCTGAGTGCTTCCATCCTCATGTGAAGCTGAACCACTAGCCATGAACATAGGCCAGGGCCTCAGCCGTTCCTTGCCACTCCGTGTGGTAAATGGCATATTGGCAAGTTTACGCTTCTCCTCCGACAATTTTATTTTAGGTTTTGGAGTCCTTTTTTTACTGATATTTGGTGTTTTGGATTTGACATGCTCTGTACTATGACATTGGGCATCGGCCTTGGCAGACGACGTTGCTGGCATTTCATCGTCTCGGCCATGACTAGTGGCAGCAGCTTCAGCACGAGGTGGAAGTGGATCTTGATCTTTCCCTAATTTTGGAACCTCAACATTTTTGTTCTCCATATTTTAATAGGCACAACTAAAAGGCACCTCAGGTAAACAATGGAGATGGATGGATTGGATACTAGTATACAATTATGGACGGGCTGCCGAGTGCCGACACAGAGGTAGCCACAGCCGTGAACTACCGCACTGTACTGTGTCTGCTGCTAATATATAGACTGGTTGATAAAGAGATAGTATACTCGTAACTAGTATGTATGTATAAAGAAAGAAAAAAAAACCACGGTTAGGTGGTATATACAATTATGGACGGGCTGCCGAGTGCCGACACAGAGGTAGCCACAGCCGTGAACTACCGCACTGTACTGTGTCTGCTGCTAATATATAGACTGGTTGATAAAGAGATAGTATACTCGTAACTAGTATGTATGTATAAAGAAAGAAAAAAAAACCACGGTTAGGTGGTATATACAATTATGGACGGGCTGCCGAGTGCCGACACAGAGGTAGCCACAGCCGTGAACTACCGCACTGTACTGTGTCTGCTGCTAATATATAGACTGGTTGATAAAGAGATAGTATACTCGTAACTAGTATGTATGTATAAAGAAAGAAAAAAAAACCACGGTTAGGTGGTATATACAATTATGGACGGGCTGCCGAGTGCCGACACAGAGGTAGCCACAGCCGTGAACTACCGCACTGTACTGTGTCTGCTGCTAATATATAGACTGGTTGATAAAGAGATAGTATACTCGTAACTAGTATGTATGTATAAAGAAAGAAAAAAAAACCACGGTTAGGTGGTATATACAATTATGGACGGGCTGCCGAGTGCCGACACAGAGGTAGCCACAGCCGTGAACTACCGCACTGTACTGTGTCTGCTGCTAATATATAGACTGGTTGATAAAGAGATAGTATACTCGTAACTAGTATGTATGTATAAAGAAAGAAAAAAAAACCACGGTTAGGTGGTATATACAATTATGGACGGGCTGCCGAGTGCCGACACAGAGGTAGCCACAGCCGTGAACTACCGCACTGTACTGTGTCTGCTGCTAATATATAGACTGGTTGATAAAGAGATAGTATACTCGTAACTAGTATGTATGTATAAAGAAAGAAAAAAAAACCACGGTTAGGTGGTATATACAATTATGGACGGGCTGCCGAGTGCCGACACAGAGGTAGCCACAGCCGTGAACTACCGCACTGTACTGTGTCTGCTGCTAATATATAGACTGGTTGATAAAGAGATAGTATACTCGTAACTAGTATGTATGTATAAAGAAAGAAAAAAAAACCACGGTTAGGTGGTATATACAATTATGGACGGGCTGCCGAGTGCCGACACAGAGGTAGCCACAGCCGTGAACTACCGCACTGTACTGTGTCTGCTGCTAATATATAGACTGGTTGATAAAGAGATAGTATACTCGTAACTAGTATGTATGTATAAAGAAAGAAAAAAAAACCACGGTTAGGTGGTATATACAATTATGGACGGGCTGCCGAGTGCCGACACAGAGGTAGCCACAGCCGTGAACTACCGCACTGTACTGTGTCTGCTGCTAATATATAGACTGGTTGATAAAGAGATAGTATACTCGTAACTAGTATGTATGTATAAAGAAAGAAAAAAAAAACACGGTTAGGTGGTATATACAATTATGGACGGGCTGCCGAGTGCCGACACAGAGGTAGCCACAGCCGTGAACTACCGCACTGTACTGTGTCTGCTGCTAATATAGACTGATTGATAAAGAGATAGTATACTCGTAACTAGTATGTATGTATAAAGAAAGAAAAAAAAAACACGGTTAGGTGGTATATACAATTATGGACGGGCTGCCGAGTGCCGACACAGAGGTAGCCACAGCCGTGAACTACCGCACTGTACTGTGTCTGCTGCTAATATATAGACTGGTTGATAAAGAGATAGTATACTCGTAACTAGTATGTATGTATAAAGAAAGAAAAAAAAACCACGGTTAGGTGGTATATACAATTATGGACGGGCTGCCGAGTGCCGACACAGAGGTAGCCACAGCCGTGAACTACCGCACTGTACTGTGTCTGCTGCTAATATAGACTGGTTGATAAAGAGATAGTATACTCGTAACTAGTATGTATGTATAAAGAAAGAAAAAAAAACCACGGTTAGGTGGTATATACAATTATGGACGGGCTGCCGAGTGCCGACACAGAGGTAGCCACAGCCGTGAACTACCGCACTGTACTGTGTCTGCTGCTAATATAGACTGGTTGATAAAGAGATAGTATACTACTAATATTATATATACTGGTGGTCAGGTCACTGGTCACTAGTCACACTGGCAGTGGCACTCCTGCAGCAAAAGTGTGCACTGTTTAATTTTAATATAATATTATGTACTCCTGGCTCCTGCTATAACCTATAACTGGCACTGCAGTAGTGCTCCCCAGTCTTCCCCACAATTATAAGCTGTGTGAGCTGAGCAGTCAGACAGATATATAATATATATAGATGATGCAGCACACTGGCCTGAGCCTGAGCAGTGCACACAGATATGGTATGTGACTGACTGAGTCACTGTGTGTATCGCTTTTTTCAGGCAGAGAACGGATATATTAAATAAACTGCACTGTGTGTCTGGTGGTCACTCACTATATAATATATTATGTACTCCTGGCTCCTGCTATAACCTATAACTGGCACTGCAGTAGTGCTCCCCAGTCTCCCCCACAATTATAAGCTGTGTGAGCTGAGCAGTCAGACAGATATATATAATATTATATATAGATAATAGATGATGCAGCACACTGGCCTGAGCCTGAGCAGTGCACACAGATATGGTATGTGACTGAGTCACTGTGTGCTGTGTATCGCTTTTTTCAGGCAGAGAACGGATTATAAATAAAACTGGTGGTCACTATCAGCAAAACTCTGCACTGTACTGAGTACTCCTAATGCTCCCCAAAATTAGTAAATCAAGTGTCTCTCTAATCTATTCTAAACGGAGAGGACGCCAGCCACGTCCTCTCCCTATCAATCTCAATGCACGTGTGAAAATGGCGGCGACGCGCGGCTCCTTATATAGAATCCGAGTCTCGCGATAGAATCCGAGCCTCGCGAGAATCCGACAGCGTCATGATGACGTTCGGGCGCGCTCGGGTTAACCGAGCAAGGCGGGAAGATCCGAGTCGCTCGGACCCGTGAAAAAAAACATGAAGTTCTGGCGGGTTCGGATTCAGAGAAACCGAACCCGCTCATCTCTAATACACACACGGGCATTATATTGCGACCAGCGATTGCATCAGCATGGATGTGCAGTGCTGCTGCTGCGTGGTCAGATACCCTGTCGGATAATATTGATACCCTGGATAGGGACAATATTTTGCTGACAGTAGAGCATTGGGGATGGTCTTTCAGACCTCGTTTCCACAGCTACGGCTGGGTAATCGACATTTTTGCCACAGGCTACCCCACAGCAAAAGAAAGCACCGTATTATCAAGTACAGTCCTTTCGGCCCCATAAACACAAGAGGGCTCGAGGCGCATCCTTTCTGCCGAGAGGCAAAGGTAGAGGGAAAAAGCTGCAGCATACAGCCAGTTCCCAAGAGCAAAAGTCCTCCCCCGCGTCCGGTAAGTCCACAGCATGACGCTGGGGCTTCACAGGCGGACCCGGGTACGGTGGGGGCCCGTCTCAGAAATTTCAGCACACAGTGGGCTCTCTCACAGGTGGATCCCTGGATCCTTCAAGTAGTATCTCAGGGGTACAGGCTGGAATTCGAGACGTCCCCCCCCCGCCGTTTTCTAAAATCTGCCTTACCAGCAACTCCCTCTGCCAGGGAGGCAGTGTTGGTGGCTATCCAAAAACTGTATTCACAGCAAGTGATTGTCAAGGTACCCCTCCTTCAGCAAGGAAAGGGTTACTATTCCACAATGTTTGTGGTACCGAAACTGGACGGTTCGGTGAGACCCATCTTAAATTTAAAATCCTTGAACACGTATATCAGAAAGTTCAAGTTCAAGATGGAATCGCTCAGGGCGGTTATTGCGAGCCTGGACGAGGGGGATTACATGGTCTCTCTGGACATCAAGGATGCCTACCTGCATGTCCCCATTTACCCTCCTCACCAGGAGTACCTCAGATTTGTGGTACAGGACTGTCACTATCAGTTCCAGACGCTGCCGTTTGGGTTATCCATGGCACCGAGGGTCTTTACCAAGGTAATGGCCGAAATGATGATACTCCTTCGCAAGAAGGGAGTTTTAATTATCCCGTACTTGGACGATCTCCTGATAAAGGCGAGGTCCAAGGAACAGTTGGTAGTGGGGGTAGCACTTTCTCGGGAAGTGCTACAACAGCACGGCTGGATTCTCAATATTCCAAAGTCACAGCTGGTCCCGACGACACGTCTTCTGTTCCTGGGAATGATTCTGGACACAGACCAGAAAAAAGTGTTTCTTCCAGTGGAAAAAGCCGAGGAGTTGTCATCTCTAGTCAGAGACCTCCTAAAACCGGGACAGGTGTCGGTACATCAATGCACACGAGTCCTGGGAAAAATGGTAGCTTCGTACGAAGCAATTCCATTCGGAAGGTTCCACGCAAGGACTTTCCAGTGGGACCTGTTGGACAAATGGTCCGGGTCCCATCTCCAGATGCAACAGCGGAAAACCCTGTCGGCAAGGACCAGGGTGTCGCTGCTGTGGTGGCTGCAGAGGGCTCATCTACTAGAGGGCCGCAGATTCGGAATACAGGACTGGGTCCTGGTGACCACGGATGCCAGCCTTCGGGGCTGGGGTGCAGTCACACAGGGAAGAAATTTCCAAGGACTGTGGTCAAATCAGGAGATTTCGCTTCACATAAATATTCTGGAGCTAAGGGCCATTTACAATGCCCTAAGCCAAGCAAAGCCCCTGCTTCAGAACCAACCGGTACTGATCCAATCAGACAACATCACGTAAACAGACAGGGCGGCACAAGAAGCAGGAGGGCAATGGCAGAAGCCACAAGGATTCTCCGATGGGCGGAAAATCATGTGTTAGCACTGACAGCAGTGTTCATTCCGGGACACGACCTCCACCCGGGAGAATGGGGACTTCATCCAGAAGTCTTCCAAATGCTGGTAAACCGTTGGGAAAGACCACAGGTGGACATGATGGCGTCCCGCCTCAACAAAAAGCTAAAAAGATATTGCGCCAGGTCAAGGGACCCTCAGGCGATCGCTGTGGACGCTCTAGTAACACCGTGGGTGTACCAGTCGGTTTATGTGTTTCCTCCTCTGCCTCTCATTCCCAAGGTACTGAGAATAATACGAAGGCGAGGAGTGAAAACTATACTCGTGGTTCCGGACTGGCCAAGAAGAGCTTGGTACCCGGAACTTCAAGAGATGCTTTCAGAGGACCCTTGGCCTCTGCCGCTCAGACAAGACCTGCTGCAGCAGGGGCCCTGTCTGTTCCAAGACTTACCGCGGCTACGTTTGACGGCATGGCGGTTGAACACCGGATCCTGAAGGAAAAGGGCATTCCGGAGGAGGTCATCCCTACCCTGATCAAAGCCAGGAAGGATGTCACCGCAAAACATTATCACCGCATTTGGCGGAAATATGTTGCTTGGTGTGAGGCCAGGAAGGCCCCAACGGAGGAATTTCAACTGGGTCGATTCCTGCATTTCCTACAAGCAGGGGTGACGTTGGGCCTCAAATTGGGGTCCATTAAGGTCCAGATTTCGGCCCTGTCGATTTTCTTCCAGAAAGAACTGGCTTCACTGCCTGAAGTTCAGACTTTTGTCAAAGGAGTTCTGCATATTCAGCCTCCTTTTGTGCCCCCAGTGGCACCTTGGGATCTCAATGTGGTTTTGGAGTTCCTGAAATCACATTGGTTTGAACCACTTAAGACTGTGGATTTGAAATATCTCCCGTGGAAAGTGGTCATGCTGTTGGCCCTGGCTTCGGCCAGGTGTGTGTCAGAATTGGCGGCTTTGTCCTATAAAAGCCCTTATCTGATTTTCCATATGGATAGGGCAGAGTTGAGGACTCGTCCTCAGTTTCTCCCGAAGGTGGTATCAGCGTTTCACTTGAACCAGCCTATTGTGGTGCCTGCGGCTACTAGGAACTTGGAGGATTCCAAGTTACTGGACGTAGTCAGGGCCCTGAAAATTTATGTTTCCAGGATGGCTGGAGTCAGGAAAACTGACTCGCTGTTTATCCTGTATGCACCCAACAAACTGGGTGCTCCTGCTTCTAAGCAGACTATCGCGCGCTGGATTTGTAGCACTATTCAGCTGGCGCATTCTGCGGTGGGACTACCGCAGCCTAAATCTGTAAAAGCCCATTCCACAAGGAAGGTGGGCTCATCTTGGGCGGCTGCCCGAGGGGTCTCGGCTTTACAACTTTGCCGAGCTGCTACTTGGTCAGGGGCAAACACGTTTGCAAAATTCTACAAATTTGATACCCTGGCTGAGGAGAACCTGGAGTTCTCTCATTCGGTGTTGCAGAGTCATCCGCACTCTCCCGCCCGTTTGGGAGCTTTGGTATAATCCCCATGGTCCTTACGGAGTCCCCAGCATCCACTAGGACGTCAGAGAAAATAAGAATTTACTCACCGGTAATTCTATTTCTCGTAGTCCGTAGTGGATGCTGGGCGCCCATCCCAAGTGCGGATTGTCTGCAATACTTGTAAATAGTTATTGTTACACAAATCGGGTTGTTATTGCGAGCCATCTGTTCAGAGGCTCCGTTGTTATCATACTGTTAACCGGGGTTCCTATCACGAGTTATACGGTGTGATTGGTGTGGCTGGTATGAGTCTTACCCGGGATTCAAAATCCTTCCTTATTGTGTCAGCTCTTCCGGGCACAGTGTCCTAACTGAGGCTTGGAGGAGGGTCATAGGGGGAGGAGCCAGTGCACACCAGATAGTCCTAAATCTTTCTTTAGATGTGCCCAGTCTCCTGCGGAGCCGTCTATTCCCCCATGGTCCTTACGGAGTCCCCAGCATCCACTACGGACTACGAGAAATAGAATTACCGGTGAGTAAATTCTTATTTTTGACACCACAAAAATGAATGTTAATCAGTGTATAAGTCTTGATAATGTAATTCTGTGTGTACTTACCAGCAACATGATGAGAGTGTGGCTGAGGTCTTGGAGGAGTCGCCAAAAGCTCTTCTGGAGGCTGTGGGGCCACAAGAGAAAGGCGCCGTTGTTGTTGATACGCGGTAACTGTTTGACTTGGTTCACTCCGTCGCCTCTTGTGTGGCATACTTTTGCCTTTGGCGAGACACGTGTATACTTTGAGTTTGTGGAGTTGCGTGCCATGTGGCTGGGCCTATGTAGAAAGATTTTGATTATTTAGTGTATATTTTAGTCAAAAAAAGCTTAAGTCGAATTTTATAAATAATGTACCTGCGTCTCCTGTATCCGCAGCTTGGGGCCTTGAGGTGGCAGCCATGGTTGCTGATTTTCTTTGAGTAACTACACACAAATTCCAAAAAAACCACAAAAATAATTAGTCATTTCATAAAATAATAGCATCATCTGTCTAAAAATCATACAGGATTAATTGCAAAAGCATCATTTATAATGTGTGTGGCTAAGACATGTTAGTAACGAAAAAACACAAAATAGTCCAAGGACATTAGGATACAAAGACATTATGATGTAGCATGATATTACTGTTTGTAGTTAAAGAATATCAAACCAACGTCATTCTGGATAAAAGCACATTTAAAACATCTTGCTTGACAAACATGAATCCACAAAAAACAATACCGCAGGAGTGTTGAAAAAAAATGAAACAAATTTTACTAAATTCTATACAATATAGATAATCATTACAGTTTAAAAATGGAAAAACATTAAAACAACCACAAAAACATACAGGCAAATATATTATATAATAGTATGGAAAATACCAACAGGTTACACTTCATCTGTTAAGGTAAAAAATAAAATACTCACCAGCCTGTTTTGGGCGATCAGAATCATGTACGTTAGTGGCCCTGACAACCTCAGCAGGTATCAAACTACGGACAGGCTCCTCCCACTCCCTATAAGTTGCACGAAAGGCAGGTCCGCCCCCAGTTTTCCGTGCTGATTTTGCCTCCTTGGACATCTTGGCCTTCACACGGCGTTTAATATCGTAGAAGCGTTTTCTACATGTGTCCTCCGTTTTCTACATGTGTACGCTTCAACACGCCCTCGCAGTTCACTGCTGCAACCACTTTGGCCCACAGTTGAGACTTGCGACAAGATGGGACCTTGGAGGCGTGTTGGCCAAACAGCTGCTGGTGATATTGCATGAGCACACGCACCAACGCCATATTTTCAGCATAGCTGAACTTCACATTCCTGCCAGATTTGGTGGTAGTGCATGGCTGTGGAGCAGCAGCAACATCACTCTCTGAATCACTGGAGGACAAAGCAGCAACCTCACCCTCCACCTCACTCACCTCCTCCCCAGTGGCGTAAGTTCATCCCCGTCGCCCGGAGGCAAGTTAGAGTTTGGTGCCCCCAACCCTGGAAAAAAGTTCCAGGACAGAGGTGTCAGGGACAGTACTGAGATGAAAGGGAAAGTCCAGTGGGGCCAGGACAGACTAAGACAGAGGGGCCAGGCACAGGACAGAGGTGACAGGGCCAGGACGGAACAGAGGGCCAGGAAAGATGGGTGACAGGACCACGACAGAGGGGACAGGGAGAGTACAGGGATGACAGGGCCATGACAGAATAGAGGAGACAGGGGAGAAGGGTGTCAGGGACAGGACAGAGGTGACAGGGCCATGACAGAATATAGGGGACAGGATAGAAGTGTGTCAGGGACAGGACAGAGGTGACAGGGCCAATACAGCGATGACAGGGACAGTAAAGTGGGGAAGAACAAAAATGACAGGACCAAGATAGAGACCCAAGATAGAGGTGACAGGGACAAGAGAGAGGTGATAGGACCAGGACATAGGTGACAGGGCCAGGACAGGACAGGACAGGGGTGACATGGGCAGAACCAGGACAGAACTGAATGGATAGGAGAGAGGGTTAACAGGGACAGGACAGGGGTGGCAGGGGACAGAGCGGAAGGGTCAGCAGAGAGATGACAAGGCCAGCAGCACAGAGGTGACAGGGATAGGACAGGGGTTACAGTTACAGGAAAGAGGGGAGACAGGGCCAGCTCAGAGGTGGCAGGGATGGGACAGTAGTACAGGGGTAGGAATGAGGGTGACAGGGCCAGCACGGGTGTGACAGGGACTGGACAGAGGGGACAGGGACAGAAGAGAAGTGTCAGCTGAGAGAGATGACAGGGCCGGTAAGAGGTGACAAGTACAGGACAGGGGTGACAGGAGTGAGGGGAGGCAGGGCCAGCACAGAGGTGACAGGGATGGGAAGGGACAGGGTGACAGACGGGACAGGCGTGATAGCCCAGCACAGAGGTGACAGGTACAGGACAAGGGTGACAGGAGAGAGGGTAGGCAGGGCAAGCACATATGTGGCAGGGATAGGACAGGGGTGAGAGGGACAGGAGAGAGGGGAGACAGGGCCAGCACAGAGGTGGCAGGGATGGGAACAGGACAGGAGAGAGGGGAAGCAGAGTCAGGTTTAGGCTAAGTTAAACGACCCTGTGAGTGGTGACAGCAGTAGGTGTTCTGTCTTCCCCTCACATGTTCCCCCTCTCCCAAAAGGGCATGCACTTACATATGGTACAGTTTTCACTTTCAGGAGTCCACGCTCCTGACTGGAACAGCTGCGCGCTCTCTCCTGGCTGCTGCTGCTAGGTGTCATGGCGAGCGGCTGCTCTGGGTTACGGAAGGATGTCACGTGACACCCGCGACCCAGGCCAGAGCACAGCAGCAGAGAGCACAGAGAGGAGGAGCAAGCTCCGCTGATGCTGATCGGCGCTGCGCTCGCTCGGCTCCTCTAGCAGCTCCTGCTGCACTACAGAAATGAATCATGTGCGGACGGAATGGGGGACAACGGAGCAGGTGCCGTGCCCCCTTCAGGGCCAGGAGCCCGGCGGCAACGGACTCCGCTGTCTCCGGGAGTTCCGCCCCTGCTCCTCCCTCTCACTAACTTCCTCAACCTCAGTCACCTCCTCCCTCTCACTCACCTCCTCCCTCTCACTCACCTCCTTCACCTCACTCACCTGGGACATGGACATATTACAGATGTAAAAAAATGACACTGAGAAAAAAAAACACAAAACACAAACCTCCACTTCCACTACACACGGCACAACAACACACACACACACACACACACACACACACACACACACACACACACAAACAAACAAACAAACACAAGAGACTTCACACAAAAAATAAGAATTTACTCACCGGTAATTCTATTTCTCGTAGTCCGTAGTGCATGCTGGGTACTCCGTAAGGACCATGGGGTATAGACGGGCTCCACAGGAGACTGGGCACTCTTAAAAGAAAGATTAGGTACTATATCTGGTGTGCACTGGCTCCTCCCTCTATGCCCCTCCTCCAGACCTCAGTTAGGGAAACTGTGCCCGGAAGAGCTGACATTACTAGGAAAGGATTTGGAATCCAGGGTAAGACTCATACCAGCCACACCAATCACACCGTACAACTCGTGATAACTATACCCAGTTAACAGTATGAACAATAACTGAGCCTCTCTCAACAGATGGCTCATACAATAACCCTTTAGTTAAGCAATAACTATATACATGTATTGCAGAGAGTCCGCACTTGGGGCGGGCTCCCAGCATCCACTACGGACTACGAGAAATAGAATTACCGGTGAGTAAATTCTTATTTTCTCTGACGTCCTAGTGGATGCTGGGTACTCCGTAAGGACCATGGGGATTATACCAAAGCTCCCAAACGGGCGGGAGAGTGCGGATGACTCTGCAGCACCGAATGAGCAAACTCAAGGTCCTCCTCAGCCAGGGTATCAAACGTGTAGAATTTTGCAAAAGTGTTTGAACCCGACCAAGTAGCAGCTCGGCAAAGTTGTAAAGCCGAGACCCCTCGGGCAGCCGCCCAAGAAGAGCCCACCTTCCTCGTGGAATGGGCTTTTACTGATTTAGGATGCGGCAGTCCAGCCGCAGAATGTGCAAGCTGAATCGTGCTACAGATCCAGCGAGCAATAGTCTGCTTTGAAGCAGGTGCACCCAGCTTGTTGGGTGCATGCAGGATAAATAGCGAGTCAGTTTTTCTGACTCCAGCCGTCCTGGAAACATAGATTTTCAGGGCCCGGACTACGTCCAGCAACTTGGAATCCTCCAAGTCCCGAGTAGCCGCAGGCACCACAATAGGTTGGTTCAAATGAAACGCTGATACCACCTTAGGAAGAAATTGGGGACGAGTCCTCAATTCTGCCCTGTCCATATGGAAAATCAGATATGGGCTTTTACACGACAAAGCCGCCAATTCTGACACCCGCCTGGCCGAAGCCAAGGCCAACAGCATGACCACCTTCCACGTGAGATATTTTAACTCCACGGTCTTAAGTGGCTCAAACCAATGTGATTTTAGGAAATCCAACACAACGTTGAGATCCCAAGGTGCCACTGGAGGCACAAAAGGGGGCTGAATATGCAACACTCCCTTAACAAACGTCTGAACTTCAGGCAGTGAAGCCAGTTCTTTTTGAAAGAAAATAGACAGGGCCGAAATCTGGACTTTTATGGATCCCAATTTTAGGCCCATAGTCACTCCTGACTGTAGGAAGTGCAGAAATCAACCCAGCTGAAATTCCTCTGTTGGGGCCTTTCTGGCCTCACACCAAGCAACATATTTTCGCCATATGCGGTGATAATGTTTTGCTGTCACATCCTTCCTAGCTTTTATCAGCGTAGGAATGACTTCATCCGGAATGCCCTTTTCCATTAGGATCCGGCGTTCAACCGCCATGCCGTCAAACGCAGCCGCGGCAAGTCTTGGAACAGACAGGGCCCCTTCTGTAGCAGGTCCTGTCGGAGCGGCAGAGGCCATGGGTCCTCTGAGATCATTTCTTGAAGTTCCGGGTACCAAGTTCTTCTTGGCCAGTCCGGAACGATGAGTATTGTTCTTACTCCTCTCTTTCTTATTATCCTCAGTACCCTGGGTATGAGAGGAAGAGGAGGGAACACATAAACCGACTGGTACAATCACGGTGTCACTAGAGCGTCCACAGCTATTGCCTGAGGGCCCCTTGACCTGGCGCAATATCTTTTTAGCTTTTTGTTGAGGCGGGACGCCATCATGTCCACCTGTGGTCGTTCCCAACGGTTTACAATCAGCTTGAAGACTTCTGGATGAAGTCCCCACTCTCCCAGGTGGAGGTCGTCCACTCCCGGAATAAACACTGCTGACAGTGCTAGCACGTGATTCTCCGCCCATCGAAGAATCCTTGTGGCTTCTGCCATTGCCATCCTGCTTCTTGTGCCGCCCTGTCGGTTTACATGGGCGACCGCCGTGATGTTGTCTGACTGAATCAGCACCGGTTGGTTTTGAAGCAGGGGCTCTGCTTGACTCAGGGCATTGTAAATGGCCCTTAGTTCCAGAATATTTATGTGTAGGGAAGTTTCCTGACTCGACCATTGTCCTTGGAAGTTTCTTCCCCGAGTGACTGCCCCCCAACCTCGGGGACAGGGTGATCAACCGATGCATCTGAAGATGCGATCCGGACCACTTGTCTAATAGATCCCACTGGAAGATCCTTGCATGGAACCTGCCGAAGGGAATTGCTTCGTAAGAAGCTACCATCTTTCCCAGGATTCGCGTGCAGTGATGCACCGACACCTGTTTTGGTTTCAGGAGGTCCCTGACCAGAGATGATAATTCCTGGGCCTTCTCCTCCGGGAGAAACACCTTCTTCTGTTCTGTGTCCAGAATCATCCCCAGGGACAGCAGACGCGTCGCAGGAATCAGCTGTGACTTTGGGATATTCAGAATCCAGCCGTGCTGATGCAGCACTTCCTGAGATAGTGCTACGCTGACTAGCAACTGCTCTTTGGACCTCGCCTTTATCAGGAGATCGTCCAAGTACGGGATAATTATAACTCCCTTCTTTCGGAGGAGTATCATCATTTCGGCCATTACCTTGGTAAATACCCTCGGTGCCGAGGACAGACCAAACGGCAACGTCTGGAATTGGTAATGACAGTCCTGTACCACAAACCTGAGGTACTCCTGGTGAGGTGGGTAAATGGGGACATGCAGGTATGCATCCTTGATGTCCAGCGACACCATAAAATCCCCCTCTTCCAGGTTTGCAATAACCGCCCTGAGCGATTCCATCATGAATTTGAACTTCCTTATATAAGTGTTCAAGGATTTTAAATTTAGGATGGGTCTCACCGAACCGTCTGGTTTCGGTACCACAAACATTGTGGAATAGTAACCTCGCCCCTGTTGAAGGGGGGGGTACCTTTATTATCACCTGCTGGAGGTACAGCTTGTGAATAGCAGCCAGTACTACCTCCCCTTCTTTGGGAGCAGCTGGCAAGGCTGATTTGAGGTAACGGCGAGGGGGAGTGGCCTCGAACTCCAGCTTGTATCCCTGAGATACCACTTGCAGAACCCAGAGATCCAACTGTGAGCGAACCCACTGGTCGCTGAAGTTCCGGAGACGCGCCCCCACCGCACCTGGCTCCGCCTGTGGAGCCCCAGCGTCATGCGGTGGACTTAGAGGAAGCAGGGGAGGATTTTTGTTCCTGGGAACTGGCTGTCTGTTGCAGCTTTTTCCCTCTTCCCTTGCCTCTGGGCAGAAAGGAAGCACCTCTGATCCGCTTGCCTTTTTGAGGCCGAAAGGACTGTACCTGATAATACGGTGCTTTCTTAGGCTGTGAGGAAACCTGAGGTAAAAATGTCGACTTCCCAGCTGTTGCTGTGGATACGAGGTCCGAGAGACCATCCCCAAACAATTCCTCACCCTTATAAGGCAAAACCTCCATGTGCCTTTTAGAATCAGCATCACCTGTCCACTGCCGAGTCCATAATACTCTCCTGGCAAAAATGGACATTGCATTAATTCTAGATGCCAGCCGGCAAATATCCCTCTGAGCATCCCTCATATATAAGACGACGTCTTTAATATGCTCTATGGTTAGCAAAATAGTATCCCTGTCGAGGGTATCAATATTATCTGACAGGGTATCGGACCAAGCTGCTGCAGCACTACACATCCATGCTGAAGCAATTGCAGGTCTCAGTATAGTACCTGAGTGTGTATATACAGACTTCAGGATAGCTTCCTGCTTTCTATCAGCAGGCTTCTTTAAGGCGGCCGTATCCTGAGACGGCAGTGCCACCTTTTTTGATAAGCGTGTGAGCGCCTTGTCCACCCTAGGGGATGTCTCCCAACGTAACCTGTCCTCTGGCGGGAAAGGGTACGCCATCAGTAACTTTTTAGAAATCACCAGTTTCTTATCGGGGGAACCCCACGCTTCTTCACACACTTCATTCAACTCATCAGATGGGGGAAAAGCCACTGGTTGCTTTTTCTCCCCAAACATAATACCCTTTTTAGTGGTAACCGGGTTAATGTCAGAAATGTGCAACACATTTTTCATTGCCGTAATCATGCAACGGATGGCCCTTGTGGATTGTACATTTGTCTCATCCTCGTCTACACTGGAGTCAGACTCCGTGTCGACATCTGTGTCTGCCATTTGAGGTAGCGGGCGTTTTTGAGCTCCTGATGGCCTTTGAGACGCCTGGGCAGGCACGGGCTGAGATGCCAGCTGTCCCACTGCTGTTACGTCATCTAACCTTTTATGTAAGGAGTTGACACTGTCGGTTAATACCTTCCACATATCCACCCACTCTGGTGTCGGCCCCGCAGGGGGTGACATCACACTTATCGGCACCTGCTCAATATTATCTGACAGGGTATCGGACCAAGCTGCTGCAGCACTACACATCCATGCTGAAGCAATTGCAGGTCTCAGTATAGTACCTGAGTGTGTATATACAGACTTCAGGATAGCTTCCTGCTTTCTATCAGCAGGCTTCTTTAAGGCGGCCGTATCCTGAGACGGCAGTGCCACCTTTTTTGATAAGCGTGTGAGCGCCTTGTCCACCCTAGGGGATGTCTCCCAACGTAACCTGTCCTCTGGCGGGAAAGGGTACGCCATCAGTAACTTTTTAGAAATCACCAGTTTCTTATCGGGGGAACCCCACGCTTCTTCACACACTTCATTCAACTCATCAGATGGGGGAAAAGCCACTGGTTGCTTTTTCTCCCCAAACATAATACCCTTTTTAGTGGTAACCGGGTTAATGTCAGAAATGTGCAACACATTTTTCATTGCCGTAATCATGCAACGGATGGCCCTTGTGGATTGTACATTTGTCTCATCCTCGTCTACACTGGAGTCAGACTCCGTGTCGACATCTGTGTCTGCCATTTGAGGTAGCGGGCGTTTTTGAGCTCCTGATGGCCTTTGAGACGCCTGGGCAGGCACGGGCTGAGATGCCAGCTGTCCCACTGCTGTTACGTCATCTAACCTTTTATGTAAGGAGTTGACACTGTCGGTTAATACCTTCCACATATCCACCCACTCTGGTGTCGGCCCCGCAGGGGGTGACATCACACTTATCGGCACCTGCTCAATATTATCTGACAGGGTATCGGACCAAGCTGCTGCAGCACTACACATCCATGCTGAAGCAATTGCAGGTCTCAGTATAGTACCTGAGTGTGTATATACAGACTTCAGGATAGCTTCCTGCTTTCTATCAGCAGGCTTCTTTAAGGCGGCCGTATCCTGAGACGGCAGTGCCACCTTTTTTGATAAGCGTGTGAGCGCCTTGTCCACCCTAGGGGATGTCTCCCAACGTAACCTGTCCTCTGGCGGGAAAGGGTACGCCATCAGTAACTTTTTAGAAATCACCAGTTTCTTATCGGGGGAACCCCACGCTTCTTCACACACTTCATTCAACTCATCAGATGGGGGAAAAGCCACTGGTTGCTTTTTCTCCCCAAACATAATACCCTTTTTAGTGGTAACCGGGTTAATGTCAGAAATGTGCAACACATTTTTCATTGCCGTAATCATGCAACGGATGGCCCTTGTGGATTGTACATTTGTCTCATCCTCGTCTACACTGGAGTCAGACTCCGTGTCGACATCTGTGTCTGCCATTTGAGGTAGCGGGCGTTTTTGAGCTCCTGATGGCCTTTGAGACGCCTGGGCAGGCACGGGCTGAGATGCCAGCTGTCCCACTGCTGTTACGTCATCTAACCTTTTATGTAAGGAGTTGACACTGTCGGTTAATACCTTCCACATATCCACCCACTCTGGTGTCGGCCCCGCAGGGGGTGACATCACACTTATCGGCACCTGCTCCGCCTCCACATAAGCTTCCTCATCAAACATGTCGACACAGCCGTACCGACACACCGCACACACACAGGGAATGCTCTGACTGAGGACAGGACCCCACAAAGTCCTTTGGGGAGACAGAGAGAGAGTATGCCAGCACACACCACAGCGCTATATAACCAGGGACTTACACTAAAGTGAGTTATTTTTCCCTATAGCAGCTTATTATACACAGTTTGCGCCTAAATTTAGTGCCCCCCCTCTCTTTTTTACCCTTGAAGCCTGGAAACTGCAGGGGAGAGCCCGGGGAGCTGCCTTCCAGCGGAGCTGTGAAGAGAAATGGCGCCGGTGTGCTGAGGAAGATAGCCCCGCCCCTTTCTCGGCGGACTTCTCCCGCTTTTTTATATGCTTTATGGCGGGGGATTATGCACATATACAGTTTATTAGACTGTATTATGTGCTATTTAGCCATGTAAGGTACTCTAATTGCTGCCCAGGGCGCCCCCCCCAGCGCCCTGCACCCATCAGTGACCGGAGTGTGTGGTGTGCAGAGGGAGCAATGGCGCACAGCTGCAGTGCTGTGTGCTACCTTAATGAAGACCGGAGTCTTCAGCCGCCGATTTTCAACTTCTCTTCGGTTCTTCTGGCTCTGCAAGGGGGACGGCGGCGCGGCTCCGGGACCGGACGACCGAGGACTGGGCCTGTGTTCGATCCCTCTGGAGCTAATGGTGTCCAGTAACCTAAGAAGCCCAAGCTAGCTGCAAGCAGGTAGGTTCGCTTCTCTCCCCTCAGTCCCACGTAGCAGTGAGTCTGTTGCCAGCAGATCTCACTGAAAATAAAAAACCTAACAAATACCTGTACTTTCTTTCTAGGAAGCTCAGGAGAGCCCCTAGAGTGCATCCAGCTCTGGCCGGGCACAGATACTAACTGAGGTCTGGAGGAGGGGCATAGAGGGAGGAGCCAGTGCACACCAGATATAGTACCTAATCTTTAAGAGTGCCCAGTCTCCTGCGGAGCCCGTCTATACCCCATGGTCCTTACGGAGTACCCAGCATCCACTAGGACGTCAGAGAAATTACTTACAAAAAAACAAACACAAACTGGAAAAATAGACCACAACAAGAAACACAAGACTACTTACACACAATACAACACGCACCAATCGATCCCAAAACTCCAAATACATTCTCCAACACGC
Source organism: Pseudophryne corroboree (assembly GCF_028390025.1). NCBI lineage: Eukaryota > Metazoa > Chordata > Amphibia > Anura > Myobatrachidae > Pseudophryne > Pseudophryne corroboree. Next base: position 111,943,218 of record NC_086447.1, read on the forward strand.
CAACAACACACACCTCTACCTCTCACCTCTCCACTAGCTAAACCCACGAGGTTCGGACGGTTTGGGGCGGTTTTATAGTCCTGGCCACACACACACCTCCTTCAGGAACACAACCAATCACGTTCGAGTAGAAAAAACGGAAGTTCATATTAAATACGTACGTGATTAGCTATAAGCCCGCCACGTAAAAAAAGACTTACGAATTCATAAACAAAGCCCACAAAAATACGAACGCAAAACAACATCGGCCGATATCCTAACCAAAAAATTCTGAACTACATCGACATCGGAAAACACGAAAATTTAAAATACGACGGATTAGTAAATAACAGATTTATGAAACAAAAAGTTGCACAAATACACTTTCGATGTCAGCCGTGATTTTTTACACACCAAATCGCATGAAATACAAATTGTTAGTAAATATACCCCCTGGTCCGGATTGAAGGAGCTGCCAACAATTAGTAACATGTCTGCTGTCACTGCATATGATGCTGTCACCATTGAAAGAATAGTGGAGGATTATATGGGTGACAGCATCCAAGTAGGCATGTCAGACAGTCCGTATAGCAAGAAAAAGAGGCAATTTGGAGGCCCTTGCACAAACTGGCTTAATTTTATCTAAGTTTCGCCCCCTCGAGTGTGTACTCCCAAAGAGTGTTTAGTGCAGCCGGTAACATTGTCAGCGATCGACGTAGGAGGTTACTTCCACAAAATGTTGAGAAGATGATGTTCATCAAAATGAATTATAAATTGCCTCCAGAAAGTACACATGGACCTGTGATGGTGAGGATGAGGATGTACACACTGAAAGGGGTGAAGAATTTAAGGATGAGGAAGAGGACAACATCTTGCCTCCGTAGAGCCATTTTGTGCAAGGAGAGATTAATTGCATCTTTTTTGGTGGGGGGATTAATTGCTTCTTTTTTTGTGGGGGCCCAAACAAACCAATCATCTCAACCACAGTTGTGTGGCAGACCCTGTCGATTCAATGATTGGTTTGTTAAACTGTGCACGTCCTGTTTATATAATATAAGGGTGAGTTGGAGGGCCCAAGGACAATTCCATCTTGCATCTCTTTTTTTTAAATTTGTATTAAGTGCTCTTTTGGGCTTAGTTTTTAAAAGTGCCATCCTATCTGCCACTGCAGTGTCACTCCTAGATTGGCCAGGTGTTTGTGCCGCCCACTTGTGTCTCTTAGCTTAGTCATCCAGCAACCTCGGTGCACCTCTTTTTTTTTCTTTGAATTATGTGCTCTTTGGGGCCTAGTTTTTAAAACTGCCATCCTGTCTGCCACTGCAGTGCCACCCCTAGATGGGCCAAGTGTTTGTGCCACCCACTTAGTCATCCAGTGACCTTGGTGCAACCTTTTGGCCTAAAAACAATATTGTGAGGTGTGAGGTGTTCAGAATAGACTGGAAATTAGTGGAAATGAATGTTATTGAGGTTAATACCGTAGGATCAAAATTACCCCCAAATTCTGTGATTTTAGCTGTTTTTAGGTTTTTTCCCAAAAATCAACCAGATCCAAAACCAAAACATTGGTACAGCCTTATCTAGAATACTGTGTTCAATTCTGGAGGCCATATCTTCAAAAGAATATTAATACATTAGAGACTGTACAAAGAAGGGCAACTAAAATGGTGCATGGCCTACATCACAATACATACCCAGAAAGACTACAAAATCTCAATATGTATAGTTTGGAGCAGAGAAGGGAAATGAAAAGGGGAAGCGGGGGGCATGATAGAAACTTTCAAATATACAAATATATCAGGAATTTAACAAAGTCCTGGAGGCAAACATTCTTCAAATGAAGAGAAGCAATAGGACACGAGGACGTGCACTGAGACTGGAGGGAGGTTCAGGGGATATCTGAGGAAATATTATTTCACAGAAAGCGTAGTGGACAGTGGAATAGCCTCCCATCAGAGGTGGTAGAGGATAAGACAGTAGAGCAATTTAAACATGTATAGGATAGACATAAGGATGTCCTTACAAAGAAATAAGGATCAAATAAGGTTTGAGATAAAAAATGGTAAAAAAAAGGGGCAGACAAGATGGGCGAAGTGGTTCTTATCTGCCGCCAAATTCTATGTTTCTATGTTTCTGTAATGATATTTGTCGCACAGGTTGAATTTGGTTTTTAAAACCCCCCCATTGAATTTATTCAGGGAAAATGTTTTTTTTTTTTTTTTTGAAAAAGAAAAGAGGGGTGTTACCACAGGCAGAAATCTATGATCCAAAGAGAAAAAGAGGGAAAGGATTAATGCCCAGGAGTGGTGCACAATTGTGGACAATATTAAAACACAACTTTATTCATTTATTAAATCATATGATAAAAACTAGCAAAATATATAATAAAATCATATAGATCAATGAAAGAAACAAAAAGGGAAATTTACCAAGCTCACGATTTCATTCAAATTTGCATTTTTATACGAAAATACAACTCGGTAATTTACTAAACTGCAATCACGGCAGTGTTCTAACAATTTGCATTGAGATACACAGCCGTCCATATACTATAAATACGAATCAATAGACCATCGGCCAAACGCGATTGGTTTTTCACATACACCTCATAGAACTCAGGAATTTACTAATGATTCATATTCTCAATCACTGCTGACAATAGCCATACACTGCTGAAAAATGATGGAATTCGTACACAAATAGAACTTTCAAATAGACCTGCTTCTGGCTGGCGTGTTTGGAGAATCATGCACGGATCAGTGAGATCCATGCATGCTTCTCTGTGTAAAAGTTTAGTAGATAGTTAAAAAAAAAAAAAAATTGCATGGAGTCCCCCCTGAATATAACCAGGCAGTTCTGGTTGTTAAAATACCATGAAAAAATTGCATAGGGGTTACCAAAAATATGTGGGAAAAGGGACGTAGGGGCCCCCCGTATTTTTAAAACCAGCACCGGGATCCACTAGTCAAGAAGATAATGCCACAGCTAGGGGACACATTTATATAGGTCCTTGCGGCCGTTGCATTAGCCTCCTAACTAGCCCCCCCGGGCCAGGGTTCCCTGGTGGAGAGGGGACCGCCCAATAAAGGGATCCCCCCCCCCTCCTGGCACCCAAGGGCCAGGGATGAAGCCCGGGGCTATGGCTGCCACCCATGGGCTGTGGGTGGTGACTTTATAGCTTCTTTGTGTAAAAAAAAATTAAATCTTGTCTTTTGCTGTGGAACTACATGTCCCAGCAAGCATCCCCTGCATGCTGGTACTTGGAGAGCCACAAGCACCAGCATGCAGGGAATTAAAGGGTCCGTTGGAAACTGTAGTTCCGCAGTAAAAGAAACATTCCAAAAAACACAGGATACACACACTGTGACAGTACAACTTTATTAAAACATACTTGCACACTCATGCTCACATACATACACACAATTTCACATACTTACCTACATCCCACACAGCCATTCACATCCCCTTCTCCAGTAGAATCCATAGGGTACCTGTAAAAAAGAATATATATACTCACCTATTTCCAGTTTAGATCGGTCCTCTTCAGTCCATGTAGGCATCCAGGGGTTAAAAAAAAAAAAAACTGTAAAAATCCCAGTACACCGCACTTAAGGGGATCTATGTGTTAGATCACGTTTTCCTGAATGGCAGGTCCCCTCGTGACTTGTCATTTGCGGACCTGCCAGCCAATCAGGGAGCGCCATGTCATAGCGCTTTCCTGATTGGGGGTGCGCTTCAGGCCTGCCAATCAAGCGGAATGCATAAGCTATAATAGGTGGAAAAATCCCTATTGTAGTCTATCGGTGGGAACCTGCGGTCTACTGCAGTCCCCAAGGTTAATTGAGGTCACTCTTGTGGATGCCTGAGAAAAATGAAACATCTTTTAGGCTGGGGCCACACATAGCGGCCAAGCGGGTCCCGCTGAACGGGACCCGCTTGGCCGAGTGGTGGGTTTTGTGTGCACATGGATCATGGTCTGCGGGATTCCACAGAACAGGATCCAGCCAGTGACACAAGGATTTCAATGGAGCACAGTGCGACACAGCCCATGGGTGTACATTGAAATGTACAGTGTGTGTTCACATTGAAATCCCGATGTATGTGTTCACATTGAAATCCCCCTGTCATCCGGCCCAACTGCAGCATGCTGCGGTTGGATCCGGCGGTGGCGGGACTGCCTTGTGTCACTGGCCGGATCCTGTTGTGTGGCATCCCTCAGAACAGGATCCGTGTGCACACAACCCCCCCCCCCCCCCCCCCTCCTGGCCAAGCGGGTCCTGTTCAGCAGACCTGCTTGGCTGCTATGTGTGGCCCCAGCCTAAATGTAAGAAATTTAATGCATTATGCCAGCCTAACACTGCTCGGAGGCCCCACTCCCAGTATAAATATATTTTTTGATCATCCATCTGAATCCTTAGATAACAGGAAATTTGGAAAGATAATATTTAGATGAAATGTTGTGTACTGTACAGTGTTTCCATAGAAAGCTTTTAGGGGAAAATACAGCAGGTACATGAACAGTAACCTGAAGTGCTGACCTGCCTACTTATACTGTAATACCATTTAGTACAGAAGAGACTTGTATGCCTCATTACTAAGCATAGTACTGTAGAAGTGGGTCCAGGAGCTGAGCAGAAACAGATATTAGTGACTTGACACCTTATTTCTGGTTACAAATACAAACCATTCTGCAACAGGAAACATTTTCAGCTGAGAACATTTCAGTTCTGTCACAGAATGTTCTCTTTATACTGTTTATAATACCAGTCTCTATCTATCTCAATTAAAATCCACTTCCCCAGTGTCCCCGCATTACACCGGTGATCTCCCACTTATGTGATAAACAAACTAGGAAAAGAAGCACAATGTTATTTTTGATATCGGCGTGGACTCCAGGACTCACTGCATGACATAATGTAGAAAAACCTCTTTCTTAAAAATACGTAATAAATTATTTGTTTACATTTTTAAAGTATTGGTGAAATTGTCCTTTATTATTTGAAGTAACAGCCAGCATTCACCCAATTTCTTTTTTGTTTAAAATTATCAACCAGTGCTGTATCCATACAGGAACACTACTCCTTGCAGACTTAAAGCAATACCACAGCATTAGAATTGGAACATCTCATACTAGCTCCACCTCCACAGAGATCCAGACGTGACATGCTCAAACACATTATAGGCATCATGGCAATGTAGAGCCACAATCCGTAGACCAACTTATACGAAGAGAGTATTGACTGCATAGGAGAGAAAAGAGTTAAACATCTGGGGAGGGGTGGACCTAGCTGTAAGGAAAGTACAGCCTTCTTTAAGGGGAGGGCTTGATATATATAGGGAAGGCGAAGCCATTTTAAGTCTCTTGGTGATTTGGTTTGGTGAGTGCTGCAGTGCAAGCAAAAAATTTTGTTTTTCCTTGGGCTTTTGCTGTACACATAGTTTATTCATAGTCCCAGAGAACCCCTCACGATTTATACCCTCTCACCTGGTTTGCCTGCTAACATGTCTGCTAGGCCCCGGCGCGTGCTAAGGGCCCCGGCTCGGTTCAGCGGCTCGGACGTCCGAGCGGGCCCTGAGGCGGCGGTGGGCGGCCTGAGGGACGGGGCTCCGTCCCCTAGGGCCTCTACACTCACGGCCGCAGGCAGCGCGGACGGGGGCCGGGCGGGCTCGCCGCCGGGGGCCGGGATGGGCACTTCGGCCGGACGAGGACGGCGTGGGAGACCGGTGGTCCTTTCAGGCCACCCGAGGATCAGCGGGCGGCGGCCGTCCCCTCCGGGGGCCGCCGTACCCGGGAGCAGGTCGGGCGCCCGCGGGCGCGCGCGTGCGCGCTGCGGTGAGCGCCCGGGAGCGGCAGACAGTAACTCTCCTTCCTCGCCGCGGCCGAGTGTTCGTGCCGGGCGGGGGGAGAGGACAGGTACGGGAGCAGGCGGTCGCCGCGCGGGGCCTATGCAGGAGCCTCGCGCGGCGGCCGAGGAGGAAGATCAATGCGGGAGACCGTTGGCGGGAGGACGTGGGACGCGCGCCCGAGGCGCGCGCGCGCCCACGCTCGTTCCGGGGGCCGCGCACGTGCGCGCGCAGCGGGGCCAACTACACATAGATCACCCGCTTCTTCTCCCCGGATGCCGGTAGACGGCAGGGGGAGGGAACACATGAGGGGGGTGCAGCGTATGCCTCAAGTAGGCAACGCTGGGCGCATGGAGAGGGCAGTAGGAAGAGGGGGTACAGCATCAGCGGCAAGGGATGGCCGGGGCCAGCGGGCGGGTGCGCCCTCCGCGGGCCAGGTGACACGCGGGGGAGCACGCGTGGGGGGGCAGCAGGTCCCCATGAATACCGCGGGGCACAGCGGGTCCCGCGGCAGGAAGGGAGACAGGGAGTGGGTCAGCGGCCGCAGGGCCGCGGCACGGGCCGCTGAGCCCGACAGTGGGTCCTCCACAGGACCAGGGGATTTTTCTGCTTCCCCGGAGAGGGAAGAAGTAGACTCAGAATTTGAGAGTGGTGGGGCTGTCCGGGGTGCACTTGCCTTCGGTTTAGAGCACGAGGAGCAGGGTCCCCGGGGCGCGTCAGGCGGTCGGTGGGCGCGGGCTCGCGCCCAACCAAGGACCGGCCGTACATCGGGCGGCGTTTCCGCGGGTCGCGCCGCACGGGTTCCTCCTGGGGCCATGGCGTCGGCGCTGGCCACGGTGGTGGAGGCTCTGGGGCCGTTAGCAGCAGTGGCCTCCCCTAGGGCAAGGACGGAGGTTGGCCAGTCTGCGGGACGCAGGGGGTCTGGCGATCGAAGGGCATCAGCGGCGCAGCGAGTAGCACGGGCCTGCCGAGAGCTGGGGGCCGCCGCGGCGGAGCTGGAGCTAGGGCCAGAACGGGAGCAGCGGGGGCGCACAGTCACTGCGCATTCCGCACGGGGTGCCCGGCGTGCGCCGCAAGCGCGGGCCGGGCCCTCTTCTGTTTTGTCTTCCACAGAGGGCCGAAGTGAAAGAGATTGGGCGGATTTCGTGGCGGACGATGATTGGACGGAAGAAAACGAAGGATCCGGGTCGGAGAGGTCGATGGCATCCGGTGAGTTGGTACAGTCTATATCAGTTTCCACCACGAGCTCGAGTTCGCGAAGCTCTTCGTCCTCCTCGTCCTCCTCTTCTTTAGCGTCGCAGGCGTCCGACGCGGATAGTACTGCTAGGGCAAGGAGGGAGGCCGAGAAACTTGCCAAAAGGGCGGCAAAGCAGCAGAAGAGGCGCAAGCGACGCAGGCGAATGAGTGTAGAGGAGCGTAGGGCAAAGAAGCGGCGCGATCTGCCGGGGGTAGTGCGCTGCGAGTACACCGCAGTTATAAGGGGGCTGCGAGATAGCTGCCGCAAGAAGATACGTAGGGGTGACTTCGTGGACTTATTCGTCTTGACTAGGGCCATGAAGAGGGACTACAAAGCGGCGGCCGCTAAGACGGGCATGGGGACAGAAGCTTTCCGGTCTTTTGATAATTGGCTGGCCGGTTTCTGGGTGTTTGCGGCATGCTATTTGGAGGATAGGCCGGAAGAACACATGAATATTATCCGGTACCTGCATCTCGTGCATGACATGCAACGCACGTCCGCGGGCTCGGAATGGCGGCAGTATGACCAAGAGTTTCGGGAGAAACAGGATGGGCTGCGGGTCATGGATTTTGGTTTCAAAGATGTGGAGGTCTGGCTCAAAGTGACCCGGGCATCACAACAAGAGGCGGAGCCCCAGAAACAGGGAACAGGTGTGCGTCGCGCGGGGTCATCAGCCCAGGGGGCGGTCGCGGACGGAGGAATTGCCAGGACAGGCGGATTGGCCGCTCGCGGGGGCGGGCGGTCTGCTACTCGGGGGAAATGCTTCGCGTTTAACAGCGGAACATGTTCCTATGGCAAGCAGTGTCGGTTTCGTCACTCCTGCCAGCATTGTGGAGGAGCCCACCCAGCCTCCTCTTGTTTTAAAGGGGGGCGACAGGGAAACAGGGGAAAGCAGGCTTACTCAAAGCAGGCCGCGAGCGGGACCGCTCAGCAGAGCCCCAACGCCAGTTAAGTTGGAAACGATGGGCAAATGGTTGGATATGTATCCAAATAGAACGGGTGCGAAGTTTTTGTTAGACGGTTTTAAGTTTGGTTTTCGCTTGCCTGTTGCAAGCGAGGTATCAGTGCGGGCACAGAGAAACCTCCAGTCTGCACGGGCATTGCCGACTGTCCTGCGGGAGAAAGTAGATAAAGAGGTCAGGTTGGGCAGGATGGAGGGGCCTTTTAGATCACCCCCGGTGGATGACTTGGTCATCTCCCCGGTCGGGGTGGTTCCGAAGAAGACCCCGGGCGCTTTTCGGCTCATACAGCATCTGTCTTACCCGCCAGGGGCTTCGGTCAACGACGCAATACCACCGGCTTATTGCTCGGTGGTGTATCAGTCATTTGACGAGGCGCTAGAGATGGTCCGCAGCTACGGGAGCGGGGCCCTCATAGCTAAGATCGATGTTGAGTCAGCCTTTAGATTATTGCCATTGCATCCTGACTCATTCCGTTTCATGGGTTTCCGGATTGGGACAGAGTATTTCATCGACAAATGTCTGCCGATGGGATGTTCCGTTTCATGCTCATTTTTCGAACGCTTTAGCACTTTTCTTCATTGGTGTGTGGAGTCGACGTCAGGCGGCCACGGGGTTGCACATTACCTCGACGATTTCCTATGCGCGGGTCCGGCGAACGACACAAGGTGCCGATTTGTTGTTTAGCACCCAGGCTCTCTTTTACCACTTCAGTGTTCCTGTAGCCGGGGACAAAACGGAGGGTCCGGACTCCTGTTTATCGTTCTTGGGGATTGAAATTGACACAGTGGCGGGGGAGTGTCGCTTGCCTCAGGACAAAGTGTCGAAGCTCCGCGAAACCATTTGCCGGTTCAAAGGCTCGCGTAAGGTCACGCTGCGTCAGGCGCAGTCCTTGCTGGGCATGCTTAACTTTGCTTGTCGGGTAATTCCGATGGGCAGGGTTTTCTGCCGGAAGCTCGAAAGGGCAACGGCGGGGTGTGCCAGGCCTCATCATCTCGTTCGATTGTCCTCTGAATTAAAAAGGGATCTGGCCATATGGGCTTCGTTCCTGGAGGATTTCAACGGGGTGAGCATATGGCAAGCGCCAGCCGTAGACAGCGACCGGTTGCAGCTGTTTACCGATGCCGCAGGTGCCTATGGATTTGGTTGTTTTTTGGAGGGATCGTGGTGTGTGGCATCTTGGCCGGAAAGCTGGCATAGTGAGGGTCTTACAAGAGATCTGTTGCTACTGGAGCTTTTTCCCATTATGGTAGCTCTGGAAGTTTGGGGCGACCGGTTGGCTAATCGCAGCATAGTGTTTAGATGCGACAATCTGGGCGTAGTGCATGCGATTAATAACCAGAGGGCGAAATCGCTAGTGGTTCTGAGGGTGCTCGGGCAGTTGCTTCTGACATGCTTGCGTAGGAATCTATGGTTCCGGGCGCAGCATGTTCCCGGTTTGGAAAACGAAATCGCAGATGCATTGTCGCGGGGACAGTGGGAGAGGTTTTGGGTTTTGGCACCCGAGGCCGAAGAGCAGGGTTTTCACTGTCCTGATTATGTTTGGCAGGTGATCGGGCCGGACTGGAAGGTCTAGCGCTGCGGTCAGTAGCGCCGGCCACGCTCAAGGCGTACGGACAAGCGTGGAGCGAGTGGGAGGAGTTTGTCCAGGGTCGTCAGCATCAAGGTAAGAGCAAGCATCGGCTGATGCTTTCTTTTATGTGGCAGCTCTACGTTTCCGGTAGGTCACGAGCGGTGGTGTCCCGGTACTTGGCTGGCGTCTCATTCTTCTGCAAGCTGCGAGGCGTCCCGGATGTAACGAAAAGCGAGGTTCTACGGAAGGCTATGAAAGGGTGGGCGCGAGTTGCGCCGACGGCGCCAGATAGGAGGCGGCCCATCGATGCGGCTTTGTTGCCGGCCGTCATCGAGGCGGTGGGGCGAGTAGCGTCGTCCAGGTTTGAGGCGCTTTTGTTCCGTTTAGCCTTCTCGATGGCTTACCACGGGGCTTTTCGAGTTTCTGAGTTGGTAGCGCCTTCCAAGAGGTCGGAATCGCGCATGCTGGTCGGGGACGTGGTAGTGGGTGAGAGGTCCTTGCTGTGCAGATTGCGGCGCTCCAAGACGGATCAAGTGGGGAGAGGGCGCTGGGTTACGATGGTTCCAGCGCTAGAAGAAAGCATTTGCCCAGTGGGTCTGGCAATGCAATATGTGGTAGTGCGACCCGCTAAGGAGGGGTCATGGCTATTGCATTATGACGGGCTGCCAGTCACAAAATACCAGTTCCGGTGGATGCTGGGTCGCTGTCTGACGGGCTTGGGCCTCTCACCTTCTGCTTTCGGTACCCATTCCTTTCGGATAGGCGCGGCGACGTCGGCAGCCGCGGCGGGTTTCTCCAGAACTGAGATCCAGGCGGTGGGGCGATGGAAGTCGTCCAGTTACAGGCGATATATTCGCCCCGTCACGTGAGAGGGCGCCCGGCGCTTGGGGCATTGTTAATTGCAATTCGTTATGCTGTTTCAGTTCTGTGTTTTATGGAGTTGTGCGTTTGTTAATGTTTGTTCCCCCTTTTTTTTATCCTACTCAGGGATTAGCTACTCGCCGTTGCCGGCATGAGTCGGCAGCGGGGGTCTGGAGTTATTTGCGATTTTTTGCCTGACTTGACGGACTGAATTCTAATCTATAATCCGGCTAATTTGGTCTAATCAGAGTCCCTCAGCAGGTCTTTACGTTTCACCTCCAGCTGAGTTATTACATGTGTTTCCCATTTTATACCCCCCCCCCCCCTGTTTTTATTTCGTTTATTTTTATTTGATCTTCCCCCTTTGTGTCTTTAATTGCACTTCTAAATTGGCAACGAAGCATGGTGCAGTCGGCTAGGCCGTGACTGCTGCAATAGCGAGTCCTAAAGTTTTCTTTTTTGGCAGATCCTTCAGTATAAACAATGAATAAGCCTCTTAGTAATCTATTCTACCCCTCTTTTTCCCTTCAGGATGGTTTGAAGACAATTTGACCATTTGGGTGGTTGGCCACTCTTACATTTACTGGGCGGCCAGGTTTGTGGCCTCGGAAGGGTCGCAGGCATTGTTTGGAATACAGGGTGTCAGATGGCTTGGCTGGCGTGGAATGATGTGGGGTGAGCTGAAGAGTAGGTTAGTGAGTCAGGCCAGCAAGCATGGAGTCCCTAAAGTTTTGGTTGTCCATCTAGGTGGCAACGACTTGGGGAAGAGGACATCCTTGGAGCTGCGGTGGGCCATGATACAGGATCTGGCAAGCGTGACCGCGCAATGGACCAATTGTGTGTTGGTTTTTTCCATGATGGTGCCGAGATTGTGTTGGAGGGGTGTGGCGGATGGTCGCCGGATTGATGAGGCCCGGAAAAAGGTGAACGGAGCAGTGGCAAAGTGGGTGCTGTCCCACGGTGGGAGGGTGGTTCGCCACCCGAGGATACGGTTCAGAGACAGCCACCTTTTCCGGCGCGATGGAGTACATCTATCCGATGAGGGGATGATGTTTTTTCTGGAGGATCTAGGTTTCGCTTTGCAGGAGTTAGGGTAGGTTTATGCTGGCGGTGCGAAAGACTTTGGGGATGAGTCTTTCGCTGTTGGCGGAAAAGAACGGCAGTTTCGTATGGTAGAGAAAACTGTAGTGTTTTACAGTTGGTTGTGGTTTAGGTGCACTCACCTCCATCGACTTATGGCCGCTTGACCACCCGTCCGGGAAGGCAGCGGCAGGGCACCCAGGAGCGGTGGGTAGTCACTGTGGGGGTTGAGTTGTCACCTATTACCGGTTTATGGTAAGCTTTTAGTAAATTTATAGGATTGAGTTATTTAAGTTTAATTTAGATTAAGTGAGCCGTTCTTTTGGGCCGCCACCATATGCCAGCTGGAGCGGCATATTAAATTAATCTCTTTATTACAGGTTTCCTAATGGTTAGGGACAAATAAATAGCTAGCAATTTTCTGCCAAACTCAAGTCTCAGTGTCGTTATTTCTGGTTATGGTTATGAATGCTTTACTTTCAAAGAAAGGGGTCCACCAAATATCACTAAGATGTTTAGAAGAGAGTATTGACTGCATAGGAGAGAAAAGAGTTAAACATCTGGGGAGGGGTGGACCTAGCTGTAAGGAAAGTACAGCCTTCTTTAAGGGGAGGGCTTGATATATATAGGGAAGGCGAAGCCATTTTAAGTCTCTTGGTGATTTGGTTTCCCACCCTCCCGCCCTGGTAGTTGGAAATTGTGGCACGTGGTGCTTTGGCTCTAAGTTGTTGGCTGTTTTCGTTGGCTATTTATTGGCGGAAAAGAACGGCAGTTTCGTATGGTAGAGAAAACTGTAGTGTTTTACAGTTGGTTGTGGTTTAGGTGCACTCACCTCCATCGACTTATGGCCGCTTGACCACCCGTCCGGGAAGGCAGCGGCAGGGCACCCAGGAGCGGTGGGTAGTCACTGTGGGGGTTGAGTTGTCACCTATTACCGGTTTATGGTAAGCTTTTAGTAAATTTATAGGATTGAGTTATTTAAGTTTAATTTAGATTAAGTGAGCCGTTCTTTTGGGCCGCCACCATATGCCAGCTGGAGCGGCATATTAAATTAATCTCTTTATTACAGGTTTCCTAATGGTTAGGGACAAATAAATAGCTAGCAATTTTCTGCCAAATTCAAGTCTCAGTGTCGTTATTTCTGGTTATGGTTATGAATGCTTTACTTTCAAAGAAAGGGGTCCACCAAATATCACTAAGATGTTTATAGGAGAGCTATTAACAAAGAGCACATCATATTGGATGATATAAAGGTCCATACTATAGAAATTGTGCCTTTGTTTCAATTATCTCTGATATCAAAAGAAATCCTTGTTTTAATATTTTCACCTTAGATACATCCTCCTAATATATGTGATATAATAAAGGAACGCTATTGGTGACAATCAGGAGGTTATTATCCGGGATTGAAAAAATGGCCCGGGATCAGCCTCCCTAGTCTGGCTGTGATTAGCAGGGAGTGCTTCCTATGGGAAATCACTGCCACCAGTAGGGAATTCTCCATTAGACACATGCCTAGGGGCGGCCCTTGTTTAGGGGCGGCACTTGGATACTTGTGTTAGTCCTGTCAGACCAAAAAAGTACCACTAACTGCAAAATATTTCTACTGTTCTGAGTGTAAATGGATAGGACATGCACAGACTGCCCCTGTAAGCTGTTCCACTTAGTAACTATGTATACATAATTAAAAATAAAAAAATATCATAGTGGCTTTTTTTTATTACTCTATTAAATTGTCTATCATCAATCAATAAAAATAATAAAATTAGGCAGGCAGGGGGCGGCCGTTACTGTTGTGCCATTACTGTTTGTAACCTCATATAAAATGGTATGTAGTTATGTGACCGGCGGTTCACAATACCTCCCCCTACATCCCGCCCCCTTAGAATCCCGACAGTTGGCATGACGACTAGCAGGGACTATTTCCACTCCTGGGTGTCTACGACACCCATAGAGTGGAAATAGAACCTGTGGTGAGCGCAGCTCGCAACCGAGCCTGGAGCGTGACAAGCGCAGCGAGCCCGCAAGGGGCTTGTTGCTCTCACCCCCCCCCAGCTGGCCATCTCGATGCCAGGATCCCAGTGTCGGTTTAGTGACCGGTGGTCTCTCGACCGCCGGTCACCACGCATACCCAACCCTACAAAATATTTGACGCACAGATGTTGCAAGCAAAAAACAGCGTCACAAAATCCTACAGTAATATGTTTTAGAAGCTGGTACCGTTACAAATATCTGTGTACTTTATCCGACAAATCTATCAGATTCAGGCGGCTTTGGCCTTGAGCATCATTAAAAAGGCTCTTGTAGAATGACAAAGATTTCTTTTGTACTGTGTTTCATGGCTTATCGTCTAATACAGTTTCAATAGCTTTATGATTGATTAAGCCATACTGGAAAGATCGCAGTGAGGTGCTTACAATGTTTCTGCTGAGTTATGGCTGATGAGACGCAATGTCACTGGCTTTTGGCTGTGTATTGTTCTGTCTAGAAGTTATCTTCTGCTGTATGCATACCAATAAATACATTTCCCATTACTGGGATGCCGCAGGCATTTATACTAGTGATGAGCGGGTTCGGTTTCCGAGAAACCGAACCCACCCGAGCTTTACCTTTTTTTACACGGGTCCGAGCAGACTCGGATCCTCCCGCCTTGCTCGGCTAACCCGAGCGCGCCCGAACGTCATCATCCCGCTGTCGGATTCTCGCGAGATTCGGATTCTATAAGCAGCCGCGCGTCGCCGCCATTTTCACACGTGCATTGAGATTGATAGGGAGAGGACGTGGCTGGCGTCCTCTCCGTTTATACGAGACAGTTGATCTGATTGCTTTGCTTGTTTATTTTACTATTGTGGGGAGGATTGGGGAGCAGCTGTTAGGAGGAGTACAGTGCAGAGTTTTGCTGATAGTGACCACCAGTTTTTTATCCGTTCTCTTCTCTGCCTGAAAAAAACGCTCCATACCATATCTGTGCTCAGTGTGCTGCATGATATATCTGTGCTGAGTGCTCACACTGCTTAATTGTGGGGACTGGGGAGCAGCTATAGCAGGAGTACAGTGCAGAGTTTTGCTGACAGTGACCACCAGTATACGTTTGTCTGCCTGAAAAACACTCCTGTGGCTTTTTTTTTTATACTAGTAGTTTAGCAGTTTGCTGACAGTGTCCACCAGGTCCATTATACTGTATATAGCAGTACGGTAGGCCACTGCTGTACCTACCTCTGTGTCATCACTCGTCATCCATAAAGTATACTATCCATCCATCTACATTGTATACCTGTGGTGGCTTTTTTTTTTATACTAGTAGTTTAGCAGTCTGCTGACAGTGTCCACCAGGTCCATTATACTGTATATAGCAGTACGGTAGGCCACTGCTGTACCTACCTCTGTGTCGTCACTCATCATCCATAAAGTATACTATCCATCCATCCATCTACATTGTATACCTGTGGTGGCTTTTTTTTTATACTAGTAGTTTAGCAGTCTGCTGACAGTGTCCACCAGGTCCATTATACTGTATATAGCAGTACGGTAGGCCACTGCTGTACCTACCTCTGTGTCGTCACTCGTCATCCATAAAGTATACTATCCATCCATCTACATTGTATACCTGTGGTGGCTTTTTTTTTTATACAGGTTGAGTATCCCATATCCAAATATTCCGAAATACGGAATATTCCAAAATACGGACTTTTTTGAGTGAGAGTGAGATAGTGAAAACTTTGTTTTCTGATGGCTCAATGTACACAAACTTTGTTTAATACACAAAGCTATTAAAAATATTGTATTAAATGACCTTCAGGCTGTGTGTATAAGGTGTATATGAAACATAAATGAATTGTGTGAATGTACACACACTTTATTTAATGCACAAAGTTATTAAAAATATTGGCTAAAATGACCTCCAGGCTGTGTGTATAAGGTGTATATGTAACATAAATGCATTCTGTGCTTATATTTAGGTCCCATCACCATGATATCTCATTATGGTATGCAATTATTCCAAAATACGGAAAAATCCCATATCCAAAATACCTCTGGTCCCAAGCATTTTGGATAAGGGAGACTCAACCTGTACTAATAGTTTAGCAGTCTGCTGACAGTGTCCAATAGGTCCATTATACTGTATATAGCAGTACGGTAGGCCACTGCTGTACCTACCTCTGTGTCGTCACTCGTCATCCATAAAGTATACTATCCATCCATCTACATTGTATACCTGAGGTGGCTTTTTTTTTTATACTAGTAGTTTAGCAGTCTGCTGACAGTGTCCACCAGGTCCATTATACTGTATATAGCAGTACGGTAGGCCACTGCTGTACCTACCTCTGTGTCGTCACTCGTCATCCATAAAGTATACTATCCATCCATCTACATTGTATACCTGTGGTGGCTTTTTTTTTTATACTAGTAGTTTAGCAGTCTGCTGACAGTGTCCACCAGGTCCATTATACTGTATATAGCAGTACGGTAGGCCACTGCTGTACCTACCTCTGTGTCGTCACTCGTCATTCATTAAGTATACTATCCATCCATCTACATTGTATACCTGTGGTCGCTTTTTTTTTTCTAGTAGTCTAGCAGTCTGCTGACAGTGTCCACCAGGTCCATTATACTGTATATAGCAGTGCGGTAGGCCACTGCTGTACCTACCTCTGTGTCGTCACTCATCATCCATAAAGTATACTATCCATCCATCTACATTGTATACCTGTGGTGGCTTTTTTTATACTAGTAGTTTAGCAGTCTGCTGACAGTGTCCACCAGGTCCATTATACTGTATGTAGCAGTACGGTAGGCCACTGCTGTACCTACCTCTGTGTCGTCACTCGTCATCCATAAAGTATACAATCCATCCATCTACACTGTATACCTGTGGTGGTTTTTTTTTTATACTAGTAGTTTAGCAGTCTGCTGACAGTGTCCACCAGGTCCATTATACTGTATATAGCAATACGGTAGGCCACTGCTGTACCTACCTCTGTGTCGTCACTCGTCATCCATAAAGTATACTATCCATCCATCTACATTGTATACCTGTGGTGTTTTTTTTATACTAGTAGTTTAGCAGTCTGCTGACAGTGTCCACCAGGTCCATTATACTGTATATAGCAGTACGGTAGGCCACTGCTGTACCTACCTCTGTGTCGTCACTCGTCATCCATAAAGTATACTATCCATCCATCTACATTGTATACCTGTGGTGGCTTTTTTTTTTATACTAGTAGTTTAGCAGTCTGCTGACAGTGTCCACCAGGTCCATTATACTGTATATAGCAGTACGGTAGGCCACTGCTGTACCTACCTCTGTGTTGTCACTCGTCATCCATTAAGTATACTATCCAGCCATCTACATTGTATACCTGTGGTGGGTTTTTTTTTATACTAGTAGTTTAGCAGTCTGCTGACAGTGTCCACCAGGTCCATTATACTGTATATAGCAGTACGGTAGGCCACTGCTGTACCTACCTCTGTGTCGTCACTCGTCATCCATAAAGTATACTATCCATCCATCTACATTGTATACCTATGGTGGCTTTTTTTTTATACTAGTAGTTTAGCAGTCTGCTGACAGTGTCCACCAGGTCCATTATACTGTATATAGCAGTACGGTAGGCCACTGCTGTACCTACCTCTGTGTCATCACTCGTCATCCATAAAGTATACTATCCATCCATCTACATTGTATACCTGTGGTGGCTTTTTTTTTTATACTAGTAGTTTAGCAGTCTGCTGACAGTGTCCACCAGGTCCATTATACTGTATATAGCAGTACGGTAGGCCACTGCTGTACCTACCTCTGTGTCGTCACTCGTCATCCATAAAGTATACTATCCATCCATCTACATTGTATACCTGTGGTGGCTTTTTTTTTTATACTAGTAGTTTAGCAGTCTGCTGACAGTGTCCACCAGGTCCATTATACTGTATATAGCAGTACGGTAGGCCACTGCTGTACCTACCTTTGTGTCGTCACTCGTCATCCATTAAGTATACTATCCATCCATCTACATTGTATACCTGTGGTGCCTTTTAGTTGTGCGCATTAAAATATGGAGAACAAAAATGTGGAGGTTAAAAAAATAGGGAAAGATCAAGATCCACTTCCACCTCGTGCTGAAGCTGCTGCCACTAGTCATGGCCGAGACGATGAAATGCCATCAACGTCGTCTGCCAAGGCCGATGCCCAATGTCATAGTACAGAGCATGTAAAATCCAAAACACAAAAGATCAGTAAAATGCCTCAAAAATCAAAATTAAAAGCGTCTGAGGAGAAGCGTAAACTTGCCAATATGCCATTTACGACACGGAGTGGCAAGGAACGGCTGAGGCCCTTGCCTATGTTCATGGCTAGTGGTTCAGCTTCACATGAGGATGGAAGCACTCATCCTCTCGCTAGAAAAAAGAAAAGACTTAAGCTGGCAAAAGCACAGCAAAGAACTGTGCCTTCTTCGAAATCACAAATCCCCAAGGAGAGTCCAATTGTGTCGGTTGCGATGCCTGACCTTCCCAACACTGGACGGGAAGAGCTTGTGCCTTCCACCATTTGCACGCCCCCTGCAAGTGCTGAAAGGAGCACCCGCAGTCCAGTTCCTGATAGTCAAATTGAAGATGTCACTGTTGAAGTACACCAGGATGAGGATATGGGTGTTGCTGGCGCTGGGGAGGAAATTGACAAGGAGGATTCTGATGGTGAGGTGGTTTGTTTTAGTCAGGCACCCGGGGAGACACCTGTTGTCCGTGGGAGGAATATGGCCCTTGACATGCCTGGTCAAAATACAAAAAAAATCAGCTCTTCGGTGTGGAATTATTTCAACACAAATGCGGACAACAGGTGTCAAGCCGTGTGTTGCCTTTGTCAAGCTGTAATAAGTAGGGGTAAGGACGTTAACCACCTCGGAACATCCTCCCTTATACGTCACCTGCAGCGCATTCATCATAAGTCAGTGACAAGTTCTAAAACTTTGGGTGACAGCGGAAGCAGTCCACTGACCACTAAATCCCTTCCTCTTGTAACCAAGCTCCTGCAAACCACACCACCAACTCCCTCAGTGTCAATTTCCTCCTTACCCAGGAAAGCCAATAGTCCTGCAGGCCATGTCACTGGCAAGTCTGACGAGTCCGCTCCTGCCTGGGATTCCTCCTATGCATCCTTGAGTGTAACGCCTACTGCTGCTGGCGCTGCTATTGTTGCTGCTGGGAGTCGATTGTCATCCCAGAGGGGAAGTCGGAATACCACTTGTACTACTTCCAGTAAGCAATTGACTGTCCAACAGTCCTTTGCGAGGAAGATGAAATATGACAGCAGTCATCCTGCTGCAAAGCGGATAACTGAGGCCTTGGCAGCCTGGGCGGTGAGAAACGTGGTTCCGGTATCCATCGTTAATTCAGAGCCAACTAGAGACTTGATTGAGGTACTGTGTCCCCGGTACCAAATACCATCTAGGTTCCATTTCTCTAGGCAGGAGA
This sequence comes from Pseudophryne corroboree, assembly GCF_028390025.1. Taxonomy (NCBI): domain Eukaryota; kingdom Metazoa; phylum Chordata; class Amphibia; order Anura; family Myobatrachidae; genus Pseudophryne; species Pseudophryne corroboree. Next base: position 111,962,215 of record NC_086447.1, read on the forward strand.
TACCGAAAATGTACACAGAACTCAGAAAAAGACTCACCAGTGTCCTAAAAAATGCAGTTGTACCCAATGTCCACTTAACCACGGACATGTGGACAAGTGGAGCAGGGCAGACTCAGGACTATATGACTGTGACAGCCCACTGGGTAGATGTATTGCCTCCCGCAGCAAGAACAGCAGCGGCGGCACCAGTAGCAGCATCTCGCAAACGCCAACTCGTTCCTAGACAGGCTACGCTTTGTATCACCGCTTTCCAGAATACGCACACAGCTGAAAACCTCTTACGGCAACTGAGGAAGATCATCGCAGAATGGCTTTCCCCAATTGGACTCTCCTGGGGATTTGTGACATCGGACAACGCCAGCAATATTGTGCGTGCATTACATCTGGGCAAATTCCAACACGTCCCATGTTTTGCACATACCTTGAATTTGGTGGTGCAGAATTATTTAAAAAACGACAGGGGCATGCAAGAGATGCTGTCGGTGGCCCGAAGAATTGCGGGCCACTTTCGGCGTTCAGGCACCGCGTACAGAAGACTGGAGCACCACCAAAAATACCTGAACCTGCCCTGCCATCATCTGAAGCAAGAGGTGATAACGAGGTGGAATTCAACCCTCTATATGCTTCAGAGGATGGAGGAGCAGCAAAAGGCCATTCAAGCCTATACATCTGGCCACGATATAGGCAAAGGAGGTCGAATGCACCTGTCTCAAGCGCAGTGGAGAATGATTTCAACGTTGTGCAAGGTTCTGCAACCCTTTGAACTTGCCACACGTGAAGTCAGTTCAGACACTGCCAGCCTGAGTCAGGTCATTCCCCTCATCAGGCTTTTGCAGAAGAAGCTGGAGACATTGAAGGAGGAGCTAAAACAGAGCGATTCCGCTAGGCATGTGGGACTTGTGGATGGAGCCCTTCATTTGCTTAACCAGGATTCACGGGTGGTCAATCTGTTGAAATCAGAGCACTACATTTTGGCCACCGTGCTCGATCCTAGATTTAAAACCTACGTTGTATCTCTCTTTCCGGCAGACACAAGTCTGCAGGGGTTCAAAGACCTGCTGGTGAAAAAATTGTCAAGTCAAGCGGAACGTGACCCGTGAACAGCTTCTCCTTCACATTCTCCCGCAACTGGGGGTGCGAGGAAAAGGCTAAGAATTCCGAGCCCACCCGCTGGCGGTGATGCAGGGCAGTCTGGAGCGAGTGCTGACATCTGGTCCGGACTGAAGGACCTGCCAACGATTACTGACATGTCGTCTACTGTCACTGCATATGATTCTCTCACCATTGAAAGAATGGTGGAGGATTATATGAGTGACCGCATCCAAGTAGGCACGTCAGACAGTCCGTACGTATACTGGCAGGAAAAAGAGGCAATTTGGAGGCCCTTGCAGAAACTGGCTTTATTCTACCTAAGTTGCCCTCTCTCCAGTGTGTACTCCGAAAGAGTGTTTAGTGCAGCCGCTCACCTTGTCAGCAATCGGCGTACGAGGTTACTTCCAGAAAATGTGGAGAAGATGATGTTCATTAAAATGAATTATAATCAATTCCTCCGTGGAGACATTCACCAGCAGCAATTGCCTCCAGAAAGTACACGGGGACCTGAGATGGTGGATTCCAGTGGGGACGAATTAATAATCTGTGAGGAGGGGGATGTACACAGTGAAAGGGGCGATGAATCGGACGATGATGATGAGGTGGACATCTTGCCTCTGTAGAGCCAGTTTGTGCAAGGAGAGATTGATTGCTTCTTTTTTGGTGGGGGCCCAAACCAACCAGTCATTTCAGTCACAGTCGTGTGGCAGACCCTGTCGCTGAAATGATGGGTTCGTTAAAGTGTGCATGTCCTGTTTATACAACATAAGGGTGGGTGGGAGGGCCCAAGGACAATTCCATCTTGCACCTCTTTTTTCTTTCATTTTTCTTTGCATCATGTGCTGTTTGGGGAGTATTTTTTTGAAGGGCCATCCTGCCTGACACTGCAGTGTCACTCCTAGATGGGCCAGGTGTTTGTGTCGGCCACTTGGGTCGCTGAGCTTAGTCACACAGCTACCTCATTGCGCCTCTTTTTTTCTTTGCATCATGTGCTGTTTGGGGACTATTTTTTTCAAGTGCCATCCTGTCTGACACTGCAGTGCCACTCCTAGATGGGCCAGGTGTTTGTGTCGGCCACTAGGGTCGCTGAGCTTAGTCACACAGCTACCTCATTGCGCCTCTTTTTTTCTTTGCATCATGTGCTGTTTGGGGACTATTTTTTTCAAGTGCCATCCTGTCTGACACTGCAGTGCCACTCCTAGATGGGCCAGGTGTTTGTGTCGGCCACTAGGGTCGCTTAGCTTAGTCACACAGCTACCTCATTGCGCCTCTTTTTTTCTTTGCATCATGTGCTGTTTGGGGACTATTTTTTTGAAGTGCCATCCTGCCTGACACTGCAGTGCCAGTCCTAGATGGGCCAGGTGTTTGTGTCGGCCACTTGTGTCGCTTAGCTTAGCCATCCAGCGACCTCGGTGCAAATTTTAGGACTAAAAATAATATTGTGAGGTGTGAGGTGTTCAGAATAGACTGAAAATGAGTGGAAATTATGGTTATTGAGGTTAATAATACTATGGGATCAAAATGACCCCGAAATTCTATGATTTAAGCTGTTTTTTAGTGTTTTTTGAAAAAAAACAC